>NC_092712.1:22774013-23419966 GCF_047496885.1 Scyliorhinus torazame
ACCATCCCCACCCTCACCCTCACACCACCCTCACCCGCACCCCCACACCATCCCCACCCTCACCCCCACACCATCCCCACCCTCACCCCCACACCACCCTCTCCCGCACCCCATCCCCACCCTCACCCGCACCCCCACACCATCCCCACCCTCACCCTCACACCACCCTCACCCGCACCCCCAAAACATCCCCACCCTCACCCCCACACCATCCCCACCCTCACCACCACACCACCCTCACCTGCACCCCCAAAACATCCCCACCCTCACCCCCACACCATCCCCACCCTCACCACCACACCATCCCCACCCTCACCACCACACCACCCTCACCCGCACCCCCACACCACCCTCACCCCCACACCATCCCCACCCTCACCCGCACCCCATCCCCACCCTCCCCCGCACCCCCACACCATCCCCACCCTCACCCTCACACCACCCTCACCCGCACCCCCAAAACATCCCCACCCTCACCCCCACACCACCCTCACCCGCACCCCCACACCATCCCCACCCTCACCCCCACACCACCCTCACCCGCACCCCTAAAACATCCCCACCCTCACCCCCACACCATCCCCACCCTCACCACCACACCACCCTCACCCGCATCCCCACACCACCCTCACCCCCACACCATCCCCACCCTCACCCCCACACCATCCCCACCCTCACCCCCACACCACCCTCACCCGCACCCCTAAAACATCCCCACCCTCACCCCCACACCATCCCCACCCTCACCCCCACACCACTCTCACCCGCACCCCTAAAACATCCCCACCCTCACCCCCACACCATCCCCACCCTCACCACCACACCATCCCCACCCTCACCACAACACCACCCTCACCCGCACCCCCACACCACCCTCACCCCCACACCATCCCCACCCTCACCCCCACACCATCCCCACCCTCACCCCCACACCATCCCCACCCTCACCCCCACACCACCCTCACCCGCACCCCCACACCACCCTCACCCCCACACCATCCCCACCCTCACCCCCACACCATCCCCACCCTCACCCCCACACCACCCTCACCCGCACCCCCACACCATACCCACCCTCACCCCCACACCACCCTCACCCACACCCCCACAACATCCCCACCCTCACCTCCACACCATCCCCACCCTCACCACCACACCACCCTCACCCGCACCCCCACACCACCCTCACCCCCACACCATCCCCACCCTCACCCCCACACCATCCCCACCCTCACCACCACACCACCCTCACCCGCACCCCCACCCCACCCTCACCCCCACACCACCCTCACCCGCACCCCCACACCATCCCCACCCTCACCCCCACACCACCCTCACCCGCACCACCACACCACCCTCACCCGCACCCCCACACCACCCTCACCCCCACACCATCCCCACCCTCACCCCCACACCATCCCCACCCTCACAACCACACCACCCTCACCCGCACCCCCACACCATCCCCACCCTCACCCCCACACCACCCTCACCCACACCCCCACACTATCCGCACCCTCACCCCCACACCACCCTCACCCACACCCCCACACCATCCGCACCCTCACCCCCACACCACCCTCACCCGCACCCCCACACCATCCGCACCCTCACCCCCACACCACCCTCACCCGCACCCCCACACCACCCTCACCCCCACACCATCCCCACCCTCACCCCCACACCATCCGCACCCTCACCCCCACACCACCCTCACCCGCACCCCCACACCACCCTCACCCGCACCCCCACACCACCCTCACCCGCACCCCATCCCCACCCTCACCCGCACCCCCACACCATCCCCACCCTCACCCCCACACCACCCTCACCCACACCCCCACACCATCTGCACCCTCACCCCCACACCACCCTCAACCACACCCCCACACCATCCGCACCCTCACCCCCACACCACCCTCACCCACTCCCCCACACCACCCTCTCTTGATAAAATCTTGAGGTGGAGGATCGAGCTCTCCACCTACAATTACGAGATTTTGTATCGCCCAGGTAAGCTCAACGAGCCCCCCGATGCCCTGTCCCGAGGTACATGTGCCAGCGCACAAGTGGACCGACTCCGGGCCCTACACGACTATTTCTGTCACCCGGGAGTCACCCGCTTTTACCACTTCATTAAGGCCTGCAATCTGCACTACTCCATTGAGGAAGTCAGGGCGATCACCAGAGACTGCCAGGTCTGCGCGGAGTGCACACCGCACTTCTACCAGGCTGTGCGCGCCTGGTGAAGGGCTCCTGCCCTTTTGAGCGCCTCAGCATGGACTTCAAAGGATCCCTCCCCTCCACTGACCGCAACACGTACTTCCTTAATGTGGTCGACGAGTATTCCCGATTTCCCTTCGCCGTCCCATGCCCCGACATGCGTCTGCCACCGTCATCAAGGCCCTCAACACCATCTTCGCTCTGTTCGGCTTCCCCGCCTACGTCCACAGCGACCGGGGATCCTCATTTATTTATTTTTATATAAATATTTTATTGAAAATTTTTGGTCAACCAACACAGTACATTGTGCATCCTTTACACAATATTATAACAACACAAATAACAATGACCTATTTTATAAACAAAAAATGAATAAATAATAAATAACAAAAATGAAAACTAACCCTAATTGGCAACTGCCTTATCACAAGTAACACTCTCCAAAAATATAATTTAACAGTCCAATATATAAT
Source organism: Scyliorhinus torazame (assembly GCF_047496885.1). Classification (NCBI taxonomy): domain Eukaryota; kingdom Metazoa; phylum Chordata; class Chondrichthyes; order Carcharhiniformes; family Scyliorhinidae; genus Scyliorhinus; species Scyliorhinus torazame. Next base: position 22,776,710 of record NC_092712.1, read on the forward strand.
TATCTGTCGCAACGACCTATACATATTATACAGTATATATTAACAACCCTGAGAGTCCTTCTGGTTCCTCCTCCCCCCCCCCCCCCCCCCACCCCCCACCCACCCCCCTTCCCCCCGATCCTGGGCTGCTGCTGCTGCCTTCTTTTTTCCATTCCATCTATCTTTCTGCGAGGTATTCGACGAACGGTTGCCACCGCCTGGTGAACCCTTGAGCCGACCCCCTTAGAACGAACTTAATCCGCTCTAGCTTTATAAACCCTGCCATGTCATTTATCCAGGTCTCCACCCCCGGGGGCTTGGCTTCTTTCCACATTAACAATATCCTGCGCCGGGCTACTAGGGCCGCAAAGGCCAAAACATCGGCCTCTCTCGCCTCCTGCACTCCCGGCTCTTGGCAACCCCAAATATAGCCAACCCCCAGCTTGGTTCGACCCCCACTACTTTTGAAAGCACCTTTGTCACCCCCATCCAAAACACCTGTAAGTGCCGGGCATGACCAAAACATATGGGTATGATTCGCTGGGCTTCTCGAGCACCTCGCACACCTATCCTCCACCCCAAAAAATTTACTGAGCCGTGCTCCAGTCATATGCGCCCTGTGTAATACCTTAAACTGAATCAGGCTTAGCCTGGCACACGAGGACGACGAGTTTACCCTGCTTAGGGCATCTGCCCACAGCCCCTCCTCGATCTCCTCCCCCAGCTCTTCTTCCCATTTCCCTTTTAGTTCATCTACCATAGTCTCCCCTTCGTCCCTCATTTCCCTATATATATCTGACACCTTACCATCCCCCACCCATGTCTTTGAGATCACTCTGTCCTGCACCTCTTGTGTCGGGAGCTGCGGGAATTCCCTCACCTGTTGCCTCGCAAAAGCCCTCAGTTGCATATACCTGAATGCATTCCCTTGGGGCAACCCATATTTCTCGGTCAGCGCTCCCAGTCTCGCGAACTTCCCATCCACAAACAGGTCTTTCAGTTGCGTTATTCCTGCTCTTTGCCACATTCCATATCCCCCATCCATTCCCCCGGGGCAAACCTATGATTGTTTCTTATCGGGGACCCCCCCCAAGGCTCCAGTCTTTCCCCTATGCCGTCTCCACTGTCCCCAAATCTTCAGTGTAGCCACCACCACCGGGCTTGTGGTGTAGTTCCTCGGTGAGAACGGCAATGGGGCTGTCACCATAGCCTGTAGGCTAGTCCCCCTACAGGACGCCCTCTCTAATCTCTTCCACGCCGCTCCCTCCTCCTCTCCCATCCACTTACTCACCATTGAAATATTAGCGGCCCAATAATACTCACTTAGGCTCGGTAGTGCCAGCCCCCCCCTAGCCCTGCTACGCTGTAAGAATCCCTTCCTCACTCTCGGGGTCTTCCCGGCCCACACAAAACCCATGATGCTCTTTTCAATCCTTTTAAAAAAAGCCTTCGTGATCACCACTGGGAGGCACTGAAACACACATAGGAATCTCGGCAGGAGCACCATCTTAACAGCCTGCACCCCCCCTGCCAGTGACAGGGATACCATATCCCATCTCTTGAAATCCTCCTCCATTTGTTCCACCAACCGCGTTAAATTTAACCTATGCAATGTGCCCCAATTCTTGGCTATCTGGATCCCCAGGTAACGAAAGTCCCTTGTTACCTTCCTCAACGGTAGGTCCTCTATTTCTCTACTCTGCTCCCCTGGATGCACCACAAACAACTCACTTTTCTCCATGTTCAATTTATACCCTGAAAAATCCCCAAACTCCCCAAGTATCCGCATTATTTTCTGGCATCCCCTCCGCCGGGTCTGCCACGTATAGTAGCAAATCGTCCGCATACAAAGATACCCGGTGTTCTTCTCCTCCTCTAAGTACTCCCCTCCACTTCTTGGAACCCCTCAACGCTATTGCCAGGGGCTCAATCGCCAGTGCAAACAATAATGGGGACAGAGGGCATCCCTGCCTTGTCCCTCTATGGAGCCGAAAATATGCAGATCCCCGTCCATTCGTGACCACGCTCGCCATCGGGGCCCTATACAACAGCTGCACCCATCTAACATACCCCTCTCCAAAACCAAATCTCCTCAACACCTCCCACAAATAATCCCACTCCACTCTATCAAATGCTTTCTCGGCATCCATCGCCACTACTATCTCCGTTTCCCCCTCTGGTGGGGCCATCATCATTACCCCTAACAGCCTCCTTATATTCGTGTTCAGCTGTCTCCCCTTCACAAACCCAGTTTGGTCCTCGTGGACCACCCCTGGGACACATTCCTCTATTCTCATTACCATTACCTTGGCCAGGATCTTGGCATCTACATTTAGGAGGGAAATAGGTCTATAGGACCCGCATTGTAGCGGGTCCTTTTCCTTCTTTAAGAGAAGCGATATCGTTGCTTCAGACATAGTCGGGGGCAGTTGTCCCCTTTCCTTTGCCTCATTAAAGGTCCTCGTCAATACCGGGGCGAGCAAGTCCACATATTTTCTATAGAATTCGACTGGGAATCCATCCGGTCCCGGGGCCTTTCCCGCCTGCATGCTCCTAATTCCTTTCACCACTTCTTCTACCTCGATCTGTGCTCCCAGTCCCACCCTTTCCTGCTCTTCCACCTTGGGAAATTCCAGCCGATCCAAGAAGCCCATCATTCTCTCCCTCCCATCCGGGGGTTGAGCTTCATATATTTTTTTATAAAATGTCTTGAACACTCCATTCACTCTCTCCGCTCCCCGCTCCATCTCTCCTTCCTCATCCCTCACTCCCCCTATTTCCCTCGCTGCTCCCCTTTTCCTCAATTGGTGTGCCAGCAACCTGCTCGCCTTCTCCCCATATCCGTACTGTACACCCTGTGCCTTCCTCCATTGTGCCTCTGCAGTGCCCGTAGTCAGCAAGTCAAATTCTACATGTAGCCTTTGCCTTTCCCTGTACAGTCCCTCCTCCGGTGCTTCCGCATATTGTCTGTCCACCCTCAAAAGTTCTTGCAGCAACCGCTCCCGTTCCTTACTCTCCTGCTTCCCTTTATGTGCCCTTATTGATATCAGCTCCCCTCTAACCACCGCCTTCAACGCCTCCCAGACCACTCCCACCTGGACCTCCCCATTATCATTGAGTTCCAAGTACTTTTCAACGCACCCCCTCACCCTTAGACACACACCCTCATCTGCCATTAGTCCCATGTCCATTCTCCAGGGTGGGCGCCCTCCTGTTTCCTCCCCTATCTCCAAGTCTACCCAGTGTGGAGCGTGATCCGAAATGGCTATAGCCGTATACTCCGTTCCCCTCACCTTCGGGATCAACGCCCTTCCCAGCACAAAAAAGTCTATTCGCGAGTAGACTTTATGGACATAGGAGAAAAACGAGAACTCCTTACTCCTAGGTCTGCTAAATCTCCACGGGTCTACACCTCCCATCTGCTCCACAAAATCTTTAAGCACCTTGGCTGCTGCCGGCCTCCTTCCAGTCCTGGACTTCGACCTATCCAGCCCTGGTTCCAACACCGTATTAAAATCTCCCCCCATTATCAGCTTTCCCATCTCTAGGTCCGGAATGCGTCCTAGCATCCGCCTCATAAAATTGGCATCATCCCAGTTCGGGGCATATACGTTTACCAAAACCACCGTCTCCCCCTGTAGTTTGCCACTCACCATCACGTATCTGCCCCCGTTATCCGCCACTATAGTCTTTGCCTCGAACATTACCCGCTTCCCCACTAATATAGCCACCCCCCCTGTTTTTCGCATCTAGCCCCGAATGGAACACCTGCCCCACCCATCCTTTGCGTAGCCTAACCTGGCCTATCAGTTTCAGGTGCGTTTCCTGTAACATAACCCATCTGCCTTAAGTTTCTTAAGGTGTGCCAGTACCCGTGCCCTCTTTATCGGCCCGTTCAGCCCTCTCACGTTCCACGTGATCAGCCGGGTTGGGGGGCTTCCTACCCCCCCCCCCCCTTGTCGATTAGCCACCCCCTTTTTCCAGCTCCTCACCCGGTTCCCACGCAGCTGTATCTCCCCCAGGCGGTGCCCCCCCGCCCATCCCCTCCCATACCAGCTCCCCCCTATCCCCAGCAGCAGCAACCCAGTAATTCCCCCTCCCACCCCCCCCGCTAGATCCCCCGCTAGCGTAATTACTCCCCCCATGTTGCTCCCAGAAGTCAGCAAACTCTGGCCGACCTCGGCTTCCCCCCGTGACCTCGGATCGCACCGTGCGACGCCCCCTCCTTCCTGCTTCTCTATTCCCGCCATGATTATCATAGCGCGGGAACCAAGCCTTCGCTTCTCCCTTGGCCCCGCCCCCAATGGCCAACGCCCCATCTCCTCCACCTCCCCTCCTCCCCCCATCACCACCTGTGGAAGAGAGAAAAGTTACCACATCGCAGGATTAGTACATAAAACTCCTCTTTCCCCCCTTTTTAACCCCCCTCTTCGCCCCCCACATTCGCCCCACCACTTTGTTCAAACGTTCTTTTTAATAACCCGCTCATTCCAGTTTTTCTTCCACAATAAAAGTCCACGCTTCATCCGCCGTCTCAAAGTAGTGGTGCCTCCCTCGATATGTGACCCACAGTCTTGCCGGTTGCAGCATTCCAAATTTTATCTTCTTTTTATGAAGCACCGCCTTGGCCCGATTAAAGCTCGCCCTCCTTCTCGCCACCTCCGCACTCCAGTCTTGATAAACGCGGATCATCGCGTTCTCCCATTTACTGCTCCGAGTTTTCTTTGCCCATCTAAGGACCATTTCTCTATCCTTAAAACGGAGGAATCTCACCACTATGGCTCTGGGAATTTCTCCTGCTCTCGGTCCTCGCGCCATCACTCGGTATGCTCCCTCCACCTCCAACAGACCCGCCGGGGCCTCCGCTCCCATTAACGAGTGCAGCATCGTGCTCACATATGCCCCGACGTCCGCTCCCTCCGCACCTTCAGGAAGACCAAGAATCCTCAGGTTGTTCCTCCTTGCGTTGTTCTCCAGTGCCTCCAACCTTTCCACACATTGTTTCTGATGTGCCTCATGCGTCTCCGTCTTCACCACCAGGCCCTGTATGTCGTCCTCATTCTCGGCTGCCTTTGCCTTCACGACCCGAAGCTCCCGCTCCTGGGTCTTTTGTTCCTCCTTTAGCCCTTCGATCGCCTGTAGTATCAGGGCCAACAGCTCTTTCTTCATTTCCTTTTTGAGCTCTTCCACACAGCATTTCAAGAACTCTTGTTGTTCAGGGCCCCATGTTAAACTGCCACCTTCCGACGCCATCTTGGTTTTTGCTTGCCTTCCTTGCCGCTGTTCTAAAGGATCCACTGCAATCCGGCCACTTTCTCCTCCTTTTTTCATCCGTATCCAGGGGGGATTCCCTTCTGGTTTACCGCACAGTGTTTTTAGCCGTCAAAATTGCCGTTGGGGCTCCTATCAAGAGCCCAAAAGCCCGTTTCACCGGGAGCTGCCGAAACGTGCGACTCAGCTGGTCATCGCCGCACCCGGAAGTCGGGGATCCTCATTTATGAGCGAGGAGCTGCGCCAGTACCTGCTCAACAGGGGCATTGCCTCGAGCAGGACGACCAGCTCCAGCCCCAGGGGAAACGGGCAGGTGGAGAGGGAGAATGGGACGGTCTGGAGGGCCGTCCAGCTGGCCCCAAGGTCCAGAAATCTCCCGGCCTCCCGCTGGCAGGAGGTCCTCCCCGACGCACTTCACTCCATTTAGTCGCTCCTGTGCACCGCGACCAACGAACTCCCCCCCATGAACGTCTCTTTGCCTTCTCCAGGAAGTCCATCTCCGGGGTTTCGCTCCCGACATGGCTGGCAGCCCCAGGACCCGTTCTCCTCCGCAAGCACGTCCACAAGGCAGACCCATTGGTTGAGGGAGTACAGCTACTCCATGCGAACCCGCAGTACGCCTACGTAGCGTACCCCGACGGCCGCCAAGACACATCAGAGATCTGGCACCAGCTGGGTCCCCACGCACCCCCTCCGCCCCAGCGCCCCCCTCCCCTCCCCCGGCGCACCCCACCGCAGCCCCCGCTCCAGGACAATCCGTCCTCCCCTTGCTCCCACCCGGGGATGAAGAGGATTTTGACACGCTCCCGGAGTCACCGAAGACCAAGCCGACGCCTGAGTCGCCACCAGCACAGCGGCCTCTCACCGACAGATCAAGGCGCCCGATCGTCTAAATTTGTAACCTTCTCTGTAATTTTAAAACCAATCTGTATGTATGTAGCTTTCCACCACCCCCGCTGGACTCATTTTTAACAGGGGGTGAATGTGGTAGTCACCACTGTTGCATTATATTGTGAAAGTGAAAATCGCTTATTGTCAAATGGCTTCAAATGAAGTTACTGTGAAAAGCCCCTAGTCGCCACATTCCGGCCCCTGTTCAGGGAGGCTGGTATGGGCTGCTAGCCTGCCTTGGTCTGCTTTCAAAGCCAGAAATTTAGCCCAGTGTTAAACCAGCCCCAGATATATGGGTATATATATGGGTATTACGGTAAGGCCCCTGTACTACAGGTACGGGGGTAGATCCCTGCCTGCTGGCTCCACCCAGTAGGCGGAGTATAAATGTGTGTGCTCCCCGAACAGCAGCCATTTCGTAAGCTGCTGTAGGAGGCCACAGATCTCTGCGTAATAAAGCCTCGATTACATCCTACTCTCGCCTCGTCGTAGTTCATAAGGCTAAGAAGGTGCTGATAGTGGCAACGTATGAGTGTGGAGAATGAGGCCACGTTTGCCTTTCCAGTGGCTGTCCCTGCCAGCAGGGCCCTGATCCATGTGGGGTTCACCCCACATGATGCCATTGCTGACACGAACCTGCAGTACCATACAATACCACAAGAGGGAGTCTGGGACCTTGGCCCACACTACAAAACTATTTATAGACATAGAATTTACAGTGCAGAAGGAGGCCATTCGGCCCATCGAGTCTGCACCGGCTCTTGGAAAGAGCACCCTACCGAAGGTCCAAACCTCCACCCTATCCCCATAACCCCACCTAATCCCCATAACCCAGTAACCCCACCCTACGGGCAATTTTGGACACTATGGGCAATTTAGCATGGCCAATCCACCTAACCCGCACATCTTTGGACTGTGGGAGGAAACCGGAGAACCCGGAGGAAACCCACGCACACACGGGGAGAACGTGCAAACTCCGCACAGACAGTGACCCAAGCCGGAATCGAACCTGGGACCCTGGAGCTGTGAAGCAATTGTGCTAACCACCATGCTACCGTGCTGCCCCAAATATGCTGGATTAGTCAGTTATATTGGAATGGCATTAGTGCCCTATTTCCAAATCCTGCGTAATATAACTCTAAAGGAATATAAGATAATTGTTCATTGTTACAATATGCGTAATGCTGCCAGTTCAGTTACTGTTCAGTTAAAATTGTGCAGGAGCCGTACATCTCGATAGCAAGGGAGGTGTGAGCGGAATGGTGGGAGACCGGGTTTCCCCACTTCACGGGGGGAATGAAATGAAAATCGCCGATTGTCACAAGTAGGCTTCAAATGAAGTTACTGTGAAAAGCCCCTAGTCTCCACATTCCGGCGCCTGTTCAGGGAGGCTGGTACGGGAATCCTATTGTTGTTACAATACTCCCTACGTGCCTGGATGAATGAAGCTCCAACAACACTCAAGACGCTCGACACCATCCAGGACAAAGCAGCCCCGCTTGATTTACATCCCAGCCGCCGCCACTTTAAACATTCACTCATTTAACAGCCGTGTGCACCATCTAAAAGCTGCACTGAAGGAACTCACCGAGGTTCCTGAGGCAGCACCTTGCAAACTTGCAACCTCTACCACCTGGAAGAGTAAGGGCAGCAGATACCTGGGAACCCCCATCACCTGTAGCATCCCCTCCACCCACAGTCCTGACTTGGAAACGTATCGCCGTTCCTTCATTGTGGCTGGGCCAAAAGCCCAGAACCCATCCCGAACAGCACGGTGGATGTTCCTACACCTCATGGACTGCAGCGGTTCAAGAAGGGAGCTCACCACCACCTTCTCAAGGGCAATTAGGGATGGGCAATAGATGTTAGTCTAGCCAGTGACTCCGCAGTCGCCACTTTATTTCTTACCTTTCCAGGAATATGTCGCCCCCTTAATGCTCCTATCAAAATAAACCACCTCGCATTTTGCTCCATCAATTTTAATTTGCTATTGATCCAGCCCTCTTCCAGCTTCTTAGTGTCTTCCTCCATTAAGTGCAGCCAGTGTTATTAGTTATCACACTCAGATTTCAACACAACACCTCCAATTCCTGAATCCACATCATTTGATTCTATGTGAACAACATCAAGGATTTTGTAGTGTTACATTTCTCTTACACTTCCCGCCTTGAGCCTGTTTGTGGAATTCCCCCGCATTCCTAACCTTTTCTCCTGCTTTGGCACGATCTGCCAATTCACTTTGTGATCAGGCCCCTGATTCTACCTGCCGCAGTCTCAGGTGTCCACATACATCACCTCAACCACATTACACATGTCAACTCTTCAAAATTCAATCGCATTGGTTAAACATGACTTTGCTTTTAGAAATCCACACTCACTCATTTGAGCTACCGTCCCAGTTTATTTGTGATGAACCGTCACAAGACGAGAATGGTGGAACAATCAAGGCTTTATTGAGCAAAGATGTTGTGCCTCCTGTAGCTGGGACCAGAATGGCTGCAGCACCGGAGAGCACACACTTTTATACGCTGCCTGCTGGGCGGAGCCAGCTGGCAGGGATTTACCGGGGTGTGCCGTAACACATATAATATGCCACTAGTGGTGACTACCACAATTTGCTATGGGTTTGAGTATTTAAACTCCCTCTCCATTAGGGTGTGAAGAGTGATGCTTTCAATTTGACACTGAATTCTATTTCACTGGGATTTGGGGATTCAGCCTCTGAGAGGAGCAACACGGTAGCATTGTGGATAGCACAATTGCTTCACAGCTCCAGGGTCCCAGGTTTGATTCCGGCTTGGGTCACTGTCTGTGCGGAGTCTGCACATCCTCCCCGTGTGTGCGTGGGTTTCCTCAGGGTGCTCCGGTTTCTTCCCACAGTCCAAAGATGTGCAGGTTAGGTGGATTGGCCATGATAAAATGCCCTTAGTGTCCTAAATTGCCCTTAGTGTTGGGTGGGGTTACTGGGTTATGGGGATAGGGTGGAGGTGTTGACCTTGGGTAGGGTGCTCTTTCCAAGAGCCAGTGCAGACTCGATGGGCCGAATGGCCTTTTTCGGCACTGTAAATTCGATGATAATCTATGAGGAGCTTTTCTCATTCCCATTTGGGGGTTCAGGCCCTGATAGAAATTTGCTCCCTTTTTACAGATTTCTTTTTTCAGCACAGATTTCGATGATGAGGTTTTTATAGTGGCCTGCAAGATAACATCATAAGTTCACAGAATGGTTACAGAGCAGAAGGAGGCCATTCGGTCCATCATTTCAAGTAGCCTCTGTGCAAGAGCAATTTACTGAGTCTCACTCTCTGGCCCTCCCGCATAACCCCAAAAAGGTTTTTCTTCTGTTGCTTCTTGAATCCCCGAATAACCTGCCCCCACCATACTGTCAGACAGTGCATTCCAGACCACAAGCACTCGCTGTGTGTCCCTGCCTCCACCACACTCTCAGACAGTGCATGCCAGACCACAACCACTCGCTGTGTGACCCTGCCTCCACCACACTCTCAGACAGTGCATGTCAGACCACAACCACTCGCTGTGTGTCCCTGCCTCCACCACACTCTCAGACAGTGCATGCCAGACCACAACCACTCGCTGTGTGTCCCTGCCTCCACCACACTCTCAGACAGTGCATGCCAGACCACAACCACTCGCTGTGTGACCCTGCCTCCACCACACTCTCAGAGAGTGCATTCCAGACCCTAACCACTCGCTGTGTGACCCTGCCTCCACCACACTGTCAGACAGTGCATTCCCGACCCTAACCACTCGCTGTGTGACCCTGCCTCCACCACACTCTCAGACAGTGCATGTCAGACCACAACCACTCGCTGTGTGTCCCTGCCTCCACCACACTCTCAGACAGTGCATGCCAGACCACAACCACTCGCTGTGTGACCCTGCCTCCACCACACTCTCAGACGGTGCATTCCAGATCCTAACCACTCGCTGTGTGAATCTGCCTCCACCACACTGTCAGACAGTGCATTCCAGAGCCTAACCACTCGCTGTGTGAATCTGCCTCCACCACACTCTCAGACAGTGCATTCCAGACCCTAACCACTTGCTGTATGACCCTGCCTCCACCACGCTGTCAGACATTGTTTTCCAGACCCCAACCACTCCCTGCGTGACCCTGCCTCCACCATGCTGTCAGACAGCGTATTCCAGACCCTAACCACTCGCTGTGTGACCCTGCCTCCACCACACTGTCAGACAGTGCATTCCAGATGCCAACCACTCGCTGTATGACCCTGCCTCCACCACGCTGTCAGACAGTGTATTCCAGACCCCAACCACTCGCTGTGTGACCCTGCTTCCACTACACTGTCAGGCAGTGCATTCCAGACCCTAACCACTCGCTGTGTGACCCTGCCTCCACCACACTCTCAGACAGTGCATTCCAGATCCCAACCTCTCACTGTGTGAATCTGCCTCCACCACACTCTCAGATAGTGCATTCCAGATCCCAACCACTCGCTGTGTGAATCTGCCTCCACCACACTCTCAGACAGTACATTCCAGATCCTAACCACCCGCTGTGTGAATCTGCCTCCACCACACTCTCAGACAGTGCATTCCAAACCCTAACCACTCGCTGTGTGAATCTGCCTCCACCACACTCTCAGACAGTGCATTCCAGATCCTAACCACTCGCTGTGTGAATCTGCCTCCACCACACTCTCAGACAGTGCATTCCAGGTCCTTACCACTCACTGTGTGAATCTGCCTCCACCACACTCTCAGACAGTGCATTCCAGATCCTAACCACCCGCTGTGTGAATCTGCCTCCACCACACTCTCAGACAGTGCATTCCAAACCCTAACCACTCGCTGTGTGAATCTGCCTCCACCACACTCTCAGACAGTGCATTCCAGATCCTAACCACTCGCTGTGTGAATCTGCCTCCACCACACTCTCAGACAGTGCATTCCAGGTCCTTACCACTCACTGTGTGAATCTGCCTCCACCACACTCTCAGACAGTGCATTCCAGATCCTAACCACTCACTGTGTGAATCTGCCTCCACCACACTCTCAGACAGTGCATTCCAGATCCTAACCACTCGCTGTGTGAAACTCCCGCCACCACACTCTCAGACAGTGCATTCAAGATCCTAACCACTCACTGTGTGAATCTGCCTCCACCACACTCTCAGACAGTGCATTCCAGATCCTAACCACTCGCTGTGTGAATCTGCCTCCACCACACTCTCAGATAGTGCATTCCAGATCCTAACCACCCGCTGTGTGAATCTGCCTCCACCACACTCTCAGACAGTGCATTCCAGATCCTAACCACTCGCTGTGTGAATCTGCCTCCACCACACTCTCAGACAGTGCATTCCAGATCCTAACCACTCACTGTGTGAATCTGCCTCCACCACACTGTCAGACAGTGCATTCCAAACCCTAACCACTCGCTGTGTGAATCTGCCTCCACCACACTCTCAGACAGTGCATTCCAGATCCTAACCACTCGCTGTGTGAATCTGCCTCCACCACACTCAGACAGTGCATTCCAGAACCTAACCACTCGCTCTGTGACACTGCCTCCACCACACTGTCAGACAGTGCATTCCAGATCCCAACCACTCGCTGTGTGTATCTGCCTCCACCACACTCTCAGACAGTGCATTCCAGACCCTAACCACTCGCTGTGTGAATCTGCCTCCACCACACTCTCAGACAGTGCATTCCAGGTCCTTACCACTCGCTGTGTTGTGAAGCTTTTCCCTCATGTAACAAATCAGATACCTTAAATTGATGCCCTCTGATTCTCGATTATTCTGATAATGGGAACAGTCTTTCGTTATCTACTCTTCGCACCTTTCTTGACTTTTCACACCTCCATCAAATCTTCCCTCTCCCTTCTCTAAGGAAAGCAGTCCCAACTTCTCCAATCTCTCCACGTTACTGAGGCACCTTGACGCTGGAATTGATTTTAAGCCTCGGTTTTGCCAATATAAGAACATAAGAACTAGGAGCAGGAGTAGGCCATCTGGTCCCTCGAGCCTGCTCCGCCATTCAATGAGATCATGGCTGATCTTTTGTGGACTCAGCTCCACTTTCCGGCCAGAACACCATAACCCTTAATCCCTTTATTCTTCAAAAAACTATCTATCTTTATCTTAAAAACATTTAATGAAGGAGCCTCTACTGCTTCACTGGGCAAGGAATTCCATAGATTCACAACCCTTTGGGTGAAGAAGTTCCTCCTAAACTCAGTCCTAAATCTACTTCCCCTTATTTTGAGGCTATGGCCCCTAATTCTGCTTTCACCCACCAGTGGAAACAACCTGCCCGCATCTATCCTATCTATTTCCTTCATAATTTTATATGTTTCTACAAGATCCCCCCTCAATCTTCTAAATTCCAACGAGTACAGTCCCAGTCTACTCAACCTCTCCTCGTAATCCAACCCCTTCAGCTCTGGGATTAACCTAGTGAATCTCCTCTGCACACCCTCCAGTGCCAGTACGTCCTTTCTCAAGTAAGGAGACCCAAACTGAACACAATACTCCAGGTGTGGCCTCACTAACACCTTATACAATTGCAGCATAACCTCCCCAGTCTTAAACTCCATCCCTCTAGCAATGAAGGACAAAATTCCATTTGCCTTCTTAATCACCTGTTGCCTCTGTAAACCAACTTTTTGCGACTCATGCACTAACACACCCAGGTCTCTCTGCACAGCAGCATGCTTTAATATTTTATCATTTAAATAATAATCCTTTTTGCTGTTATTCCTACCAAAATGGATAATCTCACATTTGTCAACATTGTATTCCATCTGCCAGACCCTAGCCCATTCATTTAGCCTATCCAAATCCCTCTGCAGACTTCCAGTATCCTCTGCACGTTTTGCTTTACCACTTATCTTAGTGTCGTCTGCAAACTTGGACACATTGCCCTTGGTCCCCAACTCCAAATCATCTATGTAAATTGTTAACAGTTGTGGGCCCAACACTGATCCCTGAGGGATACCACTAGCTACTGATTGCCAACCAGAGAAACACCCATTAATCCCCACTCTTTGCTTTCTATTAATTAGCCAATCCTCTATCCATGCTACTACTTTCCCCTTAATGCCATGCATCTTTATCTTATGCAGTAACTTTTTGTGTGGCACCTTGTCAAAGGCTTTCTGGAAATCCAGATATACCACATCCATTGGCTCCCCGTTATCTACCGCACTGTTAATGTCCTCAAAAAATTCCACTAAATTAGTTAGGCACGACCTGCCCTTTATGAACCCATGCTGCGTCTGCCCAATGGGACAATTTCCATCCAGATGCCTCGCTATTTCTTCCTTGATGATAGATTCCAGCATCTTCCATACTACCGAAGTTAAGCTCACTGGCCTATAATTACCCGCTTTCTACCTCCCTCCTTTTTTAAACAGTGGTGTCACGTTTGTTAATTTCCAATCTGCCGGGACCACCCCAGAGTCTAGTGAATTTTGGTACATTATCACTAGTGCATTTGCAATTTCCCTAGCCATCTCTTTTCGCACTCTGGGATGCATTCCATCAGGTCCAGGAGACTTGTCTACCTTTAGCCCCATTAGCTTGCCCATCACTACCTCCTGAGTGATAACAATCCTCTCAAGGTCCTCACCTGTCATAGCCTCATTTCCATCAGTCACTGGCATGTTATTTGTGTCTTCCACTGTGAAGACCGACCCAAAAAACCTGTTCAGTTCCTCAGCCATTTCCTCATCTCCCATTATTAAATCTCCCTTCTCATCCTCTAAGGGACCAATGTTTACCTTGGCTACTCGTTTTTGTTTTATATATTTGTAGAAACTTTTACTATCTGTTTTTATATTCTGAGCAAGTTTACTCTCATAATCTTATCATATTCTTCTTTATAGCTTTTTTAGTAGCTTTCTCTTGCCCACTGAAGATTTCCCAATTCTCTAGTCTCCCACTAATATTTGCCACTTTGTATGCTTTTTCCTTCAATTTGATACTCTCCCTTATTTCCTTAGATATCCACGGTCGATTTTTCCTCTTTTTACCTCTTTTTGTTGGTATAAACCTTTGCTGAGCACTGTGAAAAATCACTTGGAAGGTTCTCCACTGGTACTCAACTGTTTCACCATAAAGTCTTTGCTCCCAGTCTGCCTTAGCTAGTTCTTCTCTCATCCCATTGTAATCTCCTTTGTTTAAGCTCAAAACATTAGTGCTTGATTTTACCTTCTCACCCTCCATCTGTATTTTAAATTCCACCATATTGTGATCGCTCCTTCCGAGAGGATCCCTAACTATGAGATCCTGAATCAATCCTGTCTCATTACACAGGACCAGATCTAGGACCGCTTGTTCCCTCGTAGGTTCCATTACACACTGTTCTCGGAAACTATCGCAGATACATTCTATAAACTCCTTCTCAAGGCTGCCTTGACAGACCTGGTTAAACCAATCGACATGTACATCAAAATCCCCCATGATAACTGCTGTACCATTTCTACATGCATCAGTTATTTCTTTGTTTATTGCCTGCCCCACCATAATGTTACTATTTGGTGGCCTATGGACTACTCCTATCAGTGACTTTTTCGCCTTACTATTCCTGATTTCCACCCAAATGGATTCAACCTCATCCTCCATAGCACCGATGTCATCCCTTACTGTTGCCCGGATGTCATCCTTAAATGACAGAGCTACACCACCCCCCTTACCATCCACTCTGTCCTTCCGAATAGTTTGATACCCTCGGATATTTAACTCCCAGTCGTGACCATCCTTTAACCATGTTTCAGTAATGGCCACTAAATCATAGTCATTCACGATGATTTGCGCCATCAACTCATTTACCTTATTCCGAATACTACGAGCATTCAGGTAAAGTACACTTATGTTGGCTTTTTTACCTCTGTTCTGAATCTTAACACCTTGATCAGTAACCTCGCCTAAGTTATATTTCCTCTTAAACGTTCTCCTAATTTTCCTTGTCGTTGAACCCATATCTTCATGTAACAACCTGCCGCGTCGCTTACCATTAATGTTTTCACTTCCCGTTTTATTCCTTTTAGTATTCCTGGTCCTATTCACTGAGCTCCCCTCAGTCATTGTACCTTGTACTGTTTGATTTTTGATTTTTGACTATGGCTTCTCTGCCTTACACTTTCCCCCTTACTTCCTTTTGTTTCTGTCCTTGTTTTACTACCTTCCAACTTCCTGCTTCGGTTCCCATCCCCCTGCCACATTAGTTTAAACTCTCCCCAACAGCTCTAGCAAACACCCCCCCCCCTAGGACATCGGTTCCAGTCCTGCCCAGGTGCAGACCGTCCGGTTTGTACTGGTCCCATCTCCCCCAGAACCGGTTCCAATGTCCCAGGAATTTGAATCCCTCCTTCTTGCACCATCTCTCGAGCCACACATTCATCCTATTTATCCTGACATTCCTACTCTGACTAGCTCGTGGCACTGGTAGCAATCCTGAGAATACTATCTTTGAGGTCCTACTTTTTAGTTTAACTCCTAACTCCCTAAATTCAGCTTGTAGGATCTCGTCCCGTTTCTTTACCTATATCGGTGGTGCCTATGTGCACCACGACAGCTGGCTGTTCACCCTCCCCCCACAGAATGTCCTGCAACCGCTCCGAGACATCCTTGACTCTTGCACCAGGGAGGCAACATACCATCCTGGAGTCTCGATTGCGTCCGCAGAACCGCCTGTCTATTCCCCTTACAATTGAGTCCCCTATCACTATAAGACCATAAGACATAGGAGCGGAAGTAAGGCCATTCGGCCCATCGAGTCCACTCCACCATTCAAACATGGCTGATTTCTACTCCATTTACCCGCTCTCTCTCCATAGCCCTTAATTCCTCGAGAAATCAAGAATTTATCAACTTCTGTCTTAAAGACACTCAACGTCCCAGCCTCCACCGCCCTCTGTGGCAATGAATTCCACAGACCCACCACTCTCTGGCTGAAGAAATTTCTCCTCATCTCTGTTCTAAAGTGACTCCCTTTTATTCTAAGGCTGTGCCCCCGGGTCCTAGTCTCCCCTGCTAATGGAAACAACTTCCCTACATCCACCCTATCTAAGCCATTCATTATCTTGTAAGTTTCTATTAGATCTCCCCTCAACCTCCTAAACTCCATTGAATATAATCCCAGGATCCTCAGACGTTCATCGTATGTTAACTGTAGCCCTGCCATTCTTCTTCCTGCCCAGCTACGCAGCAGAGCCAGCCACGGTGCCCTGAACCTGGCTGCTGCTGCCTTCCCCTGGCGAGCCATCTCCCTCAACAGTATCCAAAGCTGTATATCTGTTTTGCAGGGAGATGACCGCAGGGGACACCTGCACTGCCTTCCTACCCTTGCTCTGTATTTTGGTCACCCATTTTCTATCTCCCTCAGTACCTTTCACCTGCGGTGTGACCAACTCGCTAAACGTGCTATCCACGACGTCCTCAGCATCGCGGACGCTCCAAAGTAAGTCCATCCGCAACTCCAGAGACGTCAAGCGGTCTAACAGGAGCTGCAACTGGACACACCTCTTGCAGGTGAAGGAGCCAGGGACAGTGGACGTGTCCCTGAGCTCCCACATCGCACACGAGGAACATGACCCATTTCACTGTGGTCCAAGTGGATTTTGTACCCACTGAACCTCTGGAATGGCGACTCTTGGCCCTGTTTCTTCTGAGCCTGCAGTTGGACAGGATTCTCTGTGCTACAATCTTCTTTAAAAATAACAATGAGTCAATTGTCTCCCTCTGTTTTTATTCCCTGAAAGATCCGTGAGTCATTGGAAAACCTCCCTTTCTCTTAATCTTGCTAATGCTTTGGGATCTACAAATAGGGACCAATAGTATAGGACCCTTTGAAGTGCCTGCACTTAATAGTGAGGCTCACCTCGCAGATACATGCCTGATTATTGTGTTACTTGTTGGGTGTGTCAACAAAGTAAGTAAATGAATTGTGGTTCTCTTTAATCTAATTTTTTTTGTATTCTTGGTTTATTTCTAATTTATCCAACGTAGCTTTCACTAATCAGCATGGCAGCGTTTTATTTCATTAACACCGTTACATTCTGCTGTGTTTTATCCATTAACAGAATTTGTCCAGTGAAAATAATCACAGCGCACCTTATATAATAATAATTATTATGTAATGTGAGTGTTCCACCCAGTGTTACATGTTATATGTGGGTGTAATATCCTGTGCAAAGCTGTGTTTTAGAGGATAAATGTTGTCATAGAATTTACAGAATCATAGAATTTACAGTGTAGAAGGAGGCCATTCGGCCCATCGAGTTTGCACCGGCTCTTGGAAAGAGCCCCCTACATCAGCCGATACCTCCACCCTATCCCCGTGAACCAGCAACCCCACCCAACCTAAGGGCAATTTATCATGGCCAATCCACCTAACCTGCACATTTTTGGAATGTGGGAGGAAACCGGAGGAAACCCACGCAGACATGGGGAGAACGTGCAGACTCCGCACAGACAGTGACCCAACCCCGAATCGAACCTGGGACCCTGGAGCTGTGAATCAACTGTGCTAACCACTGTGCTACCGTGCTGCCCACAATGTTCGGTATCAGGGAGTGTTGTATAATAAATGTGCATGTTATACCCAGTAACAGAGTGCGTTATGTAGTATATACAGCAGTGCGGCAACGCGGCGCAGTGGTTCGCACTGCTGCCTCACAGCAATGTGGACCCGGGTTCGATCCCGGCCCCGGATTACTGTCGATGTGGAGTTTGCACATTCTCCCCGTGTCTGTGTGGGTTTCACCCCCACAACCCAAAAGGATGTGCAGGTTAGGTGGATTGGCCATGCTAAATTGCCCCTTAATTGGAAAAAAATTAAAAAATTGAAAACAAATATAAACAAATGTTATACCCAATAACAGGGAGTTCATATATGTGCATTTTATACCCAGTAACATGTGTTATATATGTACGTGTTATACCCAGAAATAGAGTGTTATAGGGCTGGTTTAGCACAGGGCTAAATCGCTGGCTTTTAAAGCAGACCAAGGCAGGCCAACCGCACGGTTCAAGTCCCGTACCAGCCTCCCCGAACAGGCGCCGGAATGTGGCGACTAGGGGCTTTTCACATAACTTAATTTGAAGCCTACTTGTGACAATAAGCGATTTTCCTTTCATTTCATTTCATGTGTGTTGTATAATATATATGCTTCCTAACTAATGCAAATAAGACCCCTAGCTAAGGTAATATTTCAAAAGGAGTAACTGATTTAATCGAGAGGGACATCGTGGTGGGAGACCTATGATACGCTCCTTCTGCATATCATATTCCCAATGTGGGAAATGAAGGATGGTCCCAGTGTCTCTGGTGACCATGTGTGCAGAAGATGTGTCCAAATGCAGCTCCCAGCTAACCGGATTTCGGAGCCTGAGGCTTGAGTGGACTCACTGCTGAGCAAGTCATGGTTCGCATGATTAGCGAGGTGGTCACACCGCAGGTGAGGATTGCACAGGCAGAGAGGGAATGGGTGACCATCAGGAACAGTAAAAGACTCAGGAAGTTAGTGCAGGAGACCCCTCTCTGCTTTGGAAACTGTCGGGGGTGATGGCCACTTAGGGGAAAGCAAGAGTAGCACTCTGGGTGGTTCTCCTGCTCAGACTGGTGGAGGAAAACAAGTGGCAGGGCTATCGTGACAGGGGATTCAATAGTCAGGGGCTCAGGCAGACGCTTCTGTGGTTGCAAACGTGAATCAAGGATGGTATGTTGCCTCCGTGGTGCCAGGGTTGTCTCGGAGCAGCTGCAGAGCATTGTGGGGAGGGAAGGTGAACAGCCAGTGGTCATGATACACATTGGCGCCAACGACATTGCTAAACTAAAGGATGAGGACATACTAGCTGAGTATAGGAAGTCAGGAGAAGAATGAGGGGAGATCTAATCGAGATATGGATAAAGTGGACATGGAGATGATGCTTCCTCTTGTGGGGCATTCCAGAACGAGAGGTCATAGTCTTAGAACAAGAGGTAACAGATTTAAAACAGAGTTGAGGAAAAACTACTTCCCCCAAAGGGTTATGAATCTGCGGAATTCGCTACCCCAGAGTGCGGTGCATGCTGGGACAGTGAGTAAATTTAAGGAGGAGTTAGACAGATTTTTAATTGGTAATGGGTTGGAGGGTTATGGAGAACGGGCAGGACGGTGGAGTTGAGGCCAGGATGGGATCGGCCAGGATCACATTGAGGGTGTTTAGGATCGGGAGGCTAAATTGCCGACTCCCGCCTCGGTCATGTGTTCTAGGGAGGAGATGCTCCGGCTGATTTCGCAATCCAGCTCTTGGTCTGGAACACTGTCGGGAGCAGATGAGGAACATATCAGCCATGATCGAATGACGTAGCAGACTCGATGGGCCGAATGTCCTAATTCTACTCCTATATCTTATGAACTAAAATGCAGGACCTCAAATGTCATAACCTCAGGATTACCCCCAGTTCCACGTGCTAGAGAGAGCAGGAATGGGAGGATAGATCAGGTGAATGTGTGGTTGGAGAGACGGCGTAGCCGGGAGGCATTCAGATTCTTGAGGCACTGGGACTGGCTCTAGGGAAGGTGGGACCTGTGCCAACCGGACGGGCTGCACCCAGGCAGAGCTGGGACCAATGTTCTTCCGGGGACTTTTGCTAGTTTAGTTGCAGGATATTTAAACTAGTGTGGCAGGAGGATGGAATCCCAGGAGTAGGATCAGATAGATCAAACTCAGATCAGGAAAATAGACGGTAGAACATTAGCTAGTGATATAGAAGGTGTAATTATAGGCTTGGAATCACAGGAGAAGCAAAGTTTTAAAAGTGTCCAGCGAGGGAAAATGGTGGGGTTAAACTGTTGTTTATACTTCAATGCAAAGATTATTACAAACAAGGTAGATGTAGCGCACAATGACTTACACAAGTCGAGAAGTGATGAAGTCTATCGAGGCTTTATTAAGCAAGACTTGTTCCCCAGCAGCTCAGTTACAGAATGCGGCTGCTGGGAGAACTCGAGCTCTTATATTCCGCCTTCAGGGCGGAGCCAGAAGTCGGCAGATCCAACCAGGACCCGGGACCTGTCAGCTAATAGCCTCTCGGCTTCACAGGTACCATATTACCCCTAATACATACCACCACATTCACCCCTTGTTAAAAAAGAACCCGGCGGGGTGGTGGTTCGCATGGTGGTAGGGGTTTACAAGGCTGGTCCTGGAACAAATTTCGAACAGTGGCTATGCATTTTTAGCCCAACATTTAGCTCTGTGCAAGTTTGTGTCAGAATTATTTACAACAAAGTCATTTACAACAAAAGTCTTGTTTTCTTGGTGTCACGCGGATTCCACGAGTCGAGCGGGTGCCCTGGTCGTCCTTGTCGATCGCCTCAGCCCCGGTGGTGGTGCAGGTGCTGGCTCGGGCACTGTCGTCTCCGGGAGCGTTGTGCTGTTCGTCCCTGTTTCTTTACTCCTGGGCGGGCACGGGAGGAGGACCGATCCACCCGGGAAGGGGGCGGTCGTGGGGTGCGCCGGTGGCAGGGAGGGGGTGATCGGTGTCGGGGGTGTGTGTGTGTTTCCGGCGGGCGCCAGGTCCCGCAGGGAGACCGTGTCCTGTTGGCCGTCGGGGTACGCCACGTAGGCGTACTGCGGGTTTGCGTGGAGAAGGTGAACCCTCTCGACCAACGGGTCCGATTTGTGCGCCCGCACATGTTTCCGGAGCAAGATGGGTCCTGGGGCCACCAGCCAGGTCGGCAGCGACGTTCCAGAGGAGGACTTCCTGGGGAAGAAAAGGAGGCGCTCGTGGGGCATTTGGTTAGTGGTGGTACACAGTAGCGACCGGATGGAGTGGAGGGCATCCGGGAGGACTTCCTGCCACCGGGAACCTGGGAGATCTCTGGACCGTAGGGCCAGTAGGACGATTTTCCACACCGTTCCGTTCTCCCTCTCTACTTGCCCGTTCTCCCGGGGGTTGTAGCTGGTCGTCCTGCTCGAGGCTATACCCTTGCTGAGCAGGAACTGACGCAGCTCGTCACTCATGAATGAGGACCCCCTGTCGCTATGGATGTACGCGGGGAAACCGAACAGGGTAAAGATGGTGCCGAGGGCTTTAATGAATGTGGCCGCTGTCATGTCGGGGCAGGGGATGGCGAAGGGGAA
This sequence comes from Scyliorhinus torazame, assembly GCF_047496885.1. Classification (NCBI taxonomy): domain Eukaryota; kingdom Metazoa; phylum Chordata; class Chondrichthyes; order Carcharhiniformes; family Scyliorhinidae; genus Scyliorhinus; species Scyliorhinus torazame. Next base: position 22,797,976 of record NC_092712.1, read on the forward strand.
ACGGGAGTACTCGTCCACCACATTCAGGAAGTATGCGTTGCAGTCGGTGGAGGGGAGGGGGCCTCTGAAATCCAAACTGAGGCGTTCAAAGGGACGGGAAGCCTTTATCAGGTGCGCTCTATCTGGACTGAAAAAGTGCGGTTTGCACTCCGCGCAGATGTGGCAGTTCCTGGTGACTGTACGGACCTCCTACACAGAGTAGGGGAGGTTGCGGGACTTTACGAAATGGTAAAATCGAGTGACCCCCGGGTGGCAGAGGTCCTCGTGGAGGGCTTGGAGGCGGTCTATTTATGCGTTGGCACATGTGCCGCAGGATAGGGCATCGGACGGCTCGTTCAGCTTTCCGGGACGGTATAAGATCTCATAGTTATAGGTGGAGAGCTCAATCCTCCATCTCAAGATCTTGTCATTCTTAATTTTGCCCCGCTGTACATTATCGAACATAAAGGCTACTGACCGTTGGTCAGTGAGGAGAGTGAATCTCCTGCCGGCCAGGTAATGCCTCCAATGTCGCACAGCTTCCACTGTGGCTTGGGCTTCCTTTTCCACTGAGGAGTGGCGGATTTCTGAGGCGTGGAGGGTCCGGGAGAAAAAGGCCACGGGTCTGCCCGCTTGGTTGAGGGTGGCCGCCAGAGCTACATCGGATGCGTCGCTCTCGACCTGGAAGGGGAGGGACTCGTCGATCGCATGCATCGTGGCCTTTGCGATATCCGCTTTGATGCGGCTGAAGGCCTGGCGAGCCTCTGTCGACAGGGGGAAGGTAGTGGACTGGATTAACGGGCGGGCCTTGTCTGCGTACTGGGGAACCCACTGGGCGTAATATGAAAAGAAGCCCAGGCAGCGTTTCAGGGCTTTGGAGCAGTGGGGGAGGGGAAATTCCAGAAGGGGGCGCATGTGTTCGGGGTCGGGGCCTATCACTCCATTGCGCACTACGTATCCCAGGATGGCCAGGCGGTTGGTGCTAAAAACGCATTTTTCCTCGTTATATGTGAGGTTCAGGGCGTTAACGGTCTGGAGGAATTTTTGGAGGTTGGCGTCGTGGTCCTGCTGGTCATGGCCGCAGATGGTTACGTTGTTGAGATACGGGAACATGGCCTGCAACCACGCTGGTCAAGCATTCGGTCCATCTCCCATTGGAAGACCGAGACTCCGTTCGTGACGTCAAATGGGACCCTTAGGAAATGGTAGAGCCGCCCGTCTGCTTCGAAGGCTGTGTACTTGCAGTCACCGGGGCGAATGGGGAGCTGGTGGTAGGCGGACATGAGGTCCACGGTGGAAAAGACCTTATACTGGGCAATCTGATTGACCATGTCGGATATGCGGGGAGAGGGTACGCATCTAGCTGCGTGTACCTATTGATGGTCTGACTATAGTCTATGACCATCCTCTGCTTCTCCCCGGTCTTCACGACTACCACCTGGGCTCTCCAGGGACTATTGCTGGCCTGGATTATGCCTTCCTTCAGCAGCCGCTGGACTTCAGACCGGATAAACGTCCGATCCTGGGTGCTGTACCGTCTGCTCCTAGTGGCGACGGCTTTGCAATCCATCAACAACGTAACCATCTGCGGCCATGACCAGCAGGACCACGACGCCAACCTCCAAAGCGAGCGCCGTCGGGAAATCCTCCGCGTCTTCGATGAGCGTGTAGATCTCCGGGCTCACCCTGGAATACAGGACCTGCATTTTCTGCTCTTCTGTGGTCCGGCCGGGGGCCGTTCGAAGGTAGCCTTCGAAGCATGCTAGCCAGTGTTTGAACACGGCCGCCGAGTTTGCTGCATGGGGGCTGATCCGCAGGCACTCCGGGGTGATCCGAAGCTCCATAGTCTTTTAAGCTTGCTTAATAAATTGTAGCGCACAATGGCTTACACAAGTCGAGAAGTGATGAAGTCTATCGAGGCTTTATTAAGCAAGACTTGTTCCCCAGCAGCTCAGTTACAGAATGCGGCTGCTGGGAGAACTCAAACTCTTATACTCCGCCTTCAGGGCGGAGCCAGAAGTCGGCAGATCCAACCAGGACCCGGGACCTGTCAGCCAATAGCCTCTCGGCTTCACAGGTACCATATTACCCCTAATACATACCACCACAGTAGATGGATATATCAGTTATATGGATGATAATGGCATAGTGTAGGTTAGATGGCTTTTGTTTCGGTGCAACATCGTGGGCCGAAGGGCCTGTACTGCGCTGTATTGTTCTATGTTCTATGTTCTATGTTCTATGAGTTAAGGGGTGGGAAATGGGGTAGTGGTGTTGTCACTGGACTTGTAATCCAGACACTAGAGTAACCTGGGGACCTGGGTTCGAATCCCGCCAGGTGGAATCTGGATATACAAGTCTAACAATGAAATCATTGCCGGTTGTTGTAAAAACCCATCTGGTTCACTAATGCCCCTGAGGGAAGGAGATCTGTCATCCTTACCTGGCCTCCATGTGACTCCAGACCAACAGCAATGTGGGTTGACTCCTAAATGTCCTCAGAGCAGGGCAATACATGCTGACCTACCCAGCGACATGCACATCAATGAATAAGGGGGGAAAAAAGTTAAGGACACATGGGAGCAGGATGTCCTTGCTATAACAGAATCAATATCCTGGGGTTACCATTGATCAGAAACTGAACTGGACTAGCCACATTAATACTGTGGCTACCAGGGCAGGTCAAAGGCTAGGGAATCCTACGATGAGTAAATCACCACCCTACCCAAGTCCACACCTCCACCCTATCCCCATAACCCAGTAACCCCACCCAGCACTAAGGGCAATTTTGGACACTCAGGGCAATTTATCATGGCCAATCCACCTAACCTGCACATCTTTGGACTGTGGGAGGAAACCGGAGCACCCGGAGGAAACCCACGCACACACGGGGAGGATGTGCAGTCTCCGCACAGACAGTGACCCAGCGGGGAATCGAACCTGGGACCCTGGAGCTGTGAAGCAATTGTGCTAACCACCATGCTACCGTGCTGCCCATAAATGCTCTCCACTTGCCTGGGTGAGCGCAGCTCCAACAACACTCAAAAAGCTCGACACCATCCAGGGCAAAGCAGCCCGCTTGATTGCTCCTCCTTCCACAAACATTCAAACCCTCCACCACCGATGAACAGTGGTAGCCGTGTGTACCATCCGCAAGATACACTGCAGTAACTCATCAAGGTTCCTTAGACATCGCCTTCCAAACCCACGACCGCTACCATCTAGAAGGACAGAGATACCTGGGAACCCCACCTCCTGGAGGTTCCCCTGCAAGTCACTCACCCTCCTGACTTGGGAATGTATCGCCGTTCCTTCACGGTCGCTGGGGCAAAATCCTGGAACTCCCTCCCTAACAGCACAGTAGGTGTACCTACACCTCAAGGACTGCAGCAGTTCACAAAGGCAGCTCACCGCCATCTTCTGAGGGGTAACTAGGGATGGGCAATAAAATGCTGGTCTCACAACCGACACCCACATCCCATAAGTTAATTTTAAAAAAACATTGGTCCAGAAAAACATCCCCTATACACTGCAAAAATACCCCCTGATTGAACTGTGACTAATTTGAGCCACCTAATCTATATGCAGATTAAAGTCACCGATGATCACAGATGTTCCATTACCACGTGCATCTCTGATTTTCTGACTGCTATTCCCAACATTACCACTCCAATTTGGTCTGTATACCAGCTCTACAAATGTTTTTTGTCCCTCAGTGTTTCAGAACTCGACCCATACAGATTCAGCATCGTTTGCACTAATATCTTTCCTCAATATTGTTTTAATACTTCTTTCATTAACAATGCAACCCCAGCTTTTCCTTTCTGTCTGTCCTTCCTAAAAACCGAACAGCCCTCGATGTTTAGTTCCCATCCTTGGTCATCTTGGAGCCATGTCTGCGTAATCCAAACTATATCATATCCCTTTACATCCACCTGGGCAACTAATCATCCATTTTATTTTGAAAGCTTCGAGTGTTTAGATATAAAACCTTAATTTATTTTTTATTAAGGGGAAATTTGGCATGACCAATCCACCTTTGGGTTGTGGGTGTGAGGCCCATGCAGACACAGGGAGAATGTGCAAACTCCACACGGACAGTGACCCGGGGTCAGGATCGAACCTGGGTCCCCAGTGCTATGAGACGGCAGTGCTAACCACTGCCACCACCGTGTCACCCAGGCTAGTCGTTTTAATGTTCCTTGTCCCATTCCTGCTATTTATTACAGTGTCATTGTCTGATTCAAGCCCTTGATTTCTCTGCCCATCACTTTTCTTATTCTCCTTGATGTCTTTTTCTCTTGTTCTTGATTCGCCCTGCTCTGAATCCTTACATTGGTTCCCATCCCCCTGCCATATTAATTTAAATGAGGCAGCACGGTAGCACAGTGGGTAGCACTGTTGCTTCACAGCGCCAGGGTCACAGGTTCGATTCCCGGCTTGGGTCACTGTCTGTGCGGAGTCTGCACGTTCTCCCCGTGTCTGCGTGGGTTTCCTCCGGGTGCTCCGGTTTCCTCCCACAAGTCCTGATAGACGTGCTGTTAGGTAATTTGGACATTCTGAATGAACCCGAACAGGCGCCGGAGTGTGGCGACTAGGGACTTTTCACAGTAACTTCAGTGCAGTGTTGATGTAAGCCTACTTGTGACAATAATAAAGATTATTATTATTAAACCCTTCCCAATCACTCGAGCAAATAAATCCCCAAAGACATCAGTCACACTCCTGCCCAGGTAAAGGCGGGGGTCACTGAATATTTTTAAGGCCATGGTAGATGGATTCTTGTTAAGTTAGGTTACAATAATAATAATCTTTATTGTCACAAGTAGTACATTTTTTTTCTTTTTTAAAAATAAATTTAGAGTACCGAATTATTTTTTTCCAATGAAGGGGCAATTTAGCGCGGCCAATCCACCCACCCTGCACATCTTTGTGTTGTGGGGGCGAAACCCACCCAGACACGGGGAGAATGTGCAAACTCCACACGGACAGTGACCCAGGGCCGGGATCGAACCTGGGACCTCGGCGCCGTGAGGCAGCAGTGCTAACCGCTGCACCGTGTTGCTGCCCTCACAAGTAGTACATTAACACTGCAATTAAGTTGCTGTGGAAAGCCCCTAGTCGCCACATTTCGGCACCTGTTCAGGTACGCAGAGGGAGAATTCAGAATGTCCAATCCACCTAACAGCATGTCTTTCGGGGACTTGTGGGAGGAAACCGGAGCACCCGGAGGAAACCCACGCAGACACGGGGAGAACGTGCAGACTCCGCACAGGCAGTGACCCAAGCTGGGAATCAAATTGGGACCCTGGAGCTGTGAAGCAATAGTGCTAACCACTGTGCTACCGTGCTGACTTATCCGGGGTAGATGGGAACATCATACTTGAAACACAAACAGATCATTAATGGTCTTTTTAAATGGCGGACCTGGCTCAAGGGGCCGAATGGCCTCCTCCTGCTCCTATTTCGCATGTCCATGAACTAGGTAACAGGGAGTCAGCAGCTCATATTTACTTAACAGAAATAAAGTGCTGGTGAAAGATAATATCAGTCGGTAATTCGCTGTCACCCATTTTATAATATTCCCCAAAGCCAAAATTAATCCCAGACATAGACGGAAATGTTACATTTTCCATGAGTTTCGATGGATGACACAGATATTTTTCACAAACAGTATAAAGCAAACTGTTGAGGGACACTATTTTCTTCTGTCCTTCCACAGAGTGACCCACTGCCTCTCCCTGAGAGAAATGGATAAGGTGGTGGACTTGTCAATCTTTGGCGAAGCAGCTCTGTACCTGAGGAACAGCCCAGCACAGCTGAAGGAAATCCGGAATGTTCCCTTCGACAGTAAGTTCTTTGTCTGGCTACAGTGCGGACATCACCCGCTCATTCCAGGCCAGGCTGCGGCCTAAGGGGTGGTAAAGACAAACTGGGTTTTCAATTGCCTGTGGGGACGAGGGTGGGGGCCTGGGTGAGGAGCCAGCAACAAGCATACCTCCAATTAACTTGCTGTTAAGCTCATTAACAAGCTGCAGAGGAAGGGAATCAAATTCTACATATTAACAAAGGAAGTGTTATGGGCCAGGGTTTAGAGAACCCCAAAGTGTTTCATGGAGGTCATCTGACCCACAACTTTTAATCGATTGTGGTATGGGGCACACGCCCCACTCTACAGGTGTGGTACAGCAGAAATGGAAAAGTATTTTTTCAAGCAAAACAATGTTTATTATATGAACTCAAGTTAACCTTTTTAAAACATACAGTAAACATATTAGCAACCATTAATTCAAATACAAACCCCAAAGAATACAACACTAAGTAATCCTTAATAACTTCCCAAACAAGATCCAGAAGACAAAAGAAACACCTTTTAACAGAAGCGCATTAGGTTTACATTCACTGCTGAGAACATTTATAATTCTGAATTCACCAAATGATCAAGGGATAATCTTTTCATGGCAGAGAGATCAACAGTACACTTGCTCTGTCTGGCTTCAGCTCCAACACTGAAAACGAAACTAAAATACACCCTGCAGCAAACAGCCTAAAACGAAAGTAAAAAGCTGACAGGCAGCCCAGCTCCACCCCCTCTCTGACATCATTGCAGTAATAAACACCCATTTGTTAAAGGTACTCTCACATGACAGAAGAGTGAATAGTCAGGGACACGTTAGTGCACAGCTGTTGGGGAACCATTGTTCAACATGGCAGCTGATGAAAAATGGTTGGTCATAACAAGCAGAGTACAAGCTGTAGTCAATCTACAATCTAGGATTCCAGAGACCCAGACCTTGAGTACTCTGGGGGATCGAGGTTCAAATCCCGCCACTGCAGACGGTGAAATTTGAATTCAATAAAAATCTGGAATTAAAAGTCTAACGATGACCATGAAACCATTGTCAATTGTCGTAAAAATCCATCTGGTTCACCAATGCCCTTCAGGGAGGGAAATCTGCCGTCCTTACCCGGTCTGGCCGACATGTGACTCCAGACCCACAGCAATGTGGTTGACCCTTAACTGCTGCCTCAAGGGCAATTAGGGATGGGCAATAAATGCTGGTGCGATGTCCACATACCATGAACAAATTTTTAAAAAAGAATCAAAGACAAGAGGAGTTATCGTAGGGAATGAAGAAATAGCAGAGACATTGAACAACCATTTTATGTCTGTCTTCACATTAGAAGACAAAGGTTTCAGACCAGAAATAGACAGTAACATCAGGGCTAATAAGAATTAGGAAATTAAGGAATTTAGTATGAATAGAGAAAAAGTAAAGGATTATTTAGTAAGGGACTAAAATGGTGACAAATCACCTCAGGGTTCTAAAGGAGATTCCTGCATTGAATGTGGATTCGCGGCCTATAATTTTCCAGAATACATTGGCGTTGAGAATGGTCCCATCAGATTGGAAGTTGACAAATGTTACTCTGCTTTTCAATAAAGGAGGAAGAGAGAAAACAATGAACTGCAGGTCAGTTAGCCTCTTCATCCCCCTCAAATTTATTCATGGGGACGATTCTGAGTGATTTCCTAGGGGGCGACCTGATAGCGAGGTCCAGGGGCTGGGCCCCCTTCTCTCCCCGCAAGGCAATTCAGACTGCCCCCTGGGATCTTCTGGGTCAGTCCCTCCCCCCCACAGTGCAAGGGTGATCTGACCCCCATCCACAAATCCTACCAGAGGCCCCCTAATTAGAGAAACCCCCACCAGAGACCCCACAGTTAGAGAGACCCCTGCCTGGAAGCTGGAGAGCAGCTAGACAGAGGCAGTGAAAACAAATTACTGCTTTAACACTCTCCTGGGCAATACACCTGCTGGCTCAGGCAGAGGAAGGAGCAATTCATAGAAAGGGAAAACCAGTCACATGGGTTTAAACCCCCAAAGGTCTTTGATCTGCAAGTCTTTCATTCATTTCTCAATGAAATCACTTTCACTAGGTTGTCATTGACAGCTTCCTAACACACCCAGCTATCTGCATTGTTTCATTCATCTCCCCTCATATTTGAGTGGCTTTGAAGTAGTCAGCGGTGAAACAAATAGAAAGCACTTAACTGTCTTTGATGTGGTCCAGGAGCTGTCAATCATAGCATGATGATTATAAACATCGGTTAGTTTCACAGCTGACTACTTCAAAGCCACTCAATGAAATGTATTTTTGTTAAACATTTTGAAGTATTTATTTTAATGTTTCCAAATGTACATTTACCGCCATACCTTTTAGTCTATTCTACAAATTCATTTTCTGGACCATTCTTGCCAATTTGATTGTCTCAGTCTATGTGAAGATTGAAGTCCCCCACGATTGTTACATTGCTTTTGTTACAAGCTCCAATGATTTCTTGTTTAAAGTTCTTTCCAACAGAATGACTACTGTTAGGCATCCTATAAACTACTCCCACAAGTGTTTTTTGATTCTTGCTATTCCTAATTTTCACTCATTCCATCCTACTACATGATCTTCTGAGGCTAGAACTTTTCTCAATAACGTCCTTTAGCTACCCTTTATTATAAGGGCTACCCTATCTCCTTTTCGTTGCCTGATTGTTCACCATTGATTTCTCCATGGTAATGCCTCGATGAATCGGAGTCAACTTGCCAACCCTTTTCTCCCATTGTGAGAATTATCGTGATCGCTTGAAATTTGGAATTCTTGCATTTGTCCTGATGAATGCAAGGTGAAAATCTTCAATGATATTTATTAATTTTCAATGTTAAAAACTGAATGTTCAAATTGAGATACCAGAGATACTAGAGCTGCGGGACAAAGTTGTTGTACTTGACAAGGGGGTCTTGAAGAGCGAGCATTCAGACACCCACAAAGGCCATTGATTCTCTGCTCTCTTGTCTTCTCCATTCTCCCCGGCAACAGCAAGGCCAGTCATGGCTCTTGGTTGCTTTTAAAAATTCGGCCTTCAACACGAGGTCCCACCTCCAGCCTATATCTGGTGTTACTAATTGGGCATCAAACTTGCCTCTGGCCCCATTGGGATATTTGCTTTTTAAAACCACTTCACATTACCAACGCGAATCATCGAATCCCCACAGTGCACAAGGAGGCCGTTCGGCCCATCGAGTCTGCACGGACCCTCGGAAAGAGCACCCCACCTCGACCCACTCCCCCATAACCCCACCTAACCTTTGGACACTAAGGGGCGAGGCTGGTAGATCGCGGGGGCCGGTTAGACCTGGTGCAGGAATAGTTAAGTGAGCAGTTAAGCTCACTGAATTATACAAGTCTGGATCTTGCTCACATCGCGACGTCTCGTGAGATTTCCTTAGATCTTAGGGCGTAACAACCGTGGGAATCCCGGAAGAGGTCTCTCGCAGGATCCGCCAAGCGAGTCCCATCCCAATTCTGTTGGGATGCAGCCGGTAAATAGTGTCGAATATAAATGTTATCAAATACACTTAACTTGGGACCTGTGGGCAGGTATTCCATTTCTTATAAACTCATATGAAGTATTTTTGATAATTTTTTAATTAACTTTTATAAATAAGTCTCTCATACTCCGTATCCAAATTGATTTGGTTTTGGTTATTTTTGGCCAATTTCAAGTTTCTTTCCACTCAACACTTCTATTTAAGGTGAATACCAGAGCACATATCAGGATACTCAAGGGTTTAACTGTGCAACAAGGGCAATACACACAAATTAGTGCTCGAGTTCCGAGCCAAACACCAAATAATGAATGGCAACAGACTCAGATCCTGAGCCTCACCTCCCTTTAAAACATTGTGCAAACTCATCCGACTCTGTCACAGCGGAAAGGTGAAAGGTCAGCCAAGAACCCGCGACCTCTGCGTGCAGTCGGTAGCTGGGTCTGGAACGGCATGAGGTGGAATAGCGGCTCCCTAGGCCCTGCTCCTGGCCTTGTCCATACAAACCCTACAGTGCAGAAGGAGACCATTTGGCCTATCAAGTCTTTACCAAACCCCCGATGGAGCACCCCACCCAGGGCCTAGCTCCGTAACCCCACCTAACCTGCGCATCTTTGGACAGTGGGAGGAAACCGGTGCACCCGGAGGAAAGACTCGTAGACACGGGAAGAAAGTGAAAATTCCACACAGCCACCCAAGGGCGGACTCAACCATGGGTCCCTGGTGCTGTGGGGCAGCAGTGCTAACCACTATGTCACCGTGCCACCCTTGTCACTTTGTCCTTGGCCGCCTCCCTTGCCTCCTTTATTGATTTTGGCTACACCTCCTTGGCCTCTTGTTGACATGATTCATAATTGTGCAGCTGGTGGCTTCAGCTCCTCCAATCATCGACCCTGTCTCTGGGGGAGCAGCAAGAACGTGAGAGAGGGAACCTGTGATTGGAGGAGCTGGAGCAGCAAGCTTGGGAGAGACAGGGGATAGGATTCTCCGCTGTCGGGATTCTCCGCTGTCGGGATTCTCTGCTGTCGGGATTCGCCGCTGTCGAGATTCTCCGCTGTCGGGATTCTCCGCTGTCGGGATTCGCCGCTGTCGGGACTCTCCGATGTCGGGACTCTCCGATGTCGGGATTCTCCGCTGTCGGGATTCTCCGATGTCGGGATTCGCCGCTGTCGGGATTCTCCGCTGTCGGGACTCTCCGCTGTCGGGATTCTCCGCTGTCGGGATTCTCCGCTGTCGGGACTCTCCGATGTCGGGATTCTCCGCTGTCGGGACTCTCCGCTGTCGGGACTCTCCGATATCGGGATTCTCCGCTGTCGGGATTCTCCGATGTCGGGATTCTCCGCTGTCGGGATTCTCCGATGTCGGGACTCTCCGCTGTCGGGACTCTCCGATGTCGGGATTCTCCGCTGTCGGGACTCTCCGCTGTCGGGATTCTCCGCTGTCGGGATTCTCCGATGTCGGGATTCGCCGCTGTCGGGATTCTCCGCTGTCGGGATTCGCCGCTGTCGGGATTCTCCAATGTCGGGATTCTCCGCTGTCGGGATTCTCCGCTGTCGGGATTCTCCGATGTCGGGATTCTCCGCTGTCGGGACTCTCCGCTGACGGGACTCTCCGATGTCGGGATTCTCCGCTGTCGGGATTCTCCGATGTCGGGATTCTCCGCTGTCGGGATTCTCCGATGTCGGGACTCTCCGCTGTCGGGATTCTCCGCTGTCGGGATTCTCCGCTGTCGGGACTCTCCGCTGTCGGGACTCTCCGATGTCGGGATTCTCCGCTGTCGGGATTCTCCGCTGTCGGGATTCTCCGATGTCGGAATTCTCCGCTGTCGGGATTCTCCGCTGTCGGGATTCTCCGATGTCGGAATTCTCCGCTGTCGGGATTCTCCGATGTCGGGACTCTCCGCTGTCGGGACTCTCCGATGTCGGGATTCTCCGCTGTCGGGACTCTCCGCTGTCGGGACTCTCCGCTGTCGGGATTCTCCGATGTCGGGATTCGCCGCTGTCGGGATTCGCCGCTGTCGGGATTCTCCGATGTCGGGATTCTCCGCTGTCGGGATTCTCCGCTGTCGGGATTCTCCGATGTCGGGATTCTCCGCTGTCGGGACTCTCCGCTGACGGGACTCTCCGATGTCGGGATTCTCCGCTGTCGGGATTCTCCGATGTCGGGATTCTCCGCTGTCGGGATTCTCCGATGTCGGGACTCTCCGCTGTCGGGATTCTCCGATGTCGGGATTCTCCGCTGTCGGGATTCTCCGATGTCGGGATTCTCCGATGTCGGGATTCACCGCTGTCGGGATTCACCGCTGTCGCGATTCTCCGATGTCGGGAATCTCCGCTGTCGGGATTCTCCGATGTCGGGACTCTCCGATGTCGGGATTCTCCGATGTCGGGATTCTCCGATGTCGGGATTCTCCGCTGTCGGGCTTCTCCACTGACGGGATTCGCTGCTGTCGGGATACTCCGCTGTCGGGATTCTCCGCTGTCGGGATTTGCCGCTGTCGAGATTCTCCGATGTCGGGACTCTCCGATGTCGGGATACTCCGCTGTCGGGATTCTCCGCTGTCGGGATTCTCCGATGTCGGGATTCGCCGCTGTCGGGATTCTCCGCTGTCGGGACTCTCCGCTGTCGGGATTCTCCGCTGTCGGGATTCTCCCGCTGTCGGGATTCTCCGCTGTCGGGACTCTCCGATGTCGGGATTCTCCGCTGTCGGGACTCTCCGCTGTCGGGACTCTCCGATATCGGGATTCTCCGCTGTCGGGATTCTCCGATGTCGGGATTCTCCGCTGTCGGGATTCTCCGATGTCGGGACTCTCCGCTGTCGGGACTCTCCGATGTCGGGATTCTCCGCTGTCGGGACTCTCCGCTGTCGGGATTCTCCGCTGTCGGGATTCTCCGATGTCGGGATTCGCCGCTGTCGGGATTCTCCGCTGTCGGGATTCGCCGCTGTCGGGATTCTCCAATGTCGGGATTCTCCGCTGTCGGGATTCTCCGCTGTCGGGATTCTCCGATGTCGGGATTCTCCGCTGTCGGGACTCTCCGCTGACGGGACTCTCCGATGTCGGGATTCTCCGCTGTCGGGATTCTCCGATGTCGGGATTCTCCGCTGTCGGGATTCTCCGATGTCGGGACTCTCCGCTGTCGGGATTCTCCGCTGTCGGGATTCTCCGCTGTCGGGACTCTCCGCTGTCGGGACTCTCCGATATCGGGATTCTCCGCTGTCGGGATTCTCCGCTGTCGGGATTCTCCGATGTCGGGATTCTCCGCTGTCGGGATTCTCCGATGTCGGGACTCTCCGCTGTCGGGACTCTCCGATGTCGGGATTCTCCGCTGTCGGGACTCTCCGCTGTCGGGATTCTCCGCTGTCGGGATTCTCCGATGTCGGGATTCGCCGCTGTCGGGATTCGCCGCTGTCGGGATTCTCCGATGTCGGGATTCTCCGCTGTCGGGATTCTCCGCTGTCGGGATTCTCCGCTGTCGGGATTCTCCGATGTCGGGATTCTCCGCTGTCGGGACTCTCCGCTGACGGGACTCTCCGATGTCGGGATTCTCCGCTGTCGGGATTCTCCGATGTCGGGATTCTCCGCTGTCGGGATTCTCCGATGTCGGGACTCTCCGCTGTCGGGATTCTCCGATGTCGGGATTCTCCGCTGTCGGGATTCTCCGATGTCGGGATTCTCCGATGTCGGGATTCACCGCTGTCGGGATTCACCGCTGTCGCGATTCTCCGATGTCGGGATTCTCCGCTGTCGGGACTCTCCGCTGTCGGGACTCTCCGCTGTCGGGATTCTCCGATGTCGGGAATCTCCGCTGTCGGGATTCTCCGATGTCGGGACTCTCCGATGTCGGGATTCTCCGATGTCGGGATTCTCCGATGTCGGGATTCTCCGCTGTCGGGCTTCTCCACTGACGGGATTCGCTGCTGTCGGGATACTCCGCTGTCGGGATTCTCCGCTGTCGGGATTTGCCGCTGTCGAGATTCTCCGATGTCGGGATTCTACGCTGTCGGGATTCTCCGCTGTCGGGACTCTCCGCTGTCGGGATTCTCCGCTGTCGGGACTCTCCGCTGTCGGGATTCACCGCTGTCGAGATTCTCCGATGTCAGGATTCTCCGCTGTCTGGATTCTCCGCTGTCGGGATTCTCCGCTGTCCGGACTCTCCGCTGTCGGGATTCTCCGCTGTCGGGATTCTCCGATGTCGGGATTCTCCGATGTTGGGATTCTCCACTGCCGAATTCTCCACTGTCGGGACTCTCCGATGTCGGGATTCTCCGGTGTCGGGATTCTCCGCTGTCGGGACTTTCCGCTGTCGGGATTCTCCGCTGTCGGGATTCTCCGCTGTCGGGACTCTCCGCTGTCGGGATTCGCCGCTGTCGGGACTCTCCGCTGTCGGGATTCTCCGCTGTCGGGATTCTCCGCTGTCGGGACTCTCCGCTGTCGGGATTCTCCGCTGTCGGGATTCTCCGCTGTCAGAATTCGCTGCTGTCGGGAGTCTCCGCTGTCGGGATTCTCCGCTGTCGGGATTCGCCGCTGTCGGGATTCGCCGCTGTCGGGATTCTCCGCTGTCGGGATTCTCCGATGTTGGGATTCGCTGCTGTCGGGATTCTCCGCTGTCGGGATTCTCCGCTGTCGGGATTCTCCGCTGTCGGAATTCGCCGCTGTCGGGATTCTCCGCTGTCGGGATTCGCTGCTGTCGGGAGTCTCCGCTGTCGGGATTCTCCGCTGTCGGGATTCTCCGATGTTGGGATTCTCCGCTGTCGGGACTCTCCGATGTCGGGATTCGCCGCTGTCGGGACTCTCCGATGTCGGGATTCTCCGCTGTCGGGATTCTCCTCTGTCGGGATTCGCCGCTGTCGGGACTCTCCGCTGTCGGGATTCTCCGCTGTCGGGATTCTCTGCTGTCGGGACTCTCCGCTGTCGGGACTCTCCGCTGTCGGGATTCTCCGCTGTCGGGATTCTCCGATGTCGGGACTCTCCGCTGTCGGGATTCTCCGCTGTCGGGATTCTCCGCTGTCGGGACTCTCCAATGTCGGGATTCTCCGCTGTCGTGACTCTCCGCTGTCGGGATTCTCCGCTGTCGGGATTCTCCGCTGTCGAGATTCTCCGCTGTCGGGATTCTCCGATGTCGGGATTCGCCGCTGTCGGGATTCGCCGCTGTCGGGATTCTCCGCTGTCGGGATTCTCCGATGTCGGGATTCTCCGCTGTCGGGATTCGCCGCTGTCGGGATTCTCCGATGTCGGGATTCGCCGCTGTCGGGATTCTCCGATGTCGGGACTCTCCGCTGTCAGGATTCGCCGCTGTCGGTATTCGCCGCTGTCGGGACTCTCCGCTGTCGGGATTCTCCGCTGTCGGGATTCTCCGATGTCGGGATTCTCCGCTGTCGGGACTCTCCGCTGTCGGGACTCTCCGCTGTCGGGATTCTCCGATGTCGGGATTCTCCGCTGTCGGGATTCGCCGCTGTCGGGACTCTCCGCTGTCGGGATTCTCCGTTGTCGGGATTCGCCGCTGTCGGGATTCTCCGCTGTCGGGATTCTCCGCTGTCGGGACTCTCCGATGTCGGGATTCTCCGCTGTCATGACTCTCCGCTGTCGGGATTCTCCGCTGTCGAGATTCTCCGCTGTCGGGATTCTCCGATGTCGGGATTCGCCGCTGTCGGGATTCTCCGCTGTCGGGATTCTCCGATGTCGGGATTCTCCGCTGTCGGGATTCGCCGCTGTCGGGATTCTCCGATGTCGGGATTCGCCGCTGTCGGGATTCTCCGATGTCGGGACTCTCCGCTGTCGGGATTCTCCGATGTCGGGATTCGCCGCTGTCGGGATTCACCGCTGTCGCGATTCTCCGCTGTCGGGATTCTCCGCTGTCGGGATTCTCCGATGTCGGGATTCTCCGCTGTCGGGATTCTCCGTTGCCGGGACTCTCCGCTGTCGGGATTCTCCGCTGTCGGGATTCGCCGATGTCGGGACTCTCCGCTGTTGGGATTCTCCGCTGTCGGGATTCTCCGATGTCGGGATTCGCCGCTGTCGGGACTCTCCGCTGTCGGGACTCTCCGCTCTCGGGATTCTCCGATGTCGGGATTCTCCGCTGTCGGGATTCTCCGCTGTCGGGATTCTCCGCTGTCGGGATTCTCCGATGTCGGGATTCGCCGCTGTCGGGACTCTCCGCTGTCGGGACTCTCCGCTCTCGGGATTCTCCGCTGTCGGGATTCTCCGCTGTCGGGATTCGCCGCTGTCGGGACTCTCCGATGTCGGGATTCTCCGCTGTCGGGACTCTCCGCTGTCGGGATTCTCCACTGTCGGGACTCTCCGCTGTCGGATTTCTCCGCTGTCGGGATTCTCCGATGTCGGGAATCTCCGCTGTCGGGAATCTCCGCTGTCGGGATTCTCCGCTGTCGGGATTCTCCGATGTCGGGATTCTCCGCTGTCGGGATTCTCCGATGTCGGGATTCTCCGGTGTCGGGACTCTCCGGTGTCGGGATTCCCCGCTGTCGGGATTCTCCGGTGTCGGGACTCTCCGCTGTCGGGATTCTCCGCTGTCGGGATTCTCCGATGTCGGGATTCTCCGCTGTCGGGACTCTCCGCTGTCGGGATTCTCCGCTGTCGGGATTCTCCGCTGTCGGGACTCTCCGCTGTCGGGATTCTCCGCTGTCGGGATGCATCCGCTGTCGGGACTCTCCGCTGTCGGGATTCTCCGCTGTCGGGATTCTCCGATGTCGGGAATCTCCGCTGTCGGGAATCTCCGCTGTCGGGATTGTCCGCTGTCGGGATTCTCCGATGTCGGGACTCTCCGCTGTCGGGATTCTCCGCTGTCGGGATTCTCCGCTGTCGGGATTCTCCGATGTCGGGATTCTCCGCTGTCGGGACTCTCCGCTGTCGGGATTCTCCGCTGTCGGGATTCGCCGCTGTCGGGACTCTCCGCTGTGGGGACTCTCCGCTGTCGGGATTCACCGATGTCGGGATTCTCCGCTGTCGGGATTCTCCGCTGTCGGGATTCTCCGTTGTCGGGATTCTCCCGCTGTCGGGACTCTCCCGCTGTCGGGACTGTCTGCTGTCCGGATTCTCCGCTGTCGGGACTCTCCGATGTCGGGATTCTCCGATGTCGGGATTCTCCGCTGTCGGGATTCGCCGCTATCGGGACTCTCCGCTGTGGGGACTCTCCGCTGTCGGGATTCTCCGATGTCGGGATTCTCCGCTGTCGGGATTCTCCGCTGTCGGGATTCTCCGTTGTCGGGATTCTCCCGCTGTCGGGACTGTCTGCTGTCCGGATTCTCCGCTGTCGGGACTCTCCGATGTAGTGATTCTCCGATGTCGGGATTCTACGATGTCGGGATTCTCCGCTGTCGGGCTTCTCCACTGTCGGGATTCGCTGCTGTCGGGTCTCTCCGCTGTCGGGATTCTCCGCTGTCGGGACTCTCCGCTGTCGGGATTCGCCGCTGTCGGGATTCGCCGCTGTCGGGATTCTCCGCTGTCGGGATTCTCCGCTGTCGGGACTCTCCGATGTCGGGATTCTCCGCTGTCGGGATTCGCCGCTGTCGGGACTCTCCGCTGTCGGGATTCTCCGATGTCGGGACTCTCCGCTGTCGGGATTCGCCGCTGTCGGGATTCTCCGCTGTCGGGATTCTCCGATGTCGGGATTCTCCGCTGTCGGGATTCAACGCTGTCGGGACTCTCCGCTGTCGGGATTCTCCGCTGTCGGGATTCGCCGCTGTCGGGATTCTACGATGTCGGGATTCGCCGCTGTCGGGATTCTCCGATGTCGGGACTCTCCGCTGTCGGGACTCGCCGCTGTCGGTATTCACCGCTGTCGGGACTCTCCGCTGTCGGGATTCTCCGCTGTCGGGATTCTCCGATGTCGGGACTCTCCGCTGTCGGGATTCTCCGCTGTCGGGATTCTCCGATGTCGGGACTCTCCGCTGTCGGGATTCTCCGCTGTCGGGACTCTCCGCTGTCGGGATTCTCCGCTGTCGGGATTCGCCGCTGTCGGGACTCTCCCCTGTCGCGACTCTCCGCTGTCGGGACTCGCCGCTGTCGGGATTCTCCGCTGTCGGGATTCTCCGCTGTCGGGATTCTCCGCTGTCGGGATTCTCCATTGTCGGGACTCTCCGCTGTCGGGATTCTCCGATGTCGGGACTCTCCGCTTTCGGGATTCCCCGCTGTCGGGAATCCCCGCTGTCGGGATTCCCCGCTGTCGGGATTCTCCGATGTCGGGATTCTCCGCTGTCGGGATTCAACCCTGTCGGGACTCTCCGCTGTCGGGATTCTCCGATGTCGGGATTCTCCGCTGTCGGGCTTCTCCGCTGTCGGGATTCGCCGCTGTCGGGATTCTCCGATGTCGGGATTCTCCGCTGTCGGGCTTCTCCGATGTCGGTATTCGCCGCTGTCGGGATTCTCCGCTGTCGGGACTCTCCGCTGTCGGGATTCTCCGATGTCGGGATTCTCCGATGTCGGGATTCTCCGCTGTCGGACTCTCCGCTGTCGGGATTCTCCGCTGTCGGGACTCTCCGCTGTCGGGATTCGCCGCTGTCGGGATTCACCGCTGTCGGGATTCTCCGCTGTCGAGATTCTCCGCTGTCGGGATTCCCCGATGTCGGGATTCTCCGCTGTCGGGATTCTCCGCTGTCGGGACTCTCCGATGTCGGGATTCGCCGCTGTCGAGATTCTCCGCTGTCGGTATTCTCCGCTGTCGGGATTCTCCGCTGTCGGGATTCGCCGCTGTCGGGATTCTCCGCTGTCGGGACTCTCCGCTGTCGGGATTCTCCGCTGTCGGGATTCTCCGCTGTCGGGACTCTCCGCTGTCGGGACTCTCCGATGTCGGGATTCTCCGATGTCGGGACTCTCCGCTGTCGGGATTCTCTCCTGTCGGGATTCTCTCCTGTCGGGATTCTCTCCTGTCGGGATTCTCCGCTGTCGGGATTCTCCGATGTCGGGATTCGCCGCTGTCGGGATTCTCCGCTGTCGGGATTCACCGCTGTCGGGATTCTCCGCTGTCGGGATTCTCCGCTGTCGGGATTCGCCGCTGTCGGGACTCTCCGCTGTCGGGACTCTCCGCTGTCGGGATTCTCCGCTGTCGGGATTCGCCGCTGTCGGGACTCTCCGCTGTCGGGACTCTCCGCTGTCGGGATTCTCCGCTGTCGGGATTCTCCGATGTCGGGACTCTCCGCTGTCGGGACTCTCCGCTGTCGGGACTCTCCGCTGTCGGGATTCTCCGCTGTCGGGATTCTCCGCTGTCGGGATTCTCCGCTGTCGGGATTCTCCGTTGTCGGGATTCTCCGCTGTCGGGACTCTCCGCTGTCGGGATTCTCCGCTGTCGGGACTCTCCGCTGTCGGGATTCTCCGCTGTCGGGATTCTCCGATGTCGGGAAACTCCGCTGTCGGGATTCTCCGCTGTCGGGATTCTCCGATGTCGGGATTCTCCGCTGTCGGGATTCTCCGATGTCGGGATTCTCCGGTGTCGGGACTCTCCGGTGTCGGGATTCCCCGCTGTCGGGATTCTCCGGTGTCGGGACTCTCCGCTGTCGGGACTCTCCGCTGTCGGGATTCTCCGCTGTCGGGATTCTCCGCTGTCGGGACTCTCCGCTGTCTGGATTCTCCGCTGTCGGGATTCTCCGCTGTCGGGATTCGCCGCTGTCGGGACTCTCCGCTGTCGGGATTCTCCGCTGTCGGGATTCGCCGCTGTCGGGACTCTCCGCTGTCGGGATTCTCCGCTGTCGGGATTCTCCGATGTCGGGATTCTCCGCTGTCGGGATTCGCCGCTGTCGGGATTCTCCGATGTCGGGATTCGCCGCTGTCGGGATTCTCCGATGTCGGGACTCTCCGCTGTCAGGATTCGCCGCTGTCGGTATTCGCCGCTGTCGGGACTCTCCGCTGTCGGGATTCTCCGCTGTCGGGATTCTCCGATGTCGGGATTCTCCGCTGTCGGGACTCTCCGCTGTCGGGACTCTCCGCTGTCGGGATTCTCCGATGTCGGGATTCTCCGCTGTCGGGATTCGCCGCTGTCGGGACTCTCCGCTGTCGGGATTCTCCGTTGTCGGGATTCGCCGCTGTCGGGATTCTCCGCTGTCGGGATTCTCCGCTGTCGGGACTCTCCGATGTCGGGATTCTCCGCTGTCATGACTCTCCGCTGTCGGGATTCTCCGCTGTCGAGATTCTCCGCTGTCGGGATTCTCCGATGTCGGGATTCGCCGCTGTCGGGATTCTCCGCTGTCGGGATTCTCCGATGTCGGGATTCTCCGCTGTCGGGATTCGCCGCTGTCGGGATTCTCCGATGTCGGGATTCGCCGCTGTCGGGATTCTCCGATGTCGGGACTCTCCGCTGTCGGGATTCTCCGATGTCGGGATTCGCCGCTGTCGGGATTCACCGCTGTCGCGATTCTCCGCTGTCGGGATTCTCCGCTGTCGGGATTCTCCGATGTCGGGATTCTCCGCTGTCGGGATTCTCCGTTGCCGGGACTCTCCGCTGTCGGGATTCTCCGCTGTCGGGATTCGCCGATGTCGGGACTCTCCGCTGTTGGGATTCTCCGCTGTCGGGATTCTCCGATGTCGGGATTCGCCGCTGTCGGGACTCTCCGCTGTCGGGACTCTCCGCTCTCGGGATTCTCCGATGTCGGGATTCTCCGCTGTCGGGATTCTCCGCTGTCGGGATTCTCCGCTGTCGGGATTCTCCGATGTCGGGATTCGCCGCTGTCGGGACTCTCCGCTGTCGGGACTCTCCGCTCTCGGGATTCTCCGCTGTCGGGATTCTCCGCTGTCGGGATTCGCCGCTGTCGGGACTCTCCGATGTCGGGATTCTCCGCTGTCGGGACTCTCCGCTGTCGGGATTCTCCACTGTCGGGACTCTCCGCTGTCGGATTTCTCCGCTGTCGGGATTCTCCGATGTCGGGAATCTCCGCTGTCGGGAATCTCCGCTGTCGGGATTCTCCGCTGTCGGGATTCTCCGATGTCGGGATTCTCCGCTGTCGGGATTCTCCGATGTCGGGATTCTCCGGTGTCGGGACTCTCCGGTGTCGGGATTCCCCGCTGTCGGGATTCTCCGGTGTCGGGACTCTCCGCTGTCGGGATTCTCCGCTGTCGGGATTCTCCGATGTCGGGATTCTCCGCTGTCGGGACTCTCCGCTGTCGGGATTCTCCGCTGTCGGGATTCTCCGCTGTCGGGACTCTCCGCTGTCGGGATTCTCCGCTGTCGGGATGCATCCGCTGTCGGGACTCTCCGCTGTCGGGATTCTCCGCTGTCGGGATTCTCCGATGTCGGGAATCTCCGCTGTCGGGAATCTCCGCTGTCGGGATTGTCCGCTGTCGGGATTCTCCGATGTCGGGACTCTCCGCTGTCGGGATTCTCCGCTGTCGGGATTCTCCGCTGTCGGGATTCTCCGATGTCGGGATTCTCCGCTGTCGGGACTCTCCGCTGTCGGGATTCTCCGCTGTCGGGATTCGCCGCTGTCGGGACTCTCCGCTGTGGGGACTCTCCGCTGTCGGGATTCACCGATGTCGGGATTCTCCGCTGTCGGGATTCTCCGCTGTCGGGATTCTCCGTTGTCGGGATTCTCCCGCTGTCGGGACTCTCCCGCTGTCGGGACTGTCTGCTGTCCGGATTCTCCGCTGTCGGGACTCTCCGATGTCGGGATTCTCCGATGTCGGGATTCTCCGCTGTCGGGATTCGCCGCTATCGGGACTCTCCGCTGTGGGGACTCTCCGCTGTCGGGATTCTCCGATGTCGGGATTCTCCGCTGTCGGGATTCTCCGCTGTCGGGATTCTCCGTTGTCGGGATTCTCCCGCTGTCGGGACTGTCTGCTGTCCGGATTCTCCGCTGTCGGGACTCTCCGATGTAGTGATTCTCCGATGTCGGGATTCTACGATGTCGGGATTCTCCGCTGTCGGGCTTCTCCACTGTCGGGATTCGCTGCTGTCGGGTCTCTCCGCTGTCGGGATTCTCCGCTGTCGGGACTCTCCGCTGTCGGGATTCGCCGCTGTCGGGATTCGCCGCTGTCGGGATTCTCCGCTGTCGGGATTCTCCGCTGTCGGGACTCTCCGATGTCGGGATTCTCCGCTGTCGGGATTCGCCGCTGTCGGGACTCTCCGCTGTCGGGATTCTCCGATGTCGGGACTCTCCGCTGTCGGGATTCGCCGCTGTCGGGATTCTCCGCTGTCGGGATTCTCCGATGTCGGGATTCTCCGCTGTCGGGATTCAACGCTGTCGGGACTCTCCGCTGTCGGGATTCTCCGCTGTCGGGATTCGCCGCTGTCGGGATTCTACGATGTCGGGATTCGCCGCTGTCGGGATTCTCCGATGTCGGGACTCTCCGCTGTCGGGACTCGCCGCTGTCGGTATTCACCGCTGTCGGGACTCTCCGCTGTCGGGATTCTCCGCTGTCGGGATTCTCCGATGTCGGGACTCTCCGCTGTCGGGATTCTCCGCTGTCGGGATTCTCCGATGTCGGGACTCTCCGCTGTCGGGATTCTCCGCTGTCGGGACTCTCCGCTGTCGGGATTCTCCGCTGTCGGGATTCGCCGCTGTCGGGACTCTCCCCTGTCGCGACTCTCCGCTGTCGGGACTCGCCGCTGTCGGGATTCTCCGCTGTCGGGATTCTCCGCTGTCGGGATTCTCCGCTGTCGGGATTCTCCATTGTCGGGACTCTCCGCTGTCGGGATTCTCCGATGTCGGGACTCTCCGCTTTCGGGATTCCCCGCTGTCGGGAATCCCCGCTGTCGGGATTCCCCGCTGTCGGGATTCTCCGATGTCGGGATTCTCCGCTGTCGGGATTCAACCCTGTCGGGACTCTCCGCTGTCGGGATTCTCCGATGTCGGGATTCTCCGCTGTCGGGCTTCTCCGCTGTCGGGATTCGCCGCTGTCGGGATTCTCCGATGTCGGGATTCTCCGCTGTCGGGCTTCTCCGATGTCGGTATTCGCCGCTGTCGGGATTCTCCGCTGTCGGGACTCTCCGCTGTCGGGATTCTCCGATGTCGGGATTCTCCGATGTCGGGATTCTCCGCTGTCGGACTCTCCGCTGTCGGGATTCTCCGCTGTCGGGACTCTCCGCTGTCGGGATTCGCCGCTGTCGGGATTCACCGCTGTCGGGATTCTCCGCTGTCGAGATTCTCCGCTGTCGGGATTCCCCGATGTCGGGATTCTCCGCTGTCGGGATTCTCCGCTGTCGGGACTCTCCGATGTCGGGATTCGCCGCTGTCGAGATTCTCCGCTGTCGGTATTCTCCGCTGTCGGGATTCTCCGCTGTCGGGATTCGCCGCTGTCGGGATTCTCCGCTGTCGGGACTCTCCGCTGTCGGGATTCTCCGCTGTCGGGATTCTCCGCTGTCGGGACTCTCCGCTGTCGGGACTCTCCGATGTCGGGATTCTCCGATGTCGGGACTCTCCGCTGTCGGGATTCTCTCCTGTCGGGATTCTCTCCTGTCGGGATTCTCTCCTGTCGGGATTCTCCGCTGTCGGGATTCTCCGATGTCGGGATTCGCCGCTGTCGGGATTCTCCGCTGTCGGGATTCACCGCTGTCGGGATTCTCCGCTGTCGGGATTCTCCGCTGTCGGGATTCGCCGCTGTCGGGACTCTCCGCTGTCGGGACTCTCCGCTGTCGGGATTCTCCGCTGTCGGGATTCGCCGCTGTCGGGACTCTCCGCTGTCGGGACTCTCCGCTGTCGGGATTCTCCGCTGTCGGGATTCTCCGATGTCGGGACTCTCCGCTGTCGGGACTCTCCGCTGTCGGGACTCTCCGCTGTCGGGATTCTCCGCTGTCGGGATTCTCCGCTGTCGGGATTCTCCGCTGTCGGGATTCTCCGTTGTCGGGATTCTCCGCTGTCGGGACTCTCCGCTGTCGGGATTCTCCGCTGTCGGGACTCTCCGCTGTCGGGATTCTCCGCTGTCGGGATTCTCCGATGTCGGGAAACTCCGCTGTCGGGATTCTCCGCTGTCGGGATTCTCCGATGTCGGGATTCTCCGCTGTCGGGATTCTCCGATGTCGGGATTCTCCGGTGTCGGGACTCTCCGGTGTCGGGATTCCCCGCTGTCGGGATTCTCCGGTGTCGGGACTCTCCGCTGTCGGGACTCTCCGCTGTCGGGATTCTCCGCTGTCGGGATTCTCCGCTGTCGGGACTCTCCGCTGTCTGGATTCTCCGCTGTCGGGATTCTCCGCTGTCGGGATTCGCCGCTGTCGGGACTCTCCGCTGTCGGGATTCTCCGCTGTCGGGTTTCTCTGCTGTCGGGATTCTCTGCTGTCGGGATTCTCCGCTGTCGGGATTCTCCGCTGTCGGGTTTCTCTGCTGTCGGGATTCTCCGATGTCTGGATTCGCCGCTGTTGGGATTCTCCGCTGTCGGGGTTCTCCGCTGTCGGGATTCTCCGATGTCGGGACTCTCCGCTGTCGGGATTCTCCGCTGTCGGGACTCTCCGATGTCGGGACTCTCCGCTATCGGGAATCTCCGATGTCGGGATTCTCCGCTGTCGGGACTCTCCGCTGTCGGGACTCTCCGCTGTCGGGATTCTCCGCTGTCGGTATTCTCCGATGTCGGGATTCTCCGATGTCGGGATCCTCCGCTGTCGGGATTCTCCGCTGTCGGGACTCTCCGCTGTCGGGATTCGCCGCTGTCGGGACTCTCCGCTGTCAGGATTCTCCGATGTCGGGATTCTCCGCTGTCGGGCTTCTCCGCTGTCGGGATTCTCCGCTGTCGGGATTCTCCGCTGTCGGGAGTCTCCGCTGTCGTGATTCGCCGCTGTCGGGACTCTCCGCTGACGGGACTCTCCGCTGTCGGGACTCTCCTTTGTCGGGATTCTCCGCTGTCGGGATTCTCCGCTGTCGGGATTCTCCGCTGTCGGAATTTGCCGCTGTCGGGATTCTCCGATGTCGGGATTCTCCGCTGTCGGGATTCTCCACTGTCGGTATTCTCCGCTGTCTGGATTCTCCCGCTGTCGGGATTCTCCCGCTGTCGGGATTCTCCGCTGTCGGGACTCTCTGCTGTCGGGATTCTCCCGCTGTCGGGATTCTCCGCTATCGGGACTCTCCGCTGTCGGGATTCTCCGCTGTCGGGATTCTCCGCTGTAGAGATTCTCCGCTGTCGGGATTCTCCGATGTCGGGATTCTCCGCTATCGGGACTCTCTGCTGTCGGGATTCTCCGCTGTCGGGATTCTCCGATGTCGGGATTCTCCGCTATCGGGACTCTCCTCTGTCGGGATTCTCCGCTGTCGGGATTCTCCGCTGTAGAGATTCTCCGCTGTCGGGATTCGCCGCTGTCGGGACTCTCCGCTGTCGGGACTCTCCGCTGTCGGGATTCGCCGCTGTCGGGATTCTCCGCTGTCGGGATAGCGGATTCTCCTGCTGTCGGGATTCTCCGCTGTCGGGACTCTCCATTGTGCAGCAGCACGCCCAGGGGTTTTCCGAAGTGCGGGGCTACCCAAAATGAGAAATCCCATTGGCCGGCTGGCGAGACGGAGAATCCCGGCCAGAACCTGTGATTGGGGAAACATCTCCTCTTATATCTCCTGGACTTCCTAATTCAATCAGAACTGTGCATTATTTACCCACTCACCTCGGTCCTTGTGCTTTTAATCAGTCACCTCCGACTGGACTACTGACTACATTAAAGTAGTCACTGGAGCCCAGTTACCAGTGGTGTACCGCAGGGATCAGTTCTGGGTCCTCTGCTGTTTGTGATTTTCATTAATGACTTGGATGAGGGAGTTGAAGGGTGGGTCAGTAAATTTGCAGACGATACGAAGATTGGTGGAGTTGTGGATAGTGAGGAGGGCTGTTGTCGGCTGCAAAGAGACATAGATAGGATGCAGAGCTGGGCTGAGAAGTGGCAGATGGAGTTTAACCCTGAAAAGTGTGAGGTTGTCCATTTTGGAAGGACAAAGATGAATGCGGAATACAGGGTTAACGGTAGGGTTAAGCCGGGCCTGCCAGGTTCTGGGTGGGGATTCAGCGAAACCCCGGTACAGAGTTCTCACTGTGCGAGATCCAGATTTGCATATTTAAATGAGCTATTCGGCCGTGCCTTTGAGAGGCTGCCCGGGCGCGGTTTAGTTCTGGTTCACACAAACGTGAACCAGGCGTAATGGCACCTTGGGGGGTGGTCTCGCAAGGCATTAGGGTCAGGGCAGGTGGTACCTTGGCACTCCCCCTGGCACCCAGGCACCTTGGCACCACCAGCCTAGCACCCTGGCAGTGCCACCTGGGCACCCTGGTACCATCAGGGACACTGTCAGAGGGTGCCAGGTTGGCACTGCCAGGGGCCAGGCCCGGGGCGGGGGGGGTCCTTGCCAATTGGCAGGGTGTGAGGGTGTTCCCAGGCACCTCTATGGGGTTGAACACTGTGAAGTAGGGTTTGAACCCAGAGCCTTCTGAGTCAGTCAGAGGCAAGTGCAGTGCCCACTGCACTCACCACAGCTGCGTCTTGCAGGCTGGCAGCCGGTTGAGCTGAATTTAACCTCAGTGTGGCACCTCTCTATTGACCAGTTCAGTGTGACAGCTGAGTGAAGTGGCCGTGCTCTGGGCAGACTGATTCCCTTCACCTCCTTGCATTTGGGAGGCAGCAGAACTAGAGCCAAACAGAGCGACCTGTGCCGCTGCGTTTCATAAACATCTTATTGTTTAAAAGGTAAAAAGAAAATCTGGGTCCCGGACAAGAAGGAAGTTTACATTGAAGCAGAAGTAAAGGAGCGAAGCAATGGGAAAATAATCGCAGAGACAGTTGCTGGAGAGGTAAGTGTGAAATCTGTGTGTTTTATTGAATTGCACCGTTAGAATTAGTTTTATTGCCTCTAAGACGACCTGACCAATGCTTCATTCCAGTTATATCTTATAGAACTCCTACAGTGCAGGACCTGGCCATTTGGCCTAGCGGGGCAGCACCGACCCTCTGAAAGAGCACCCTAGCCAGGCCCCACATCCACCCCCCCCCCCCCCTCCCCCACCTTATCCTGTTACTCTGTCACCCACAGAATCTTTGAACACTAAGAGGAAATTTACTGTGGCCAATCCATCTAACCTGCTCCATTCAGCTAATGCAATTGATGATCATTAGGGCAGTGTGTGGGGCATGGAGTATGGGGATGGTCAGGGTTGTCCAGTTAGACTTCACACTTCTTTAATTGGGGAAGAAATAAATGGGTTTCCATAGAATTGCTGCAGTGCAGAAAGAGGACATTCAGCCCATCGAGTTTGTACTGACCCTCCGAAAGAGCACCCTACCTAGGCTCACTCCCCCCTCCTCCCTGTCCCTATAACCCCACCGAACGTGCACATCCTTGGACTGTGGGAGGAAACCGGAGCACCTGGGGGAAACCCACGCACACACGGGGAGAAAATGCAAACTCCACACTGACAGTGACCCAAGGCCGGAGTTGAACCTTGGTCCCTGGCGTTGCGAGGCAGCGGTGCTAACCACTGTGCCACCCTGCCGCTCTCATCCCTCGCTGGTTACTCGTTTACAGTCAGATAAGGACAAGACTGAGATTGGCAGTGGTGCCTCATATTTGCATGGCCAACTGACATTGTCTGGGCGTACAGTCAAATACTGGCCACTGGGTGAGGCACGAGCAGCGCATGTCAGGGTGTGTTACGTGTGAATTTAAATTCTCTTCCAACGTACTTTGTTTTAAATCCCTTTTTTAGACAGTAACTGTGAAGGAAGGGGAGGCTCAGGAGATGAACCCACCTAAATTTGCATTGGTCGAAGATATTGCCATGCTGACTCATCTGAATGAGGCCTCTGTGCTCCACAACCTCAGGCAAAGATACTCAAACTGGCTGATCTACGTGAGTACCAGAATAGCATGACATTGCCGAGACATTCAATAACTCTGCCACACGCGTGGACAACGGCAGTACAGGGTTCATCAAATCAAGGAAAGTAGATTTGAAGAAGTAATAATGGTGAAAGACTGCAGAAAGAGAAAATACTAATTAGCATTGAATATGGGGGTGGCTTCTAAAAGCTGGAAGGAAATGAATGTGCATCGCCTCATTGCAAAGTTTGTGGCAATATCGGTAGACACCGGTAACTTGTTTTAAAAAAAACAGAATCCTAATTATTTACTGAAAGAATGAAACTATAAGATTCATTGTTTAAAAGAGAAGAATTTAAACTGTATAAGAGCCAAACAAAACAAACAGAAAATGCCATCTCAGATAGCTCAAATTCTAATGACATAAGTCAAACAGTATTGTGGTTGGTTATAAATTGTATGGCACAGTCAATCATAGATACAACTTAGACAGTTCTTATGAATTAGCTCAGCAATCCCCTCAGGTTGCTGTGATCTAATTCAGTCACAATGTCCTTTTAAACTCTGTCTTGCTCACAAGGAAGTCCAGCTCCTCCTTCTTGGAGGAGGTGGGAATGGTGGGCGGGGTTCGATGGGGAAGGTCAGTTTCCTTGCCATGTTTCGCCCTTTCTGTCCCCCTTTTCCGCCCAGTTTCTGTTTAAGACCGCACCTGCTTCAAAAGCTACCAATTACATTTTAAAACCACGGTGCCTCACAAATGCCTCTCTCTCTGGAGGGTTAACGACGAGAAAATAAAGTGAGGGACTGGAAATTCAGCAGAGAAATTCTTTCCAGAATGCTTGCTTTTCATCTGCACACGATCTAATGCTGAATATTGCTTGATCCTTGGTGTTATTTTAAAGTTAAGGGACGGCTGAAAAGGTCACTTCTCACCCCTGGGAGGTTGGTTAGTGAATTGAAGGATCTGGTGAGTTAACCAGATTAACAGGCGCCTCTATTTCTTTGCAGACATACTCGGGACTATTCTGTCTGTCAATTAACCCTTACAAGTGGCTTCCTGTGTACACACCGACAGTGGTGACGGCCTATAAACGGAAACGTAGAAGTGATGCCCCCCCACACATCTACTCCATTGCGGACAGCGCCTATTTCGAAATGTTGAGCAGTAAGTAGAGAGTGACAGACTTAATGTTGACAGCGATAAGCATATTTTGTTATTTTATTGTCATGATC
This sequence comes from Scyliorhinus torazame, assembly GCF_047496885.1. Taxonomy (NCBI): domain Eukaryota; kingdom Metazoa; phylum Chordata; class Chondrichthyes; order Carcharhiniformes; family Scyliorhinidae; genus Scyliorhinus; species Scyliorhinus torazame. The sequence goes on from NC_092712.1 coordinate 22,826,290, forward strand.
AGCATTGCCCTCATCGTCTGATCATTATCCTCTGCTTTGACCTGGGATGAAGATACTGGAAGGCTGATCCCCACTACAAGCACCATACGAGACATTAATTTTAATTTGTGGGACGTGGGTGTCGCTGGCTGAGGCTGAGCCAGCATTTATTGCGCATCCACCTCAGAGGGGATCTGAGAGTCACACATTGCTGTCGATCTGAGTCAGGTGTAGGCCAGACCAGGTGAGGACGACGGATTTCCTTCCTTGAAGGGCATTAGTGAATTAGATGGGTTTTTAATCGGCAAATGGTTTCCTGGCTTATCATTAGACTTTTAATTCCAGATTTCTGTGGGATTTCACCACCTGCCATGATGGGATTGGAACCTGGGTCCCCAGAACATTCAGATAAAAGCAAATTACTGCAGATTATCATAGAATTTACAGTGCAAAAGGAGGCCATTCGGCCCATCGAGTCTGCACCGGCTCTTGGAAAGAGCACCCCACCCAAGGTCAACGCCTCCACCCTATCCCCACAACCCAGCATCCCCACCCAACACTAAGGGCAATTTTGGGCACTAAGGGCAAATTAACACGGCCAATCCACCTAACCTGCACATCTTTGGACTGTGGGAGGAAACCGGAACACCCGGAGGAAACCCACGCACACACGGGAAGGACGTGCAGACTCCGCACAGACAGTGACACAAGCCGGAATCGAACCTGGGATCCTGGAGCTGTGAAGCAATTGTGCTATCCACAATGCTACCGTGCTGCCCAAATGATGTGTATTAAATTACCTTTGCTCAGCTGTAGCTTTTAGCTGTTCCACAGTTAGGGACACTAAGTTAGGCCAAGTTAAGCACTCCTGTTGTACGAATACGCCCACGTCAAAACCAGCCATCTTACTTTCTATTGTTAATACTCACAGAGCTAAGTGCTGTGCTCCATTTCATTTTGTTTCAACCATTTTAACTATGCCACTTTTCTCATCTGCTTCCAATTTTCCATTAAAGTCAGATTTGGCTCATACATTTCAATCAATTTAAATCCTGGATAAGGACCCCAACTCTGTTACGAACAGAATGTATTTTGTCTCTTACTGCCCGTAATCAGTATGTTTTGCATGGAGGGAACCGTGTCCTTTCTTACCCTTGGAGTGTGTATTCCAATTAAACAATTCAGCAGCAAGCGTTTGTGAGTTTAAAAGAAAGAAGGTTATTTATTCACACACTCCCCACATTAATGCAACATCACACAAGTAGAAAAAAGTGAGGTTATCCATTTGGGAGAAGGAACAGATGTGCAGTGTATTTCCTAAATGATAAGAAATTAGAAGGTGTACATGTACAAAAGGACCTGGGTGTCCTTGTCCATAAATCACTGAAGGTTAACAGGAAGATGCAGCGAGCTATTGGGAATGGAATATTTGCCTTTATTTCAAAGTGGCATTTTGGGCGGGTTTGGCGGGATGTTTCTTGTTGGCCGCATTGGCGAGATCGCAGCCTGTATTCAACCGTACGTACTCCCAAAAGTGAGCCCCCCCTCGTGAATCTCGACGTGCCTGGCTCCTTCGCTGTCTGATTCGCCCGACTCGCACCTCAGCTGCTCACAGCAACAAGGGGGAGATGCTTTTAGACGCTCCCTCACCACTCACTCCGGGTCCACAAGCTTGGCGATGCCGACCTGACCAGGCTTCTTAACGCTGTCGATGGGTGGCGAGGCATCCTGCTCCCTTGAGCGGGTCGTAGAGCCAGCATCAAGGTCAACAATACTGCCTGGAGGGGGGGGGGGGTGCAGTGGCAGCAGGGGGGCAGTGGCAGCAGCTGTCAGTATGACCAGGAGGATCACTGTCCAATGTCAGGAGTAGATGAATGACCTCCAATGAGCTGCATGGTTAAGTTACCACCTCTCTCCTGGCATCAGTCCTGCTACCAAGCCTCAATTTCCCAACCCACCCCCCCTCTCCTCCACCCCCAGTCAACTGGCTGACACCTCACTCCATCCCAACATCCGATCTTCAAGCTTGTACCTCAGAACCCTGGCACCCACCATCACAACCCTTTCGTGTCTAGATGCAGTGCCCACGCACACCACCTGATATAGACCCCCCTGACCCATCAATCGTGTGGCTCTCTTTGTCCTTGCAAGATAAGATAGCCCATAATAAGAGGGAAAAGGTGAAGATGAGGTGAGGAGTCCAGAGAACCGAGTCCTCATCCCCCAAGAGGAACAGGCCCTGGAGATCGCACGGTTGCCCGAGGAGACAGCAGTGACCAACAAAGACATGGAAGAGGAACTGAATAGTTACTTGACATCAGTCTTCTTGGATGCCAGAGCTCCGGGAGAACCAGGGGGCAGAGGAGAATGCAGTGGCCATCACTAAGGAGAAGGTTTTGGGGGAACTGAAAGGTATTGGGGGTGATCTTTCAGGAATCACAGGAGGCAGGAAGGGTCCCAGAGGACTGGAAGGTGGCTAATGTAACACCACTGTTTAAGAAGGGAGGGAGGCAGAAGATGGGAAATTATAGGCCGGTTAGCCTGACTTCGATCATTGGTAAGATCTTAGAGTCCATTATTAAAGATGAAATCGCGGAGTACTTTGAAGTGCATGGTAAAATAGGACTGAGTCAGCACGGCTTCGTCAAATCTGTTAGAGTTCTTTGAGGAGGTAACAAGGGAGTTAGACATAAGAGAACCAGTGGACATGATTTTGGTCATGTCTGACAAATCTGTTAGAGTTCTTTGAGGAGGTAACAAGGGAGTTAGACATAAGAGAACCAGTGGACGTGATTTATTTAGATTTCCAGAAGGCCTTTGACAAGGAGCCGCATAGGAGACTGTTAAAATAAGTTAAGGGCCCATGGTATTAAGGGTAAGATCCTGGCATGGATAGAGGATTGGCTGACTGGCAGAAGACAGAGAGTGGGGATAATGGGGTCTTTTTCAGGATGACAGCCGGTGACTAGTGGTGTGACTCAGGGATCTGTGCTGGGACCACAACTTTTCACAATATACATTAATGATCTGGAGGAAGGAACTGAAGGCACTGTTGCTACGTTTGCAGATGATACAAAGATCTGTAGAGGGACAGGTAGTAGTGAGTAAGCAAGGGGGCTGCAGAAAGACTTGGACAGGCTAGGAGAGTGGGCAATAAGTGGCAGATGGAATACAATGTGGAAAAATGTGAGGTTGTGCACTTTGGAAGGAGAAATGGAGACCTCGACTATTTTCTAAATGGGAAGATGCTTCGGAAATCAGAAGCACAAAGGGACTTGGGAGTCCTTGTTCACGATTCTCCTAAGGTTAATGTGCAGGTTCAGTCGGCAGTTAAGAAGGCAAATGCAATGTTAGCATTCAAGGTCGAGAGGACTAGAATACAAGACCAGGTATGTACCTCTGAGAGTATATAAGGCGCTGGACAGACCCCATTTGGAGTGTTGTGAGCAGTTTTGGGCCCCGTATCTAAGGAAGGATGTGCTGGCCTTGGAAAGGGTCCAGAGGAGGTTCACTAGAATGATCCCTGGAATGAAGAGCTTGTCATATGAGGAACGGTTGAGGACTCTGGGTCTGTACTCATTGGAGTTTAAAAGGGTGCGGGAGGGGGGGGGGGGGGGGGGGGGGTGGGGGGGGAATCTTATTGAAACTTACAGGATACTGCGAGGCCTGGATAGAGTGGACGTGGAGAGGATGTTTCCAGTAGTAGGAAAAACTAGAACCAGAGGGCACAGTCTCAGATTAAAGGGACGATCCTTTAAAACAGAGATGAGGAGGAATTTCTTCAGCCAGAGGCTGGTGAATCTGTGCAACTCTTTGCCGCAGAGGTGTGGCCTGTCATTATTTGGCAAAAGAGAAATGAGGACAAACTTGCAGTGTGCAGTTAGGTTCTGGAACACCCTGCGTGAGAGTGTGGTGGAGGCAGGTTCAATCGAAGCATTCAAACGGGGATTAGACTGTCATCTGTGGAGCACTTTGCCGCAGAAGGCTGTGGAGGCCAAATCACTGAGTGTCTTTAAGACAGAGATAGATAGGTTCTTGATTAATCAGGGGTTATGAGGAGAATGCGGATGAGAAACATTTCAGCCATGATTGAATGGCAAAGCAGACGCGATGGGCCGAGTGGCCTAATTCTGCTCCTCTTTAATAATGGACTCTAAAATCTTACCAATGACCGAAGTCAGGCTAACTGGCCTATAATTTCCCATCTTCTGCTCCCTCCCTTCTTTTTCTTTTAATAAATATTTTATTGAAAATTTTTGGTCAACCAACACAGTACATTGTGCATCCTTTACACAATATTATAACAACACAAATAACAATGACCTATTTTATAAACAAAAAATGAATAAATAATAAATAACAAAAATGAAAACTAACCCTAATTGGCAACTGCCTTATCACAAGTAACACTCTCCAAAAATATAATTTAACAGTCCAATATATAATTATCTGTCGCAACGACCCTATACATATTATACAGTATATATTAACAACCCTGAGAGTCCTTCTGGTTCCTCCTCCACCCCCCCTCCCCGCCCCCCCCCTCCCCCCCCCCCTCACACCCCCCCACCCCACCCCCCCCCCCCCTCCCTCACCCCCCACCCCCGATCCTGGGCTGCTGCTGCTGCCTTCTTTTTTCCATTCCATCTATCTTTCTGCGAGGTATTCGACGAACGGTTGCCACCGCCTGGTGAACCCTTGAGCCGACCCCCTTAGAACGAACTTAATCCGCTCTAGCTTTATAAACCCCGCCATGTCATTTATCCAGGTCTCCACCCCCGGGGGCTTGGCTTCTTTCCACATTAACAATATCCTGCGCCGGGCTACTAGGGACGCAAAGGCCAAAAACATCGGCCTCTCTCGCCTCCTGCACTCCCGGCTCTTGTGCAACCCCAAATATAGCCAACCCCCAGCTTGGTTCGACCCGGACCCCCACTACTTTTGAAAGCACCTTTGTCACCCCCATCCAAAACCCCTGTAGTGCCGGGCATGACGAAAACATATGGGTATGATTCGCTGGGCTTCTCGAGCACCTCGCACACCTATCCTCCACCCCAAAAAATTTACTGAGCCGTGCTCCAGTCATATGCGCCCTGTGTAATACCTTAAACTGAATCAGGCTTAGCCTGGCACACGAGGACGACGAGTTTACCCTGCTTAGGGCATCTGCCCACAGCCCCTCCTCGATCTCCTCCCCCAGCTCTTCTTCCCATTTCCCTTTTAGTTCATCTACCATAGTCTCCCCTTCGTCCCTCATTTCCCTATATATATCTGACACCTTACCATCCCCCACCCATGTCTTTGAGATCACTCTGTCCTGCACCTCTTGTGTCGGGAGCTGCGGGAATTCCCTCACCTGTTGCCTCGCAAAAGCCCTCAGTTGCATATACCTGAATGCATTCCCTTGGGGCAACCCATATTTCTCGGTCAGCGCTCCCAGACTCGCGAACTTCCCATCCACAAACAGATCTTTCAGTTGCGTTATTCCTGCTCTTTGCCACATTCCATATCCCCCATCCATTCCCCCCGGGGCAAACCTATGGTTGTTTCTTATCGGGGACCCCCCCAAGGCTCCAGTCTTTCCCCTATGCCGTCTCCACTGTCCCCAAATCTTCAGTGTAGCCACCACCACCGGGCTTGTGGTGTAGTTCCTCGGTGAGAACGGCAATGGGGCTGTCACCATAGCCTGTAGGCTAGTCCCCCGACAGGACGCCCTCTCTAATCTCTTCCACACCGCTCCCTCCTCCTCTCCCATCCACTTACTCACCATTGAAATATTAGCGGCCCAATAATACTCACTTAGGCTCGGTAGTGCCAGCCCCCACCATCCCTGCTACGCTGTAAGAATCCCTTCCTCACTCTCGGGGTCTTCCCGGCCCACACAAAACCCATGATGCTCTTTTCAATCCTTTTTAAAAAAGCCTTCGTGATCACCACCGGGAGGCACTGAAAGACAAAGAGGAATCTCGGGAGGACCACCATCTTAACCGCCTGCACCCTCCCTGCCAGTGACAGGGATACCATATCCCATCTCTTGAAATCCTCCTCCATTTGTTCCACCAACCACGTTAAATTTAACCTATGCAATGTACCCCAATTCTTGGCTATCTGGATCCCCAGGTAACGAAAGTCCCTTGTTACCTTCCTCAACGGTAGGTCCTCTATTTCTCTACTCTGCTCCCCTGGATGCACCACAAACAACTCACTTTTCTCCATGTTCAATTTATACCCTGAAAAATCCCCAAACTCCCCAAGTATCCGCATTATTTCTGGCATCCCCTCCGCCGGGTCTGCCACGTATAGTAGCAAATCGTCCGCATACAAAGATACCCGGTGTTCTTCTCCTCCTCTAAGTACGCCCCTCCACTTCTTGGAACCCCTCAACGCTATCGCCAGGGGCTCAATCGCCAGTGCAAACAATAATGGGGACAGAGGGCATCCCTGCCTTGTCCCTCTATGGAGCCGAAAATATGCAGATCCCCGTCCATTCGTGACCACGCTCGCCATCGGGGGCCCTATACAACAGCTGCACCCATCTAACATACCCCTCTCCAAAACCAAATCTCCTCAACACCTCCCACAAATAATCCCACTCCACTCTATCAAATGCTTTCTCGGCATCCATCGCCACTACTATCTCTGTTTCCCCCTCTGGTGGGGCCATCATCATTACCCCTAACAGCCTCCGTATATTCGTGTTCAGCTGTCTCCCCTTCACAAACCCAGTTTGGTCCTCGTGGACCACCCCCGGGACACATTCCTCTATTCTCATTGCCATTACCTTGGCCAGGATCTTGGCATCTACATTTAGGAGGGAAATAGGTCTATAGGACCCGCATTGTAGCGGGTCCTTTTCCTTCTTTAAGAGAAGCGATATCGTTGCTTCAGACATAGTCGGGGGCAGTTGTCCCCTTTCCTTTGCCTCATTAAAGGTCCTCGTCAATACCGGGGCGAGCAAGTCCACATATTTTCTATAGAATTCGACTGGGAATCCATCCGGTCCCGGAGCCTTTCCCGCCTGCATGCTCCTAATTCCTTTCACCACTTCTTCTACCTCGATCTGTGCTCTCAGTCCCACCGTTTCCTGCTCTTCCACCTTGGGAAATTCCAGCCGATCCAAGAAGCCCATCATTCTCTCCCTCCCATCCGGGGGTTGAGCTTCATATAATTTTTTATAAAATGTCTTGAACACTCCATTCACTCTCTCCGCTCCCCGCTCCATCTCTCCTTCCTCATCCCTCACTCCCCCTATTTCCCTCGCTGCTCCCCTTTTCCTCAATTGGTGTGCCAGCAACCTGCTCGCCTTCTCCCCATATTCGTACTGTACACCCTGTGCCTTCCTCCATTGTGCCTCTGCAGTGCCCGTAGTCAGCAAGTCAAATTCTACATGTAGCCTTTGCCTTTCCCTGTACAGTCCCTCCTCCGGTGCTTCCGCATATTGTCTGTCCACCCTCAAAAGTTCTTGCAGCAACCGCTCCCGTTCCTTACTCTCCTGCTTCCCTTTATGTGCCCTTATTGATATCAGCTCCCCTCTAACCACCGCCTTCAACGCCTCCCAGACCACTCCCACCTGGACCTCCCCATTATCATTGAGTTCCAAGTACTTTTCAATGCACCCCCTCGCCCTTAGACACACCCCCTCATCTGCCATTAGTCCCATGTCCATTCTCCAGGGTGGGCGCCCTCCTGTTTCCTCCCCTATCTCCAAGTCTACCCAGTGTGGAGCGTGATCAGAAATGGCTATAGCCGTATACTCCGTTCCCCTCACCTTCGGGATCAACGCCCTTCCCAGCACAAAAAAGTCTATTCGCGAGTAGACTTTATGGACATAGGAGGAAAACGAGAACTCCTTACTCCTAGGTCTGCTAAATCTCCACGGGTCTACACCTCCCATCTGCTCCATAAAATCTTTAAGCACCTTGGCTGCTGCCAGCCTCCTTCCAGTCCTGGACTTCGACCTATCCAGCCCTGGTTCCAACACCGTATTAAAATCTCCCCCCATTATCAGCTTTCCCATCTCTAGGTCCGGAATGCGTCCTAGCATCCGCCTCATAAAATTGGCATCATCCCAGTTCGGGGCATATACGTTTACCAAAACCACCGTCTCCCCCTGTAGTTTGCCACTCACCATCACGTATCTGCCCCCGTTATCCGCCACTATAGTCTTTGCCTCGAACATTACCCGCTTCCCCACTAATATAGCCACCCCCCTGTTTTTCGCATCTAGCCCCGAATGGAACACCTGCCCCACCCATCCTTTGCGTAGCCTAACCTGGTCTATCAGTCTCAGGTGCGTTTCCTGTAACATAACCACATCTGCCTTAAGTTTCTTAAGGTGTGCCAGTACCCGTGCCCTCTTTATCGGCCCATTCAGCCCTCTCACGTTCCACGTGATCAGCCGGGTTGGGGGGCTTCCTCCCCCCCCCTTGTCGATTAGCCATCCCCTTTTTCCAGCTCCTCATCCGGTTCCTACGCAGCTGTATCTCCCCCAGGCGGTGCCGCCCCGCCCATCCCCTCCCATACCAGCTCCCCCCTCTCCCCAGCAGCAGCAACCCAGTAATTCCCCCCTCCCACCCCCCCCGCTAGATCCCCCGCTAGCGTAATTACTCCCCCCATGTTGCTCCCAGAAGTCAGCAAACTCTGGCCGACCTCAGCTTCCCCCCGTGACCTCGGCTCGCACCTCCTTCCTGCTTCTCTATTCCCGCCATGATTATCATAGCGCGGGAACCAAGCCTTCGCTTCTCCCTTGGCCCCACCCCCAATGGCCAACGCCCCATCTCCTCCACCTCCCCTCCTCCCCCCATCACCACCTGTGGAAGAGAGAAAAGTTACCACATCGCAGGATTAGTACATAAAACTCCTCTTTCCCCCCTTTTTAACCCCCCTCTTCGCCCCCCACATTCGCCCCACCACTTTGTTCAAACGTTCTTTTTAATAACCCGCTCATTCCAGTTTTTCTTCCACAATAAAAGTCCACGCTTCATCCGCCGTCTCAAAGTAGTGGTGCCTCCCTCGATATGTGACCCACAGTCTTGCCGGTTGCAGCATTCCAAATTTTATCTTCTTTTTATGAAGCACCGCCTTGGCCCGATTAAAGCTCGCCCTCCTTCTCGCCACCTCCGCACTCCAGTCTTGATAAACGCGGATCATCGCGTTCTCCCATTTACTGCTCCGAGTTTTCTTTGCCCATCTAAGGACCATTTCTCTATCCTTAAAACGGAGGAATCTCACCACTATGGCTCTGGGAATTTCTCCTGCTCTCGGTCCTCGCGCCATCACTCGGTATGCTCCCTCCACCTCCAACAGACCCGCCGGGGCCTCCGCTCCCATTAACGAGTGCAGCATCGTGCTCACATACGCCCCGACGTCCGCTCCCTCCGCACCTTCAGGAAGACCAAGAATCCTCTGGTTGTTCCTCCTTGCGTTGTTCTCCAGTGCCTCCAACCTTTCCACACATCGTTTCTGATGTGCCTCATGCGTCTCCGTCTTCACCACCAGGCCCTGTATGTCGTCCTCATTCTCGGCTGCCTTTGCCTTCACGACCCGAAGCTCCCGCTCCTGGGTCTTTTGTTCCTCCTTTAGCCCTTCGATCGCCTGCAGTATCGGGGCCAACAGCTCTTTCTTCATTTCCTTTTTGAGCTCTTCCACGCAGCATTTCAAGAACTCTTGTTGTTCAGGGCCCCATGTTAAACTGCCACCTTCCGACGCCATCTTGGTTTTTGCTTGCCTTCCTTGCCGCTGTTCTAAAGGACCCACTGCAATCCGGCCACTTTCTCCTCCTTTTTTCATCTGTATCCAGGGGGGATTCCCTTCTGGTTTACCGCACAGTGTTTTTAGCCGTCAAAATTGCCGTTGGGGCTCCTATCAAGAGCCCAAAAGTCCGTTTCACCGGGAGCTGCCGAAACGTGCGACTCAGCTGGTCATCGCCGCACCCGGAAGTCCCGCTCCCTCCCTTCTTAAACAGGGGTGTTACATTAGCCACTTTCCAGTCCTCTGGAACCCTTCCTGCTTCCAGTGATTCCTGAAAGATCGCCACCAATTCCTCCACAATCTCCTCAGCTATCTCTTTTAGAACCCTGGGGTGTGTCCATCCGGTCCAGGTGATTTATCCACCTTCAGGCCTTTCAGTTTGCCCAGACGCTTCCCCTTTGGCTGTGAGGGGGTCCCCAGTGCTGAAGCCCCATTCTTTAGTGTTTGATTGTTGGCTGCTGCCTCTGTGGGTGCTGACACTCCTCGAGTTCAGGCCTACGGTTCAGACATCCAGTGCACTAATCACCCTCTGAGACATGGCACCTGTGTCTTTGAGGAGGCACTTGAGAGTTCAAGAGCATGAACTGTTCCCACAATTAACAAGACTAATTCCTCATTTGAAATAGTCTTCAGCTGTGAAGCTAGAGGTCGCTCACAGTCAAAGGGGGTGAAAATAATTTTCAGGAGAGAAGCTCTGTCCTGGGAGAGCTTGGTTGGACAGACAGGCTGCAGCTGTTGTTGTGGCTTGCCACAATATTTCGAGATGGCTTAAAGGCCTCACAGGCACAAAGCCCCTCACCTTCCCCCGGCCCAAGGGTGAGCCCAATCTCGATCCCTCCAGACCCCCCCCGGAAGGCCCCTCTCCCAAGTACTGGGGCAGCAGCTCCGGTGTCCTCGAGCTGCCTGCTGGATAAATGGAAAGGGTTACTCACCTATGTTTAATTGTGCCTTATGTTTAAGGTGGAGATTGATAGATTAAATACTTTGGCTGCTTAGTGAATTGTAGCTAAGTCCAACTGGCTGACGACCGATAGTTCTCAAAAGGCAAAGATGGCACAGTCTTTCTCTGCAGCTCTTGTCCTATCCGTGTTCTTCGACAATCTTCCCGGGTCTTTTCTGTTTCTTTCGATAATAAAGGATCTCAGGAGATACAGAAGTCTGAGAACACGCACAAACAGATTCAAAAACAGCTTCTTCCCCGATGTTGCCAGACTCCTAAACGACCTCTTATGGACTGACCTGATTATCATAGAATTTACAGTGCAGAAGGAGGCCATTCAGCCCATCGCGTCTGCACTGGCCCTTGTAAATAAACACTGCTTTAACACTCACCTTAAGTCCACGCCTCCACCCTACCCCCGTAACTCAGTAACCCCAGCCAACCTTTTTTGGGCACTAAGGGCAATTTAGCAATGGCCAATCCACCTAACCTGCCCGTCTTTGGACTGTGGGAGGAAACCGGAGCACCCGGAGGAAACCCACGCACACACGGGGAGGACGTGCAGACTCCGCACAGACAGTGACCCAAGCCGGGAATCGAACCTGCGACCCTGGAGCGGTGAAGCAACAGTGCTGACCACTGTGCTACCGAGCTGCCCACTTTTATTTTTCTACACTTTTCTTTTCTTCTCATGTATTTAATGATCTGTTTGAGCTGCTCTCATAAAAATACTTTTCACTAAACCTCAGTACACGTGACAATAAACAAATCCAAACCAGCCCAATATCAGAAGCCACGATCATTGGCATTGTCCACCCAGATTAACTTACATTTAAAAACATCACTGACATACAATAGGAAATAGATGGTGGTTTTTCAAATTTAACTTGCGGATAATTTGTCTCATCACCTATCAGCTTTCTTCTGTTGAATTGCAAACCTGGAGACATAAATTCCATTGCTCTTGTACGAATAAGCTTCGAACAATGGCAGGTAGGAATTCTACTGATAGCATTCACCTCGGTCAACCCATTCCGGGGGAAGTGCCCAAGGTTATTAAATTCGGGAATTTGGGGGGGGCGTGGTCATCTGTGTTCAATAAGCAAGAGTCACCTGACCCCTGGTGGCCATCTTAACAGTTCGTCAGTTTTTGTTGCAAATGATTCAGAGACAGTTCCAGAAGCTTCCACATGAGCTCAGGCCACTTGTAAAATTATGAACATGAAGTGCATGTTCTGGGGCATGGCAGCTAGAACAACATTTGGCATTCCCTCCCCTTCCTCCATGGCTCATATCCCTTGATTCCATATCTATCTTTGCTTTGAGTATATTTAACAATGGAGGAAGAACAAATCTCTTATGTGAAGAATTATAAAGATTCACGACCCTTTGAGTGAGGAAATTTCCCCTCAGCTCAGTTCTTATGTTTGACCCCTGACCCTGAGACCATGCCCTGTGTTCCAGCCAATGGAAACAATGGTTGGATTCGCCGTTTCACAGCGTCGGAAGTGGGATTAGCGACCGGGCAGAGAATCCAGTGTTAAACAAAATACAGAAAAGAAACACTGCTATAACACTCACCTGGGCCATACACCTTCTGGCTCAGACACAGGAAGTAGCACTATCAATTCCTGGAAAGAGAAAAACAGACAGCTGGGTTTAATCTTTGATCTGTAAGCAGCCACGCCACGTAAAGCCCCCAGCTTTACCTGCAGATATGGATGGAGAATTGTCCATGGCCGCGCATGCGTACAGTGGCGACCTGCGGCGATCGCATCATACAACATGGCGCCGCCACGCGTGGGCCCGACATGCCAGATAGTGTCCCCTCTGTAACCCTCCTCAGCACCCCCGGACCAACTCCCACCAGTTCCCCCAGCCCCCACTGAAGCCCCCCCCCCCTCTAGCCAGCGGAATGACCCCCCCCCTCCCCGACTGTGGCGGTGCTGTCACCACGCGAGGTCTCCGAAAACCGAGAGCACGCGCGCCCCACGCCGTCGGGAAGTCGGCCCATCGGGTGCAGAGAATCGGGGGAGGGCCTTCAGGTGAGGTTCTGAGGGCGTCTCAACAGCGTGCGGTGTACTTACCGATGGTGCCATTGTGGCAGGAGCGGAGCGTCCGCAAAACGGCGCCCACGATCTCGGCGTCAAAACAGGTTCTCTGGCCAATCGCCGAATGCAATTTTGGCATCGGCAATCAGAGAATCCAGCCCGAAGTCTCCCAAATGGAAAATCCCGGCCAATCTTTCAGCATCTACCCTATCAAGCCCCGTTTACATTTCAGTGAGATCACCTGTCATTTTTCTAAACCCCGGGGGATTTACAAGGACAATACCAAATGGAGAGGTTAGACTTATCAGGACCGTCTGGGGCTCTTTACTCCAGAAAGGGGAGACCGAGGGGTGGTATAACAGAGGTCTTTAAGATAATGAGAGTTTGAGAGGGTAGACATAGAATAGATGTTTATACTTCTGGGGATGGCCAAACTGTGAGGAGCTGAATCGAAGACAATTATTAATAATTCCAGAAAGGATTTCAGGAGGATTTCATTAGCCAGACAGGGGTCAGAAGGAAGAAACTGCTGCCAAAGGGAATGTTTGAGGTGAATAAAGCATTGATGCATTTCGGGAAAGTTGGGAAAGTACATGAGGAAGAGGGGAACAGAAGATTCTGGAGTGTAAGTGCCAAATGGACTGTTTCTGCCTGGTAAGCTCTATGTAGATTGGCTAAAGAGCAGCTGGTGGGCAGGTGTTCAGCGCGACAGCTGGTACGATGCCAGTTCCCGCGGGCTTTGTTGCATCCGTGGGCACTCAGTTACTTCTTAATGCCACACGGAGTAAACCGAGAACGGGAACACTCCTCCCCCATTCCCAAACAGGAATGGGAATCTCCCCCCCCAACAGGGGTGCGAATCCCTCTCTCAATCGGTCTGGGATTCTCTTTCCAAACAGGAATGGGAATCTTTCCCTGAATCCGTCTGGGGACCCTTCCCGACGTAGGAACGGGAGCCTCTTCCTCCTGGTTGTGCTGAACTCAGGGGATCGTCTAGAATTTGGCGAAGCTGCTTTTATTTTGTCCATACTATCGGCCTTGATATTTGTCCCTGCTGAGGGGCAGGGGAGGTGGATGGGCTGGAGGGTCAGGTTAAAGAGGCCACAACAAACTGCAGTAGACCACACACCTAAGTATCCCACAGTCCTCCCATACAGAGGACTTTTAGAAGTTAACTCATGCTACATATATTTCCAAGATATCTTAGGGATGCACTTCTTGCGACTCAGGAGGACTGGGGGCGATATTCCCAGGCCCCTCAATTAAGGTTCCGCACCCACCCCCAGTCCAAACCTACCCCTCTATCCTGATTGCCAATCTCCACAACACCATCCTCAAACACTGATCACTGGCCTCTCCCCATACCCCGCCACCCTAACCCCCACTTCCCAAGGACTGGGGACTGTCTCCAAAGGAGACAGAATTGCATGACGTTAATGTGATTCTGCCGTTAAAACCAACATGATTTCTGCATTTGGTGTCTTTTGGAGTTTGTGGCCCCTCCCTTCCCGTAGATCAAGGCACCGTCACGTTTGATGTTGATATGGGAAGGTTTGAAAAATTTCTGAATCAATGTTCTTTTTGATTCCAGATCGCCAGAACCAATCCATGTTGATCACGTAAGTAGCCTGAGAAATCGGTTTCAGTGATACATTATTCTCAGTATATTTAAAATCGTCCATTTTGAAGTCTCCTGGAATAGAGTGAGGCACAACATCCAATCAGAGTGGGGCACCGCATCCAATCAGAGGGAGGCACCGCATCCAATCAGAGTGAGGCACCACATCCAATCAGAGTGGGGCACCGCATCCAATCAGAGTGAGGCACCGCATCCAGTCAGAGTGAGGCACCACATCCAATCAGAGGGAGGCACCGCATCCAATCAGAGGGAGGCACCGCATCCAATCAGAGTGAGGCACCACATCCAATCAGAGGGAGGCACCGCATCCAATCAGAGTGAGGCACCACATCCAATCAGAGTGGGGCACCGCATCCAATCAGAGTGAGGCACAACATCCAATCAGAGTGGGGCACCGCATCCAATCAGAGGGAGGCACTGCGTCCAATCAGAGTGAGGCACCACATCCAATCAGAGTGGGGCACCGCATCCAATCAGAGGGAGGCACCGCATCCAATCAGAGTGAGGCACTGCGTCCAATCAGAGTGAGGCACCACATCCAATCAGAGTGGGGCACCGCATCCAATCAGAGTGAGGCACCGCATCCAATCAGAGTGAGGCACCGCATCCAATCAGAGTGAGGCACCGCATCCAATCAGAGTGAGGCACCGCATCCAGTCAGAGTGAGGCACCGCATCCAGTCAGAGTGAGGCACCGCATCCAATCAGAGTGAGGCACCACATCCAATCAGAGTGAGGCACTGCGTCCAATCAGAGTGAGGCACCACATCCAGTCAGAGTGAGGCAACGCATCCAATCAGAGTGAGGCACCGCATCCAATCAGAGTGAGGCACCGCATCCAGTCAGAGTGAGGCACCGCATCCAATCAGAGTGAGGCACCGCATCCAATCAGAGTGAGGCACCGCATCCAATCAGAGTGAGGCACCGCATCCAGTCAGAGTGAGGCACCGCATCCAATCAGAGTGAGGCACCGCATCCAATCAGAGTGAGGCACCGCATCCAAACAGAGTGAGGCACCGCATCCAGTCAGAGTGAGGCACCGCATCCAATCAGAGTGAGGCACCACATCCAGTCAGAGTGAGGCACCGCATCCAATCAGAGTGAGGCACCGCATCCAATCAGAGTGAGGCACCGCATCCAGTCAGAGTGAGGCACCTCCTCCAATCAGAGTGAGGCGCCACATCCAATCACAGTGAGGCACCACATCCAATCAGAGTGAGGCACCGCATCCAGTCAGAGTGAGGCACCTCCTCCAATCAGAGTGAGGCGCCACATCCAATCACAGTGAGGCACCACATCCAATCAGAGTGAGGCACCGCATCCAGTCAGAGTGAGGCACCTCCTCCAATCAGAGTGAGGCACCACATCCAATCACAGTGAGGCTCCTCATCCAATCAGAGTGAGGCACCGCATCCAGTCTGAGTGAGGCACCGCATCCAATCAGAGTGAGGCACCACATCCAATCAGAGTGAGGCACCGCATCCAGTCAGAGTGAGGCACCGCATCCAATCAGAGTGAGGCACCGCATCCAATCAGAGTGAGGCACCGCATCCAATCAGAGTGAGATACTTCATCCAATCAGAGTGAGGTACCGCATCCAATCAGAGAGAGGCACCACGTCCAATCAGAGTGGGATACAGTGGGGATGGACTCTCTGTCTGTGTTCTCTCTTTGGGGAGGGTCTCTCTGTGTGGGGATGGTGCTTTATGAGGGGGAGGGTCTCTCTGTGGGGGGGAGTGGACTCTTTGTGGGGGTAACAGGGCTTTCTGTGGGGGAGCGGTCTTTCAGTGAGGGAGGGGGTCTCTCAGTGGGGGAGGGGTCTTTCAGTGGGGGAGGGTCTCCCTGTGGGGAGGGTCTCTCTGTGGGAGTGGGGCGCTCGGTGGGGGAGGGGCGCTCGGTTGGGGAGGGACTCCCGGTGGGTGGAGTGCAATCCTGGTGGGAGAGGGTATGTACGTGGGGGAGGGTGTGTGTGTGTGGGAGTGTGTGTATGTGTGTGAGGGAGGGGTGTGTGACTGTGTGTGCGCGCGCGTGTGGTAGGGGGTCTGTGTGTGAGGGAGGGGTGTGTGTGTGAGAGGGAGGGGAGTGTGTGTGAGAGGGAGGGGAGTGTGTGTGCGTGCATGTGGGAGGATGTGGGAGGGTGTGCGTGTGTGTGGGAGGGTGTGCGTGTGTGTGGGAGGGTCTGTGTGTGTGTGGGAGGGTCTGTGTGTGTGAGAGGGGGGTCTGTGTGTGTGGGAGGGTGTGTGTGTGGTGTGAAGGTGTGTGTGGTGTGAGGGAGGGGTGTGTGTGTGACTCTGTGTGTGAGGGTGTGCGTGTGAGAGGGAGGGGTGTGTGTGTGATTGTGTGTGTGCGTGTGGTAGGGGGTCTGTTTGTGTGGGAGGGTGTGTGTGTGTGTGGGAGGGTGTGTGTGTGTGGGAGGGTGTGTGTGTGTGGGAGGGTGTGTGTGTGTGGGAGGGTGTGTGTGTGTGGGAGGGTGTGTGTGTGTGGGAGGGTGTGTGTGTGAGGGAGGGTGTGTGTGAGGGAGGGGTGTGTGTGTGACTGTGTGTGTGCGTGTGGCAGGGTGTGTGTATGTGTGTGTGGGATGGGGTGTGTGTGTGGGAGGGGGGTGTGTGTGGGAGGGGTGTGTGTGTGACTGTGTGTGTGTGTGGGGGGGGGTGTTGGAGGGTGTGTGTGTGGGAGCGTGTGTGTGTGTGGGAGCGTGTGTGTGTGTGGGAGCGTGTGTGTGTGTGGGAGGGTGTATGTGTGTGGCAGGGTGTGTGCGTGTGCTGGGGGGTCTGTGAGGGAGGGTGTGTGTGTGTGTGTGTGTGAGGGAGGGTGTGTGTGTGTGTGTGTGGGAGGGGGGGTTTGTGTGTGTGCAGGAGGGGGGTATGTGTGTGTGTGAGGCAGGGTGTGTGTGAGGAAGGGGTGTGTGTGTGTGACTGTGTGTGTGAGAGGGGGGTCTGTGTGTGTGAGGGAGGGGTGTGTGTGTGACTGTGTGCGTGTGGTAGGGGGTGTGTGTGTGTGGTAGGGTGTGTGTGTGTGGTAGGGTGTGTGTGTGTGGTAGTGTGTGTGTGTGGTAGGGTGTGTGTGTGTGGGAGGGTGTGTTCTGTGTGTGTGGGAGCGGGGTCTGTGTGTGGGGGGGATGGGAGGAGGGGTCTGTGTGTGGGGGGGATGGGAGGGGGGGTCTGTGTGTGGGGGGGATGGGAGGGGGGGTCTGTGTGTGGGGGGGATGGGAGGGGGGGTCTGTGTGTGGGGGGGATGGGAGGGGGGGTCTGTGTGTGGTGGGGTGGGAGGGGGGGTCTGTGTGTGGTGGGGTGGGAGGGGGGGTCTGTGTGTGGTGGGGTGGGAGGGGGGGTCTGTGTGTGGGGGGGATGGGAGGGGGGGTCTGTGTGTGGTGGGGTGGGAGGGGGGGTCTGTGTGTGGGGGGGTGGGAGGGGGTCTGTGTGTGTGAGAAGGGGGGTGGGATGGTGTGTGTGTGCATGTGGGAGGGTGTGCATGTGGGAGGGTGTGTGGGTGGGAGGGGGTGTGTGGTGTGAGGGAGTGTGTGTGTGTGTCTGTGTGGGAGGGGGGGTGCGTGTGGGAGGGGGGGTGCGTGTGGGAGGGGGGGTGCGTGTGGGAGGGGGGGTGCATGTGGGAGGGGGTGTGTGCGTGTGGGAGGGGGTGTGTGCGTGTGGGAGGGGGGTGCATGTGGGAGGGGGGTGCATGTGGGAGGGGGGGTGTGAGTGTGGGAGGGGGTGTGTGAGTGTGGGAGGGGGTGTGTGAGTGTGGGAGGGGGTGTGTGAGTGTGGGAGGGGATGTGTGAATGTGGGAGTGGAGGGGTGGGTGTGTGAGCGTGTGGGAGGGTGTGTGTGTGTGTGTGTGTGTGTGTGTGTGTGTGTGTATGTGTATGTGTATGTATGTGTGTGTGTGTGTGTGTGTGTGTGTGTGTGTGTGTGTGTGTGACGGAGTTTATGTGTGTGTGTGGGAGGGGGGTGGAAGTGGGGGGTGGGGGGTGTGTATGTGGGAGGTGGTGTGTGTGGGAAGTGTGTGTGTGTGGGGGGTATGGGAGGGGGGGTCTGTGTGTGGTGGGGTGGGAGGGGGGGTCTGTGTGTGGGGGGGTGGGAGGGGGTCTGTGTGTGTGAGAAGGGGGGTGGGATGGTGTGTGTGTGCATGTGGGAGGGTGTGTGGGTGGGAGGGGGTGTGTGGTGTGAGGGAGTGTGTGTGTGTGTCTGTGTGGGAGGGGGGGGGTGCGTGTGGGAGGGGGGGTGCATGTGGGAGGGGGGTGTGAGTGTGGGAGGGGGTGTGTGCGTGTGGGAGGGGGTGTGTGCGTGTGGGAGGGGGTGTGTGAGTGTGGGAGGGGGTGTGTGAGTGTGGGAGGGGGTGTGTGAGTGTGGGAGGGGGTGTGTGAGTGTGGGAGGGGGTGTGTGAGTGTGGGAGGGGGTGTGTGAGTGTGGGAGGGGGTGTGTGAGTGTGGGAGGGGATGTGTGAATGTGGGAGTGGAGGGGTGTGAGAGTGTGAGAGTGTGAGAGTGTGAGAGTGTGTGAGAGTGTGTGGGGGATGGTGTGTGTGTGTGGCAGGGTGTGTGCGTGTGCTGGGGGGTCTGTGAGGGAGGGTGTGTGTGTGTGTGTGTGTGAGGGAGGGTGTGTGTGTGTGTGTGTGGGAGGGGGGGTTTGTGTGTGTGCAGGAGGGGGGTATGTGTGTGTGTGAGGCAGGGTGTGTGTGAGGCAGGGGTGTGTGTGTGTGACTGTGTGTGTGAGAGGGGGGTCTGTGTGTGTGAGGGAGGGGTGTGTGTGTGACTGTGTGCGTGTGGTAGGGGGTGTGTGTGTGTGGTAGGGTGTGTGTGTGTGGTAGGGTGTGTGTGTGTGGTAGTGTGTGTGTGTGTGGTAGGGTGTGTGTGTGTGGGAGGGTGTGTTCTGTGTGTGTGGGAGCGGGGTCTGTGTGTGGGGGGGATGGGAGGAGGGGTCTGTGTGTGGGGGGGATGGGTGGGGGGGATGGGAGGGGGGGTCTGTGTGTGGGGGGGATGGGAGGGGGGGTCTGTGTGTGGGGGGGATGGGAGGGGGGGTCTGTGTGTGGGGGGGATGGGAGGGGGGGTCTGTGTGTGGTGGGGTGGGAGGGGGGGTCTGTGTGTGGTGGGGTGGGAGGGGGGGTCTGTGTGTGGTGGGGTGGGAGGGGGGGTCTGTGTGTGGGGGGGATGGGAGGGGGGGTCTGTGTGTGGTGGGGTGGGAGGGGGGGTCTGTGTGTGGGGGGGTGGGAGGGGGTCTGTGTGTGTGAGAAGGGGGTGGGATGGTGTGTGTGTGCATGTGGGAGGGTGTGCATGTGGGAGGGTGTGTGGGTGGGAGGGGGTGTGTGGTGTGAGGGAGTGTGTGTGTGTGTCTGTGTGGGAGGGGGGGTGCGTGTGGGAGGGGGGGTGCGTGTGGGAGGGGGGGTGCGTGTGGGAGGGGGTGTGTGCGTGTGGGAGGGGGTGTGTGCGTGTGGGAGGGGGTGTGTGCGTGTGGGAGGGGGGTGCATGTGGGAGGGGGGTGCATGTGGGAGGGGGTGTGTGAGTGTGGGAGGGGGTGTGTGAGTGTGGGAGGGGGTGTGTGAGTGTGGGAGGGGATGTGTGAATGTGGGAGTGGAGGGGTGGGTGTGTGAGCGTGTGTGTGTGTGTGTGTGTGTGTGTGTGTGTGTGTGTGTGTGTGTGTGTGTGTGTGTGTGTGTGTGTGTGTGTGTGTGTGTGTGTGTGTGTGTGTGTGTGTGTGTGTGTGACGGAGTTTATGTGTGTGTGTGGGAGGGGGGTGGAAGTGGGGGGTGGGGGGTGTGTGTGGGTGTGTATGTGGGAGGTGGTGTGTGTGGGAAGTGTGTGTGTGTGGGGGGGATGGGAGGGGGGGTCTGTGTGTGGTGGGGTGGGAGGGGGGTCTGTGTGTGGGGGGGTGGGAGGGGGTCTGTGTGTGTGAGAAGGGGGGTGGGATGGTGTGTGTGTGCATGTGGGAGGGTGTGTGGGTGGGAGGGGGTGTGTGGTGTGAGGGAGTGTGTGTGTGTGTCTGTGTGGGAGGGGGGGGTGCGTGTGGGAGGGGGTGGTGCATGTGGGAGGGGGGTGTGAGTGTGGGAGGGGGTGTGTGCGTGTGGGAGGGGGTGTGTGCGTGTGGGAGGGGGGTGTGAGTGTGGGAGGGGGTGTGTGAGTGTGGGAGGGGGTGTGTGAGTGTGGGAGGGGGGGTGTGAGTGTGGGAGGGGGTGTGTGAGTGTGGGAGGGGGTGTGTGAGTGTGGGAGGGGGTGTGTGAGTGTGGGAGGGGGTGTGTGAGTGTGGGAGGGGGTGTGTGAGTGTGGGAGGGGATGTGTGAATGTGGGAGTGGAGGGGTGTGTGTGTGTGTGTGTGTGTATGTGTGTGTGTGTGTGAGAGTGTGAGAGTGTGAGAGTGTGTGAGTGTGTGAGTGTGAGAGTGTGTGAGTGTGAGAGTGTGTGGGGGATGGTGTGTGTGTGTGTGTGTGGGAGGGTGTGTGTGTGGGAGGAGGGGTGTGTGTGCGTGGGCGTGTGTGTGTGAGGGGGGGGTGTGTGTGACTGTGTGCGTGTGGTGGGTGTGTGTGTGTGGTAGGGGGTGTGTGTGTGTGTGGGGGGGTGTTGAAGGGTGTGTGTGTGTGGGAGGGTGTGTGTGGCAGGGTGTGTGTGTGGCAGGGTGTGTGTGTGTGTGTGAGGGAGGGGTGTGTGCGTGTGCTGGGGGGTCTGTGTGTGTGGGAGAGGCAGGGTGTGTGTGTGTGAGGGAGGGGTGTGTGTGTGCGTGTGCTGGGGGGTCTGTGTGTGTGTGTGTGTGTGGGAGGGTGTGTGTGTGTGTGGGAGGGGGGCTTTGTGTGCGTGTGGGAGGGTGTGTGTGTGAGGCAGGGTGTGTGTGAGAGGGGGGTCTGTGTGTGTGAGGGAGGGGTGTTATGTGAATGTGTGTGCGTGTGGTAGGGGGTTGTGCGTGTGGGAGGGTGTGTGTGGGAGGGGTGGGAGGGTGTGTGTGTGGGAGGGGTGTGTGGGAGGGGTGTGTGTGTGTGGGAGGGGTGTGTGTGTGTGTGTGTGGGGGAGGGGGTTTGTGTGTGTGGGGGAGGGGGTTTGTGTGTGGGAGGGTGTGTGTGTGTGTCTGTGTGTGGAGGGGTGGTCTGTGCGCGTGGGAGGGTGTGTGCGCGTGGGAGGGTGTGTGCGCGTGGGAGGGTGTGTGCGCGTGGGAGGGTGTGTGCGCGTGGGAGGGTGTGTGCGCGTGGGAGGGTGTGTGCGCGTGGGAGGGTGTGTGCGCGTGGGAGGGTGTGTGCGCGTGGGAGGGTGTGTGTGTGTGTGTGTGGCAGGGTGTGTGTGTGGCAGGGTGTGTGTGTGTGTGAGGGAGGGGTGTGTACGTGTGCTGGGGGGTCTGTGTGTGTGGGAGAGGCAGGGTGTGTGTGTGTGAGGCAGGGGTGTGTGTGTGCGTGTGCTGGGGGGTCTGTGTGTGTGTGTGTGGGAGGGTGTGTGTGTGTGTGGGAGGGGGGCTTTGTGTTTGTGGGAGGGTGTGTGTGTGAGGCAGGGTGTGTGTGAGAGGGGGGTCTGTGTGTGTGAGGGAGGGGTGTTATGTGAATGTGTGTGCGTGTGGTAGGGGGTTGTGCGTGTGGGAGGGTGTGTGTGTGGGAGGGGTGGGAGGGTGTGTGTGTGGGAGGGGTGTGTGTGTGTGTGTGGGAGGGGTGTGTGGGAGGGGTGTGTGTGTGGGAGGGGTGTGTGTGTGTGTGTGGGGGAGGGGGTTTGTGTGTGTGGGGGAGGGGGTTTGTGTGTGGGAGGGTGTGTGTGTGTGTCTGTGCGTGGAGGGGTGGTCTGTGCGCGTGGGAGGGTGTGTGCGCGTGGGAGGGTGTGTGCGCGTGGGAGGGTGTGTGCGCGTGGGAGGGTGTGTGCGCGTGGGAGGGTGTGTGCGCGTGGGAGGGTGTGTGCGCGTGGGAGGGTGTGTGCGCGTGGGAGGGTGTGTGCGCGTGGGAGGGTGTGTGCGCGTGGGAGGGTGTGCGCGCGTGGGAGGGTGTGCGCGCGTGGGAGGGTGTGCGCGCGTGGGAGGGTGTGCGCGCGTGGGAGGGTGTGCGCGCGTGGGAGGGTGTGTGCGCGTGGGAGGGTGTGTGCGCGTGGGAGGGTGTGTGCGCGTGGGAGGGTGTGTGCGCGTGGGAGGGGTGTGTGTGGGGAGGCGGTTTGTGTGTGGGAGGGTGTGTGTGTGGGTGGCGGTTTGTGTGTGGGAGGGTGTGTGTCTGCGTGTCTGTGTGTGTGGGAGGGGTGTATGTGTGGGAGGCGGTTTGTGTGTGGGAGGGTGTGTGCCTGCGTGTCTGTGTGTGTGGGAAGGGTGGTCTGTGTGTGTGGGAGGGGTGGTCTGTGTGTGTGGGAGGGTGTGTGGGAGGGTGTGTGTGTGTGTGTGGGAGGGTGAGCGCGCGTGGGAGGGTGAGCGCGCGTGGGAGGGTGAGCGCGCGTGGGAGGGTGTGCGCGCGTGGGAGGGTGTGCGCGCGTGGGAGGGTGTGCGCGCGTGGGAGGGTGTGCGCGCGTGGGAGGGTGTGCGCGCGTGGGAGGGTGTGCGCGCGTGGGAGGGGTGTGCGCGCATGGGAGGCGGTTTGTGTGTGGGAGGGTGTGTGTGTGGGTGGCGGTTTGTGTGTGGGAGGGTGTGTGTCTGCGTGCCTGTGTGTGTGGGAGGGGTGGTCTGTGCGCGTGGGAGGGTGTGTGCGCGTGGGAGGGTGTGTGCGCGTGGGAGGGTGTGTGCGCGTGGGAGGGTGTGTGCGCGTGGGAGGGGTGTGCGCGTGGGAGGGGTGTGCGCGTGGGAGGGGTGTGCGCGTGGGAGGGGTGTGCGCGTGGGAGGGGTGTGCGCGTGGGAGGGGTGTGCGCGTGGGAGGCGGTTTGTGTGTGGGAGGGTGTGTGTGTGTGTGGGTGGCGGTTTGTGTGTGGGAGGGTGTGTGCCTGCGTGTCTGTGTGTGTGGGAGGGGTGGTCTGTGTGTGTGGGAGGGGTGTGTGTGTGGGAGGGGTGTGTGTGTGGGAGGGTGTGTTGGAGGGTGTGTGTCTGTGTGGGAGGGTGTGTGTCTGTGTGGGAGGGTTTGTGTCTGTGTGGGAGGGTCTGTCTGTGTGGGAGGGTGTGTGTGTGTGGGAGGGTGTGTGTGTGTGGGAGGGGTGTGTGTGTGGGAGGCGGTTTGTGTGTGGGAGGGTGTGTGTGTGTGTGTGTGGGAGGGGTAGTCTGTGTGTGTGGGAGGGGTAGTCTGTGTGTGTGGGAGGGGTGGTCTGTGTGTGTGGGAGGGTGTGTGTGTGTGGGACGTTGTGTGTGTGTGGGAGGGTGTGTGTTTGTGTGGGAGGGTGTGTCTGTGTGGGAGGGTGTGTTTGTGTGGGAGGGGTGTGTGTGTGTGGGAGAATTTGTGTGTGTGGGAGTGTGTGTGGGAGTGTGTGTGGGAGTGTGTGTGGGAGTGTGTGTGGGGGTGTGTGTGTGTGGGAGGGTGTGTGGGAGGGTGTGTGTGGGAGGGGTGGTCTGTGTGTGTGGGAGGGGTGTGTGTGTGTGGGAGGGGTGTGTGGGTGTGTATGTGGGAGGTGGTGTGTGTGGGAGGGTGTGTGTGGGAGAATGGGTGTGTGGGAGGGTGTGTGTGTGTGTGGGAGTGTGTGTGGGAGGGTGTGTGTGTGCGTGGGAGAATGGGTGTGTGTATGTGAGAATGTGTGTGTGTGTGTGAGAATGTGTGTGTGTGTGGGAGGGTGTGTGTGTGTGTGTGTGGGGGAGGGTATGTGTGTGTGTGGGGGGGTGTGTGTGTGGGGGTGCGTGTGTGGGAGGGGTGGTCTGTGTGCGTGGGAGGGTGTGTGTGTGTGGGAAGGTGTATCTGTGTGGGAGGGGTGTGTGTGTGGGTGGCGGTTTGTGTGTGGGAGGGTGTGTATCTGCATGTCTGTGTGTGGGAGGGGTGGTCTGTGTGTGTGGGAGGGTGTGTGAGAGGAGGGGGGTGTGTGTGTGTGTATGTGGGAGGTTGTGTGTGTGGGAAGGGTGTGTGTGTGGGGGGGTGTGGGAGGGTGTGTGTGTGTGTGTGGGTGAATGGGTGTGTGTGGGGGTGGGAGGGGTTGTCTGTGTGTGGGGGAGAATTTGTGTGTGTGTGGGTGTGTGTGGGTGTGTGTGGGTGTGTGTGGGTGTGTGTGGGTGTGTGTGGGTGTGTGGGAGGGTGTGGGAGGGTGTGTGTGTGTGTGGGAGAATGGGTGTGTGGGTGTGTATGTGTGAGAAAGGATGTGTGGGAGGGTGTGTGTGTGTGTGGGAGGGTGTGTGTGTGGGAGGGTGTGTGTGTGGGAGGGTGTGTGTGTGTGTGTGTGGGAGGGTGTGTGTGTGTGTGTGTGTGTGTGGGAGGGTGTGTGTGTGTGTGGGGGAGGGTGTGTGTGTGTGGGAGGGTGTGTGTGTGAGGGAGGGTGTTTGTGAGGAAGGGGTGTGTGTGACTGTGTGTGTGAGACGGGGGTCTGTGTGTGTGAGGGAGGTGTGTGTGTGACTGTGTGCGTGTGGTGGGTGGGTGTGTGTGTGTGGTAGGGGGTGTGTGTGTGTGGGGGGGTGTTGAAGGGTGTGTGTGTGTGGCAGGGTGTGTGGCAGGGTGTGTGTGTGAGGGAGGGGTGTGTGGCAGGGTGTGTGGCAGGGTGTGTGTGTGAGGGAGGGGTGTGTGTGTGTGCGTGTGCTGGGGGGTCTGTGCGTGTGCTGGGGGGTCTGTGTGTGTGGGAGTGTGTGTGTGTGTGTGGGAGTGTGTGTGTGTGTGTGTGTGTGGGAGTGGGTGTGTGTGTGGGAGGGTGTGTGTGTGAGGAAGGGGTGCGTGTGTGATTGTGTGTGTGAGAGGGGGGTCTGTGTGTGTGAGGGAGGGGTGTGTGTGTGACTGCGTGTGGGAGGGTGTGTGTGTGAGTGGAAGGGGGTGTGTGGTAGGGGTGTGTGTGTGTGGGAGGGGTGTGTGTGTGTGTGTGTGTGGGGGTTGGGTGTGTGTGTGTGTGTGTGTGTGGGAGGGGTGTGTGGGAGGGGTGTGTGTGTGTGTGGGAGGGGTGTGTGTGTGTGTGGGAGGGGTGTGTGTGTGTGTGGAAGGGGTGTGTGTGTGTGTGGGAGGGGTGTGTGGGAGGGGTGTGTGTGTGGGAGGGGTGTGTGTGTGTGTGTGTGGGAGGGTGTGTGTGTGTGTGTGTGGGAGGGGGTTTGTGTGTGTCTGTGTGGGAGGGGGTTTGTGTGTGTCTGTGTGCGAGGGGTGGTCTGTGTGCGTGGGAGGGTGTGTCTGTGTGGGAGGGTGTGTCTGTGTGGGAGGGGTGTGTGTGTGGGAGGCGGTTTGTGTGTGGGTGTGTGTGTGTGTGTGTCTGTGTGTGTGGGAGGGGTGGTCTGTGTGTGTGGGAGGGGTGGTCTGTGTGTGTGGGAGGGTGTGTGTGTGTGGGAAGGTGTGTGTGTGTGGGAGGGTGTGTGTGTGTGGGAGGGTGTGTGTGTGTGGGAGGGTGTGTGTGTGTGGGAGGGTGTGTGGGGGAGGGAGGGTGTGTGAGACTGTGTGCGTGTGGTGTGTGTGTGTGTGGTAGGGGGTGTGTATATGTGTGTGTGGGGGGTGGGGAGGGTGTGTGTGTGTGTGTGGGGGGAGGGGTGTGCGTGAGGGGGGAGGGTGTGTGTGTGTGGGGGGGTGGGAGGGTGTGTGTGTGTGTGGTAGGGTGTGTGTGTGTGTGGTAGGGTGTGTGTGGGGGGATGGGAGGGTGTATGTGTGTGTGTGTGTGGTAGGGGGTGTGTGTGTGGTAGGGGGTGTGTGTGTGGTAGGGAGTGTGTTCTGTGTGTGTGGGAGGGGGGGTGCTTGTGGGAGGGGGTGTGTGCGTGTGGGAGGGTGTGCGTGTGGGAGGGTGTGCGTGTGGGAGGGTGTGCGTGTGGGAGGGTGTGCGTGGGGTGGGGGTTTGTATGTGTGTGGGGTGTTTGTGTGTTTGTGGGGTGTGTGTGTGTCGGAGGGGAGGGTGTGTGGGGGGAGGGGGTGTGTGTGGGGGGAGGGTGTGTGTGTGGGGGTTAGGATGTGCGTGTGGGAGGGTGTGCGTGTGGGAGGGTGTGCATGTGTGTGTAGGGTTTGTGTGTGTGGGGTGTGTGTGTGTGTCGGGGGAGGGTGTGTGGGGGTTAGGATGTGTGTGTGGGGGTTAGGATGTGTGTGTGGGAGGGTGTGTGTGTGTGTGGGAGGGTGTGTGTGTGTGTGGGATGGTGTGTGTGTGTGTGTGGGGGAGGGTGTGTGTGTGGGGGAGGGTGTGTGTGTGGGGGAGGGTGTGCATGTGTGTGTAGGGTTTGTGTGTGTGGGGTGTGTGTGTGTGTGTCGGGGGGAGGGTGTGTGGGAGGAGGGTGTGTGTGTGGGGGTTAGGATGTGTGTGGGGGAAGGTGTGTGTGTGGGGGAGGGTGTGTGTGTGGGGGAGGGTGTGTGTGTGGGGGAGGGTGTGTGTGTGGGGGAGGGTGTGTGTGTGGGGAGGGTGTGTGTGTGGGGAGGGTGTGTGTGTGGGGGAGGGTGTGTGTGTGGGGGAGGGTGTGTGTGTGGGGGAGGGTGTGTGTGTGTGGGAGGGTGTGTGCGCGGGAGGGTGTGTGCGCGGGAGGGTGTGTGCGCGGGAGGGTGTGTGCGCGGGAGGGTGTGTGCGCGGGAGGGTGTGTGCGTGGGAGGGTGTGCGTGGGGTGTTCGTGTGTGTGTAGGGTTTGTGTGTGTGTGTCGGGGAGGGTGTGTGTGTGTGGTAGTGTGTGTGTGTGTGGTAGGGTGTGTGTGTGTGGGAGGGTGTGTTCTGTGTGTGTGGGAGCGGGGTCTGTGTGTGGGGGGGATGGGAGGAGGGGTCTGTGTGTGGGGGGGATGGGAGGGGGGGTCTGTGTGTGAGGGGGATGGGAGGGGGGGTCTGTGTGTGGGGGGGATGGGAGGGGGGGTCTGTGTGTGGGGGGGATGGGAGGGGGGGTCTGTGTGTGGTGGGGTGGGAGGGGGGGTCTGTGTGTGGTGGGGTGGGAGGGGGGGTCTGTGTGTGGTGGGGTGGGAGGGGGGGTCTGTGTGTGGGGGGGATGGGAGGGGGGGTCTGTGTGTGGTGGGGTGGGAGGGGGGGTCTGTGTGTGGGGGGGTGGGAGGGGGTCTGTGTGTGTGAGAAGGGGGGTGGGATGGTGTGTGTGTGCATGTGGGAGGGTGTGCATGTGGGAGGGTGTGTGGGTGGGAGGGGGTGTGTGGTGTGAGGGAGTGTGTGTGTGTGTCTGTGTGGGAGGGGGGGTGCGTGTGGGAGGGGGGGTGCGTGTGGGAGGGGGGGTGCATGTGGGAGGGGGTGTGTGCATGTGGGAGGGGGTGTGTGCGTGTGGGAGGGGGTGTGTGCGTGTGGGAGGGGGGTGCATGTGGGAGGGGGGTGCATGTGGGAGGGGGTGTGTGAGTGTGGGAGGGGGTGTGTGAGTGTGGGAGGGGGTGTGTGAGTGTGGGAGGGGATGTGTGAATGTGGGAGTGGAGGGGTGGGTGTGTGAGCGTGTGGGAGGGTGTGTGTGTGTGTGTGTGTGTGTGTGTGTGTGTGTGTGTGTGTATGTGTATGTGTGTGTGTGTGTGTGTGTGTGTGTGTGTGTGTGTGTGTGTGACGGAGTTTATGTGTGTGTGTGGGAGGGGGGTGGAAGTGGGGGGTGGGGGTTGTGTGTGGGTGTGTATGTGGGAGGTGGTGTGTGTGGGAAGTGTGTGTGTGTGGGGGGGATGGGAGGGGGGGTCTGTGTGTGGTGGGGTGGGAGGGGGGGTCTGTGTGTGGGGGGGTGGGAGGGGGTCTGTGTGTGTGAGAAGGGGGGTGGGATGGTGTGTGTGTGCATGTGGGAGGGTGTGTGGGTGGGAGGGGGTGTTTGGTGTGAGGGAGTGTGTGTGTGTGTCTGTGTGGGAGGGGGGGGGGTGCGTGTGGGAGGGGGGGGTGCATGTGGGAGGGGGGTGTGAGTGTGGGAGGGGGTGTGTGCGTGTGGGAGGGGGTGTGTGCGTGTGGGAGGGGGGTGTGAGTGTGGGAGGGGGTGTGTGAGTGTGGGAGGGGGTGTGTGAGTGTGGGAGGGGGTGTGTGAGTGTGGGAGGGGGTGTGTGAGTGTGGGAGGGGGTGTGTGAGTGTGGGAGGGGGTGTGTGAGTGTGGGAGGGGGTGTGTGAGTGTGGGAGGGGATGTGTGAATGTGGGAGTGGAGGGGTGTGTGTGTGTGTGTGTGTGTGTGTGTGAGAGTGTGAGAGTGTGAGAGTGTGAGAGTGTGAGAGTGTGAGAGTGTGAGAGTGTGAGAGTGTGAGAGTGTGAGAGTGTGAGAGTGTGAGAGTGTGTGAGTGTGTGAGTGTGAGAGTGTGTGAGTGTGAGAGTGTGTGGGGGATGGTGTGTGTGTGTGTGTGTGGGAGGGTGTGTGTGTGGGAGGAGGGGTGTGTGTGCGTGGGCGTGTGTGTGTGAGGGGGGGGTGTGTGTGACTGTGTGCGTGTGGTGGGTGTGTGTGTGTGGTAGGGTGTGTGTGTGTGTGTGGGGGGGTGTTGAAGGGTGTGTGTGTGTGGGAGGGTGTGTGTGGCAGGGTGTGTGTGTGGCAGGGTGTGTGTGTGGCAGGGTGTGTGTGTGTGTGAGGGAGGGGTGTGTGCGTGTGCTGGGGGGTCTGTGTGTGTGGGAGAGGCAGGGTGTGTGTGTGTGAGGGAGGGGTGTGTGTGTGCGTGTGCTGGGGGGTCTGTGTGTGTGTGTGTGTGTGGGAGGGTGTGTGTGTGTGTGGGAGGGGGGCTTTGTGTGCGTGTGGGAGGGTGTGTGTGTGAGGCAGGGTGTGTGTGAGAGGGGGGTCTGTGTGTGTGAGGGAGGGGTGTTATGTGAATGTGTGTGCGTGTGGTAGGGGGTTGTGCGTGTGGGAGGGTGTGTGTGGGAGGGGTGGGAGGGTGTGTGTGTGGGAGGGGTGTGTGGGAGGGGTGTGTGTGTGTGGGAGGGGTGTGTGTGTGTGGGAGGGGTGTGTGTGTGTGTGTGTGGGGGAGGGGGTTTGTGTGTGTGGGGGAGGGGGTTTGTGTGTGGGAGGGTGTGTGTGTGTGTCTGTGTGTGGAGGGGTGGTCTGTTCGCGTGGGAGGGTGTGTGCGCGTGGGAGGGTGTGTGCGCGTGGGAGGGTGTGTGCGCGTGGGAGGGTGTGTGCGCGTGGGAGGGTGTGTGCGCGTGGGAGGGTGTGTGCGCGTGGGAGGGTGTGTGCGCGTGGGAGGGTGTGTGCGCGTGGGAGGGTGTGTGCGTGTGTGTGTGGCAGGGTGTGTGTGTGTGTGAGGGAGGGGTGTGTACGTGTGCTGGGGGGTCTGTGTGTGTGGGAGAGGCAGGGTGTGTGTGTGTGAGGCAGGGGTGTGTGTGTGCGTGTGCTGGGGGGTCTGTGTGTGTGTGTGTGGGAGGGTGTGTGTGTGTGTGGGAGGGGGGCTTTGTGTGTGTGGGAGGGTGTGTGTGTGAGGCAGGGTGTGTGTGAGAGGGGGGTCTGTGTGTGTGAGGGAGGGGTGTTATGTGAATGTGTGTGCGTGTGGTAGGGGGTTGTGCGTGTGGGAGGGTGTGTGTGTGGGAGGGGTGGGAGGGTGTGTGTGTGGGAGGGGTGTGTGTGTGTGTGTGGGAGGGGTGTGTGGGAGGGGTGTGTGTGTGGGAGGGGTGTGTGTGTGTGTGTGGGGGAGGGGGTTTGTGTGTGTGGGGGAGGGGGTTTGTGTGTGGGAGGGTGTGTGTGTGTGTCTGTGCGTGGAGGGGTGGTCTGTGCGCGTGGGAGGGTGTGTGCGCGTGGGAGGGTGTGTGCGCGTGGGAGGGTGTGTGCGCGTGGGAGGGTGTGTGCGCGTGGGAGGGTGTGTGCGCGTGGGAGGGTGTGTGCGCGTGGGAGGGTGTGTGCGCGTGGGAGGGTGTGTGCGCGTGGGAGGGTGTGTGCGCGTGGGAGGGTGTGTGCGCGTGGGAGGGTGTGTGCGCGTGGGAGGGTGTGTGCGCGTGGGAGGGTGTGTGCGTGTGGGAGGGGTGTGTGGGAGGCGGTTTGTGTGTGGGAGGGTGTGTGTGTGGGTGGCGGTTTGTGTGTGGGAGGGTGTGTGTCTGCGTGTCTGTGTGTGTGGGAGGGGTGGTCTGTGTGTGTGGGAGGGTGTGTGCGCGTGGGAGGGTGTGTGCGCGTGGGAGGGTGTGTGCGCGTGGGAGGGTGTGTGCGCGTGGGAGGGTGTGTGCGCGTGGGAGGGTGTGTGCGCGTGGGAGGGTGTGTGCGCGTGGGAGGGTGTGTGCGCGTGGGAGGGTGTGTGCGCGTGGAGGGTGTGTGTGTGGGAGGGGTGTGTGTGGGGAGGCGGTTTGTGTGTGGGAGGGTGTGTGTGTGGGTGGCGGTTTGTGTGTGGGAGGGTGTGTGTCTGCGTGTCTGTGTGTGTGGGAGGGGTGTATGTGTGGGAGGCGGTTTGTGTGTGGGAGGGTGTGTGCCTGCGTGTCTGTGTGTGTGGGAAGGGTGGTCTGTGTGTGTGGGAGGGGTGGTCTGTGTGTGTGGGAGGGTGTGTGGGAGGGTGTGTGTGTGTGTGTGGGAGGGTGAGCGCGCGTGGGAGGGTGTGCGCGCGTGGGAGGGTGTGCGCGCGTGGGAGGGTGTGCGCGCGTGGGAGGGTGTGCGCGCGTGGGAGGGTGTGCGCGCGTGGGAGGGTGTGCGCGCGTGGGAGGGTGTGCACGCGTGGGAGGGTGTGCGCGCGTGGGAGGGTGTGCGCGCGTGGGAGGGTGTGCGCGCGTGGGAGGGGTGTGCGCGCATGGGAGGCGGTTTGTGTGTGGGAGGGTGTGTGTGTGGGAGGCGGTTTGTGTGTGGGAGGGTGTGTGTGTGGGTGGCGGTTTGTGTGTGGGAGGGTGTGTGTCTGCGTGCCTGTGTGTGTGGGAGGGGTGGTCTGTGCGCGTGGGAGGGTGTGTGCGCGTGGGAGGGTGTGTGCGCGTGGGAGGGTGTGTGCGCGTGGGAGGGGTGTGCGCGTGGGAGGGGTGTGCGCGTGGGAGGGGTGTGCGCGTGGGAGGGGTGTGCGCGTGGGAGGGGTGTGCGCGTGGGAGGCGGTTTGTGTGTGGGAGGGTGTGTGTGTGTGTGGGTGGCGGTTTGTGTGTGGGAGGGTGTGTGCCTGCGTGTCTGTGTGTGTGGGAGGGGTGGTCTGTGTGTGTGGGAGGGGTGTGTGTGTGGGAGGGGTGTGTGTGTGGGAGGGTGTGTTGGAGGGTGTGTGTCTGTGTGGGAGGGTGTGTGTCTGTGTGGGAGGGTTTGTGTCTGTGTGGGAGGGTCTGTCTGTGTGGGAGGGTGTGTGTGTGTGGGAGGGTGTGTGTGTGTGGGAGGGTGTGTGTGTGTGGGAGGGGTGTGTGTGTGGGAGGCGGTTTGTGTGTGGGAGGGTGTGTGTGTGTGTGTGTGGGAGGGGTAGTCTGTGTGTGTGGGAGGGGTAGTCTGTGTGTGTGGGAGGGGTGGTCTGTGTGTGTGGGAGGGTGTGTGTGTGTGGGACGTTGTGTGTGTGTGGGAGGGTGTGTGTTTGTGTGGGAGGGTGTGTCTGTGTGGGAGGGTGTGTTTGTGTGGGAGGGGTGTGTGTGTGTGGGAGAATTTGTGTGTGTGGGAGTGTGTGTGGGAGTGTGTGTGGGAGTGTGTGTGGGAGTGTGTGTGGGGGTGTGTGTGTGTGGGAGGGTGTGTGGGAGGGTGTGTGTGGGAGGGGTGGTCTGTGTGTGTGGGAGGGGTGTGTGTGTGTGGGAGGGGTGTGTGGGTGTGTATGTGGGAGGTGGTGTGTGTGGGAGGGTGTGTGTGGGAGAATGGGTGTGTGGGAGGGTGTGTGTGTGTGTGTGGGAGGGTGTGTGTGTGCGTGGGAGAATGGGTGTGTGTATGTGAGAATGTGTGTGTGTGGTGTGAGAATGTGTGTGTGTGTGGGAGGGTGTGTGTGTGTGTGTGTGGGGGAGGGTATGTGTGTGTGTGGGGGGGTGTGTGTGTGGGGGTGCGTGTGTGGGAGGGGTGGTCTGTGTGCGTGGGAGGGTGTGTGTGTGTGGGAGGGTGTATCTGTGTGGGAGGGGTGTGTGTGTGGGTGGCGGTTTGTGTGTGGGAGGGTGTGTATCTGCATGTCTGTGTGTGGGAGGGGTGGTCTGTGTGTGTGGGAGGGTGTGTGAGAGGAGGGGGGTGTGTGTGTGTGTATGTGGGAGGTTGTGTGTGTGGGAAGGGTGTGTGTGTGGGGGGGTGTGGGAGGGTGTGTGTGTGTGTGTGGGTGAATGGGTGTGTGTGGGGGTGGGAGGGGTTGTCTGTGTGTGGGGGAGAATTTGTGTGTGTGTGGGTGTGTGTGGGTGTGTGTGGGTGTGTGTGGGTGTGTGTGGGTGTGTGTGGGTGTGTGTGTGTGTGTGGGAGGGTGTGTGTGTGTGTGGGAGAATGGGTGTGTGGGTGTGTATGTGTGAGAAAGGATGTGTGGGAGGGTGTGTGTGTGTGTGGGAGGGTGTGTGTGTGGGAGGGTGTGTGTGTGGGAGGGTGTGTGTGTGGGAGGGTGTGTGTGTGTGTGTGGGAGGGTGTGTGTGTGTGTGTGTGTGTGGGAGGGTGTGTGTGTGTGTGGGGGAGGGTGTGTGTGTGTGGGAGGGTGTGTGTGTGAGGGAGGGTGTTTGTGAGGAAGGGGTGTGTGTGACTGTGTGTGTGAGACGGGGGTCTGTGTGTGTGAGGGAGGTGTGTGTGTGACTGTGTGCGTGTGGTGGGTGTGTGTGTGTGTGTGGTAGGGGGTGTGTGTGTGTGGGGGGGTGTTGAAGGGTGTGTGTGTGTGGCAGGGTGTGTGGCAGGGTGTGTGTGTGAGGGAGGGGTGTGTGTGTGTGCGTGTGCTGGGGGGTCTGTGCGTGTGCTGGGGGGTCTGTGTGTGTGGGAGTGTGCGTGTGTGTGTGGGAGTGTGTGTGTGTGTGTGTGTGGGAGTGGGTGTGTGTGTGGGAGGGTGTGTGTGTGAGGAAGGGGTGCGTGTGTGATTGTGTGTGTGAGAGGGGGGTCTGTGTGTGTGAGGGAGGGGTGTGTGTGTGACTGCGTGTGGGAGGGTGTGTGTGTGAGTGGAAGGGGGTGTGTGGTAGGGGTGTGTGTGTGTGGGAGGGGTGTGTGTGTGTGTGTGTGTGTGGGTTGGGTGTGTGTGTGTGTGTGTGTGGGAGGGGTGTGTGGGAGGGGTGTGTGTGTGTGTGGGAGGGGTGTGTGTGTGTGTGGGAGGGGTGTGTGTGTGTGTGGAAGGGGTGTGTGTGTGTGTGGGAGGGGTGTGTGGGAGGGGTGTGTGTGTGGGAGGGGTGTGTGTGTGTGTGTGTGGGAGGGTGTGTGTGTGTGTGTGTGGGAGGGGGTTTGTGTGTGTCTGTGTGGGAGGGGGTTTGTGTGTGTCTGTGTGCGAGGGGTGGTCTGTGTGCGTGGGAGGGTGTGTCTGTGTGGGAGGGTGTGTCTGTGTGGGAGGGGTGTGTGTGTGGGAGGCGGTTTGTGTGTGGGTGTGTGTGTGTGTGTGTCTGTGTGTGTGGGAGGGGTGGTCTGTGTGTGTGGGAGGGGTGGTCTGTGTGTGTGGGAGGGTGTGTGTGTGTGGGAAGGTGTGTGTGTGTGGGAAGGTGTGTGTGTGTGGGAGGGTGTGTGTGTGTGGGAGGGTGTGTGGGGGAGGGAGGGTGTGTGAGACTGTGTGCGTGTGGTGTGTGTGTGTGTGGTAGGGGGTGTGTATATGTGTGTGTGGGGGGTGGGGAGGGTGTGTGTGTGTGTGTGGGGGGAGGGGTGTGCGTGAGGGGGGAGGGTGTGTGTGTGTGGGGGGGTGGGAGGGTGTGTGTGTGTGTGGTAGGGTGTGTGTGTGTGTGGTAGGGTGTGTGTGGGGGGATGGGAGGGTGTATGTGTGTGTGTGTGTGGTAGGGGGTGTGTGTGTGGTAGGGGGTGTGTGTGTGGTAGGGAGTGTGTTCTGTGTGTGTGGGAGGGGGGGTGCTTGTGGGAGGGGGTGTGTGCGTGTGGGAGGGTGTGCGTGTGGGAGGGTGTGCGTGTGGGAGGGTGTGCGTGGGGTGGGGGTTTGTATGTGTGTGGGGTGTTTGTGTGTGTGTAGGGTTTGTGTGTGTGGGGTGTGTGTGTGTCGGAGGGGAGGGTGTGTGGGGGGAGGGGGTGTGTGTGGGGGGAGGGTGTGTGTGTGGGGGTTAGGATGTGCGTGTGGGAGGGTGTGCGTGTGGGAGGGTGTGCATGTGTGTGTAGGGTTTGTGTGTGTGGGGTGTGTGTGTGTGTCGGGGGAGGGTGTGTGGGAGGAAGGTGTATGTGTGGGGGTTAGGATGTGTGTGTGGGAGGGTGTGTGTGTGTGTGGGAGGGTGTGTGTGTGTGTGGGATGGTGTGTGTGTGTGTGTGGGGGAGGGTGTGTGTGTGGGGGAGGGTGTGTGTGTGGGGGAGGGTGTGCATGTGTGTGTAGGGTTTGTGTGTGTGGGGTGTGTGTGTGTGTGTCGGGGGGAGGGTGTGTGGGAGGAGGGTGTGTGTGTGGGGGTTAGGATGTGTGTGGGGGAAGGTGTGTGTGTGGGGGAGGGTGTGTGTGTGGGGGAGGGTGTGTGTGTGGGGGAGGGTGTGTGTGTGGGGGAGGGTGTGTGTGTGGGGAGGGTGTGTGTGTGGGGGAGGGTGTGTGTGTGGGGGAGGGTGTGTGTGTGTGGGAGGGTGTGTGCGCGGGAGGGTGTGTGCGCGGGAGGGTGTGTGCGCGGGAGGGTGTGTGCGTGGGAGGGTGTGCGTGGGGTGTTCGTGTGTGTGTAGGGTTTGTGTGTGTGTGTCGGGGAGGGTGTGTGTGTGTGGTAGTGTGTGTGTGTGTGGTAGGGTGTGTGTGTGTGGGAGGGTGTGTTCTGTGTGTGTGGGAGCGGGGTCTGTGTGTGGGGGGGATGGGAGGAGGGGTCTGTGTGTGGGGGGGATGGGAGGGGGGGTCTGTGTGTGAGGGGGATGGGAGGGGGGGTCTGTGTGTGGGGGGGATGGGAGGGGGGGTCTGTGTGTGGGGGGGATGGGAGGGGGGGTCTGTGTGTGGTGGGGTGGGAGGGGGGGTCTGTGTGTGGTGGGGTGGGAGGGGGGGTCTGTGTGTGGTGGGGTGGGAGGGGGGGGTCTGTGTGTGGGGGGGATGGGAGGGGGGGTCTGTGTGTGGTGGGGTGGGAGGGGGGGTCTGTGTGTGGGGGGGTGGGAGGGGGTCTGTGTGTGTGAGAAGGGGGGTGGGATGGTGTGTGTGTGCATGTGGGAGGGTGTGCATGTGGGAGGGTGTGTGGGTGGGAGGGGGTGTGTGGTGTGAGGGAGTGTGTGTGTGTGTCTGTGTGGGAGGGGGGGTGCGTGTGGGAGGGGGGGTGCGTGTGGGAGGGGGGGTGCATGTGGGAGGGGGTGTGTGCGTGTGGGAGGGGGTGTGTGCGTGTGGGAGGGGGGTGCATGTGGGAGGGGGGTGCATGTGGGAGGGGGTGTGTGAGTGTGGGAGGGGGTGTGTGAGTGTGGGAGGGGGTGTGTGAGTGTGGGAGGGGGTGTGTGAGTGTGGGAGGGGATGTGTGAATGTGGGAGTGGAGGGGTGGGTGTGTGAGCGTGTGTGTGTGTGTGTGTGTGTGTGTGTGTGTGTGTATGTGTATGTGTGTGTGTGTGTGTGTGTGTGTGTGTGTGTGTGTGACGGAGTTTATGTGTGTGTGTGGGAGGGGGGTGGAAGTGGGGGGTGGGGGGTGTGTGTGGGTGTGTATGTGGGAGGTGGTGTGTGTGGGAAGTGTGTGTGTGTGGGGGGGATGGGAGGGGGGGTCTGTGTGTGGTGGGGTGGGAGGGAGGGTCTGTGTGTGGGGGGGTGGGAGGGGGTCTGTGTGTGTGAGAAGGGGGGTGGGATGGTGTGTGTGTGCATGTGGGAGGGTGTGTGGGTGGGAGGGGGTGTGTGGTGTGAGGGAGTGTGTGTGTGTGTCTGTGTGGGAGGGGGGGGTGCGTGTGGGAGGGGGGGTGCATGTGGGAGGGGGGTGTGAGTGTGGGAGGGGGTGTGTGCGTGTGGGAGGGGGTGTGTGCGTGTGGGAGGGGGGTGTGAGTGTGGGAGGGGGTGTGTGAGTGTGGGAGGGGGTGTGTGAGTGTGGGAGGGGGTGTGTGAGTGTGGGAGGGGGTGTGTGAGTGTGGGAGGGGGTGTGTGAGTGTGGGAGGGGGTGTGTGAGTGTGGGAGGGGGTGTGTGAGTGTGGGAGGGGGTGTGTGAGTGTGGGAGGGGATGTGTGAATGTGGGAGTGGAGGGGTGTGTGTGTGTGTGTGTGAGAGTGTGAGAGTGTGTGAGTGTGTGAGTGTGAGAGTGTGTGAGTGTGAGAGTGTGTGGGGGATGGTGTGTGTGTGTGTGTGTGGGAGGGTGTGTGTGTGGGAGGAGGGGTGTGTGTGCGTGGGCGTGTGTGTGTGAGGGGGGGGTGTGTGTGACTGTGTGCGTGTGGTGGGTGTGTGTGTGTGGTAGGGGGTGTGTGTGTGTGTGGGGGGGTGTTGAAGGGTGTGTGTGTGTGGGAGGGTGTGTGTGGCAGGGTGTGTGTGTGGCAGGGTGTGTGTGTGGCAGGGTGTGTGTGTGTGTGAGGGAGGGGTGTGTGCGTGTGCTGGGGGGTCTGTGTGTGTGGGAGAGGCAGGGTGTGTGTGTGTGAGGGAGGGGTGTGTGTGTGCGTGTGCTGGGGGGTCTGTGTGTGTGTGTGTGTGTGGGAGGGTGTGTGTGTGTGTGGGAGGGGGGCTTTGTGTGCGTGTGGGAGGGTGTGTGTGTGAGGCAGGGTGTGTGTGAGAGGGGGGTCTGTGTGTGTGAGGGAGGGGTGTTATGTGAATGTGTGTGCGTGTGGTAGGGGGTTGTGCGTGTGGGAGGGTGTGTGTGGGAGGGGTGGGAGGGTGTGTGTGTGGGAGGGGTGTGTGGGAGGGGTGTGTGTGTGGGAGGGGTGTGTGTGTGTGGGAGGGGTGTGTGTGTGTGTGTGGGGGAGGGGGTTTGTGTGTGTGGGGGAGGGGGTTTGTGTGTGGGAGGGTGTGTGTGTGTGTCTGTGTGTGGAGGGGTGGTCTGTGCGCGTGGGAGGGTGTGTGCGCGTGGGAGGGTGTGTGCGCGTGGGAGGGTGTGTGCGCGTGGGAGGGTGTGTGCGCGTGGGAGGGTGTGTGCGCGTGGGAGGGTGTGTGCGCGTGGGAGGGTGTGTGTGTGTGTGTGTGGCAGGGTGTGTGTGTGGCAGGGTGTGTGTGTGTGTGAGGGAGGGGTGTGTACGTGTGCTGGGGGGTCTGTGTGTGTGGGAGAGGCAGGGTGTGTGTGTGTGAGGGAGGGGTGTGTGTGTGCGTGTGCTGGGGGGTCTGTGTGTGTGTGTGTGGGAGGGTGTGTGTGTGTGTGGGAGGGGGGCTTTGTGTGTGTGGGAGGGTGTGTGTGTGAGGCAGGGTGTGTGTGAGAGGGGGGTCTGTGTGTGTGAGGGAGGGTGTGTGTGCGGGGGAGGGTGTGTGTGCGGGGGAGGTGTTGTGTGCGGGGGAGGGTGTGTGTGCGGGGGAGGGTGTGTGTGCGGGGGAGGGTGTGTGTGCGGGGGAGGGTGTGTGTGCGGGGAGGGTGTGTGTGCGGGGGTTAGGATGTGTGTGTGGGAGGGTCTGTGTGTGGGAGGGTGTGTGTGGGTGTGTGGGAGGGTGTGTGTGGGTGTGTGGGAGGGTGTGTGTGGGTGTGTGGGAGGGTGTGTGTGGGTGTGGGGGAGGGTGTGTGTGGGTGTGGGGGAGGGTGTTGTGTGCGGGGGAGGGTGTTGTGTGCGGGGGAGGGTGTGTGTGCGGGGGAGGGTGTGTGTGCGGGGGAGGGTGTGTGTGCGGGGGAGGGTGTGTGTGCGGGGGAGGGTGTGTGTGCGGGGGAGGGTGTGTGCGCGGGGGAGGGTGTGTGTGCGGGGGAGGGTGTGTGTGCGGGGGAGGGTGTGTGTGCGGGGGAGGGTGTGTGTGCGGGGGAGGGTGTGTGTGTGGGGGTTAGGATGTGTGTGTGGGAGGGTCTGTGTGTGGGAGGGTGTGTGTGGGTGTGTGGGAGGGTGTGTGTGGGTGTGTGGGAGGGTGTGTGTGGGTGTGTGGGAGGGTGTGTGTGGGTGTGTGGGAGGGTGTGTGTGGGTGTGTGGGAGGGTGTGTGTGTGTGGGGGAGGGTGTGTGTGTGTGGGGGAGGGTGTGTGTGTGCGGGGGAGGGTGTGTGTGTGCGGGGGAGGGTGTGTGTGTGCGGGGGAGGGTGTGTGTGTGCGGGGGAGGGTGTGTGCGGGGGAGGGTGTGTGTGCGGGGGAGGGTGTGTGTGCGGGGGAGGGTGTGTGTGCGGGGGAGGGTGTGTGTGTGCGGGGGAGGGTGTGTGTGTGCGGGGGAGGGTGTGTGTGTGCGGGGGAGGGTGTGTGTGTGCGGGGGAGGGTGTGTGTGTGCGGGGGAGGGTGTGTGTGTGCGGGGGAGGGTGTGTGTGTGCGGGGGAGGGCGTGTGTGTGCGGGGGAGGGCGTGTGTGTGCGGGGGAGGGTGTGTGTGTGCGGGGGAGGGTGTGTGTGTGCGGGGGAGGGTGTGTGTGTGCGGGGGAGGGTGTGTGTGTGCGGGGGAGGGTGTGTGTGTGCGGGGGAGGGTGTGTGCGGGGGAGGGTGTGTGCGGGGGAGGGTGTGTGTGCGGGGGAGGGTGTGTGTGCGGGGGAGGGTGTGTGTGCGGGGGAGGGTGTGTGTGCGGGGGAGGGTGTGTGTGCGGGGGAGGGTGTGTGTGCGGGGGAGGGTGTGTGTGCGGGGGAGGGTGTGTGTGCGGGGGAGGGTGTGTGTGCGGGGGAGGGTGTGTGTGCGGGGGAGGGTGTGTGTGCGGGGGAGGGTGTGTGTGCGGGGGAGGGTGTGTGTGCGGGGGAGGGTGTGTGTGCGGGGGAGGGTGTGTGTGCGGGGGAGGGTGTGTGTGCGGGGGAGGGTGTGTGTGCGGGGGAGGGTGTGTGTGCGGGGGAGGGTGTGTGTGCGGGGGAGGGTGTGTGTGCGGGGGAGGGTGTGTGTGCGGGGGAGGGTGTGTGTGCGGGGGAGGGTGTGTGCGCGGGGGAGGGTGTGTGCGCGGGGGAGGGTGTGTGCGCGGGGGAGGGTGTGTGCGCGGGGGAGGGTGTGTGCGCGGGGGAGGGTGTGTGCGCGGGGGAGGGTGTGTGCGCGGGGGAGGGTGTGTGCGCGGGGGAGGGTGTGTGCGCGGGGGAGGGTGTGTGCGCGGGGGAGGGTGTGTGCGCGGGGGAGGGTGTGTGCGCGGGGGAGGGTGTGTGCGCGGGGGAGGGTGTGTGCGCGGGGGAGGGTGTGTGCGCGGGGGAGGGTGTGTGCGCGGGGGAGGGTGTGTGCGCGGGGGAGGGTGTGTGCGCGGGGGAGGGTGTGTGCGCGGGGGAGGGTGTGTGCGCGGGGAGGGTGTGTGCGATGGGGAGGGTGTGTGCGCGGGGGAGGGTGTGTGCGCGGGGAGGGTGTGTGCGCGGGGGAGGGTGTGTGCGCGGGGGAGGGTGTGTGCGCGGGGGAGGGTGTGTGCGCGGGGGAGGGTGTGTGCGCGGGGGAGGGTGTGTGCGCGGGGGAGGGTGTGTGCGCGGGGGAGGGTGTGTGCGCGGGGGAGGGTGTGTGCGCGGGGGAGGGTGTGTGCGCGGGGGAGGGTGTGTGCGCGGGGGAGGGTGTGTGCGCGGGGGAGGGTGTGTGCGCGGGGGAGGGTGTGTGCGCGGGGGAGGGTGTGTGCGCGGGGGAGGGTGTGTGCGCGGGGGAGGGTGTGTGCGCGGGGGAGGGTGTGTGCGCGGGGGAGGGTGTGTGCGCGGGGGAGGGTGTGTGCGCGGGGGAGGGTGTGTGCGCGGGGGAGGGTGTGTGCGCGGGGGAGGGTGTGTGCGCGGGGGAGGGTGTGTGCGCGGGGGAGGGTGTGTGCGCGGGGGAGGGTGTGTGCGCGGGGGAGGGTGTGTGCGCGGGGGAGGGTGTTGTGCGCGGGGGAGGGTGTTGTGCGCGGGGGAGGGTGTTGTGCGCGGGGGAGGGTGTTGTGCGCGGGGGAGGGTGTTGTGCGCGGGGGAGGGTGTTGTGCGCGGGGGAGGGTGTTGTGTGTGCGGGGGAGGGTGTTGTGTGTGCGGGGAGGTGTTGTGTGTGCGGGGAGGTGTTGTGTGTGCGGGGGAGGGTGTGCGCGCGGGGGAGGGTGCGCGCGCGGGGGAGGGTGCGCGCGCGGGGGAGGGTGCGCGCGCGGGGGAGGGTGTGCGCGCGGGGGGGTGGTGCAGGGTATGCGGGTCAGGGACGGTGTGTGTGTGGGGGGGGAGGGGGTGATGGTGTGTGTGTGTGGGGGGGTGGTAGTCTGTGTAGAGGTATTACGGTACCTAGTAATGCTGGAACACCATTGGTAGATATTGTATGTTTCCCATTGGTCAAACTGTATGGTCGCTCCGCCCTGCTAGGCGGGGTATATGAGTCTGTGCCGCCCCGCCCTGCTAGGCGGGGTATATGAGCCTGTGCCGCCCCAGCAGCCTTCTTTCTGTACCTGAGCTCCTGGGGAAATCATCTAGTTTATTAAAGCCTTCAGTTGGACTACAACCTCACTTTAGTGGTCGTTGATCGTGCATCAGGGTGTGAGTGCGGGGAGGATCTCTGTGTCTCTCTGTGGGAGAGGGTCTCTCTGTGGTGGAGAATCTCTCTGTATTGATGGATCCTCCTGTTGAGAGGGTATCTATGTTTGTCTGGGGGTCTGTCTGTGGGTAAGGTCTCAGTGTGGAGGGAACTCTGGGTGGAGGGTCTCTATGTGGGGAAGGACTCTCTTTGGTGGTGTATCTGCCTTGTGTGACTGTGGGGGAGGGGACTCTCTGTGGGGGAGGGGACTCTCTGTGGGGGAGGGGACTCTCTGTGGGGGAGGGGACTCTCTGTGGGGGAGGGGATTCTCTGTGGGGGAGGGGTCTCTCTGTGGACAA
The DNA here is from genome assembly GCF_047496885.1 of Scyliorhinus torazame. NCBI lineage: Eukaryota > Metazoa > Chordata > Chondrichthyes > Carcharhiniformes > Scyliorhinidae > Scyliorhinus > Scyliorhinus torazame. The sequence continues at coordinate 22,867,242 of NC_092712.1, forward strand.
TGATCTGTGTGGGTCAGTGTTTTGAATCTAATTATTTTTACACAGAGGCGAGTCAGGTGCTGGGAAAACCGTGAACACGAAGAGAGTGATCCAATATTTTGCCATTATTGCAGCTCAGGGAGATACGTCGGTGAAGAAGATGGTAAGGACCTGATACATTCATGTTCACACACGCATGTGGACTCTGTCGAAAAATATCTTCAACATCACACCAGAAAATAATGGCTTGTTTCAACTCCCCATTGTACTCAGACAAGTCTGTACTGCTTTAAATACAGTTCATCTCTTTTAACTAACCGACAGTGAGAGCAGAATTGTTTCACTGGGCACACAGCTTTAGCCATGTGAGAAGTGAAAATGAAACTGCTTTCTCTAAAAGAGCCTTAGCTCCGTCCAGCAATAACATCATCTCATCAAGCTGAAAACTAATTAACTCCACAGGGAATCCCCTTCATGAAAACAAAATTGCATTAACCCAAGCTTTTGCAACAATTAATTGCACCTCAGGCTTCTTGAGGAGAATGGCCTATTGCTGCTTTGGACATTAGGGGCGGGATTCTCCGCAATCGGCGCGATGTCCGCCGACTGGCGCCGAAAACGGTGCGAATCAGACCGGCATTGCGCCGCCCCAAAGGTGCGGAATCCTCCGCCCCTTGAGCGGCCGAGCCCTAACCTTGAGGGGCTAGGCCCGCGCCGGACTGATTTCCGCCCCGCCAGCTGGCGGGAAAGGCCTTTGGTGCCGCACCAGCTGGCGCGGAAATGACATTGCCGGGTGGCGCATGCGCGGGAGCGTCAGCGGCCGCTCACGGCATCCCCGCGCATGCGCAGTGGAGGCAGTCTCTTCCGCCTCCGCCATGGTCGAGACCGTGGCGAAGGCGGAAGGAAAAGAGTGCCCCCACGGCACAGGCCCGCCCGCGGATCGGTGGGCCGCCCGGGGCCAGATCGCCCCGCGCCCCCCCCAGGACCCCGGAGCCTGCCTGCGCCGCCTTGTCCCGCCGGTAAGGAATGTGGTTTAATCCACGCCGGCGGGACAGGCATTCTAGCAGTGGGACTTCGGCCCATCCGGGCCGGAGAATCGCCGGGGGGGGGGGGCCGCCAATCAGCGCGGCCCGATTCCCGCCCCCGCCGAATATCCGGTGCCGGAGAATTCGGCAACCGGCAGGGGCGGGATTCCCGCCAGCCCCCGGCGATTCTCTGACCCGGTGGGGGGTCGGAGAATCGCGCCCTTGATTTCGAGTTCCCAGTGCAGAAGGAGGCCATTTGGCCCATCAGTCTGCATTGACCCTCTGAAAGAGCATCCTATCTAGGCCCTCTCCTCTGTCCTATCCCTGTAACTCCATAACCCCACCTTAACCTGCACACCTTTGGACAATTTCACATCATTGGATTGTGGGAGGAAACCGGAGCACCCACGCAGACACGGGGAGAACGTGCAAACTCCACACAGTCACCTTTGGCCGGAATTGAACTTGGGTACCAGGCGCTGTGAGGCAGCAGTGTTAACCACTGTACCACCGTGCCACGCCAAACATTTGCTGGTTTGTTGCCAGATCATGCCTGGTGCAGCAAATCACAGACTGTGTTCCTGCCTCACAAACCTGCGAGGGAACTCTAACATCCTGCTGCGAAACTGTTCTCATCTTGTTATCCCGACAGGAAGATGTGAAAACTCTGACTGGAGAGATTAATGTGCCATTTGTGTTAGATGAGTTACGGGCAGCACCAATAGCATTGTGGATAGCACAATTGCTTCACAGCTCCAGGGTCCCAGGTTCGATTCCCGGCTTGGGTCACTGTCTGTGCGGAGTCTGCATGTTCTCCCCGTTGTGGTGATGTGCATCAATGTAAATGCATGTAGGCTAGCTAGACACTAGAGGGAGCACTAGAAACATCACACACACACACACACACTCAACCAATAGATCAGTTAGATAGGACACGACCAATGGGCATTCACGATGCACACAGAGGTGGCACGACCACAAGAGGGCATGACACTAACCCATATATAAAGGACACCACACACATGATCTGCCTCTTTCCAGTGGAGACAGTCAGTGAGTAGAGACACAGGGTTGATTCAATATCACTCCCACCACGTGGATTGCAGCAACTGGTTAGTCAGTCTGGGTAGCTACAGTAGGATTAGCAGTAGTGTCGAACCCGAGTAATAGAAGTGTAAATAGTTTAATAAACGTGTTGAAGTTATCTCCACGTCTGAACCTTCCTTTGTCAAGTGCACCACAAGGAAGCCGCTTATGTTACACCTACAACATAACAAATCACCCGTGTGTGCGTGGGTTTCCTCCGGATGCTCCGTATTCCTCCCACAGTCCAAAGATGTGCAGGTTAGGTGGATTGGCCATGCTAAATTGCCCTTAGTGTCCAAAATTGCCCTTAGTGTTGGGTGGGGTTACTGGGTTGTGGGGATAGGGTGGAAGTGTGGGCTTGGGTAGGGTGCTCTTTCCAAGAGCCGGTGCAGACTCAATGGGCCGAATGGCCTCCTTCTGCACTGTAAATTCTGTGTTCTATGTTCTAAGTGTTTATCTAACATTGTGCAGCTCACTAAGACAAATTAGAAGTGGTTAGGATAACAGTCGGTTCATTTATTAATGAATTTCCTCTTGAATTGAGAATAATTCTCCTTTTTTTAAATTTACAGTCTTATGGGTCTACCTTGGACAAAGTGGTAAGTAGCCCAATTATTTTGCTGGAAGTGAGTGAGAGAATCTAATGTTAAATCCCAAAACAGCTGAGTCAGATTCATGTCGGAAATTAAAATGCAGGAATTATGGAAGAGGAATTGGACCCACCTAGAACCCGCCCACTTCCAGTTCAATGGAGGTGGGGCAAAGGGCAGACGACCAATCCGCTCGCAGGAAGCGGGTTGGTAATTCCGGCCTTTACCGTAACAGTCATTCGATACTTAACCTGAGGAAATCATTCCAGCCTGGGAAACATAGCAGCTGAAAGAATGTGGGAGGGGTTGAATCAATCAGGTAAGTGTCTTTACAGCACTGCTTGTGGGCTAAGGGGAACAGGACTGCTTCTTCCCAAGGAAGCTGCTCAGTAAACCAACCCCACCATCTCCCTTCTCCCCCAGCCAATCGAAAACCTTCCAACCATCATTGCATCCTTCTCAGATCTCCATTGGATGATCAGCCACCAAAAGAGCCACTGACCAATACACTCAAGGGGAACAAAACTTTCCAGGACATTGATTTTGTTTTGGAGACGCCGGGGCCCTTTAGTGAAGAAAAGGTTTAGAAGATATTGAAATGAAAAGAAGATCGCTTGTTGTCACAAGTAGGCTTCAAATGAAGTTACTGTGAAAAGCCCCTAGTCGCCACATTCCGGCGCCTGTTCGGGGAGGCTGTTACGGGAATCGAACCGTGCTGCTGGCCTGCCTTGGTCTGCTTTCAAAGCCAGCGATTTAGCCCTGTGCTAAACAGCCCCAGTCTATTTGATAGAGTATTTAAAAGAATAAGGGGTCTGGATAAAGTGGATACGGATGTTTCTGGAGAAACTGCTCCCATTGGTGGGAGGGTTGAGAATGATGTGAGGTAATTGGCAATGGAATCAAACGTGACATCAAGAAAAACTTCTCGATGCAGCAAGTTTGACTCTGTGGGCGGTGTAGTGGTTATGTCACTGGACTAGTATCCAGAGGCGCAGGCTAATGTTCTGGAGGCATCGGTTCAAATCCCGCCATGGAAGTTGGTGGAGTTTAAATTAATTTAACAAAATCGGGAATTGAAAACTAGTCACAGTCATAGTGACCAATAAATTATCATCGATTGTCATTAAACGCCCCTCCGGAAATCTGCCAGCCTTACTTTGGTCTGGCCTCCATGTGACTCCAGTCCCATATTATATGGTTGACTCTTAGCTGCACTATGAAATGGCCGAGAAAACCAGTCAGCTCAAGGGCAATTAGGGATGGGCAATAAATGCTGGTCTTACCAGCCCTCGTCTCATGAAGGAGGAAAAGGAAGTGGTTAGGATCTGGAGTGCACTGCTGGACAGTGCGACTTTCCGAAGGGAATTAGTGAGTTTCAGGGTTACGGGGAATGCGCAGAAAGTGGCTGTTGATGAATTGATCTTTCAGAGAGCCAGCACAGATCTACATGCCTTCTTTTTTGTGCTGTCAGTATTCTATGACCTAGGAGGTTTAAATAGATCTTCTATTTCTAAATCACACAGGGGTCCCTCGAGGATCAGATTATTGAGGCTAACCCAGCCTTGGAAGCCTTTGGAAATGCAAAGACTGTTCGGAATGACAACTCTTCCAGATTCGTAAGTAGAAACATTCCCAGTTTGAGTTTCCCTCTCCTAACACTGTCTGCTCCTCTGCTCTTTGTTCTTTGATCTTTAGGGTTTGGGCCAAGATTGGTATCATGACCAGGACAGGCTTGGAAGGCCGAAGGGCCTGTTCTTGTGCTGCATTGTTCTTTGACAAAGGGTCATCTGGACTCAACGTCAGCTCTTTTCTCTCCTTACAGGTGCTGCCAGACCTGCTGGGATTTTCTCTTTGGTTTCAGATTCTGTGGTGATATGCATCACTGTAAATACACAAGGGGTTAATGTAAATACACTACAACTAAGTAAACACTAGAGGGAGCACCGGAGATGTCATGATATGCAGACATACAGCTAATGAACACATAGAATAGGACACGACCAATGGGCAGTCAAGACACCCAGAGGTGACACTACCACAAGGGGGCATTGCACACCCCATATATAAGGACAGGGCACACATGCTCTGTCTCTTTCCACAGGTGACACTTAGAGAGTAGGACAGGGGCAGATCAGAAGCATCACACCCACCACGTGGCTTAGAGCAGACTGGTTAGTTAGACTGAGTTACTATAACAAGATTAGCAGGAGAGTCAAACTCATAGAGAACTGTGCTAATGGTTCAATAAACCACATTGAACTTACTTCAACGTCTGGAGTATCTTTTGGTCAAAGTTGCATCGAGTTGCAGCCTGTATTATCCCAGAGTACATAACACATCAGATTCCAGCATCCGCAGTAATTTGCTTTTATCCCTGTATTGTTCTTTATTCTTTGTTAACCCTCTTTCTTCACCAGAGAGTGGTCGCCCTGTGGAATTCACTACGGCAGAAAGTAGTTGAGGCCAAAAAGTTGTATGTTTTCAAGAAACAGTTAGATATATATCACTTGGGACGAAGGGGATCAAGGGATATGGGCGGGTGGGGGGATGAGGCTATTGAGTTGGATGATCAGCCATGATCAAAATGAATGGTGGAGCGGGCAGGAAGGGCCGAATGGCCTCCTCCTGCTCCTATTTTCTATGTTTCTAACCCTGAGAGCTACAAGTTATTTTGCTATCCGTGGTTTTAATCTGTCCTCCACCAATCCTGGCCTAACACATTAAGATGGTTCCTGCTGGTCTCCGGTTGAGGTTAAGACAACTGATTGAGAGATTTCCCACTGTTTAAAGCAGCTTTGAAGATGAGAAACCAATAATAAGTAAGACATTTCCAGAGATATGAAAAGAAAGGCCTTGAATCAGGTCAGATGCCGATCCCTCTCCATGACAGCTGACAGGGGTTGACCTTTTAGGTGGAGGTTCCCCGCTGGGGGTCAGTTTGAGAACTAAAATGGATGAACATTTGCTCAGTAAGATTACTAAAGTTACAAAACCAACCAAGCTAGATAGAGTTAAGGTGTAGATCAGCCCTGATCTAATTGGATGATGAAACGGGCTTGAGGGGCTGAATGGCCTCCTTCCTGTGAAGACTTCTAACTCATTGGTCTGGGCTGTGTTGCATTGCTATGGAGAATGCACCAGTTTCTGGTGACTGACAGTTAACGGCCAAGCTAAATAGACAGAATATTCACTCGGTCCACTTTACGTTATTCTGATGTATTTTGATGTTTGAACAGCAATACTTATTGTCAAAAACCTCTCTTGGTTTCAGGGCAAATACATAAGGATCCATTTTGGTCACACGGGCAAGTTGTCATCTGCTGATATAGACACATGTACGTATGTTTATAATGAGCCATTCTCGGTAGGTGGGGATTGATCAGTCAATCTAAAGGCAAATTATCTTATGTGGAAATTGTTTGGTAATACAGAACTTGCACATTTCTGAAATGAAGAGACACGTTTTGTCCAAGCTTGTCATCTTGCACTCATCAGGCCAAGAATACCGACGTCGGGGGAAGCAACAAATTGAGACTGTACGGGATTGGTTGGCACGTGGACTCTGATTGGTAGAGGCATTACCATGGAGAGTGCACCAGTTTCTGGTAACTGACAGTTAACGGCCAAACATGGTTTGAAATATAACCCAGGCAGCTTGACTCTGATTGGTCTGAGGAATGAACCAGCAAATGGCTGTCACTTTTTTTGTTCAGCTGAAGCGGGCACAATGTGTGGGGGGGTTCTGCTCCTGTTTGCGGGGAGGTGGGATCAGCATCTGAATCGAAAATCCCACTGGAGAACCCAAAATGTGTTTTACACCGGTGTGATTTCCCTTTGTGGTTGTCTCTGCGCTCTCCCCCCCCCCCCCCCCCCCCCCCCCCCCACCCACCCCCAATCGATGATGTAATGTGTATTCTGGAGTTAAACATCAAGATCCCAATTTGAATATGTTTAAATATCATGTTCAGGCCTTTACGCCTGATGGTTCTCCACCCCCCCCCCCCATGTTAAATTGTCCATTCATCTCTAAATGAGGCCAGGCTGATGTGCATCATGACAGGTCCCCATGACATGGACCTGGTGAGCAGAACCTGCCAGAGGCACAGTGAGTACAGTGGGAGAGGGTCGTGCCCAGACACTGGCACTGAAATTCATTACTCATTTGTCTGATGGACAGAACATCTTTCTGCCTCGCTGGCAGCATCCTGTCAGTGGCGAATGCCACGCGTGTTGTTACTGCACGGTCGCCGTGTGCAACAGCTGGCTTCACCTGTTGCTCAAATGAATGAGATGCCTGTGCCCTTCCAGGGTAACCTGAGGTAAACTGGCCTCTTTTCAGGGCCAAAAGTGACAGCCTTAGACCCATTCGTGAATTTGTGTGATGCACAGCCCGGGATGCAGAATTGGCTGATAACGAATACAGAATTGGCTGGCGGAAAGAAGACAGCGAGTGGCAGTGGATGGAAAGTATTCCGCCTGGAGGTCGGTGACCAGTGGTGTCCCGCAAGGATCTGTTCTGGGACCTCTGCTCTTTTGAGGTTTTTATACATGATTTGGATGAGGACGAGGAAGGGTGGGTTAGTAAGTTTGCCGATGACACGAAGGTTGGTGGAGTTGTAGATAAGTGTCGAAGGCTGGTGCAGGTTACAACAGGTTATTGACAGGATGCAGAGCTGGGCTGAGAAGTGGCAGATGGAGTTCAACCTTGATAAATGTGAAGTGATTCATTTTGGAAGGTCGAAGTTGGAAGGTTGAATTTGAATGCTGAATACACAGTTAAAGGCAGGATTCTTGGTAATGTGGAGGAACAGAGGGATCTTGGGGTCCACGTACATGGATCCCTCAAAGTTGCCACCCAGGTTGATAGGGTTGTTAAGAAGGCGTATGGTGTGTTGGCTTTCATTACAGGGGGATTGAGTTTAAGAGCCGCAAGGTTTTGCTGCAGCTTTATAAAATCCTGGTTAGACCACACTTGGAATATTGTGTCCAGTTCTGCTCGCCTCATTATAGGAAGGATGTGGATGCTTTGGAGAGGGTACAGAGGAGATTTACCAGGATGCTGCCTGGATTGGAGGGCATGTCTAATGAAGAAAGGTTGAGGGAGCTAGGGCTTTTCTCACTGGAGCGAAGAAGAAAGAGAGGTGACTTGATAGAGGTGTACAAGGTGATGAGAGGCGTGGATAGAGTGGATAGCCAGAGACTTTTCCCCAGGGTGGAAATGGCTGTCACGAGGGGACATAATTTTAAGGTGATTGTAGGAAGGTATAGGGGAGATGTCAGAGGTAGGTCCTTTTACACAGAGAGTGGTGGGTGTGTGGAATGCACTGCCAGCAGAGGTGGCGGAGTCCGAGTCATTCGGGACATTTAAGCGACTCTTAGACAGGCACATGGACAGCAGTAAATTGAAGGGGTGTAGGTTAGGTTGATATTAGATGAAGATAAGTGGTCGGCACAACATCGTGGGCCTGTACTGTGCTGTACTGTTCTATGATCTAATCAGGTGGCTGTTATCCGGCACGATGCCTTTGATAGCCCTCATTTTAGCATCAAGCTCGCTTGGTGAGCAAGTGGCATGGCCCGATTTACAACGTCGGCGATAAGATCAATCTTATAGCCTTAGCTCTTTTCGCCAGCAATATTCACGCTCATATAAAAATCTAAGTATGAGGAAAGGTAAGAGGGAGATGAAAGTGAATTCTCACAGCAAGAAGGCCGGACAGACTCACAAGGAAAGGTGTTGAGTGCAAACGATCAGGGGTGGGTTGGTGGAACTGTTTTGGGTAAATGGCAGCTACATTGTGTGAATTCTTCAACAATGAGGGCTAGAAAGACATTTTAGAGAAGGAATGCGGAGGGTGGATTATGACAACTCAACAAATTCAGGGACAAATTTTATCTTGACAGTAAACAATAGATGAGGCCAGAAGTGGGGATTAGGGGTGAGAGAGAGAGAGCGTCAGCATTAACGGAGGGAGTGAGGAGAGAGCGAGAGTGATCGCACTAATGGTAGGATTGAGAATAGAGAGAGTGTCAGCATTAACAGAGAGCGATCTGAATATCAGTTTCATTGTGCTGAAGAATAGTGATACTTTTCAGCCGAGATGTTAATCGTTATTTCTTCATGTCCTTAGACTTGCTGGAAAAATCCCGTGTCGTGTTCCAGCAGCCAGGAGAACGGAGTTACCACATTTACTATCAAATCCTGTCCGGCAGAAAAAAGGAACTTCAAGGTAAACAACATCAGAAGTGAGGGATCAATAAAATTATGGCATTGTAACCACACGTTTGTTAGTTAAATATAATTGTCTATCACCCTCGTGTTCAAATTCCTCCATGGCCTCATCGCCTCACTATCTCCAAAACCTCCTATCGAGAACTTTGCATTCCCTGCAAACTCTGCCCCCTTGTCATCTCCCGAGTCCTTCCCTCCACCATTGTGGGTTGTGCCTTCGATGTGTAGGCCCAGCCACCTGGGACAATCTCTCTCCCTCTTGCTCCTCCTTCACAACGTTCGGTGAAACCTCCCCCTCTGACCAAGCTCAGTGTTCATTTTTGTCGGATTCCACGGACTACATGTTGCCCAGCTTTGTGTTACTACATTAAAGGCAGGGTCTCTGAACCATTGGGTGATCTGTGTCACTCACTGGAGCAAGGAAGGTTCACAGCACAAGTCAAAAGTGGCAAAAACAAATGAGGGATAATAACCCTCGGCAAAATAAGAGCAAGAATCAAACTCATTCCAGCTTCCTGTTCCAGACATCCTGATGGTCTCCACTGACCCCCACGACTATCACTGCTGTTCACAAGGTGTCATAACGGTGGATAAACTCGACGATGGTGCGGAGCTGATGGCGACTGATGTAAGTTTGCTTTGTTTGGGATTTTTTTTACATCCCTTGTTTCTTAACTCCTCTATTAGGATGGTAAATCTGTGGAATGTTTTCCCGCAGAGAGCTGTAGAGGCCAGGTCGTTAAGTATGTTCAAGGCTGAGATAGCAGATACATCAGTCAGGGAATTAAGGGTTATGGGGATAAGGCAGGAAGGTGGAGTTGAGGATTATATCAGATTAGTCATGATCTCTTTGAATGGCTGAGCAGGCTCGATGGGCCGAATGGCCTACTTCTGCTCCTACGTCTTCTGATTTTAATAATCTTTATTGTCACAAGTCAGCTTACATTAACACTGCAACGACGTTACTGTGAAAGGCCCCTAGTCGCCACACTCCGGCGCCTGTTCGGGTACACGGAGGGAGAATTCAGAATGTCCAATCCACCCAACAAGCACGTCTTTCGGGACTTGTGGGAGGAAACCGGAGCACCCGGAGGAAACCCACGCAGACACAGGGAGAACGTGCAGACTCCGCACAGACAGTGACCCAAGCTGGGAATCGAACCTGGGACCCTGACGCTGTAAAACCACAGTGCTAACCACTGTGCTACCGTGCCACCCACTGGGTCAGCGCGGCCTTATGGTCGACTAAAGTGACCCTGATGTGAGTGAGGCTCTGTGACAAATCAATTGTGTGAGTTTTATATTACTGATACTGGTCCAGGGTATTGGATCATTTTGTCAATTTTGTATTTATATATATCTCTCTATATATAGATTTTAAAGTAATCTGGGTCGTTAAATATAGATTTTAAAGTAATCTTGAGGATCTGTGAAGTAAACATCCACTCAATCTGATTGACTTTTAGTGTGTTTGAAGCTGCCCACAGTACCGTCCCAGGGCAACTGGAGAAAGCAACAAGTGTGATGTTGGTCTCCCATCCTGAGTATGGCAAGGTGGCAGCAGAGGAAGTGTCAAGTTTGTTGCTCCAGCCGCCATGTGTGGGGACGTGTTGGATGTTCCCCTCCTCATAGCTTTAAATTGAGGGGAGATGGATATAGGACGGATGTCAGGGGTGCCGTGTTGGATGTTCTGATGCACAAATGATCCAACACGGCTGTAGATGGTACAACTCAGTTTTATTGTCTAAACTACTAACTGCTGGCTTGGGTACGTGCTTCACCAGCTAACCTGTGGACCCAGCCCTATCACTATCTTAGTGAGGCACTCAGCACATGGTCTATGTCTGAGTGGCACGCTGTGAGCTCTGTGCTCTGAGCTATCTCCTGGTAGAATGAGCGGGAACTGTGGTGTTCCCTGTTTTATAGTGCGTGTGCTCTCACTGGTGATTGGCTGCGATGTTATGTGTGTGCTGGTTGGTCCAACTGCCTGTCCATCGGTGTGTGTGTGATTGCACCATGATATGCTGATGTGGATATCATGACAAGAGGTAGTTTCTTTACTCAGAGAGTAGTAAGGGCGTGGAATGCCCTGCCTGCAACAGTAGTGGACTCACCAACATTAAGGGCATTCAAATGGTCATTGGATAGACATATGGACGATAAGGGAATAGTGTAGATGGGCTTTAGAGTGGTTTCACAGGTTGGCGCAACATCGAGGGCCGAAGGGCCTGTACTGCGCTGTAATGTTCTATGTTCATTGTATTTCATGTGTGTGTACATAACAGCAATCCAATGATTTCACTGGGCCCAGACTTCGAGTTAGAATTGACAACAGGAGCCAAGAAAGCAGAAATGATTGAGGCAGTAGCACAGTATTTGGGGGTAGAAGAGGAAAAAGTAAACCCAGCTAGCAATTCAGTAGAGTTAACTAGAATTCAGTTGCAGATGAAGCAGCTTGAAAATAGTAAAGGGGGGGAAAAAACTCAAACTGGAAGATAAAGGAAAAAGAGCAAAAGAAATGGAACTGAAAAAGCTGGAGGTTGAGTTTCAAAGTGAGAAAGAAGTCAGAGAACATAGAACATAGAACAATACAGCGCAGTACAGGCCCTTCGGCCCACGATGTTGCACCGAAACAAAAGCCATCTAACCTACACTATGCCATTATCATCCATATGTTTATCCAATAAACTTTTAAATGCCCTCAATGTTGGCGAGTTCACTACTGTAGCAGGTAGGGCATTCCACGGCCTCACTACTCTTTGCGTAAAGAACCTACCTCTGACCTCTGTCCTATATCTATTACCCCTCAGTTTAAAGTTATGTCCCCTCGTGCCAGCCATATCCATCCGCGGGAGAAGGCTCTCACTGTCCACCCTATCCAACCCCCTGATCATTTTGTATGCCTCTATTAAGTCTCCTCTTAACCTTCTTCTCTCCAACGAAAACAACCTCAAGTCCGTCAGCCTTTCCTCATAAGATTTTCCCTCCATACCAGGCAACATCCTGGTAAATCTCCTCTGCACCCGCTCCAAAGCCTCCACGTCCTTCCTATAATGCGGTGACCAGAACTGTACGCAATACTCCAAATGCGGCCGTACCAGAGTTCTGTACAGCTGCAACATGACCTCCCGACTCCGGAACTCAATCCCTCTACCAATAAAGGCCAACACTCCATAGGCCTTCTTCACAACCCTATCAACCTGGGTGGCAACTTTCAGGGATCTATGTACATGGACACCTAGATCCCTCTGCTCATCCACACTTTCAAGAACTTTACCATTAGCCAAATATTCCGCATTCCTGTTATTCCTTCCAAAGTGAATCACCTCACACTTCTCTACATTAAACTCCATTTGCCACCTCTCAGCCCAGCTCTGCAGCTTATCTATATCCCTCTGTAACCTGCTACATCCTTCCACACTATCGACAACACCACCGACTTTAGTATCGTCTGCAAATTTACTCACCCACCCTTCTGCGCCTTCCTCTAGGTCATTGATAAAAATGACAAACAGCAACGGCCCCAGAACAGATCCTTGTGGTACTCCACTTGTGACTGTACTCCATTCTGAACATTTCCCATCAACCACCACCCTCTGTCTTCTTTCAGCTAGCCAATTTCTGATCCACATCTCTAAATCACCCTCAATCCCCAGCCTCCGTATTTTTTGCAATAGCCTACCGTGGGGAACCTTATCAAAAGTCAGCCAGCATGAACCACCCAGTGAAGAGGTTAGATTACAGATGAACGCTGTCTAATAGTTCGAATGGGAAGTCGAGTCCGGCTTTGTTACAACAGAGAGTCTGCGGGGCTTGGGGCTGGGAGGGGCCGGATTTTCTGGGCCCGTTTGCAATCCTGTTATGGCCACTAACTATCGTGAGGGGGCCATTATGGGATTTGCGCCAGGGGGACCTCGGAATGAAATCTGCCCCGCCCTCTGCTGGCACCAAGGTCAAGGTTCGCACTCAGTGAGGTCGTGAACCTGATTGCCATCAATTTTCATTCATTTAAATATGCAACACTTTATCTTCTGGGGAGGTCATATATCGCTTCCCACCGCCCCCCCCTCCGCGCGAACACCACCCCCTGCCACCAGTGTGATGTCACGTGCATTAACCAAGTGGTAGAAAACAAAGGTTAGGATTATTTACGATATACAAAGGGTCTCCCTCCCCGACGTGCACCCAGGTTGGGGTTTTTACATCAGTGATCTAATCCCCTCTTAAGGGGAAGGTCCGCCCGCTCGTTACTGGGGGAGTTCGTATTCAGTGGGGGTGACGGGGAATCTGATAGTCCTGATGCAGTGACCTCCACAAGGGTTATAACAACCCCCCCCCCCCACCCCCCCTCCCCACCCCCTGCTAAGTCCATGTCTGTGGGCGGGACCAAGGAACCCTTAAGTCATCTTAGCTCAGGAATGGCTGTCGGGAGCCGATAGCGTGGCATCCGGAAGCGTGCGCCGAATTTGGTGGGGTCGTCGGAACGGAGGCAGCTGTGGGCGCCAGCACAACGGGCTCCTTTGGTGGTGATAAATCCATGTCATTACTCTGAATCGGAGCTCAGCAGGATCTGTCTGGCATCTCGGTGTCCTCGATGTCCGAAACCGGCTTCTCCAAGGCAGGTGTGGCCGGGGCCAATGGTGGTCAGCAGGGGTGGAGGCGGTAACTTGAGCCGGGGCTGGTTTTGGTCCGGAACCTCCGGAACCTCCGGAATCGGATCTGGTAGGTCAGGGCTGCGCCCACGGAGGTGATCCGCGTATTGATTCGATTGGCGCCCCTGTGCCCTCCCTCAATAAGAGGCCCCCTCTCTGGGCGAACATGATACCCAGGGTCCATGTGACTCCTTCACCAAAGTTGCGGAGCTGGACAAAGGCGTACGCCCGCCCTGGCATTTCCCTCCGTGAGGGTTCTAACACCACAAAAAGATAATCCCTCAAAAACCTGGAATTGTTAGTGTTCCATTCAGAGTTTAAAGAAAGGCTGTAGGAGAAAAGGCAGATTCTGAGTTTGCAAAATTCTATGATGTTCTAATCCTGCTAATCACGTGGACTGATTTTTGTTTTGTTCAAAACTTTATATTGCAATCTGCAGTCCTTTTGGAATAAAATGAAAAGGTATGTAATGAGCTATTTGTTAGAAGTTTACGATGTTATGTACCTCTTTTAAAGAAATTGTAAAGAAACCTTCACTGTGCTGAAACTTTCTTTATTCCATGGGGTGAGGTATTGTGAACTCCATTCTCTCTGTGTTATGTCAACTTGCAGTCTGCGGAGGTTGTAACAAGTCCAGGGAGTGGACGTTACACTGGGTTCCTGCCCAACAGCAAAGGTGGGACCCTCTTGGTCAGTCACCAGATCAGTTCAACGCTCAGCCTGAGTGGGTCCGTCTTCCTCGGGGGGGGGGGGGGGGGGGGGGGGAGGAGAGAGAGAATGTTCCGGAGAGAAGGACATGGGAGTGGGAGGCAGGTACGCTCCTGAAAAGGGCTGAGAAGCAGGCTCCAAGATGGAGAAAGGGCTGGGGGGGAAGGAGGGTCAGAGCCACTGGACGATAGTCATTAAGGCACGCTGCTTGGCTTTTGTTTGCTACAGGGATGATGGTCGTCTTCTTGAAGCAGATAGGGACCTCAGATTGTTGTAAAGAGAGGTTGAAGATGCTTGCGAGTACCCCCGGCAGCTGATCCGCGCAAGAACTGAGTGCCCCCGTGGGGGGAGGGGGGGGGCACCATTCCTAGTCCCACTCCCCCACCCGATCCCCGTGACCCCAACTAACCTACACATCTTGGGTGAGCAGCTGGTTTGTGATGCAGAGCAAGGCCAGCAGCGTGGGATAAATTCCCGTACTGGCTGAGGTTATTAATGAAGGCCCCGCCTTCTCAACCTTGCCCCTCGACTGAGGAGTGGTGACCCTTGGGTTAAATTACCACTTGTCAGCTCTCCCCCCTCAAAGGGGAAAGCAGCCACATCGTAATCCGGGACAATGGAGACTTTACTTTATCTTACACATCTTTGGACACTAAGGGCAATTTATCATGGCCAATCCATCTAACCTGCACATCTTTGGACTGTGGGAGGAAACCAGAGCACCCGGAGGAAACCCACGCAGACACGGAGGGAACGTGCAGACTCCACACTCCTCGGGCCCTCAAGCACCCAGTTTTGAGAAATACCAAAACTAAAAGGTAACTGGGGAAAAGCCGTGTTTGAATTAATTTTGTTCTGTTTCCTCAGCATGCCATGGATATCCTGGGCTTTGTGACGGAAGAGAAACACAACTGTTACAAAATGGTGGGGGTGATCATGCATTTCGGGAACATGAAATTTAAGCGGAAGATCCGGGAGGAGCAAGCTGAAATAGACGGAACAGAAAGTGAGTGAATGATATTACCTCAACACCCAACAACACAGTTCCCAACTGAATAACTTTGGCTAAATAACACACACACACTAGAAGCTGCCTCAAGCAGGAACGTAATAAAATTCAACTCCTTAACAATCATTTTTATGGAAGCCCAAAAGATGTGCATGTTGGGTGGGGTAGTGGGATAGAGTGGGAGTGTGGGTCTAGGTAGGGTGCTCTTTCAGATGGTCAGTACAGACATGTTGGGCGGAATGGCCTCTTTCAGCACTGTAGGGATTCTATGGAATCCTGCCAGGCTCCGGTAAAGGTCCCTAATAAATCAACGGAGTGGAGGAATACGCGAATATCACGGTGTCAGTGAGAAAGAGGAATGTGGGAACAGGAGCAAGTCATCCAGCCGGGACCATTCAAATTATTCATGATTTGTATCTCAACTCAAAGAACCCTCCTTAACTCTGCATAAATTTACTAATGGATACCTATTTGCGAGTCTTGAAAGTTCCAATTGTTTCAGAAATTACTCTTGTCTATTTGTGGGCTGGTGGGGGGAGGGGGGCTGGTGGTGGAAGGGGGTATCAGGGGTGGGGAATGGAGGGTGGTGGTGACGAGAAGCAAGGATGGGTGGGTATGCATTCTATATAGAAACCACCCTGAACCCCTCGATTAGATTCCAGTCTGTAGCTCACTCCCGAGTATCCATTATTCTATATAGAAACCACCCTGAACCCCTCGATTAGATTCCAGTCTGTAACTCACTCCCGGGTATCCATTATTCTATATATAAACCACCCTGAACCCCTCGATTAGATTCCAGTCTGTAACGCACTCCCGGGTATCCAATATTCTATATATAAACCACCCTGAACCCCTCAATTAGATTCCAGTCTGTAACTCACTCCCGGAGTATCCATCACTCTATATATAAACCACCCTGAACCCCTCGATTAGATTCCAGTCTGTAACTCACTCCCGGGGTATCCATTATTCTATATATAAACCACCCTGAACCCCTCAATTAGATTCCAGTCTGTAACTCACTCCCGGGGTATCCATCACTCTATATATAAACCACCCTGAACCCCTCGATTAGATTCCAGTCTGTAACTCACTCCCGGGGTATCCATCACTCTATATATAAACCACCCTGAACCTCTCGATTAGATTCCAGTCTGTAACTCACTCCCGGGTATCCATCACTCTATATATAAACCACCCTGAACCTCTCGATTAGATTCTAGTCTGTAACTCACTCCCGGGTATCCATTATTCTATATATAAACCACCCTGAACCCCTCAATTAGATTCCAGTCTGTAACTCACTCCCGGGGTATCCATCACTCTATATATAAACCACCCTGAACCCCTCGATTAGATTCCAGTCTGTAACTCACTCCCGGGGTATCCATCACTCTATATATAAACCACCCTGAACCTCTCGATTAGATTCCAGTCTGTAACTCACTCCCGGGTATCCATTATTCTATATATAAACCACCCTGAACCCCTCTATTAGATTCCAGTCTGTAACTCACTCCCGGGTATCCATTATCCTATATATAAACCACCCTGAACCCCTCGATTAGATTCCAGTCTGTAACTCACTCCCGGGTATCCATTATTCTATACATAAACCACCCTGAACCCCTCGATTAGATTCCAGTCTGTAACACACTCCCGAATATCCATTATTCTATATATAAACCACCCTGAACCCCTCGATTAGATTCCAGTCTGTAACTCACTCCGGGGTATCCATTATTCTATATATAAACCACCCTGAACCCCTCTATTAGATTCCAGTCTGTAACTCACTCCCGAAATCCATTATTCTATATATAAACCACCCTGTATCCCTCGATTAGATTCTAGTCTGTAACTCACTCCCGAGTATCCATTATCCTATATATAAACCACCCTGAACCCCTCGATTTGATTCCAGTCAGTAACTCACTCCCGGGTATCCATTATCCTATATATAAACCACCCTGAACCCCTCGATTAGATTCCAGTCTGTAACTCACTCCCGGGTATCCATTATTCTATATATAAACCACCCTGAACCCCTCGATTAGATTCCAGTCTGTAACTCACTTCCGGGTATCCATTATTCTATATATAAACTCCCTGAACCCGGGTTTCTGGTGACACCTCGTTCCTTGTTGTTGGAGGGGATGTTATCGGTGATGGGGTTGGAGTGGGGGGTCAACTTGGCTATTTATGGGAGGATTTTGGAGGAGGATTTTGTAAGGGCCCCGAAGAATCCAGCACGAGTTTTAAGGATACAAAATAATAAAGTTTATTTACTATAACAATATATACATAGTAGTAGCAGTAACTTCCCTTGCTACCTTCTCCTTTCTCCTGGTTCCTGGACTGGCCAGCTTATTTATAGTAGGAGTTTCTCCGCCCCCCTCATTGGGGAAGTTCATACTCCCATAGGATTGTGGGATAATCATTAGTCCCCAGCCAATCGTCAGTAGGCAGGTTATAACATCCCTCCCCCCCCAAAGTCCAAGGAATCCACCGTAGGCCCTGGCGAAGGTAGGCGTCGAACTCGTTTGGCTGCAGGCCGGACGCCATTTGCACGCGGCGCTGGATCAGGCGGCGTATAACGAGACGGAGACCGGCGCTTCCGTGATGAACGGCGCGGTTGTACATCCACGGCCTGTGGCCCCGAGGATTCCCCCTCTGATTCATCCTGTGATTCCATCTCGGAGTCAGAGTCTGCTGCCTCCGTCATGTCAGCGTCTCTGTCCCCATTCGGTCCCGTCACGACCTGCGCAGGCTTCGAGTGAGGCACCAGTGGAAGATTTGGAGGACTACCTTCCCTTGTTTCTGGTCTTTGCCGCTGTTGAACTGAGCTCCGGGGGCGGGGAATCTTTTGCGGGGATGATCTTCTGGACCGGACGTGGTCTACATGTTTTCGCTGGAGACGACCCTGGGCTTGCACTTGGTACGATATAGGGCCCGTTTGGCGAAAGATTACCCCAGGAACCCATTGGGCACCACCAGCAAACTTCCGCACGAATACTGGGTCACCGGGCGCAAACTGCCGAATCGGACGATGCTGAGACAATCCCGGTCCCTGCCGTTCTTGTGTGCGGCGTACTTTTGCGCCAATGTCCGGGAAGACCATACTAAGGCGGGTGCGAAGTCTCCGGCCCATTAGGAGTTCTGCGGGAGCTACCCCAGTCACTGTATGGGGGGTGGTCCTGTACGTAAACAAAAACCGAGCCAGTCTCGTGTCCATTGATCCGGAAGACTGCTTCTTTAGGCCTCTTTTGAATGTCTGCACTGCGCGCTCTGCCAACCCATTTGAAGCCGGGTGGTAAGGGGCAGTGCGGATATGGCGGATGCCGTTCATCTTTGTAAACCTAGCAAACTCCTCACTCGTGAATGGAGTGCCATTATCCGTGACCAGCACCTCGGGGAGGCCATGCGTGCTAAATGATAAACGCATTTTTTCAATTGTTGCGCAGGATGTTGTCCCCTGCATCTTATGCACCTCCAGCCATTTGGACTGGGCGTCAATTAGTAGAAGGAACATGGATCCCTGAAAAGGGCCTGCGAAATCTGCATGTAAGCGTGCCCAATGCCGCCCTGGCCATTCCCAGTGATGTAGGGGCGCGGCCGGCGGAAGCTTCTGATGCTCCTGGCAAATGGAGCAGTTTTGGGCCACCTTCTCAATGTCGGTGTCGAGGCCTGGCCACCAGACATAACTCCGGGCCAACATTTTCATCTTGGTCACGCCCGGATGCCCATTGTGCAAGTCTGATAATATCAGCTCCTGGCCTTTTTCCGGGACAACCACACGCGTCCCCCACAAGAGGATGCCGTCTTCCACGCTGAACTCTGACAGCTTGGAGGAAAATGCCCGTAACTCGCCTGGGAGCTGTCTATGCTGCCCACCATACAGGACTATGTGCCGAACCTTTGACAGGACTGGCTCCGTCTGGGTCCACTCACGGATCTGTGATGCCGTGACAGGCAAGGTGTCCATAAAATTTAGGGTTGCGACCACCTCACCGGTCGTGGGGGTCGACATGGGGCCGGTCGATAAAGGCAATCGGCTCAGTGCGTCGGCATTTGCTATCTGCGTACCTGGTTTGTGCTCCAGAGAATACTCATACGCAGCAAGCAACAAAGCCCAGCGTTGGATCCGTGCAGAAGCAATGGGCGGTATCGGCTTATCCTCTCTGAAGAGTCCCAGCAGGGGCTTATGATCAGTCATGATAGTGAAATGGCGGCCGTACACTTACTGGTGGAAGCGTTTCACCGCGAAAACCACTGCCAGGCCCTCCTTCACGATCTGCGCGTACTTCTTCTCCGCTGCAGTCAATGTGCGGGAGGCGAAAGCTATCGGTCGCTCGGCCCAGTTCTCCATCTTGTGGGACAGGACGGCCCCAATACCATACGGGGATGCATCACATGTGACGAGCAAAGGCTTTCCCGGATCATAGTGGGTTAGTAACCCAGACGACGACAATTGTTGCTTTACCCGCCGGAAAGTGGTTTCTTGCGGCTGACCCCAAACCCAGGTGTGATTTTTCTTTAGCAGCAGGTGTAAGGGGGCCAGCGTAGTTGCCAGATTGGGGAGGAACTTCCCGTAATAGTTTACGAGACTGAGAAAAGAACGAAGATGCGAAGTGTCAGTCGGGGTGGGGGCATGTTGAATTGCACGCACCTTCTCTGCGACGGGGTGCAGACCCTCGCGGTCCACCCGATAACCTAGGTAGACTACTTCTTTTGCCTGAAATACGTACTGTGTGACGTAAACGGACTCCAGCCTCCGAAAGGCGTTTAAGGACGGCCTCCAGATTTTCCAAATGCTCTTGCTCCGACGTCCCTGTAATCAACACGTCATCTAGGTAGACAGCCACACGTGGTAAACCTCTCAAAATGCCCTCCATAACACGTTGAAAAATTGCGCAGGCAGAGGATACTCCAAAGGGCAAACGTGTATATTCATACAGACCCCGGTGTGTGTTAATTGTTACATATGGTCGGGAGGCAGGGTCCAGCTCCAACTGCAGGTAGGCGTGACTCATATCTAATTTTGTGAATGAGAGTCCGCCTGCAAGTTTCGCGTAGAGATCCTCTATGCGAGGCATTGGGTATCGGTCGAGTCGGGAAACTGTATTCACTGTAAGTTTATAGTCGCCACACAAGCGAACTGTGGCATCTGGCTTCATTACTGGCACAATTGGTGCTGCCCAGTCAGCAAAACGGACAGGACTGATAATACCCAAACTCTCCAAACGAGTGAGCTCCCCTTCTACCTTCTCGAGCAAAGCGTAAGGCACTGGGCGCGCCCGGAAATAGCGCGGTGTGGCTCCTGGTTCAACTTGGATACGGGCTACGGCCCCTTTTATTTTCCCCAGACCAGGCTGGAATACCTCTGGGTATTGTCCTAGCACCTCAGTCAACCCTCCAGAAACTGTTTGGAGGATGTGCTGCCATTGCAACCGCAAATGGCGCAACCAGTCCCAACCCAACAGGCTGGGCCCATGGCCACGCACTACGATAAGTGGGAAACGCCCCTCCTGGCGTCCATAGACAACAGGGGTCATTGTAGTTCCTGCAATGTCCAGTGGTTCCCCCGTGTAGGTGGCCAACCTGGCCTGTGAGTCAGTTAGTGTAAGGGTCTGTATACCCTGCTTGATGCGGTCGAATGTCCTCTGGGCGATCACGGAGACCGCTGCGCCAGTATCCAACTCCATCTCCAGCGGGTGGCCATTGACCCGTACTGTCACCTTAATGGGGGCCACACGGGGAGCTGCCACACAATGCAGCTGCAGGCAGTCGTCCTCCGTCTCCACGTCCTCAGGAGTGGTCGCCGCAGGTTCATCCACATGGAAGGTACGGCCTCTGGGCTGGTCCCAGTTACGGCCCCTGGGCTGGTCCCAGTTTTGGTCGGAACGACGGCGCCTCTGGCGTCCCCAGGACCGCCGTCCGCGACGGGGTCGGCGCCTACAAGTCTGACACGGACATGGCTCCTCATCCATTGGCTCTGGAGAAGGCTCCCTTCGGGGAGGAATGTCCGATGGCCACTGGCGTCGGTCTGGTCGTTGCCTCGCCCAAGGTACCGCAGGAGTGCGGGGGGACGTTTTTGGGCGGAAAGGGTTTCGCCCCAAGGCATGCACTTCCATTCCCTGTAGCTCCTGTCCTCCTCGCTCTGCGCTCTCTCGGGACAAGACTATTTGTATTGCCTGTTGAAAAGTCAATGTTGGCTCCGCTAACAACTTTCTCTGGGTGGCCGCATTGTTAATACCGCAAACCAAACGGTCGCGTAACATTTCTGACAAGGTCTCACCATAGTCACAGTATTCCGCAATCCCGCGTAGCCTGGATAAAAAATCGGCAAGGGATTCTCCAGGGGTCCTCTCAGCGGTATTAAACCGGTAACGCTGGACTATCGTGGACAGGGTTGGGTTAAAATGTTGCCCCACTATATTCACAAGTTCGTCAAACGTTTTGGTGTCCGGCGCAGCTGGGTACGTAAGGCTCCTAATCACCCCAAACGTATGCGGCCCGCAGGCGGTGAGCAATATGACCACCTGGCGCTCGTTTTCAGTGATATTGTTTGCCCGGAAATAGTAACGCATCCGTTGCGTGTACTGGTTCCAGCTTTCCAGCGCAGCATCAAAAACATCCAAACGTCCGTACAGAGGCATGGTATAATAGAAAACAACTTCCAACCTGTATCCAACAAAAATCCAGGGAGGTGGCTTCAGCAGTGTAGACAGGTATTCACTTTTACCTTCGTCGCCAGTTTTGTAAGGGCCCCGAAGAATCCAGCACGAGTTTTAAGGATACAAAATAATAAAGTTTATTTACTATAACAATATATACATAGTAGTAGCAGTAACTTCCCTTGCTACTTTCTCCTGGTTCCTGGACTGGCCAGCTTATTTATAGTAGGAGTTTCTCCGCCCCCCTCATTGGGGAAGTTCATACTCCCATAGGATTGTGGGATAATCATTAGTCCCCAGCCAATCGTCAGTAGGCAGGTTATAACAGAGGATAACCCACCTGAACCCTCGATTAGCTTCCAGTCTGTAACTCACTACCGGGTAACACTGTCGCTTCACAGCTCCAGGGTCCCAGGTTTGATTCCCGGCTTGGGTCACTGTCTGTGTGGAGTCTGCACGTCCTCCATGTATCTGCGTGGGTTTCCTCCGGGTGCTCCGGTTTCCGGTATATATAAACCACCGCAAACTCCTCGATTAGATTCCAGTCTGTAACTTACTCCCGAATATCCATTATTCTATATATAAACCACCCTGAACCCCTCAATTAGATTCCAGTCTGTAACTCACTCCCGGGTTTCCATTATTCTATATATAAACCACCCTGAACCCCTCGATTAGATTTTAGTCTGTAACTCACTCCCGGATATCCATTATTCTATATATAAACCACCCTGAACCCCTCGCTTAGCTTCCAGTCTGTAACTCACTCCCGGGTATCCATTATTCTATATATAAACCACCCTGAACCCCTCGCTTAGATTCCAGTCTGTAACTCACTCCTGAGTATCCATTATTCTAGACATAAACCACTGAAAAAAACACTGACATCGACCCGGCAATGTGGAAAATTGCCCAGGTGTGTCCTGTAGACAAGAAACAGGACAAATCCAACCCAGCCAATTACCGCTCTATCAGTCTGCCCTTCATCAGCAAAAGTGATGGAAGGAGTCATCAACAGTGCTATCAAGCGGCACTTACTCAGTAATAACCTGCTCACCGACGCTCAGTTTGGGTCCCGCCAGGGTCACTCAGCTCCTGACCTCATTACAGCCTTGGGTTCAAACATGGACGAAAGAGCTGAATGCCAGAGGTGAGGTGAGAGTGACTGCCCTCGACATCAAGGCAGCATTTGACCGAGTGTGGCATCAAAGAGCCCAAGCTAAATTGGAGTCAATGGGAATAGGGGGGGAAACTCCCCGCTGGTTGACATGCTGCACATTTATGGGATCCGGGATAAAGCGACCATGAAACTGACCTTTAAATAAGTTTCCTCATTCATGGAGATAATTAGAATTCTCAAGAAATCTGACACAAATAATCACTGTCCCCCCACGTTTTGCATAAAGGTGCTGACAAAGCTGCCTACTTGCTGGGAGTCCGCTCAACAGATCTCATCACCAGCTTGCTGCACCCTCAGGTGAAGATCGGCAACGAATGTGTGACCAAGGATCAGAATGTTGACCAGGTAGGTGAAGGTGGGACTCGACTGTGCTGCTTACATTACAGCCAAGGTGAGGCACGCGACAGACTCACTGTAAAACCACTGGCCACAGAGAAAATGGACACATGCTCTCAGGAATATTCATTTAATCATGTGATGTGGGTGTCGCTGGCTGGGATAATGAGTATTACCCATCCCTAATTGCCCTTGAACTTAATATCTCGCTCAGCCATTTCAGGGGCCAGTTAAGAGTCAACCACATTGCTTAGGCCTAACATAGAGGGGAAAAATACCGTAAATGGCAAGGCTCTTAGGAATATAGAAAGTCAGGGATATCTGGGCGGGCAGATCCACAGATCTTTGAAGTTGGCAACACAATGGACAAGGTAGTCAAGAAAGCCCACGGAATGCTTGTCTTCATTGGATGGGGCATCGAGTATAAAAATTGGCAAGTCATCCTACAGCTGTACAGAACCTTGGTAAGGCCGCACTTGGATTATTGCACACAATTCTGGTCGCCACACTACCAGAAGGATGTGGAGACTTTGGGGAGGGTGCAGATGAGGTTGACCAGGATGTTGCCTGGCCTGGAGGGTGTTAGCTACGTGTAGAGGCTGTAATAGACTGTTTTCATTGGAAAGCCAGAGGTTGAGGGGCGACCTGATAGAGGTCTACACGATCTTGAGGGGCATGGATAGAGTGGATGGGCAGGCATTCTTTCCCAGGGTGGAGGGGTCAGTCACCAGGGGGCAGAGGTTTAAGATCCGTGGGGCAAACTTTAGAGGAGATGTGTGAGGCAGGTTTTTTACGCAGAGGGTGGCGAGTGCCTGGAACGCGTTGCCAGGGGAGGTTGTGGAAGCAGATACATTAACGGCTTTCGAAAGGCATCTTGACAAACACATGGATAGGGTGGGTATAGAGGGATACGGCTGTGGTAATATGCATTAGGGGTCATGTGGGACTGTGAAGCCGTGATGTCATTGGCTGACAGATCCCGGGTCCTGGTTGGCTGTTGATCTCTAGCTCCGCCCTGAAGGCGGAGTCTAAGAACCAGGAGTTCTCCCCCGCAGGCCAGTCTGTTGCTGAACTGCGGGGAACAAGTCACGCTTAATAAAGCCTCATCGACTTCATCTCTATTCGTCTCTCGTGAGTCTTTGTGCGCTACAATTTATTAAGCGTGCTTAAAGGACTATGGAGCTCAGAATCGTCCCGGAATGCCTGAGGATCAGCCCCCACGCAGTGAACTCAGCAGCAGTTTTTAAACACTGGCAGACTTGTTTCGAAGCCTACCTCAGAACGGCCCCCGGCCGGGTCACAGAAGACCAGAAACTACAGGTCCTGCACTCGAGGGTAAGCCCGGAAATTTACCCTCTCATAGAAGACGGAGGATTTCCAGACGGCGTTCGCAGCACTAAAGAGCATCTATGTTCGCCCAGTGAACCAGATCTACGCACGCTACCAACTCGCAACGAGACGGCAAAGTCCCGGAGAATCGCTAGACGAATTCTACGCCGCGCTGCTAATTTTGGGACGGGCCTGCAGCTGCCCGCCGGTAAACGCGATTGAACACACGGACATGTTAATTCGCGAAGCGTTTGTGGCTGGTATGAACTCTCCCCAAATCCGCCAAAGACTTTTAGAAAAAGAGTCGCTAGGACTCTCAGAGGCACGGGCCCTTGCAGCCTCACTAGATGTGGCCGCGCGAAACACCCGCGCCTACGGCCCCGACCGCGCGGCAGCCCCTTGGGCTCCGTGGACCCCCGTCGTGACAAACCCCCCCCCCCCCCCCCCCACAGGCTTGCGCGGTTCAGACGCCAAGTCGTCCCGCTGCTATTTCTGCGGCCAGGCGAAACACCCCCGGCAGCGCTGCCCGGCCCGCGCAGCGATTTGCAAGAGCTGCGGAAAAAAGGGCCATTTCGCGGCTGTGTGCCGGTCCCGGGGGGGTCGCCGCTGTCCCCGGAGAAGAAGGAGTCCTGCGCGTTTCAAACGCTCCCCAACCCCCCCCAGCACCAACGACAAGATCTTAAGGTGGAGGATCGAGCTCTCCACCTTCAACTATGAGATCCTGTACCGTCCCGGAAAGCTGAACGAGCCGTCCGATGCCCTATCCCGCGGCACATGTGCCAACGCACAAATTAACCGCCTCCAAACCCTCCACGAAGACCTCTGCCACCCGGGGGTCACTCGGTTCTACCACTTTATTAAGTCCCGCAACCTCCCATACTCTTTGGAGGAGGTCCGTACAGTCACAAGGAACTGCCACATCTGCGCAGAGTGCAAACCGCACTTTTTCAGGCCGGATGGTGCGCACCTGATTAAGGCTTCCCGCCCCTTTGAACGCCTTAGTCTGGATTTCAAAGGGCCCCTCCCCTCCACCGACCGCAACACATACTTCCTTAATGTGGTGGACGAGTACTCCCGCTTCCCCTGCCCTGACATGACAGCGGCCACAGTCATTAAAGCCCTGAACACCATATTCACACTGTTCGGTTGCCCCGCATACGTCCACAGCGACAGGGGGTCCTCCTTCATGAGTGACGAGCTGCGCCAGTTCCTGCTCAGCAACGGTATAGCCTCGAGCAGGACGACCAGCTACAACCCCCGGGGGAACGGGCAAGTAGAGAGAGAGAACGGCACGGTCTGGAAGACCGTCCTACTGGCCCTACGGTCCAGGGACCTCCCAGTTTCACGGTGGCAGGAGGTCCTCCCGGATGCTCTCCACTCCATCCGGTCACTACTGTGTACTAGCACTAACCAAACGCCCCATGAGCGCCTCCTTGTCTTCCCCAGGAAGTCCTCCTCTGGAACGTCGCTGCCGACCTGGCTGGCGGCCCCAGGACCCATCTTGCTCCGAAAACATGTGCGCACAAGTCGGACCCGTTGGTCGAGAGGGTTCACCTCCTTCACGCGAACCCGCAGTACGCTTACGTGGAGTACCCCGACGGCCGACAGGACACGGTCTCCCTGCGAGATCTGGCGCCCGCCGGCGACACACACACCCCCCCGACACCAATCACCCCCACCCTGCCACCGGCGCACCCACGCGACCGCCCCCTTCCCGGGAGGATCGGTCCTCCTCCCAGGCCCGACAAGTAATGAAGCCGAAGCTGAAACCGTAAGGCTCCCGGAGACGACAACACTGGAACAAGCACCACCACCGCCACCGGGGCCGAGGCGATCGACACGGACGACCAGACCGCCCGACCGACTCGTGGCGTCGATCTACTACAATATGTGGACTTTTAACGAGAACATTTTGTCTTTTTCTCCTGACGATTACTGTAAATACTATGGGAAAAAAAAACCTTGTACATACCGTAATGACATGCAAAAGTGTTTCCTCCCAGGACCAGCCTTGTAAACCCTTACCACCATGCGAAGCATCACACCGCCGGGTTCATTTTTAACAAGGGGTGAATGTGGTAGTATGCATTAGGGGTCATGTGGGACTGTGAAGCCGTGATGTCATTGGCTGACAGATCCCGGGTCCTGGTTGGCTGTTGACCTCTAGCTCCGCCCCGAAGGCTGAGTATAAGAACCAGGCATCCTCCCCCGCAGGCCAGTCTGCTACCGAACTGCGGGGGAACAGTCACGCTTAATAAAGCCTCATCGACTTCACTCTATTCGTCTCTCGGAGTCTTTGTGCGCTACACGCCCCATGTGCGACCCGCAGGCGCAGCCATTTTGGGTCCCGGCCACCGCTGTCCCCGGAGAAGAAGGAGTCCTGCGCGTTTCAAACGCTCCCCAACCCCCCCAGCGCCCCATGTGCGAACCGCAGGCGCCGCCATTTTGGGTCCTGGCCACCACGAGGGGAGGAGGGGCGCCGCCATCTTGGGACCCCCCAGCCCTGTGCGACGCATGGGGGCGGCCATTTTGTCCACCCCCGCCGCCATCTTGTGACCCCCCAGCCATGTGCGATGCATGGGGGCGGCCATTTTGTTCACCCCCGCCGCCATCTTGGACGGCAACAATGGACCCCAGCATCGACGGCTCCACGGGGTTCGAGGAAGACGCTGAAGCACTACGACCACGTCTGGCCTCAATGACGCTGGACCAAGCACGGCCCCGGACGCTCCAGACGACGACAACAACGGTGCTGATCAACGGGCACGAGACACCATGCCTGGTCGACTCCGGGAGCACAGAAAGCTTCATCCACCCCGACACGGTCAGACGCTGTTTATTGACCATCCATCCCAGTGCGCAAAAGATTTCCCTAGCTGCAGGATCCCACTCCGTACAGATCAAAGGCTTCTGCATAGTGACCCTAACGGTGCAAGGGAGGGAGTTTAAAAACTACAGGCTCTACGTCCTTCCCCAACTCTGCGCGCCCACATTACTGGGATTAGACTTCCAGTGCAATCTGCAGAGCCTAACTTTCCAATTCGGCGGCCCAATACCCCCACTCACTATCTGCGGCCTCGCAACCCTCCAGGTTGAGCCCCCATCCTTGTTTGCAAACCTCGCCCCGGATTGCAAACCCGTCGCCACTAGGAGCAGACGGTACAGCGCCCAGGACCGGACATTCATTCGGTCCGAAGTCCAGCGGCTACTGAAGGAAGGCATAATCCAGGCCAGCAATAGTCCCTGGAGAGCACAGGTGGTAGTAGTAAAGACAGGGAAGAAGCAAAGGATGGTCATAGACTATAGCCAGACCATCAACAGGTACACACAGCTAGATGCGTACCCTCTCCCCCGCATATCCGACATGGTCAATCAGATTGCCCAATATAAGGTCTTCTCCACCGTGGACCTCAAGTCCGCCTACCATCAGCTCCCCATCCGCCCAAGTGACCGCAAGTACACAGCCTTCGAGGCAGACGGGCGATTATACCACTTCCTAAGGGTCCCATTTGGCGTCACAAACGGGGTCTCGGTCTTCCAACGAGAGATGGACCGAATGGTTGATCAACACGGGTTGCAGGCCACGTTCCCGTATCTCGACAACGTAACCATCTGCGGCCACGATCAGCAGGACCACGACGCCAACCTCCAAAAATTCCTCCAGACCGCTAAAGCCTTGAACCTCACATACAACGAGGACAAGTGCGTTTTTAGCACAAACCGGCTAGCCATCTTGGGATATGCAGTGCACAGTGGGATAATAGGCCCCGACCCCGAACGTATGCGCCCCCTCATGGAATTTCCCCTCCCTCACTGCTCAAAAGCCCTAAAACGCTGCCTGGGGTTCTTTTCATATTACGCCCAGTGGGTCCCCCAGTACGCAGACAAGGCCCGCCCGCTAATACAGACCACGACCTTCCCTCTGTCGACAGAGGCTTGCCAGGCCTTCAGCCGCATCAAAGCGGATATCGCAAAGGCCACGATGCGCGCCATCGACGAGTCCCTCCCCTTCCAGGTCGAGAGCGACGCCTCCGATGTAGCTCTTGCGGCCACCCTTAACCAAGCGGGCAGACCCGTGGCCTTTTTCTCCCGAACCCTCCACGCCTCAGAAATCCGCCACTCCTCAGTGGAAAAGGAAGCCCAAGCCATAGTGGAAGCTGTGCGACATTGGAGGCATTACCTGGCCGGCAGGAGATTCACTCTCTTCACTGACCAATGGTCAGTAGCTTTCATGTTCGATAATGCACAGCGGGGCAAAATTAAAAATGACAAGATCTTAAGGTGGAGGATCGAGCTCTCCACCTTCAACTATGAGATCTTGTACCGTCCCGGAAAGCTGAACGAGCCGTCCGATGCCCTATCCCGCGGCACATGTGCCAACGCACAAATTAACCGTCTCCAAACCCTCCACGAGGACCTCTGCCACCCAGGGATCACTCGGTTCTACCATTTTATAAAGTCCCGCAACCTCCCCTACTCCGTGGAGGAGGTCCGTACAGTCACAAGGAACTGCCACATCTGCGCAGAGTGCAAACCGCATTTTTCAGGCCGGATAGTGCGCACCTGATCAAGGCCTCCCGTCCCTTTGAACGCCTCAGTCTGGATTTCAAAGGGCCCCTCCCCTCCACCGACCGCAACACATACTTCCTGAACGTGGTGGACGAGTACTCCCGTTTCCCCTTCGCCATCCCCTGCCCTGACATGACAGCGGCCACAGTCATTAAAGCCCTTAACACCATATTCACACTGTTCGGTTGCCCCGCATACGTCCATAGCGACAGGGGGTCCTCCTTCATGAGTGACGAGCTGCGCCAGTTCCTGCTCAGCAAGGGTATAGCCTCGAGCAGGACGACCAGCTACAACCCCCGGGGGAACGGGCAAGTAGAGAGGGAGAACGGCACGGTCTGGAAGACCGTCCTACTGGCCCTACGGTCCAGGGATCTCCCAGTTTCACGGTGGCAGGAGGTCCTCCCAGACGCCCTCCACTCCATCCGGTCGCTACTGTGTACCACCACTAACCAAACGCCTCATGAGCGCCTCCTTGTCTTCCCCAGGAAGTCCTCCTCTGGAACGTCGCTGCCGACCTGGCTGGCGGCCCCAGGACCCATCTTGCTCCGGAAACGTGTGCGGGCGCACAAGTCGGACCCGTTGGTCGAGAGGGTTCACCTCCTCCACGCGAACCCACAGTACGACTACGTGGAGTACCCCGACGGCCGACAGGACACGGTCTCCCTGCGAGATCTGGCGCCCGCCGGCAACACGCACACCCCCTCGACACCAATCACCCCCTCCCTGCCACCGGCGCACCCCGCGACCGCCCCCTTCCCGGGAGGATCGGTCCTCCTCCCAGGTCCGACCAGAAGTGAAGCTGAAGCAGAAACCGTAAAGCTCCCGGAGACAACAACACTGGAACAAGCACCACCACCACCGGGGCTGAGGCGATCGACAAGGACGACCAGACCGCCCAACCGACTCGTGGCATCGGTGTAACACTAGAATGTTGTGGACTTTAACGAGAATTTTTTTTCCTTTTTCCCTCTTACGAATACTGTAAATAGTTCAAAACAAAAAACCCTGTACATAGCCCAGTGTAGGGCAGTGTGATGACATGCAAAAGTTTTTTTCCTCCCAGGACCAGCCTTGTAAACCCCTACCACCATGTGAAGCACCACCCCGCCGGGTTCATTTTTAACAAGGGGTGAATGTGGTAGTATGCATTAGGGGTCATGTGGGACTGTGAAGCCGTGATGTCATTGGCTGACAGATCCCGGGTCCTGGTTGGCTGTTGATCTCTAGCTCCGCCCTGAAGGCGGAGTATAAGAACCAGGAGTTCTCCCCCGCAGGCCAGTCTGTTGCTGAACTGCGGGGAACAAGTCACGCTTCATAAAGCCTCATCGACTTCATCTCTATCCGTCTCTCGTGAGTCTTTGTGCGCTACAACGGCACAAGGAAGTGCTGAGGGTTTTGGCAAAGGATGGTACCAGGACCAGTACAGGCTTGGAGGGCCGAAGGGCCTGTTCTTGTGCTGTATTGTTCTTTGTACTTTATTGCTGTGGGTCTGGCGGCGACATGTAGGCCAGATCTACTTTGCTCACCTTTGTCGGCTTGCTCAGTTCAATCCTCAAATAAATTAGACAAACACAACTTACTTTTCACAAAACCACAGTGACCCTCTCTGAGTGTCAGTTCAGTCAGACTTTGTTGAGTGTAGATTTCAGCATTTTCCAAATGCTGATGTCAGGCTGGCTGACCTGTTATCTTCTGTTTACTTCCTCATTTCTTGAATGTGCTGGGAACCTTCTAGAACTGAGGGAATTTGGGAAAATCAGAAACCACCCATTATTCCTGCAATGAGGCCACCAGGACCCAGGAAATTGATCCGATTTCAGGCCCGTCGATTTCTCCAACACTGTATCTCTGCTGATATTGATTTAGGTTCCTCACTCCTATTGGTCCTTCCATCTCCCTCTAATCCTGGTGTGTAATTTGTGTTCTCCTGTGAAGACAAGCACATAATAGTTGGACACTAACTCTGCCGTTTCCTCAATCCCATCATCATTTCTCGGCACCAATATTTTCACCCAATCGCAGAGCTGTTACAGTGCAGAAGGTGGCCATTCGGCACATCGAGTCTGCAACAACCCACTTAAGCCCCCACTTCCACCCTATCCCCGTAACCTAATAACTCCTCCTAACCCTTTTGGACACTAAGGGGCAATTTAGCATTTAGGGCCAATCCACCTAACCTGCACATCTTTGGACCGTGGGAGGAAACCGGAGCACCCGGAGGAAACCCACGCACACACGGGGAGGATGTGCAGACTCCGCACAGACAGTGACCCAGCGGGGAATCGAACCTGGGACTCTGGTGCTGTGAAGCCACAGTGCTAACCACTTGTGCTACCTACCGTGCTGCTTCCTTTTCAGACAACAGTCTAATTTCCTCTCGAATGCCTCGATTGACCCAGCCTCCAGCAAGCTCTCAGGCCGTGCGTTCCAGACCCCAACCAGTCGCTGCGGGAAAAGGTTGCTTTTTCTTCTTTGAACCTGTGCCCACTCGTTCCTGCTCCTCCCTCCAATGGGAACAGTTTCTCCCTATCTGCCCTGTGCAAATCCTTTATGATTTTGAACACCTCCATCATATCTCCTCTCAACCTTCTTTTCTCCAACCTCTCTTCGTCTCTGGAACCATTGTCATGAATCCTTTCCGCACCCTCTCTAATGCTTTCGCATCCTTCGTATAGTGTGGTGTCCAGAACTGGACACAATATTCCAGTTGAGGTCTAATTAGTGTTTTCCATAAGTTCAGTCTATCCTCCCTGCTCTCCTACTCTGTGGCCCTGTTGAAGCCCAGAATACTATTTGCGTGATTAACTGCTCTCTCCTCCTGTCCTGCCAGCTTCAATGATCTCTGCACAGGTACACCCAGAACCCGCCTACTCCTGCACCCCTTTAAGAATGTTTTATCCCTTATTTTATATTTCATATATTGTCTCTCCATGGTCTTCCTACCAAAATGAGTCACTTCACATTTCTCTCCATTGCTCTTTATCTGCTCATTCCACCAACTTGTCGATGTTCTTTTGAAATTCTACAATATTATCTTCCCAGCCCACAAATGCTCCCAAGTCTCGTCTCATCTGCAAATTTTGAGATGGTTCCCTTTCAACCAAGATTTAGATTGTTAATATGCATCAGGAAAAGCAAGGGTCCCAAAACTGACCCCTGGGAAATTCCTCTGCATTCCTTCCTCGAGCCTGAAATACATCCGTCAACCACCATCCTTTGTTTCTGGTCACTCCAGTGACCCTGGCAGTGCCATCTGGGAACCCTGTTAGGTTGGCACTGTCTGGGTGCCAGGGGAGTGCCAAAGTGCTGCCCTGCCCTGTCCCCAAGCACCCACAGTCTCCATTGACCTCTGAGATGCCCAAAATGGCCATTACGCCTCTGCTTGTGGAGACCAGGACTAATTGTCGCCCGAGTGAGGCTTTGCGGGTGCGGCTGGTGACTCCCGAGCACCGGAGAATGCTGCTTCAAATAGGCCGCGCATATTTAATATGAACTATGATTATCTGGATCACGCTTCCATTCGGCAGCTTCCTCTGAATAGCTTCACTGCTGAGTCCACAAACCAGCCTGTCACGAAGGGTGTCTTCAAGTGTTGCACCAAATTAAGACACTAAAAACTGTAAAATGCTTTCACCTTCCTCCTGACTACACTAGTGGAATCGAAACCTTTCTATAATCAATAACGGCTCAGGAGAAAAATGCCCCTCTAAGATTTTCATGTATTCAATGAAGAACTTATCTCCTGGTTTTGCTCAGAACTAGATTCTGTGGCAGCAACAACGTTTTACAGCCAAACTGAGCTGAGAAACGTTGCAATGTTTAGGTCCTCCGGGGTCTGATTTGCTATGAGAAACAATTGGGGTCATTCCTCGTTTGGATTCCATGCCTCATAATCCTCATCAAACGTGACCATGATGCCCATTTTTGCATCCCAGCTCCTGGGGTCTACCCCCCCCCCCCCCCCCCCCCAATTCCAATTTTAAATGGAACAAACAATCCCTTGAACCAGCAACTAGGAATTATTTTCTGTTTTGCCTGACTGCAGTTCGACTTTCAACCCCCCCCCCGCCCCCCCCCCCCCGCCCCCCCCCCCCCCCCCCCCGTCCTCCCGGGTAGTGGCTTGTGCAGAGTCGGCAGACTTTGAAATCTCCGTTCCCCAGAGCCCGTGTAGCTTCACTGTGTGTGCAGTCCCAGTAGCTCAGACCCCACTCACTTCAACATAAGCAAATCTTCCCCGACTGTTGTCTCCTTACTCACAGCTGCTGTGTAAATATTTGTTAATCCTTTGCATCGCCAGCGGTGCTTTGCTCGATGCCTGTGTGCATGTGCGTCCGGTCCTGTTAACTGATGAAAATCTTTTTATTTTCGTAATTTTTCTGCCTTTATCCTCATCGCCAGTTTTCTCCTGTTATATTTCTTTGTTGCTGCAAAGAGAAAAGGTGGTGTCCACATTCTGGATTCTTAGCAAACATGATGAGAGGTTTATTAAGAGATGTTTCTTATACCATCAAAGGTGGTGAACTGCTGTCATGTGAGAGTACCTGGAAGAAATGGGTGTTTATAAATGGGTGTGTATATAAATATCTGTAGTAAGAGTACCTTTAAGAAATGGATGTTTACTACTGCAGTGATGTCAGAGTGGATGGAGCTGGGCTGCCTGTCAGCTTTTTACTTTCGTTTTAGGCTGTTTGCTGCAGGGTGTGTTTTAGTTTTGTTTTCAGTGTTGGAGCTGAAGCTAGACAGAGCAGGTGTACTGTTGATCTCTCTGCCATCAAAAGACTATCTCTTGATCATTTGGTGAATTCAGAATTATAAATGTTTTCAGTAGTGAATGTAAACCTGATGTGCTTCTGGTAAATGGTGTTTTAAGTCTTATGGATGTTAAAAGGAAAGCTTAAAGCATTACTTAGTGTGTATTCTTTGGGGGTTGTATGTGAATTAATGGTTGCTGAGATGTTCACTGTAGGTTTTTAAAAAGGTTAACTTGAGTTCATAGAATAAACATTGTTTTGCTTTAAAAAATACTTTTCCATTTCTGCTGTACCACACCTGTAGAGTGGGCCGTGTGCTCCCCATACCACAATCTAGTAAAAGTTGTGGGTCAGGTGAACTCCATGATACACTTTGGGGTTCTCTAAACCCTGGCCCATAACACTGCCCAAAGCCAGCGCAAACACTGCTGACATCATGCGATGCGTAACCAGCAGGAATGTATTCCCTGATACATAACTTAACCCCACAAATTTCTGACTTTTTAAAGACTCTGCGATTTGCTTCTAACCTCTGGCAGGTCCTCTATGCTGTCGGGGCTTTGGCGAAAGCCACATATGACCGGATGTTCAAATGGCTCGTCACGCGGATAAACAAGACTATGGACACAAAGCTGCCCAGCAAACTCTTCATCGGAGTGTTGGACATCGCGGGATTCGAGATTTTTCAGGTCAGACTTGTGTTCTCCTGATCTCAATCCTATGTTTCTCTCCTTTCCCCTGACGGGATGTAACTTGTGTCATTGGTAAGGTGACAATCCAGGGAAGTGTTCCCAACATTATGTCGATCAGGGTAACTGTCCCCCAATTTATCCCCCGGGATGAACAGATTGTGAATCTTCATCTTTCCACTGTTGGGCACATTCTCACTGATGGAAGAATTGGGAGATGATCTGATAGCTGTATTCAGGATTTTAGACTGTCTAGACCCTGAGAAAATCTTCACCTTGTCTTAAACCATACAATCAAAGGACATAGCTGATGCACGATCAATTGCACAAAGACTTGAGTTGGGTACAACTGAGGCTTTATTGCTCTGAGATGTGTGGCCTCCCACAGCAGCTGGCGAAATGGCTGCAGCATGGAGGACACACATATTTATACTCCTCCTACTGGGCGGAGCCAGCAGGCAGGAACTACTAACGAACCTGTAGTGCAGGTCCTACCATACATCACCTAACAGAGGTGCAACAGTGGTTTACCACATGGCCTGCACTTGAATTCAAAACAAATGTGTGGAAATAACATAAGGGCCTGAATTTCCACAGATTTGCAACCAGAGTCGGATTTGTCACTCAGTGCCTAGTTTCCGACCTAGAATTCCAGCTGTTCCTTTCTCATCCAACCTTCTGACTCGGTCGAGAACCGTGTAGGGCAGTGTGCTCCTGAGGCCTTCAGTCGAGGGCTGCAGGGTCGGAGGTAAGGAGACCGTGCCCCCTTTTTTACAGCACTAGCTGCCATAAAGCAGGTCCGGCCACTTTCAGAAACCATGGAGAAGGTAGTTTATAAAGTAAGGGGTTTGATTGGAGACGGGTTGGGGGAGTCGGTCTGGGGGGGTGGGGGGGTCAGAGGGCAGTTGGTCAGGGGTGTGGGGGTTGGGTCGTAGGGGAGGAGGTCAAAGGGTCAGTTGGTTGGGGATTCAGTGGTCAGTGCTGGGGTGGGGGAAGTCATTTAGACATAGACATAGAATTTACAGTGCAGAAGGAGGCCATTCGGCCCATCAAGTCTGCACCGGCTCTTGGATACAGCACCCCAAACCTCCACCCTATCCCCGTAACCCAGTAATCCCACCTAAGCTTTTTGGACACTAAGGGCAATTTAGCATGGCCAATCGACCTCACCCGCACATCTTTGGACTGTGGGAGGAAACCGGAGCACCCGGAGGAAACCCACGCACACACGGGGAGAACGTTCAGACTCTGCACAGACAGGAATGTCAGGAATGTTTGGGAAAATGCAGATGTGTGGGCTAACTATGACGAAGGAATGGCAAACTCGAGTCTGGGCCTGGAAAAGAGAGGATGATGGCATAGAAATCTATATTTAGTAGTATGGAGAACGTTGATATCGAAAAGAACCAGTCAAAGGAGGTTCAAAACTAGCAAATGACGTCTTTAGGGTCAATATCAGGAGATTTACCAACGTGCGTAGATTGGCAGGCTGGTGTGGAAACCCTGAGGTCATGGGGCGGGATGGTGGGGGGGGGGGGGGGGGGGGGGGGGAGTGTAGACATGTCCTGGGTGGATGTATTATGATGGGCTGAATGTCCTCTACCATTAAATATCCTCCTGCAGCAGTCAGGCAGCATGAAAGGCGAATGAGGAAATCACCGGCCTATTCTCCAGGCCCGATTCCCAAGGCCTCATCCCCTCAGCTGACAGCTCTTTCTCTGTTTCCAGCTCAATAGCTTCGAGCAGCTGTGCATAAACTTCACCAACGAGAAGCTGCAGCAATTCTTCAATCATCACATGTTCGTCCTGGAACAGGAAGAGTACAAGATGCAGGGCCTCGAATGGACCTTTGTCGACTTTGGCCTGGATCTGCAGGGCTGCATCGATCTCATTGAGAAGGTCTGTTGTCCCCGGTGCTGTGAGTCTGTGATGTCGGAGGTGGTCTGGGAAGCTGTATCAATGCTGCAATTAGACAATAGTTCAATTCAAATTGGACGAAAGAAGTGAGAGTGCAGCAGCTTGAGTAAGATTCATGGTGAAGTAGTTTAAAACCTAAATCACCTAAATTAGGAGTGCAGGAAAGCAACAGTCTGGATTTAACTGGTTTAGCACACAGGG
Organism: Scyliorhinus torazame; assembly: GCF_047496885.1. Lineage (NCBI taxonomy): Eukaryota > Metazoa > Chordata > Chondrichthyes > Carcharhiniformes > Scyliorhinidae > Scyliorhinus > Scyliorhinus torazame. The sequence goes on from NC_092712.1 coordinate 22,904,175, forward strand.
CTAAATCGCTGGCTTTGAAAGCAGACCAAGGCAGGCCAGCAGCATGGTTCAATTCCCGTACCGGCCTCCCCGAACAGGCACTGGAATGTGGCGACTAGGGGCTTTTCACAGTAACTTCATTTGAAGCCTACTTGCGACAAAACGCGATTTCCATTTCATTTCATTTTCATTAACCTTGGCCACATCGAACGTCTTCCTCGGTAATACAGAGGAAAGTGACTCCAGATCTCCCGTCCCGACCTCTTGCAATGGGATATGCAGTGGTGTAGTGGCATTGTCACTGACCTTGTAACCAGAGATCAGGATAATGCTCTGGGGGCAGGGGTTCAAATCCCGTCACAGCAGATTTGAATTCAATTTTTAAAAATCTGGCACGAAAGGTCTAAAGATGCCGAGGAAACCGCTGCCGATTGTTGTAAACACCCATCTGGTTCAATTCCCCCGAGGGAAGGAAATCTGCCATCCTTACCTGGTCTGGCCTACATGTGACTCCAGATCCACAGTAATGCCCTCTGAAATGGGAGCCACAAGGGTAATTAACGATGGTCAATAAATGCTGGCCTTGCCAATGATGCCGCCCTCATAACTCAGCCCTGGGATTTTAACTTTTAATCATTTATGTCAATGACTTGGGGGGACAGACTGAACGTTCTGCTTACTGACACAAAAAGAGTAGGACGATAAGTTCTGAGGAGGACACAAAGGGGGTGATCTAACAGGAACGTTTCTGAGTGTCATTGTAGGGGGGTTTGGCGGGAGATTCTCCCCGGCTCTGTCAGCGAATTCCTCACCGCTATCTAACCACACGAGGGCGCAATCGAACAGCAGCGTGCCGCAGTGCAACATGGTCAACAGAAGCCGGGAGATCGAGCTCCCAGGAGCTCGAGCTCACAATGCCTCACCAGATCTAACGCGATCCTGCGAGACATTGCGATGTAAATCCCGCCCATTGTGGGCGGAATCACTTTATGGCAAATCTGCGTATTAGATCGAGACAGCTCGTCTCACTTCAATGTGCAGATTCCCAAGGTACCCGAGGCGTGGGATCTATCGCCTTAGCCTCGGAGATCTTGGGCGAGCGTCGTTCAGTACTGAAACCAAAGAGAAAATGCTGCAAAAATCTCAGCAGGTCTGGCAGCATCTGTCGGGAGAGAAACGAGCTAACGTTTCGAGTCCAGATGACCCTTTGTCAAAGCTAACAGACAGAGAAAGTGACAAAGAGTCATCGGACTCGAAACGTTAGCTCTTTTCTCTCCCTACAGATGCTGCCAGACTTGCTGAGGTTTTCCAGCACTTTCCCTTACGAGAAAGTGGGAAATATTTATACTGTGGAGTGAGAATGAAAGATGAGTCATAGCCACAGAAACCCAGGGAAACCGGGTGCTAATGGCCATAGAAACCAAGGGGAAAGAGTGCTAATGGCAGTACTGGTCGTTCAGTACTGGTCTTCACAAACAATGGAATGGCAGCGGTGGGGGTCCCGCAGCGGATCACAGGCCCCCAGGTGCATGCCCTTTGGGCAAGGTGGCACCCTGGCACTGCTGGCATACCTGGGCACCCTGGAACTTGCAGCCTGGCACTCTGGCATTGCCAGCCTGACACCCTAGCACTGCCACTGGGTACCAGGTTGGCACTGCCAAGGTGCTAAGCTAGCATTTTTCGCATGGCAGTGATTGCGCCTGGGGTGCCCTGTGTGGGTGTTGGAGGGGGGGGGGGGAGGTGCAGGGGGGCCTGGGGACCCCGCCATAGTGAGTTGGGGGCTGAGCGGGGGGGGCTCAGGGGTCACATCGGGGACTCCAGAGATTGGGATGTCATTTTAAAGGACTGAGCTCCTCGTGTAGAAAACGGGGCTGCCTCGGTCGTGCTTTCCCCGCTGAGGCCTCGATCTAACCCACCTGTCGTTCCATAGCGTTGTGTTTCTCAGTGCCGGGTGCTCCGGGAGACACGAGGCTAAACGGGCTCGCTGTGGGACTCTATTCCCATTTAGCTGAATCGTGCCCCCAGTCACTTTATCGGGCCCGGGGGAGTTTCGCTCAGGACTAACCCACTCTTCGAGCAGGATTTACCCACCAACCCGCCCAGTGTTTTTCAGTGGCGAGGCGACCCACTCGGGGTTTTCTGGTACCAGCCTTGTCCCACTCCCCCTTCAAGCCTTCCCGCTCCTTTTGGGCTACCCCCCCTTTGACGACCCCTCCCTTCACCTCCCAACCTTTCCGAAGGCCCCTTTTATTCCCAGCCTTCGCCTCCCACCCTTCATATGTCCCCTCACTCCACTTTCATGGGCATTGCCCCCTCAGACCCTAACCCTTAACAGTGCCACCCTGGAACCTGGGCACCGTGGCCATACCACCCTGGCAGGGTTCCTGCCAGCCAGGCAGTGCCACCCAGGCACCTTGGCAGTACCAGGGTGGCAGTGCCAGGGTGCCAGCCAGGATTAGATATAGGTTGCCACCCTGCCCTGTCCCTGACCATCTAGGGGCCTCAATGGCCTGGGAGCCCCCAGGTGCCGTTCCGCAAGGTCCATGTTTGTGTGAACCAGGACTGAACGGTGCCTGGCGGGGACTCCGGTTGATCCCAGATGGCCGTTAGATCTAGCGACGGCCAGCTTAACTGGGTTCTTAAATCCACTTAAAGGTGCGAGACTGGGTCCCGCCCATTGTGGGTGGAATGCAGATCGTAACACCTTGTGTGATCTGGTTAGATCCCGCGATGTGTATTGGCCATCGGGAAGTCCGCGGGAGGCCTGTCCTGGCATCTACCAGCCCTGTGGTGCCGCCCTGTGGTGCCGCCCATCCCTAATTGCCCTTGAGAAAGTGGTGGTGAGCCGCCGCCTCGAACTGCTGCAGTCATGTGGTGTAGGTACATCCACAGTGATGTTAGGGAGGGAGTTCCAGGTTTTCCGGATGCTGAGTGGCTTTGAGGGGAACTTGCAGCTGGTGGTCTTTCCGTATGCCTGCTGCTCTTGTCCTTCTCGATGGTAGAAGCTGGCCACTCCCAGAGACCGCCTGACACTTGGACATTGTCCATCCTCGGACACTGCCCAATGCTGGGCACTGCCCGGCCCCTGGACACTGTCCGGCCCCTGGACACTGCCCGGCCCCTGGACACTGCTCGGCCCCTGGACACTGCCCGGCCCAAAGAACAAAGAAATGTACAGCACAGGAACAGGCCCTTCGGCCCTCCAAGCCCGTGCCGACCATGCTGCCCGACTAAACTACAATCTTCTACACTTCCTGGGTCCGTATCCTTCTATTCCCATCCTATTCATATATTTGTCAAGATGCCCCTTAAATGTCCCTATCGTCCCTGCTTCCACTACCTCCTCTGGTAGCGAGTTCCAGGCACCCACTACCCTCTGCATAAAAAACTTGCCTCGTACATCTACTCTAAACCTTGCCCCTCTCACCTTAAACCTATGCCCCCTAGTAATTGACCCCTCTACCCTGGGGAAAAGCCTCTGACTATCCACTCTGTCTATGCCCCTCATAATTTTGTAGACCTCTATCAGGTCTCCCCTCAACCTCCTTCGTTCCAGTGAGAACAAACCGAGTTTATTCAATCGCTCCTCATAGCTAATGCCCTCCATACCATGCAACATTCTGGTAAATATCTTCTGCACCCTCTCTAAAGCCTCCACATCCTTCTGGTAGTGTGGCGACCAGAATTGAACACTATACTCCAAGTGTGGCCTAACTAAGGTTCTATACAGCTGCAACATGACTTGCCAATTCTTATACTCAATGCCCCGGCCAATGAAGGCAAGCATGCCGTATGCCTTCTTGACTACCTTCTCCACCTGTGTTGCCCCTTTCAATGACCTGTGGACCTGTACTCCTAGATCTCTTTGACTTTCAATACTCTTGAGGGTTCTACCATTCACTGCATATTCCCTACCTGCATTAGACCTTCCAAAATGCATTACCTCACATTTGTCCGGATTAAACTCCATCTGCCATCTCTCCGCCCAAGTCTCCAGACAATCTAAATCCTGCTGTATCCTCCGACAGTCCTCATCGCTATCCGCAATTCCACCAACCTTTGTGTCGTCTGCAAACTTACTAATCAGACCAGTTACATTTTCCTCCAAATCATTTATATGTACTACAAAGAGCAAAGGTCCCAGCACTGATCCCTGTGGAACACCACTGGTCACAGCCCTCCAATTAGAAAAGCATCCCTCCATTGCTACTCTCTGCCTTCTATGGCCTAGCCAGTTCTGTATCCACCTTGCCAGCTCACCCCTGATCCCGTGTGACTTCACCTTTTGTACTAGTCTACCATGAGGGACCTTGTCAAAGGCCTTACTGAAGTCCATATAGACAACATCTACTGCCCTACCTGCATCAATCATCTTAGTGACCGCCTCGAAAAACTCTATCAAGTTAGTGAGACACGACCTCCCCTTCACAAAACCGTGCTGCCTCTCACTAATACGTCCATTTGCTTCCAAATGGGAGTAGATCCTGTCTCGAAGAATTCTCTCCAGTAATTTCCCTACCACTGAAGTAAGGCTCACCGGCCTGTAGTTCCCGGGATTATCCTTGCTACCCTTCTTAAACAGAGGAACAACATTGGCTATTCTCCAGTCCTCCGGGACATCCCCTGAAGACAGCGAGGATCCAAAGATTTCTGTCAAGGCCTCAGCAATTTCCTCTCCAGCCTCCTTCAGTATTCTGGGGTAGATCCCATCAGGCCCTGGGGACTTATCTACCTTAATATTTTTTAAGACACCCAACACCTCGTCTTTTTGGATCTCAATGTGACCCAGGCTATCTACACCCCCTTCTCCAGACTCAACATCTACCAATTCCTTCTCTTTGGTGAATACTGATGCAAAGTATTCATTTAGTACCTCGCCCATTTCCTCTGGCTCCACACATAGATTCCCTTGCCTACCCTTCAGTGGGCCAACCCTTTCCCTGGCTACCCTCTTGCTTTTTATGTACGTGTAAAAAGCCTTGGGATTTTCCTTAACCCTATTTGCCAATGACTTTTCGTGACCCCTTCTAGCCCTCCTGACTCCTTGCTTAAGTTCCTTCCTACTTTCCTTATATTCCACGCAGGCTTCGTCTGTTCCCAGCCTTTTAGCCCTGACAAATGCCTCCTTTTTCTTTTTGACGAGGCCTACAATATCACTCGTCATCCAAGGTTCCCGAAAATTGCCGTATTTATCTTTCTTCCTCACAGGAACATGCCGGTCCTGTATTCCTTTCAACTGCCACTTGAAAGCCTCCCACATGTCAGATGTTGATTTGCCCTCAAACATCCGCCCCCAATCTATGTTCTTCAGTTCCCGCCTAATATTGTTATAATTAGCCTTCCCCCAATTTAGCACATTCATCCTCGGACCACTCTTATCCTTGTCCACCAGTACTTTAAAACTTACTAAATTGTGGTCACTGTTCCCGAAATGCTCCCCTACTGAAACATCTACCACCTGGCCGGGCTCATTCCCCAATACCAGGTCCAGTACCGCCCCTTCCCTAGTTGGACTGTCTACATATTGTTTTAAGAAGCCCTCCTGGATGCTCCTTACAAACTCCGCCCCGTCTAAGCCCCTGGCACTAAGTGAGTCCCAGTCAATATTGGGGAAGTTGAAGTCTCCCATCACCACAACCCTGTTGTTTTTACTCTTTTCCAAAATCTGTCTACCTATCTGCTCCTCTATCTCCCGCTGGCTGTTGGGAGGCCTGTAGTATACCCCCAACATTGTGACTGCACCCTTCTTATTCCTGATCTCTACCCATATAGCCTCACTGCCCTCTGAGGTGTCCTCTCGCAGTATAGCTGTGATGTTCTCCCGAACAAGTAGCGCAACTCCGCCTCCCCTTTTACATCCCCCTCTATCCCGCCTGAAACATCTAAATCCTGGAACGTTTAGCTGCCAATCCTGCCCTTCCCTCAACCAGGTCTCTGTAATGGCAACAACATCATAGTTCTAAGTACTAATCCAAGCTCTAAGTTCATCTGCCTTACCCGTAATGCTCCTTGCATTAAAACATATGCACTTCAGGCCACCAGACCCGCTGTGTTCAGCAACTTCTCCCCGTCTGCTCTGCCTCAGAGCCACACTGTCCCTATTCCCTAGTTCTCCCTCAATGCTCTCACCTTCTGACCTATTGCTCCCGTGCCCACCCCCCTGCCATACTAATTTAAACCCCCCCTGGACACTGCCCGGCCCCTGGACACTGCCCGGCCCCTGGACACTGCCCGGCCCCTGGACACTGCCCGGCCCCTGGACACTGCCCGGCCCCTGGACACTGCCCGGCCCCTGGACACTGCCCGGCCCCTGGACACTGCCCGGCCCCTGGACACTGCCCATCCTCGGACACTGCCCAATGCTCGGGCACTGCCCGGCCCCTGGACACTCCTCATCCTCAGACACTGCCCAATGCTGGGCACTGCCTGGCCCCTGGACACTGCCCATCCTCGGACACTGCCCAATGCCATGCACTGCCTGACCCTTGGCCACTGCCCATCCTCAGACACTGCCCAATGCTGGGCATGCCTGACCCCTGGACACTGCCCGGCCCCTGGACACTGCCCATCCTCGGACACTGCCCAATGCCATGCACTGCCTGGCCCTTGGCCACTGCCCAATGCTGGGCACTGCCTGACCCCTGGCCACTGCCCATCCTCGGACACTGACCAATGCTGGGCACTGCCTGCCCCCTGGACACTGCCCATCCTCGGACACTGCCCTGTGCCATGCACTGCCTGGCCCCTGGCCACTGCCCAGCCTCGGACACTGCCCTGTGCCATGCACTGCCTGGCCCCTGCCTATCCTCGGACACTGCCCTGTGCCATGCACTGCCTGGCATCTACACTCTGCTCAAGTGCTTTCCATCTTCAGTCATGTCCTAGGTCCCGGCTTCTGCCCATTTCTGGAGACTGCTTGCCACTTTGTTCAGGACTGTGGCTGTTCTCGTCACCGCTACTCATCCCCCCCCCCCCCCCCCCCCCAGCATCCAGACCGAGCACCAGCACAAAGTGACAATCTCTTACTTTGCTTCCTTTTCTGTTTAACTGTTGCAGCCATTGGGAATCCTGTCGATCCTGGAGGAGGAATGCATGTTCCCGAAGACCACAGACATAACCTTCAACGCAAAGCTTCTCAATAATCACCTGGGAAAGTCACCAAACTTTGCTAAGTCGAAACCTGATAAGAAGAGAAAGTATGAATCTCACTTTGAGATCTTGCACTACGCTGGAGTGGTGAGTAACTTTAAAGTTATTACAGACCCCAGTTCCTCACACTGGAGTGGTGAGTAACTTTAAGCTTATTACAGACCCCAGTTCCTCAATATCCATCCCCACATTCTGACAAATTGTGATAGAATTTCTCCAGGTGGGGTGTAGCAATCCGAGCTTGACCAACACTGAGGCCTGGATTCTCCTGTCCCGCCTGTGGTGGGAAGCATTTGATGAACCAATCAAAGGGTCGTTGACCTTGGGTGTGAATTTCTGGTCCTGCGCCGGGCTGGATCTGAACATGTGATTGGGAGGAGCATAGAACACATGAACTCACACTCACACACACACACGTGTACACATGTGCACACACGCAAGCGCATACAAATGCAAAAACACACAAAAGCAAACACGCCCATGTACAATTACACATGCCAACACACACACACACACAAATGCAAAGACACATGTTGAGGTACATGCATGTAAACACACATGTACAAGTATACACATGCAAACTCATATGTGTACATGTACACACATGGAAACACACACACGTAAAGATACACACATGCAAACACACATGCAAAGACACATGTTCAGGTACACACATGCTAAGACGCACGTTCAGTTACACACATGCAAAGACACACACGCATGCAAAGACACATGTTCAGGTACACACATGCAAACACATACCTGTACAGGTACACACACGTTTTTGGTGCAAACGTCACGATTTGAATGCATTTTTACACTGATATTGGATTTAATACGCACTCACACTCTCACAAGTTCACGATTAAACAGGTAACTGACAGTGATCAAATGGCTTCATTATACCCCCCACACTAACCGAGGAACTTGTGCTGAGGCGTGCAGGCATCGACAGCCACATGACAGGGTCAGAGTTGAGAATTTAACACCGCCAGAGTCCCCATAAATGATTTCTGGCGTTGGTTCAGGAACCAATCCCCCATTTATACCATTGTTCCGATGGGAAAATCGGTTTCGACATGCAACATTTCCACTTACAACATGGTTTTCAGGAACATATTGTAATGTAAGTCTGAGGACTGACTGTAATGCCAGTGAAGAGAGGAGACCCCCATCATTTGTGTCTTGGCTGGTCAGGGAAGTAACTTCACGGTGCTCTCCAAGAATCAGATTATAATATGAAATACATGGATGATAATCAATGGTTCCTTTCTTCTGCAGGTTCCCTACAATCTCAATGGCTGGTTAGACAAGAACAAAGACCCCTTGAATGAAACAGCAGTGGAACTTTTCCAGCAATCCTCCAATGAGCTGGTGGCTATGCTATACCAGGATTACGTCCGTGCGTATACAGGTGGGTGGAGCATTCCTTCTCTCACCCATCGCTGAGTGATTGGAGTTCGGCAATTTCAACAAATACCGGATGCGGGCAGAAATGTTAGTGGGCAACTCGACAGATCAGCAGGAAGCGGTTTTTAGATACATGGTGCGGGATTCTTCGGAAACCAGTGGGGCAGGCAACTCCCGCGCAAAGGAGTGGCGTGAGCCACTCTGGCGTCGGGCCTCCCCGAAGGTGCGGAATCCTCGGCCGGCGCCGGATTGGTTTGCGCCGTGCCGGCTGGCGCGGATGGGGTTTGGTGCCATGCCAACCGGCGGCGAAGGGCCACCGCCGGCCGGCAGCGTGTGTTGGCGTCATCCCAGCACAGGCACAGGGGGGGTTCTTCTCCACGCCGGCCGTGGCGGACTGTTACAGCGGTCGACGCGGAGGAATAGAGTGCCCACACGGCACAAGCCCGCCCGCAGATTGGTGGGCTCCGATAACGGGCCAGGCCACCTTGGGGGCACCCCCCGGGGCCAGAACCCCCCGCGCCCCCCCCCCCCCCCCCCCCCCCCCCCCCCCCGAGGACCCTGGAGGCCACCCGCGGAGACAGGTCCCGCCGGTAAGTACCTGTCGGAACATACGCCAGCGGGACTGGCCGAAAACGGGCGGCCACTCGGCCCATCGCGGGCCGGAGAATCGCCGCGGGGGGGGGGGGCTAGCGTGCTGCTAGCGGCCACCGACCGGCGCGGCGCGATTCCCGCCCCCGCCTAACCCCCGGCGCCGGAGAATTCGCCAGCCGGCGGGGGTGGGATTCACGCGCCCCCCCGGCGATTCGCCGACCCAGCGGGTGGTCGGAGAATCCCACCCATGATGCTTAAATCCCAAACAAATCCCTGTCAGGCGAAGAATAATTAAATAGAAGGTCGTGCACAAAAACTTCCCATTTGGCTCCAATGGCCCATGCCTGTGTTAATGCTCCACATAAAACCCCTCCCATCTCTCGTCTTCCTCACCCCCATTAGCAGGTCAAAATTACATTGAAGGAGGGAGGGTCTTGAAAAACGATAGGAAGAGTCATACTAACCATATCGAGAGTTTGATAGTAAAGTCTCGATAGTCCCAGATGACCAGAGGCCGGTTTCCCCTTTTGAGGGTGATTTCATCTGAGGATCAGCACACCTCAGGCGAGGTTGAGAAGGCGGGGCCTTCATGAATAACCTCAGGGAATTGAACCCGCGCTGCTGGCCTCGCTCTGCATCACAAACCAGCTGCCCAGCCAACTGAGCTAAACCGGCCCCCAGAGAGTATGATAGGGAGGTGAAAAAGGGGTTACGGTAGCGCAGTGATTAGCACTGTTGATTCACAGGGCCAGGGACCCGGGTTCACTGTCTGTGCGGAGTCTGCACGTTCTCCCCGTGTCTGCGTGGGTTTACTCCGGGTGCTCCGGTTTCCTCCCACGAGTCTCAAAATACGTGCTGTTAGGTAATTTGGACATTCTGAATTCTCCCTCAGTGTACCCGAACAGGCACCGGAATGTGGCGACTAGGGGCTTTTCACAGTCACTTCATTGCAGTGTGAATGTAAACCTACTTGTGACAACAATAAAGATTATTTTTTTTTTTTTAAAGCAGCAAATAACTCAATAAGATGTTGTAGCTTTGTAAGAGCTCACATCAGCATGTAAAGCTGATTGATAAAAACCTCATGCCACCTAGTTGATGTGGTGTATATGGATTTCAGTAAAGCGTTTGATAAGGTTCCCCTGGGTAGGCTACTGCAGAAAATACAGAAGCATGGGATTCAGAGAGGTTTAGCAGTTTGGATCAGGAATTGGCTAGCTGGAAGAAGACAAAGAGTGGTGGTTGATGGGAAGTGTTCAGACTGGAGTCCTGTTACTAGTGGTGTGCCACAAGGATCTGTTTTGGGGCCACTGCTGTTTGTCATTTTTATAAATGACCTGGAGGAGGGCGTAGAAGGATGGGTGAGTAAATTTGCAGATGACACTAAAGTCGGTGGAGTTGTGGACAGTGCGGAAGGATGTTACAAGTTATAGAGGGACATAGATAAGCTGCAGCGCTGGGCTGAGAGGTGGCAAATGGAGTTTAATGCAGAAAAGTGTGAGGTGATTCATTTTGGAAGGAATAACAGGAAGACTGAGTACTGGGCTAATGGTAAGATTCTTGGCAGTGTGGATGAGCAGCGAGATCTCAGTGTCCATGTACATAGATCCCTGAAAGTTGCCACTCCGGTTGAGAGGGTTGTTAAGAAGGCGTACGGTGTGTTAGCTTTTATTGGTAGAGGGATTGAGTTTCGGAGCCATGAGGTCATGTTGCAACTGTACAAAACTCTGGTGCGGCCGCATTTGGAGTATTGCGTGCAAGTCTGGTCGCCGCATTATAGGAAGGATGTGGAAGCATTGGAAAGGGTGCAGAGGAGATTTACCAGAATGTTGCCTGGTATGGAGGGAAGATCTTATGAGGAAAGGCTGAGGGACTTGAGGCTGTTTTCGTTAGAGTGAAGAAGGTTAAGAGGTGACTTAATTGAGGCATACAAGATGATCAGAGGATTTGATAGGGTGGACAGTGAGAGCCTTTTTCCTCGGATGGTGATGTCTAGCACAAGGGGACATAGCTTTAAATTGAGGGGAGATAGATATAAGACAGATGTCAGAGGTAGGTTCTTTACTCAGAGAGTAGTAAGGGCGTGGAATGCCCTGCCTGCAGCAGTAGTGGACTCGCCAACACTAAGGGCATTCAAATGGTCATTGGATAGACATGGATGATAAGGGAATAGTGTAGATGGGCTTTAGAGTGGTTTCACAGGTCGGCGCAACATCGAGGGCCGAAGGGCCTGTACTGCGCTGTAATGTTCTATGTTCTATGTCCTAAAGCAAAGTTAAAGAGAAGAGAGGGTCCTCCAGGATGAGGGACGTTGATGGCATGTCAGAGACGGGAACAGAGGAATAGGTAGAGGCCATTCATTCGCTTGAGCCTTTCCTGGCTCTAATTTGATCATGGCTGATCATGTTAACTGCAACTACCTGCCTTGATTCCAAATCCCAGTATATCCTTGTCTAAATAAAATGTATCAAACTTCGTTCGGAATTTTAAAACTTTCTTCATTCAGGGGATGTGGGCCTCGCTGGCTGGGCCAGTATTTATTGCCCATCCCTAATTGCCCTTGAACGGAGTGGTTTGCTCGGCCATTTCAGAGGGGGGCAGTTAAGAGTCACCCCATTGCTGAGGGTCTGGAGCACAGGTAGGCCAGACCGGGTAAGGATGGCAGATTTCCTTCCCTGAAGGACATTAGTGAACCAGATGGGTTGTTACAATAATCGACGATAGTTTCCTGGTCACTATATTCCTGATTTTGTTGATTGAATTTAAGTTCCACCAGCTGCTGTAGTGGGATTTGAACCCGTTTCCCTGGAGCACCAATCCTGATTGCTGTGTAAAGGAATGTTTCCTCACGTCACTCCCGAATGGTTTGCTTCTAATTTAACCTCATGCCACCTAGTTCTGTACACCCCATTAGAGAAACAGTTAATAAAAACAGGAAATGCAGCAAATACCCAGCAGGTCAAGCAGCATCTGTAGAGGGAGAAACAGAGTTAACAGTTTCAGGTGAGTTTTGCCAGCCAGAAACATTGACTCTTTCTCTCTCTCTCACAGATGCTGCCTGACCTGCTGGGTCTTTGCTTTTCTTATTTGTTGAAGGCAAGAGGTGTTTGATAAATTTGTAGCTTTTTGCTTTAGGTTAGCTAAAGGAAGCGTAGTAGATGCAATGCATATAGACTTGATAAAGCACCTCACAAAAAGCCTTTAAATTAATTCGAGAGGTTGAGTAGACTGGGACTGTACTCGTTGGAATTTAGAAGGATGCGGGGGTTTTCTTATAGAAACGTATAAAGTTATGAAGGGAATAGATAGGATCGATGCGGGCAGGTGGTTTCCACTGGCGGGTGAAAGCAGAACTAGGGGGCATAGCCTCAAACTAAGGGGAAATGAAATGAAAACTGCTTATTGTCACAAGTAGGCTTCAAATGAAGTTACTGTGAAAAGCCCCTAGTCGCCACATTCCGGCGCCTGTTCGGGGAGGCTGGTATGAAATAGATTTAGGACTGAGCTTAGGAGGAACTTCTTCACCCAAAGGGTTGTGAATCTATGGAATTCCTTGCCCAGTGAAGCAGTAGAGGCTCCTTCATTAAATGTTTTTAAGATAAGGATAGATAGTTTTTTGAAGAATAAAGGGATTAAGGGTTACATAGAAAATACAGCACAGAACAGGCCCTTCGGCCCACGATGTTGTGCCGAACCTTTGTCCTAGATTAATCATAGATTATCATTGAATTTACAGTGCAGAAGGAGGCCATTCGGCCCTTTGAGTCTGCACCGGCTCTTGGAAAGAGCACCATACCCAAACTCAACACCTCCACCCAACACCAAGGGCAATTTGGACATTAAGGGCAATTTATCATTGGCCAATTCACCTAACCCGCACATCTTTGGACTGTGGGAGGAAACCGGAGCACCCGGAGGAAACCCACGCAGACACTGGGAGGACGTGCAGACTCCGCACAGACAATGACCCAAGCCGGAATCGAACCTGGGACCATGGAGCTGTGAAGCAATTGTGCTATCCACAATGCTACCGTGCTGCCCTTAAGAACAAATAAATCTACACTATATCATTTTACCGTCATCCATGTACCTATCCAATAGCTGCTTGAAGGTCCCTAATGTTTCCGACTCAACTACTTCCACAGGCAGTGCATTCCATGCCCCCACTACTCTCTGGGTAAAGAACCTACCTCTGATATCCCTCCTATATCTTCCACCTTTCACCTTAAATTTATGTCCCCTTGTAATGGTGTGTTCCACCCGGGGAAAAAGTCTCTGACTGTCTACTCTATCTATTCCCCTGATCATCTTATAAACCTCTATCAAGTCGCCCCTCATCCTTCTCCCTCTAATGAGAAAAGGCCTAGCACCCTCAACCTTTCCTCGTAAGACCTATTCTCCATTCCAGGCAACATCCTGGTAAATCTTCTTTGCACCTTTTCCAGAGCTTCCACATCCTTCCTAAAATGAGGCAACCAGAACTGTACACAGTACTCCAAATGTGGCCTTATCAAAGTTTTGTACAGCTGCATCATCACCTCATGGCTCTTAAATTCAATCCCTCTGTTAATGAACGCGAGCACACCATAGGCCTTCTTCACAGCTCTATCCACTTGAGTGACAACTTTCAAAGATGTATGAACATAGACCCCAAGATCTCTCTGCTCCTCCACATTGCCAAGAACTCTACCGTTAACCCTATATTCCGCATTCATCTTTGTCCTTCCAAAATGGACAACCTCACACTTTTCAGGGTTAAACTCCATCTGCCACTTCTCAGCCCAGCTCTGCATCCTATCTATGTCTCTTTGCAGCCGACAACAGCCCTCCTTACTATCCACAACTCCACCAATCTTCGTATCGTCTGCAAATTTACTGACCCACCCTTCAACTCCCTCATCCAAGTCATTAATGAAAATCACAAACAGCAGAGGACCCAGAACTGATCCCTGCGGTATGCCACTGGTAACTGGGATCCAGGCTGAATATTTGCCATCCACCACCACTCTCTGACTTCTATCGGTTAGCCAGTTCGTTATCCAACTGGCCACATTTCCCACTATCCCATGCCTCCTTACTTTCTGCATAAGCCTACCATGGGGAACTTTATCAAATGCCTTACTAAAATCCATGTACACTACATCCACTGCTTTACCTTCATCCACATGCTTGGTCACCTCCTCAAAGAATTCAATAAGATTTGTAAGGCAAGACCTACCCCTCACAAATCCGTGCTGACTATCCCTAATCAAGCAGTGTCTTTCCAGATGCTCAGAAATCCTATCCTTCAGTACCCTTTCCATTACTTTGCCTACCACCGAAGTAAGACTAACTGGCCTGTAATTCCCAGGGTTATCCCTAGTTCCTTTTTTGAACAGGGGCACGACATTCGCCACTCTCCAATCCCCTGGTACCACCCCTGTCGACAGTGAGGACGAAAAGATCATTGCCAACGGCTCTGCAATTTCATCTCTTGCTTCCCATAGAATCCTTGGATATATCCCGTCAGGCCCGGGGGACTTGTCTATCCTCAAGTTTTTCAAAATGCCCAACACATCTTCCTTCCTGACAAGTATTTCCTCGAGCTTACCAATCTGTTTCACACTGTCCTCTCCAACAATATCGCCCCTCTCATTTGTAAATACAGAAGAAAAATACTCATTCAAGACCTCTCCTATCTCTTCAGACACAATACACAACCTCCCGCTACTGTCCTTGATCGGACCTACCCTCGCTCTAGTCATTCTCATATTTCTCACATATATGTGTAAAAGGCCTTGGGGTTTTCCTTGATCCTACCCGCCAAAGATTGTTCATGCCCTCTCTTAGCTCTCCTAATCCCTTTCTTCAGTTCCCTCCTGGCTATCTTGTATCCCTCCAATGCCCTGTCTGAACCTTGTTTCCTCAGCCTTACATAAGTCACCTTTTTCCTCTTAACAAGACATTCAACCTCTCTTGTCAACCATGGTTCCCTCACTCGACCATCTCTTCCCTGCCTGACAGGGACATACATATCAAGGACACGTAGCACCTGTTCCTTGAACAAGTTCCGCATTTCACTTGTGTCCTTCCCTGCCAGCCTATGTTCCCAACTTATGCACTTCAATTCTTGTCTGACAACATCGTATTTACCCTTCCCCCAATTGTAAACCTTGCCCTGTTGCACGTACCTATCCCTCTCCATTACTAAAGTGAAAGTCACAGAATTGTGGTCACTATCTCCAAAATGCTCCCCCACTAACAAATCTATCACTTGCCCTGGTTCATTACCCAGTACTAAATCCAATATTGCCCCTCCTCTGGTCGGACAATCTACATACTGTGTTAGAAAAGCTTCCTGGACACACTGCACAAACACCACCCCATCCAAACTATTTGATCTAAAGAGTTTCCACTCAATATTTGGGAAGTTAAAGTCGCCCATGACTACTACCCTATGACTTCTGCACCTTTCCAAAATCTGTTTCCCAATCTGTTCCTCCACATCTCTGTTACTATTGGGGGGCCTATAGAAAACTCCTAACAAGGTGACTGCTCCTTTCCTATTTCTGACTTCAACCCATACTACCTCAATAGGGTGATACTCCTCGAACTGCCTTTCTGCAGCTGTTATACTATCTCTAATTAATAATGCCACCCCCCCCCACCTCTTTTACCACCCTCCCTAATCTTATTGAAACATCTATAACCAGGGACCTCCAACAACCATTTCTGCCCCTCTTCTATCCAAGTTTCCGTGATGGCCACCACATCGTAGTCCCAAGTACCGATCCATGCCTTAAGTTCACCCACCTTATTCCTGATGCTTCTTGCGTTGAAGTATACACACTTCAACCCATCTCCGTGCCTGCAAATACTCTCCTTTGTCAGTGTTCCCTTCCCCACTGCCTCATTGCATGCTTTGGCGTCCTGAATATCGGCTACCTTAGTTGCTGGACTACAAATCCGGTTCCCATTCCCCTGCCAAATTAGTTTAAACCCTCCCGAAGAGTACTAGCAAACCTCCCTCCCAGGATATTGGTGCCCCTCTGGTTCAGATGCAACCCGTCCTGCTTGTACAGGTCCCACCTTCCCCAGAATGCGCTCCAATTATCCAAATACCTGAAGCCCTCCCTCCTACACCATTCCTGCAGCCACATGTTCAACTGCACTCTCTCCCTATTCCTAGCCTCGCTATCACGTGGCACCGGCAACAAACCAGAGATGACAACTCTGTCTGTCCTGGCTTTCAACTTCCAGCCTAACTCCCTAAACTTGTTTATTACCTCCACACCCCTTTTCCTACCTATGTCGTTGGTACCAATGTGCACCACGACTTCTGGCTGCTCCCCCTCCCCCTTAAGGATCCTGAAGACACGATCCGAGACATCCCTGGCCCTGGCACCCGGGAGGCAACATACCTTCCGGGAGTCTCGCTCGCGACCACAGAATCTCCTATCTATTCCCCTAACCATTGAATCTCCTACAACTATTGCTTTTCTATTCTCCCCCCTTCCCTTCTGAGTCCCAGAGCCAGACTCCGTGCCAGAGACCTGACTGCTAGGGCCTTCCCCCGGTAGGTCATCCCCCCCCCAACAGCATCCAAAACGGTATACTTGTTTTGAAGGGGAACGGCCACGAGGGATCCCTGCACTGTCTGCCTGTTTGTTTTTTCCCCCTGACTGTAACCCAGCTATTCTTGTCCTGTACCTTGGGTGTGGTTACCTCCATGTAACTCTTCTCAATCACCCCCTCTGCCTCCCGGATGATCCGAAGTTCATCCAGCTTCAGCTCCAGTTCCCTAACACGGTCTTTGAGGAGCTGAAGTTGGGTGCACTTCCCGCAGGTAGTCAGTGGGGACACCGGTGGTATCCCTCACCACCCACATCCTACAGGAGGAGCATGTAACTGGCCTAGCCTCCATCCCCTCTTACCTTAAAGAATATAGCTGCTGTGTGGACTAACTAGATCTCCGCCCTCCGACTCTGCTCCCAGTCAGCTACACTTCCTGTAAACTCCAGGCTCTCTTCGCACTCTTTGCGGAAATGTCGGAAACAAAATGAAAGGAGCACCTTACTCCCTCCTCACCTAACTCCCTCGGTCACCAAACTCTCACTATCGCACTCAAAAAGCACCAAATTCAGCACTCCCTCGGTCACCAAACTCTCACTATCGCACTCAAAAAGCACCAAATTCAGCACTCCCTCGGTCACCAAACTCTCACTATCGCACTCAAAAAGCACCAAATTCAGCACTCAGTGCAAACAAAGTCTGCACTGTAGGGGATCACTTTTATACTGTGAATCTAGCCTCTGAAAAACTGGCCTAATCCAATTAACTAATTAACAAGCTCCAGCTGCAAGTGCCTAGAAGTAGAAACCTGTTTAAAGCTGATTGAAAATTCACCTTCTTCTAAACCAAACAGCAACTTTTAAGTTAATTAACTAAATAAAAGAAAGACTAAACTTTAGATAAAAATGAAGCCTTATACTCCCTCGGTCACCAAACTCTCACTATCGCATTCAAAAAGCACCAAATTCAGCACTCAGTGCAAACAGTTATGGTGTTCAGGCCGGAAAGTGGAGCTGAGTCCACAAAAGATCAGCCATGATCTCATTGAACGGCGGAGCAGGCTCGAGGGGCCAGATGGCTGACTCCTGCTTCTTATGTTCTAATTCTGGTTCACTCATGTGCTATAGGGAAGGAAATCCGCCGTCCTTAACACCGATCTGACCTACACGTGACTCCGGACCCACGGTAAAGTGGTTGACTCTCAACTACCCTCTGAAATGGCCAAGCAAACCACTCATTTCCGGGCCAATTCGGGATGGGCAATAAATGCTGGCCCAGCCGGCGACGCCCACATCACATGACCGACTAAAGGAATCTTTAATTTATAGGAATCTTAACCTGTCGAACTACGCCAAGTTTGGGGGAAGTTTAGTTGATGAATCAAGTCCTGGCGCAATACGACAAGTTATAAGATTTGTACTATTTATAGACTGTGTTAAGTTGTTTGATTCCTTGTATTATTCGACTGTGTGTAGTTGAAGGAATTTATATCATCTCTGCTATTCGGTTACCAGTAGCACTTTGCGAATACTGGAACTCAGCAGAAATTTGCAGTATAAACTCCTCAGGTGCCAAAAAGAATTGTTTTATTTGTAGTCGCTTGATTACAATTTGAAAGTCATTTAAAAGGCAATTCGTAGACAATTCGAAGCTTTCAGAGAATTACAGACATTATCTTTCTTTGCTTAGGCAGACAGCTCGAAAGTAACTTTTAAAAGGTCAAAGTCTGGCAATGAAACATGAAGAGAGAGAGAGAGCTAATCTTCAGCTAAACTCAAACTCAAAGTCAAAAGTGGACTAACATCACTGACACAGACTGTTAGACTGACAGAACCCCCAAAGACAATAACCTAAAAACTAAAACTAAACCAAACCTAAAATGGAGACTATAAAGGACAAAACTGACTAAACTAACAGAAAGACAACACAAAGACATCTCCTCAACACACACCCCCCCAAAGACAATACACTACAGACAACACACTTTCAAAGACAATAAAACCAAAAAAAAAACTAAAATGTCGGGGAGAAACGTTTTAGTTATACACTTTCATATCTGTCTTAAGTCGTCTAATTACACCCCAATATAATCCTAATTGGTTTGGGTTAGACTCAAACACATTTGATTTGATGGCAAGCCGTCCATCTTCAATGTGCAACATCAGCTTTTCTGACCCAGCTGTTATCTGCATTGTGAACAATGTTGCTGTGTATTCAGTCCCTGTCCTTGACAATTAGCACAAGCAGTGTCAAATTATCTTGCTGTTTTAATGTCACACTGTCTTTGAAAATATGCATTTGCCAGAACAACGGACTTCAGTAAAAGTGAATTATGCTGTATAAATGGGTATTAAAAACTGGGGCTCAACATTTATGCTTAAAACAGCTATCTTTTACCTATACTAGTTGTATTTGAAATACTTAGCTTCTACACCGAGTTACCAAAAAATAGGAATGAATGTTGTAGAGTCATAGCGTTATGGCCCTTTGGCCCACCACAGTGTGTAGCACCGTCAATATGACGCGAGGCAGGTTGAGGTAATGTCAATTGAAGGCTTTATTAAGCAGAACTTTATCCCCAGCAGCGTGGTTACAGAATGCAGCTGCTGAGGGAAATGGAGGGAAAAAGCTGGGTTCTTATACCGGCATTTCTCGGTGGAGTCCAGTAGGTGGCAGATCATATCAGGACCTGGCACCCCTCCACCAATAGCCCGTCGACACGTGGTGTACCGTATTACCCCTAATACATACCACCACATTCACCCCTTGTTGTAAAAGAACCCGGCGGGATGGTGGTTCGCATGGTGGTAGGGGTTTACAGAGTCGGTACTGTGCCGTAACTTTGAACAAAACACAAAATTATCGCTTCAACTGGGCCAACGGGCCAAACAGGGTCGGCTGATGCCATAACTATAACAAGACACAATAACTGAAAACGTTGAGAGTTAAAGTGATTCGATGAGCCGGATGGGCGCCCTGGTCGTCCTTTCTGATCGTCTCGGGCGTGGTGGCTATGGCGCTGGCTCGAGTCCCGTCGACTCTGGGAGCGTAGCGCTGTCCCCTGTGTCCTTACTCCTGGGCGGGTCTGGGAGGAGAACCGAACCCCCCGGGAAGGGGGTGGCTGCGGGATGAACCAGTGGGAGTGAGGAGGTGGTGATTGGCGTTGGGGAGGTGTGGGTAGCTCCGGCGGGAGCCAGATCTTGCAGGGAGACCGTGTCCTGTCGGCCATCGGGGTACTCCACATAGGCTTATTGCGGGTTGGCGTGAAGGAGATGCACCCGTTCCACCAACGGATCTGACTTGTGCGCCCGCACATGTTTCCGGAGCAGAATGGGTCCCGGAGCTGCTAGCCAGGTCAGAAGAGGCGTTCCAGAGGAGGACTTCCTAGGAAAGAGGAGGAGGCGCTCGTGAGGCGTTTGATTCGTGCTGGTGCACAGCAGGGACCGGATAGAGTGAAGGGCATCCGGGTGGACTTCCTGCCAGCGGGAAAATGGGAGGCTCCTAGACCGGAGGGCCAGCAGGACGGCCTTCCAGACCGTTCCATTCTCCCTTTCTACCTGCCCGTTCCCCCGGGGGTTGTAACTGGTCGTCCTGCTCGAGGCTATGCCCCTGCTGAGCAGGAATTGACGCAGTTCGTCACTCATAAAGGAGGACCCCCTGTCGCTATGGATATAGTCGGGGAAACCAAACAGTGTAAAAATGGTACCGAGGGCTTTAATGCCGTGGACGCTGTCATGTCGGGGCAGGGGATGGCGAAAGGGAAACGGGAGTATTCGTCAACGACGTTCAGGAAGTACGCGTTGTGATCGGTGGAGGGGAGGGGGCCTTTGAAATCCAAACTGAGGCGTTCAAAGGGTCGAGAGGCCTTAACCAGGTGCGCTCTATCTGGCCTGAAAGTGCGGTTTGCACTCAGCGCAGATCTGGCAGTTTCTGGTGACTGTTCAGACGTCCTTGACGGAGTAAGGGAGGTTGCGGGCCTTAAGGAAGTGTTAGAAACGAGTGACCCCCAGGTGGCAGAGGTCCTCGTGGAGGGCTTGTAGACGGTCCACTTGTACATTGGCACATGTGCCGCGAGATAGGGCATCGGATGGCTCGTTCAGCTTTCCGGGACGGCACAAGATCTCACAATTGAAGGTGGAGAGTTCGATCCTCCACCTCAAGATCTTGTCGTTCTTGATCTTGCCCCACTGTGCATTATCGAACATGAAGGCAACCGACCGTTGGTCAGTGAGGAGAGTGAATCTCCTACCGGCCAGGTAATGCCTCCAGTGTCACACAGCTTCCACTATTGCTTGTGCCTCCTTTTCCACTGAGGAGTGGCGGATTTCTGAAGCTTGGAGGGTCCGGGAGAAAAAGGCCACGGGTCTGCCCGCTTGGTTGAGGGTGGCCGCTAGAGCTACATCGGAGGCGTCGCTCTCGACCTGGAAGGGGAGGGACTCGTCGATGGTGTGCATCGTGGCCTTTGCGATATCCGCTTTGATGCGGCTAAAGGCCTGGCATGCCTCTGTCGACAGGGGAAAAGTAGTGGACTGGATTAGCGCACGGGCCTTGTCAGCGTACTGGGGGACCCACTGGGCATAATAAGAAAAGAAGCCCAGGCAACGTTTCAGGGCTTTGGCACAGTGGGGGAGGGGGAACTCCATGAGGGGGCGCATGCGTTCAGGGTCGGGGCCTATCACTCCATTACGCACTACGTAGCCCAGGATGGCTAGACGATCGGTGCGGAACACGCATTTTTCTTTGTTGTAAGTGAGGTTCAGGGCGTGAGCGGTCTGGAGGAATTTTTGTAGATTGGCGTCGTGGTCCTGCTGCTCGTGGCCGCAGATGGTGACGTTGTCGAGATACGGGAACGTGGCCCATAAACCGTGCTGGTCAACCATTCGGTCCATCTCTCGTTGGAAGACCGAGACTCCGTTCGTGACGCCGAATGGAACCCTTAAAAAGTGGTATAACCGCCCGTCTGCTTCGAAGGCAGTATAGTTGCAGTCACCGGGACGGATGGGGAGCTGGTGGTAGGCGGACTTGAGGTCCACGGTGGAAAAGACCTTGTACTGTGCAATCTGATTGACCATGTCGGATATGCGGGAGGAGAGGGTACGCATCTAGCTGAGCGAACCTGTTGATGGTCTGACTATAGTCGATGACCATCCTCTGTTTCTCCCCGGTCTTAACAACTACCACCTGGGCTCTCCAGGGACTGTTGCTAGCCTGGATGATGCCTTCCTTCAGCAGCCTCTGGACTTCGGACCGGATGAATGCTCGGTCCTGGGCGCTGTACCGTCTGCTCCTTGTGGCGATGGGTTTGCAATCCGGGGTGAGGTTCGCAAACAGGGAGGGCGGTTCAACCTTGAGGGTCGCGAGGCCACAGACAGTCAGTGGGGGTATAGGGCCGCCAAATTTAAATGTTAAACTCTGGAGGTTGCATTGGAAGTCCAACCCTAGGAGTGTGGGCGCACAGAGATGGGGGAGGACATACAGCCGGTAATTTCGGAACTCCCTCCCCTGCACCGTTAGGTTAGCGATGCAGAACCCTGTGATCTGAACGGAGTGGGATCCTGCCGCCAGGAAAATTTTCTGGGTGCATGGCCGAATTACGAGGGAACAGCGCCTTACCGTGTCCGGATGAATGAAGCTCTCCGTGCTCCCAGAGTCGATAAGACACGGCGTCTCGTAGCCATTCACTAGGATTGTAGTGGTTGCAGTCTGGAGCATCCGGGGTCGCGACTGGTCGAGGGTCGTCGAAGCCAGACGTGGCTGTTGAAGTTGAGCATCGTAATCAGGCAGTATGTGGCCCTCTGTGTCAGGGTCCTTCAGCCAAGATGGCGGCGTCCACGGATCGAGCGCGGTCGGGGGTGGACAAAATGGCGGCGCCCACCTCTCCCTCGTGGCGTCCGGGGTCCAAAATGGCGGCGTCCGTTGGTCGCACGTGGATCGCTGGGGGGGGCTGGGTCTGTGGTCCCGTTTCTTCCCCGGAGATAGTGGCGACCCCGCGGGACTTGCACACCGTCGCGTAGTGGCCCTTCTTCCCGCAGCTTTTGCAGGTAGCCGCGCGGGCCAGGCAGTGCTGCCGAGGGTGTTTCGGCTGGCCGCAAAAATAGCAGCGGGGCCCCCCCCGGTTGGCCTGGTGTTTTGGCCGTGCAGGTTTGCGGGGGTGGGGGGGGGGGTGTCGGAGAGTCGACCGCAGCGGGGGTCCACGGAGCCCAAGGGGCTGTAGTGCGGTCGGGGGCGTAGGCGCGGGCGTTACGCGAGGCCACATCGAGGGATGCCGCCAGGGCCCGAGCTTCTGTAAGTCCCAGAGATTCTTTCTCCAGAATCCTCTGGCGGATCTGGGAAGAGGCCAAACCTGCCACATACGCACCGCGGACCAGGAGCTCTGTGTGTTCACTCGCTGTTACCGCCGGGCAGTTGCAGTTTTGACCCAGGATCTGCAGGACGTTATAAAACCCGTCCAGCGATTTCCCCCGGAAAATGCCGTCGTGTGGCGAGCTGGTAGCGAGCAAAAACCTGGTTGGCGGGCCGGATATAGATATCCTTCAGCGCGGCGATGGCACCGGTGAAACCGTCCTCGTCCTCGATAAGGGAGTAGACGTCAGGACTCACCCTGGAATAGAGGACCTGCATCTTTTGTTCGTCAGTCGTTGTGCCGGGGGCCGTTCGGAGGTAGCCCTCAAAGCATGCCAGCCAGTGCTTGAAGATAGAGGCCGAGTTAGCTGCTTGGGGTGCGATGCGCAGGCACTCCGGGGTGATTCGGAGCTCCATGTTCCCACGTCGTTTTCTTCAATTTAAATTCTGCTTAATAAATTGTAGCACCGTCAATATGACGCGAGGGCAGGTTGAGGTAATGTCAATTGAAGGCTTTATTAAGCAGAACTTTATCCCCAGCAGCGTGGTTACAGAATGCAGCTGCTGAGGGAAATGGAGGGAAAAACTGGGTTCTTATACCGGCATTTCTGGGTGGAGTCCAGTAGGTGGCAGATCCTATCAGGACCTGGCATCCCTCCACCAATAGCCTGTCGACATGTGGTGTACCGTATTACCCCTAATACATACCACCACAGTGTGTAGTATCTATCCCATTCTAATCCCATTTCCCAGCATTTGGTCTGTAGCCTTGCAAGCTCCGGCATTTCAAGAGCTCGTCTAAATGCTTCCTAAATGTTGTGAGGCTTCCCGCCTCTCCCACTCTCTCAGGCAGCGGGTTCCAGACTCCCAACACCCTCTGGGTGAACACATTTTCTTCAAATCCCCTCTAAATTTTCAGCCTCTTGCTCTAAATCGATGCCCTCTGGTTATTGATCCCTCCGCAAAGGGGAAAAGTTCATCCCTATCTACCCTATCTATGCCCCTCATAATTTTGTTCACCTCAATCAGATCGCACCCCCCGCCCCCCCCCCCCCCCCCCCCCCCAAGCCTTCTCTGCTCCAAGGAAAACAACCCCAGCCTAACCAGCCTCTCTTCACAGCTGAAATACTCCAGCCCAGGCAACGCCAAATGTAAACCTGTGGAGAAATGTTGACAAGTCATCTTTAGTAAGCCCAATCTTGAAATTTGTCGACACACAAGATCGCACGGTAGCACAAGTGGATAGCACTGTGGCTTCACAGCGCCAGGGTCCCAGGTTCGATTCCCCGCTGGAGTCACTGTCTGTGCGGAGTCTGCACGTTCTCCCCGTGTCTGCGTGGGTTTCCTCCGGGTGCTCCGGTTTCCTCCCACAGTCCAAAGACGGGCAGGTTAGGTGGATTGGCCATGATAAATTGCCCTTTAGTGACCAAAAAGATTAGGAGGGGTTATTGGGTTACGCGGATAGGGTGGAAGTGAGGGCTTAGGTGGGTCGGTGCAGACCCAATGGGCCGAATGGCCTCCTTCTGCACTGTATGTTCTATGTTCTAAGAGCTGAGGTAAGTATAAGAGCGAAAAAGGCTTCAGGAAAACAGAGAAGAGTAAGTAGAATTGGGAGCCAAGTGTAACCTGGAACTGATCATGGAGTCATGGAATCGTACAGTACAGAAGAGGCTCCGGCCCATCAAGCCTGAACCTACACAAAGAACCTACTCTAATCTGCACCCACCCACTTCCCAGCACTGGGCCCACAGCCTTGAATGTTATTACATTTCTAATGCTCATCCACGTACTTTTTAAAGGCTGTGAGGTTTCCTGCCTGACCTCCATCAGTGCACTCCAGACTCCCACCATCCTCTGGATGACATTTCTTTCCTCAAATCCCCTCTAAACCTCCACCTCCCCTCTAAGCCTTTCACTTTAAGATTATACCCCCTTGTTGTTGACCCTTAATACAAGGGGAACAACTGCTTCCTATCCACCCTGCCCATGCCCCACGTAATCTGATACACCTCAATCAGGTCCCCTCTCAGCCTTCCCTGCTCCAAAGAAAACAACACAAACTTATACAGCCTCTCTTCATAACTAAAATGCTCCATCCCAGGCAACATCCTGGTGAATCTCCTCTGCACCCTCTCTAGTACAATCACATCCTTCCTACAGTAAGGTGACCAGAACTGAACACAGTGCCCAACTGTGACCTAACCAAAGTCCTGTACAACTCCAACATAACCTCCCTGCTCTTATAATCTATGTAAGAAGTCTTACACCAGGTTAAAGTCCAACAGGTTTGTTTCAAACACTAGCTTTCGGATGCGCGACAACGCAGAATCGCCGAGCAGAAACTTACAGCCAAGTTCCGCACACATGAGTGCGGCCTCAACCGGGACCTGGGATTCATGTCGCATTACATTCATCCCCCACCATCTGGCCTGCGAAATCCTACCAACTGTCCTGGCTTGGTACAATTCACACCTCTTTAACCTGGGGTTACCCCATCTCTGGATCTGTAAAGATTTAATCACCTGCTAATGCTCGCATTCCAAGCATTGTTTGGCATCTTTGAATTGGTCTATATATGTGTTTCTGGAACAGACCTCTTCATTCACCTGAGGAAGGAGCAGCGCTCCGAAAGCTAGTGACATCGAAACAAACCTGTTGGACTTTAACCTGGTGTTGTAAGACTTCGTACTGTGCTCACCCCAGTCCAACGCCGGCATCTCCACATCATGGCTTATAATCTACGCCACGATTGATAAAGGCAAGTGTCCCCGTATGCCTTAACTACCCTATTAACCTGGCCTGTCGCCTTTAGGGATCTATGGACAAGCTCCCCAAGATCCCACTCAGCTTCCTAGCGTCCTGCCATTTATTGAATACTCCCTTGTTGTGTTACTCATTTCAAAGTGCATCATCTCACACTTTTCAGGGTTAAATTGCATCTGCCACTGATTTGCCTAGCTGACCAATCCGTCTATATCCTCCTGTAACCTAAGACCTCCTTTACTGTCAATCACCTGACCAATCTCGTGTCATCTGCAAATTTAGTTATCACCCCCCCCCCCCCCCCCCCCACATTTTCTTCTATATTGTTTATATATAACAAACAAAAAGGGAGCCAGCCCCGATCCCTGACACCACTGGTCACCGGCCTCCAGCCACACACATAGCCTTCTACACCCCACTCTGTCTCCTATCCCAAAGCCATATGAAAATGTGGGATGATAGATTCAGGAAGACATCTTGGAAAGATTCTGAAGGTTGTGGATGAATGTAGATCGACACATTCAAATACATCGGGCTGGATTCGCCGAGACATCGCGCTGAAATTGCGAAACGCGGTCGGCCGGAGAATCCGCTCCGACGCCGAAATCGGGTTAGATGCAGGTTTCACGACGATTTCGGATTCTCCGGACCCCCCCCCAACACAACGCAATCGCGGCGCCCACCGCGCGTCCCGGAGAATGGCATCAAGTGCCCTGATGACTGATTCTCCGGGGCCTCAGCGATTCCGCGGCCTGAATGGGCCGATTTCCCGATGGCGTGGTTCTAACCACCTATAGAAGGTCGAGATACCGGCGTTCTGGCTCAGGCGGCTGTGGTCGGAGGTAGGAGTTCGCGTGGGGGGACCGTGGACTCCCCCCAACGGACACCAGCCCTGCTCTCTGTGAGGGGGGGTGCCCTGCCAGGGGAGGGGGGGGGGACCCTGCCAGGGGAGGGGGGGGCCCTGCCAGGGGAGGAGAGGGGAAGGGGGGAACAGGCTGGGCAGTGGGGGAGCCCCTGCCATGACCGGGCGGCGCCCACGCAACAAACGCCATTACGACGGTCACCTTGTTGCCCACCCACCTCGGCACCTGGGTGAACGCAGGATTAACGGCCACATCCCCCCCCCCCTCCCCGGCCACCCCACTCAACCGGCGATACCCAACGGGGGGAACATCCAGGGCCACACTGACGGCAGCCCCCAATGAGGGCAGTGCCATGAAACGGTGGCCATGGCAGCAGGGACGTGCACCAGGAGCAGGGGCACCGATGGGGCGGGGGTGAACAAAGAACAAAGAAAAGTACAGCACAGGAACAGGCCCTTCGGCCCTCCAAGCCCATGCCGACCATGCTGCCCGTCTAAACTACAATCTTCTACACTTCCTGGGTCCGTATCCCTCTATTCCCATCCTATTCATGTATTTGTCAAGATGCCCCTTAAACGTCACTATCGTCCCTGCTTCCACCACCTCCTCCGGCAGCGAGTTCCAGGCACCCACTACCCTCTGTGTGGGGGACATGCGTGGCTGCGGTGCTCAGTGCCAACCGGGATGACCATGTAGCCCATGGCACTTGGATGTGCACGGGTCTATGCGCCATGGTAACATCTTCTCCCCTCACCCCCTGCAGATCATAATGTTTGTGAACCACCCAGCGCGTTGGCCGCCGTGGCGAGGGCCACTGCCCGACATGCAGCCCTGTGGCAGCGCGAGCGCATGCGGCTCAGAGAGGAGGCGGAGGCTGCAGCAGAGGAGTGGGCCGCAGATGGGCCGCCTGCCCGACAGGCTGAGGAGGAGGAGATGATGGTGCCAAGGAGGTGCCTGATGAGGCCCCGTGTGTACCGGCGGCGTATGTCCTTCCAGGCACTCCCGTACCGGGCATGCAGGAGGAGGCTGCGGATGAGCCGGGAAACCGTCGGACACAGCTGGCACATGATGGCACACCTGGCACCGTGTGGGAATGAGGGAGGGCACCTGCTCCCAGTGGCCGTCAAGGTGACGGATGCCCTGTATGCCCTTGCGGACCGGTACATACAGTTCCCTGTGGACCGCGCCCACCAGGGTGCCCGGGTCATCAATGGGGTGCATGTCGCCCTGCGGATCACAGGCCGCTGTTCACGAACAGGAAGGGGTACCACTCCATGAATGTTCAGGTGGTCTGTGACCACCAGATGAAGATCCTGCACGTCTGCCCGGTACCCGGGCAGTGTACTTGACGCGTTCGTGTTGCCGGAATCATTGATACCCGGCATGTTCGAGGGACGCCCCCCGCCGGCTGCGGGGCTGGTTGCTGGGGGTTACCCGTTGCGGTCGTGTCCGTCCCCATGACCCGCCCATTATCCCTCTCCCCATCTTCCTCCTCATCCGACTAGGCCTGCCCTTGCCCCTCATCCCCCTCCAGCACATCGCCCCTCTGCTGGGCTATATTGTGGAGGACGCAGCAGACCACCACGATGCGGCTGACCCTCCTGGCCTCGTACTGGAGGACCCCTCCAGAGCGGTCCAGGCACCTGAGGCGCACCTTCAGGACCCCGAAGCACCTCGCGACCACACCTCTGGTCGCACAATGGGCATCATTGTAGCGGGTCCCCTGGGTTGCGGTGTCCTGGGTCGTCTCGGCCAGAGGGCTGGTGTTCCGGCTGCCTTCCCCATCAGTGCTTTGGTCCCTGGGGGGCACTGGACCTGGCACTGGGTAAACACTAACAGCAACAGTGTTAGACGGCCGCACGCATCCACTCCAGCGGTTTGGTCTCCATTAGCATTGGTGCACAGGGCACCCAGCCATTGCGGCTGGCATGGGTGGGTGCAGCCATGTGATCAGGATGGGGGTGGGACTGTCCCCCTTATCATAGGCTTATCATAGAATTTACAGTGCAGAAGGAGGCCATTCGGCCCATCGAGTCTGCACCAGCTCCTGGAAAGAGCACCCTACCCAAGCCCACACCTCCACCCTATCCCCATAACCCAGTAACCCCACCCAACACTAAGGGTAATTTTGGACACTAAGGGCAATTTATCATGGCCAATCCACCTAACCTGCACATCTTTGGACTGTGGGAGGAAACCGGAGCACCCGGAGGAAACCCACGCACACACGGGGAGAACGTGCCGACTCCGCACAGACAGTGACCCAAGCCGGAATCGAACCTGGGACCCTGGAGCTGTGAAGCAATTGCGCTATCCACAATGCTACCTTGTTGCCCACAAACTGGGCACCCCTGGGGGGGGGGTCACATGTGTGGGGGGGGGGTAGGGTGGTTGTTGCCAGGGGCACAGCGCTGGGTACTCACCCTGGCTACCCTGAGGAGATCGTGCAGCTTCTTTTGGCACTGGTCAGCAGTCCGGGCCACCTCCTCGACGGGGCTGACGGCGTCGGCCGCCTCCGCCCAGGCACGGCAAACGATGGCGCCTGCTGTCCTGCGGCCCGGCCCGGGATACAACACCAGCCTCCTCTCCACGGCGTCCAGGAGGGTGTTCAACTCTGTCCCTGAAAGTTGGTGCTCTGGCGCCCATCTTTCCTGCGAAGCGTTGAATACCTGCATGCCCGTGACGCCGTCCTGAAACTCCACGGTTTTCACAGCGGCCTCAACACTTAGCCTCGTTTTGGGAGAATCCAACCCATAATTTCCCAAACAGTGTGAGTGTAAATAAATCAAACCCCATGGAATCCAATCCGGGGTTTTATATAAGGACGGTACTCTGCAGGTCTGGGCATCGGCAGGGTATTAACCAATTAGAAACTGGCGCTGAACACTCTGCAGCTTGTAATGATATTTACAATCTTAGTGCTGCATTATTAATAACCTGAATGTCTGACGAATAGAACTTCAGAAGCATTAACAGCGATGCTCCTGTCTGTACACTTTCTGAAATGGCGGGTTTTTCATTTATCTATTCCAGAACAGAAAAAGAGTAAAGTTGGAGAGAAGGTGAGGAGAAGGAAAGCCGCCACATTCCGGACCGTCTCACAGCTCCACAAGGTATCAACAAAATCACATTGTCTAATCCACACCGCCAGTATCAAATTACACTGACTCCGGCCAGTGTCACTCCGGCCAGTGTCACTCCGGCCAGAGTCACTCCGGCCAGTGTCACTCCGGCCAGTGTCACTCCGGGCAGTGTCACTCCGGCCAGTGTCACTCCATCTATTGTCACTCCGGCCAGTGTCACTCCGGCCAGTGTCACTCCATCTATTGTCACTCCGGCCAGTGTCACTCCGGCCAGTGTCACTCCGGCCAGTGTCACTCCGGCCAGTGTCACTCCGGCCAGTGTCACCCCGGCCAGTGTCACCCCGGCCAGTGTCACTCCGGCCAGTGTCACTCCATCTATTGTCACTCCATCTATTGTCACTCCGGCCAGTGTCACTCCGGCCAGTGTCACTCCGGCCAGTGTCACTCCGGCCAGTGTCACTCCGGCCAGTGTCACTCCGGCCAGTGTCACTCCGGCCAGTGTCACTCCGGCCAGTGTCACCCCGGCCAGTGTCACTCCGGCCAGTGTCACTCCGGCCAGTGTCACTCCGGCCAGTGTCACCCCGGCCAGTGTCACTCCATCTATTGTCACTCCGGCCAGTGTCACTCCATCTAGTGTCACTCCGGCCAGTGTCACTCCGGCCAGTGTCACTCCGGCCAGTGTCACTCCATCTATTGTCACTCCGGCCAGAGTCACTCCGGCCAGTGTCACTCCGGCCAGTGTCACTCCGGCCAGAGTCACTCCGGCCAGTGTCACTCCATCTATTGTCACTCCATCTATTGTCACTCCGGCCAGTGTCACTCCGGCCAGTGTCACTCCGGCCAGTGTCACTCCATCTATTGTCACTCCGGCCAGAGTCACTCCGGCCAGTGTCACTCCGGCCAGAGTCACTCCGGCCAGTGTCACTCCATCTATTGTCACTCCGGCCAGTGTCACTCCGGCCAGTGTCACTCCATCTATTGTCACTCCATCTATTGTCACTCCGGCCAGTGTCACTCCGGCCAGTGTCACTCCGGCCAGTGTCACTCCGGCCAGTGTCACTCCATCTATTGTCACTCCATCTATTGTCACTCCGGCCAGAGTCACTCCGGCCAGAGTCACTCCGGCCAGAGTCACTCCGGCCAGTGTCACTCCGGCCAGTGTCACTCCGGCCAGTGTCACTCCATCTATTGTCACTCCGGCCAGTGTCACTCCGGCCAGAGTCACTCCGGCCAGAGTCACTCCGGCCAGAGTCACTCCGGCCAGAGTCACTCCGGCCAGAGTCACTCCGGCCAGAGTCACTCCGGCCAGAGTCACTCCGGCCAGAGTCACTCCCATCTATTGTCACTCCGGCCAGTGTCACTCCGGCCAGTGTCACTCCATCTATTGTCACTCCGGCCAGTGTCACTCCGGCCAGTGTCACTCCATCTATTGTCACTCCGGCCGGTGTCACTCCATCTATTGTCACTCCGGCCAGTGTCACTCCATCTATTGTCACTCCATCTATTGTCACTCCATCTATTGTCACTCCATCTATTGTCACTCCGGCCAGTGTCACTCCGGCCAGTGTCACTCCGGCCAGTGTCACTCCGGCCAGTGTCACTCCGGCCAGTGTCACTCCGGCCAGTGTCACCCCGGCCAGTGTCACTCCGGCCAGTGTCACTCCGGCCAGTGTCACTCCGGCCAGTGTCACCCCGGCCAGTGTCACTCCGGCCAGTGTCACTCCATCTATTGTCACTCCGGCCAGTGTCACTCCATCTAGTGTCACTCCGGCCAGTGTCACTCCGGCCAGTGTCACTCCGGCCAGTGTCACTCCATCTATTGTCACTCCGGCCAGAGTCACTCCGGCCAGTGTCACTCCGGCCAGTGTCACTCCGGCCAGAGTCACTCCGGCCAGTGTCACTCCATCTATTGTCACTCCATCTATTGTCACTCCGGCCAGTGTCACTCCGGCCAGTGTCACTCCGGCCAGTGTCACTCCGGCCAGTGTCACTCCATCTATTGTCACTCCGGCCAGAGTCACTCCGGCCAGTGTCACTCCGGCCAGAGTCACTCCGGCCAGTGTCACTCCATCTATTGTCACTCCGGCCAGTGTCACTCCGGCCAGTGTCACTCCATCTATTGTCACTCCATCTATTGTCACTCCGGCCAGTGTCACTCCGGCCAGTGTCACTCCGGCCAGTGTCACTCCGGCCAGTGTCACTCCATCTATTGTCACTCCATCTATTGTCACTCCATCTATTGTCACTCCGGCCAGAGTCACTCCGGCCAGAGTCACTCCGGCCAGAGTCACTCCGGCCAGTGTCACTCCGGCCAGTGTCACTCCGGCCAGTGTCACTCCATCTATTGTCACTCCGGCCAGTGTCACTCCGGCCAGAGTCACTCCGGCCAGAGTCACTCCGGCCAGAGTCACTCCGGCCAGAGTCACTCCGGCCAGAGTCACTCCGGCCAGAGTCACTCCCATCTATTGTCACTCCGGCCAGTGTCACTCCGGCCAGTGTCACTCCGGCCAGTGTCACTCCATCTATTGTCACTCCGGCCAGTGTCACTCCGGCCAGTGTCACTCCATCTATTGTCACTCCGGCCGGTGTCACTCCATCTATTGTCACTCCGGCCAGTGTCACTCCATCTATTGTCACTCCATCTATTGTCACTCCATCTATTGTCACTCCATCTATTGTCACTCCGGCCAGTGTCACTCCGGCCAGTGTCACTCCGGCCAGTGTCACTCCGGCCAGTGTCACTCCGGCCAGTGTCACTCGGGCCATTGTCACTCGGTCCATTGTCACTCCGTCCATTGTCACTCCGTCCATTGTCACTCCGTCCATTGTCACTCCGTCCATTGTCACTCCGACCATTGTCACTCTGTCCATTGTCACTCTGTCCATTGTCACTCTGTCCATTGTCACTCCGACCATTGTCACTCCGACCATTGTCACTCCGACCATTGTCACTCCGACCATTGTCACTCCGACCATTGTCACTCCGACCATTGTCACTCCGTCCATTGTCACTCCGTCCATTGTCACTCCGTCCATTGTCACTCCGTCCATTGTCACTCCGTCCATTGTCACTCTGTCCCATACGGTCAGAAACAGGGGCATTTATAATGGGGAACAATTCAATGGCTGAGCGACTAAATACATGTGTTGAATCCTCTGAGCTAATATCCCGTGTATGGGAGGGTGGCTGTGGGTCCTAACTTTGAGATGTGTGAAATCCTGTAACTATCAAGGCTAGAGATTTGTTAATTCCTTTTTACAGGAAAGCTTGAATAAGTTGATGTCGAACCTCCGCTCCACACAGCCACATTTTGTCCGCTGTTTAATTCCTAACGAATCCAAGACCCCAGGTACGGTTAAAATGAATCTGGAATCTTTCAGAGTTCACATTCACAGATCCTGTACTTCACGAGGGATTTGTTTCTGAAATAAATTAGTCATTAAATGTTTACTTTCTTCCGCTGTGTTTTGGTCAATTTTCCCCTTTCTCTGGAACATTTTCCTGATGCTCAGAGCCTGGGATTGCATGTAGGAACATTTTGGATATTAGTGAGTACAGAACCTGTATCCTCTGCAATGGCAGCCACTCAATGTGAGACCTAACTCAGGAGTTGTTGCAATCTTGTCGCTCAGTCAGAATGCTGTGGGTTCAGGTCGCACGCCAGAGAATTGAACACGATCTTTGGACTGACACTCCAGGACAATCGTGAGAGAGTGCAGTCTGGTCAGAGATGCCTATCCTTCATGTCACACATTGAACGGAGGCCTTCTAGTAACATTGGAACTGGAATAGGCTACTTGGCTTGAGCCTGCTCCGCTATTTAACCAGATCGTTAGTTAACACTAATTGTCACTGCTGATCTTCACCCTCAAGGCTAGCTTCCCGCACCAGCCCTGTATCTGGGCAGCACGGTAGCACAAGTGGGTAGCACTGTGGCTTCACAGCTCCAGGGTCCCAGGTTCGATTCCCCGCTGGGTCACTCTCTGTGCGGAGTCTGCACCTTCTCCCCGTGTCTGCGTGGGTTTCCTCCGGGTGCTCTGGTTTCCTCCCACAGTCCAAAGACGTGCAGGTTAGGTGGATTGGCCATGATAAATTGCCCTTAGTATGCAAAGTGTTAGGAGGGGTACGATGGTTTATCGGGTTACGGGGATAGGGTGGATGTGAGGGCTTAAGTGGGTCGGTGCAGACTCGATGGGCCGAATGGCCTCCTTCTGCACTGCATGTTCTATGTTCTGTCTCTTAATGTCATTGGGATTGAGAAATCGATCAATCTCTGCTTTAAACATTCTCCGTGACTGAGTCTCCACAGCCCCATGGACTGGAGAATTCTAAAGATGCACCACCCTCTGACTTAAGAAATTCCTCCTCATCTCACTCCTAAATACCCCTTATTCTGAGGCTGTGACACCTGGTACTAACTCCCCCCAACCAGAGGAAACAGCCCTCCCACATCTACTTTGCCTTGCCCTCTCGAAAGCACATAAGAGATGCCATGGTACTATTTTGTAAAAGAGGAGGAGAGGTCTCCAGGCCAATGTTTAGCCCAATGGGTCTTTTGGTCATTTTTCGCAATGCTGCTTATGGGATCTTGCTGTGTACAAATCCACTCCTACGTTTCCCTGCAACAATGATGACACTTTGAAAATTGTATTAGTTGTGAAGCACTTTGGGATATCCCGAGGCAATGAAAGGCGCTATAGAAATGTAAATGTATTTATTTCCTTTCTGTTCTCCTTCCCCTTCTTCTTTCACTCATTCATTTCTTTAAATTCGTCTCTTCCCTCCCTCTCAACACTGGCTGTCTAAGGTTCTGTGTGAAGATAGGTTTCCAGAGGACTATCAGTGCCTACCTCCAATAAGATTGGGGATAGAGAGGGTTGGGGGTAGAGAGGGTTGGGGGTAGAGAGGGTTGGGGTAGAGAGGGTTGGGGGTAGAGAGGGTTGGGGGTAGAGAGGGTTGGGGGTAGAGAGGGTTGGGGGTAGAGAGGGTTGGGGGTAGAGGGGGTTGGGGGTAGAGGGGGTTGGGGGTAGAGGGGGTTGGGGGTAGAGGGGGTTGGG
Source organism: Scyliorhinus torazame (assembly GCF_047496885.1). Lineage (NCBI taxonomy): Eukaryota > Metazoa > Chordata > Chondrichthyes > Carcharhiniformes > Scyliorhinidae > Scyliorhinus > Scyliorhinus torazame. The sequence goes on from NC_092712.1 coordinate 22,938,964, forward strand.
GGTAGAGGGGGTTGGGGGTAGAGGGGGTTGGGGGTAGAGGGGGTTGGGGGTAGAGGGGGTTGGGGGTAGAGGGGGTTGGGGGTAGAGGGGGTTGGGGGTAGAGGGGGTTGGGGGTACAGAGGGTTGGGGGCAGAGCCGGTTGGGGCTAGAAGGGGTTGGGGGTAGAGGGGGTTGGGGGTAGAGAGGGTTGGGGTAGAGAGGGTTGGGGCTAGAGGGGATTGGGGCTAGAGGGGGTTGGGGCTAGAGGGGGTTGGGGCGAGAGGAGGTTGGGGCTAGAGGGGGTTGGGGCTAGAGAGGGTTGGGGCTAGAGAGGGTTGAGGCTAGAGAGGGTTGAGGCTAGAGAGGGTTGGGGCTAGAGAGGGTTGGGGGTAGAGGGGGTTGGGGCTAGAGAGAGTTGGGGCTAGAGTGGGTTGGGGCTAGAGAGGGTTGGGGCTAGAGAGGGTTGGGGGAGAGAGGGTTGGGGGGAGAGAGGGTTGGGGGGAGAGAGGGTTGGGGGAGAGAGGGTTGGGGGAGAGAGGGTTGGGGGAGAGAGGGTTGGGGGAGGAGAGGGTTGGGGTTGGAGAGGGTTGGGGGGAGAGAGGGTTGGGGGGTAGAGAGTGTTGGGAGGTAGAGAGGGTTGGGGGGTAGAGAGGGTTGGGGGGTAGAGAGGGTTGGGGGGTAGAGAGGGTTGGGGGTAGAGAGGGTTGGGGGGAGAGAGGGTTGGGAGGAGAGAGGGTTGGGGTTAGAGAGGGTTGTGAGGAGAGAGGGTTGTGAGGAGAGAGGGTTGGGGGGAGAGAGGGTTGGGAGGAGAGAGGGTTGGGAGGAGAGAGGGTTGGGGTTAGAGAGGGTTGGGGTTAGAGAGGGTTGGGGGAGAGAGGGTTGGGGGGAGAGAGGGTTGGGGGGAGAGAGGGTTGGGGTTAGAGAGGGTTGTGAGGAGAGAGGGTTGTGAGGAGAGAGGGTTGGGAGGAGAGAGGGTTGGGGTTAGAGAGGGTTGGGGTTAGAGAGGGTTGGGGGAGAGAGGGTTGGGGGGAGAGAGGGTTGGGGGGAGAGAGAGTTGGGGGAGAGAGGGTTGGGGGGAGAGAGGGTTGGGGGGAGAGAGGGTTGGGGGGGAGAGAGGGTTGGGGCTAGAGAGGGTTGGGGGTAGAGGGGGTTGGGGCTAGAGAGAGTTGGGGCTAGAGTGGGTTGGGGCTAGAGTGGGTTGGGGCTAGAGAGGGTTGGGGGAGAGAGGGTTGGGGGGAGAGAGGGTTGGGGGGAGAGAGGGTTGGGGGAGAGAGTGTTGGGGGAGAGAGGGTTGGGGGAGAGAGGGTTGGGGGAGGAGAGGGTTGGGGTTGGAGAGGGTTGGGGGGAGAGAGGGTTGGGGGGTAGAGAGTGTTGGGAGGTAGAGAGGGTTGGGGGGTAGAGAGGGTTGGGGGGTAGAGAGGGTTGGGGGTAGAGAGGGTTGGGGGGAGAGAGGGTTGGGAGGAGAGAGGGTTGGGGGGAGAGAGGGTTGGGGTTAGAGAGGGTTGTGCGCGGAGATGAACATTGGTGATCATTTCACCCCCGACTGTGACTAATCTTTCATTGAATTGTATTTTTTTTGAAGGTGTGATCGATGCGCATCTTATTCTCCATCAGCTGAGATGTAATGGAGTGCTGGAAGGAATCCGGATTTGCCGGATAGGTTTTCCGAGCCGCATCTTCTACGGTGACTTCAAGCAGAGGTAAAAGGTTGAGTTTTGTTGAAATGACCCTTGAGCTTTCCACTCCCGTTGGTGTTGGAGACACCAGTCCTGTCAGGATTCTCAGGCGTAGACATCACTGCCCCAAATTAGTCAGCATTCTGCCCTTATTTACATGAAAAAATCCTGAAATATAGAAAAAGTGAGGTCCCATTTAGCCTGGAATCTATTCCAGCATCATGGCTGATCTGTATCTTAAATCCATTGATCTTCCTTCGTTCTGTGGCCCCTAATAACCTTGCCCTGAACTTTTCATTTGATGCCTCAGCCTTAATTAACACCTGTTTAGGGAAAGGAGATCCAGATTTCTTCCAGCCTTTATGTGAGGAAATGTTTTCGCCCCGAGCAGCCTAGCTCCAATATTAAGTTATGCCCCCTTATACCTGACTGCCCCCACCCCACAGCTCCCAGGAACATTGTTAATCATCTTAAACGCCTCCGATAAAATTAACCTTTAACCTTTTTTTTAAATTTAGATTACCCAATTAATTTTTCCAATTAAGGGGCAATTTAGTGTGGCCAATCCACCTACTCTGCACATTTTTCGGGTTGTGGGGACGAAGCCCACGCAAACACTGGGAGAATGTGCAACCTCCACACCTCCCAGAGCCGGGATGGAACCTGGGACCTCAGCGCCGTGAGGCAGCTATGCTAACCTCTAGGCCACTGTGCTGCCCTAACCTTTAACCTTCTATACACTTGTTCAGCTTTGTAGACAGCGAGACGGGGCAGCATTATATTGATTACCAAGGATACAAAACTTGGCAACATAGTAGATCAGTGTTTTTCAAATTTTCTTTTCCTGGATCCCCCTTTTTACCAACCGGACGACCTTTGCGACCCATCATTTCCGCGTACCTTTAGTGTGACAGGTCAGTCTGCTTGGTCCTCACGATCTCACTTGCTTTGTCATTCAATGTTACATTTCTGCGAAGGACTTCAGCTGATGGTTTAAGTACTTGCTGTGCATCCTTTGAAAAAAAAACAAGAGCTTGTTCTTGAACTCGCCATGAACTTGTCTTCAAATACCTTTGAGGTTTTGAGGGTTTCAAACTTTTGTTTGCCAGTATTTCCCTGTATATAATACACATGGGCTTTGCATGACTGCATCGTTTGCTTTTAAAATCTGGCTGTAGCCGGCGTTCTTTTTTTAAAAAAATGTTAACGGTTGTGTTTATTAGTTACGAAAATATTGAAGACTGGAGAAATGAAAAGGCTCTTTGACTGGGTTGGCCTGTTATTCAGGAGATGTTTCTAATTAGTTTAATGCTTTTGTGCCTGTCCACTAACGAAACTGACCAATCTCACAGGTCAATACCCTGTAGTCGCTGAAAATGAGAGTATCCCCCTCACTCATTCACTGAGCTTCAAATTCCCAATGCTCTAACCCAATCATTCCTGCCATTGATGTTCTCCATGCTAACACTGGAAGTCACTCAGCTCACCCTTTTCCTGAAATTGAGAAAACCTCACGGAAAATCCACCAAACTGGAAAACCTACATCTGAATAATTCCTGGAGCAGTGTTGGTAGAGGATCTGAGTTCTTCCTGCTTTACAAACAGTGCAGGGGTCCAAAAGTGGACCTGGAAGATCTTCCCTCCCAATTTGTTATTAGGATGTTGGAGACATTGGCAAGTGTCGAAGAAATTATAAGTCAGCACTTCGAGTTTTCACCAAAGGTCCTTTAATTAAACACAAAGTTTGTCGGGGGGGGGGGGGGGGGGGGGTTGGAGAGACCACAGTCATTCCAAATGTCCCCGCTTTACAGAGGTAAAGGCAGGAAATTTATATGATACAGTAAGCAGTATCTAGGACAGAAAGCATTCTTTAGATTAGCAAGAGACAGAAAAATGAGCAGGTCGGAGTTAGATTTTAATAACAGGACTTGGGTTCCTTGCCTAAGAAAAATAATAATTGTATGCTGTCAGTGAAACAGTGTGCAGCTGTACGCTTTTTTACATTGTATGACCTTCTGACTATTTCATACAGAACATCTTGACTGAAATAAGGCTAAACATCCATCATGCTTTGCCAAGTGCCTATTTCCATGAAATATAGGCAAGCAACTGGTTAAAATGAATACATGGTATTAAGGCAACTAATCCACCAACTAAAGTCCCTTCTGCAGCAAGGCTTCCCTTGATAAGGTGGTGAGAGTTGTTTCAGAGGACGTTAAGAGAGAACCACATGGTGTTGGACTGGAGTCACATGTAGGCTAGAGGAGGGAGCGATGCCCGCATCACTTCCATGAAGGACATTAGAGAGTGACTTGGGGCTTTATGACAATCCAATAGCTTCTGCCGCTCGTTCTGGCAATGCCAGCCACCAAACATCTGGTGGTGGGATCTGAATTCCTGACTCTTGGATGACTAATCTAGTGCCATAAACCCTAGCCTGCTGTACACTAATACTCAAACCTTTCTATACAGAAAATTCCTTCAACAAATGAGTAAATGTGATTGTTGCAGATACTGGATCTTGAATCCAAACGTCCTGCCAAAAGATACGTACGTGGACAGCAGGACGGCTGCAGAGGCACTTCTTGCGTCACTGGCCATCGATCGCAGTCAGTATCGCTTTGGGCACACAAAGGTGAGCAGTGGGAGTCGAGCCGAGCCATGGAGGGCAGGGGTCACGGCAGGATCTTCCAGCCCCACCGATGTCCGCAGCGTTTTACCTGGCTCACCTGTCAGGCCATTGGGCAACCCGCTGGTGGGCAGGGTTAGAAAATCCCACCCCTAGATTTAGGGCTGTGTTTATTACCCGTCCATAATTGCCCTTAACCGAGTGATTTGCCAGGTCTTGTCAGCCGGCAGTTAAGAGTCACCACATTGCCGTGGGCCTGGAGTCACATGTAGGCCAGACCGGGTAAGGACGGCAGATTTCCTTCCCTAAAGGACATTAGTGACCCAGACAGACAATCTAATAGTTTCATGCTCACCATTATTCATACTATCTTTTTTCCATTACAGATTTATGTAGTAACTGAATTCAAATTCTCTATCATTAGGCCAGACCGGCCGAATCAAGTCCAGTAACACAGCACTCTGTAAATAATTAAATGTTACTCTTTTTGCTTTCTTTACAATTACCCTCAGGAACTCACCTAATTCCCAGTTGAAGTTTTGAATGAATCCACACAGCTGCAAAAAACTTATTCCAATGATTGACAATCTCCCTGAAGGGTAGGAATCCCTAACCAGAGCAGCAGATCCCTGGGAAGCCCACCACCTGGAGGTTCCCCTCCAAGCCACTCACCACCCTGACTTGGAAATATATCGCCGCTCCTTCACTGTCGCTGGGTCAAAATCCTGGAACTGCCTCCCTGACAGCACTGTGGGGGTACCTACACCACACGGTCTGCAACGGTTTGCGAAGGCAGCTCACCACCTCAGGGGCAATTAGGGATGGGTAACAAATGTTGGCCGAGCCAGTAATGCTCACACCCCAAAAATGCAAAGAATCAACCCTGGTTCTACACTACACAGAAATAGACCCATTGGCACAACACATCTGTGCTGGGGTTTAGGCTCCACCCTGAGCCTCTTCCCTCACCTCCTTACTTCACCCTAGCACCTTCTATTCCTCGCTCCCTCATCGATATTGCAATGATGTGTTAGTGAGTGTACATTGCTCCTGAATATTGGACACACGCTTTGAAAGGTGAAGCAGCGTTTGAAATAGATCAGTCACACCCAGGAAATATTCTCCGCATATTGACTGAGATTTTCCTTCTCTTTGAATGTCCAGTTTTAAACCGGATTCCCTGGATAGATATGTAAGGAGGATCATGTACCCCAGTAAAGGCGGCCCGGTAGCACAGTGGTTAGCACGGTTGCTTCACAGCTCCAGGATCCCAGGTTCGATTCCTGGCTTGGGTCACTGTCTGTGCGGAGTCTGCACGTTCTCCCCGTGTCTGCGTGGGTTTCCTCCGGGTGCTCCGGTTTCATAGAATTTACAGTGCAGAAGGAGGCCGTTCGGCCCATCGGGTCTGCACCGGCTCTTGGAAAGAGCACCCGACCCAAGCCCACATCTCCGCCCTATCCCCATAACCCAGTAACCCCACCCAACACTAAGGGCAATTTTGAACACTTAAGGGCAACTTAGCATGGCCAATCCACCTAACCTGTACATCTTTGGACTGTGGGAGGAAACCGAAGCAGACGCGGGGAGAATGTGCAGACTCCGCACAGACAGTGGCCCAAGCCGGGAATCGAACCTGGGACCCTGGAGCCGTGAAGCAATTGTGCTAACCACCATGCTACCGTGCTGCCCTGTGGTTTCTTCCCACAGTCCAACGATGTGCAGGTTAAGTGGATTGGCCATGCTAAATTGCCCTTAGTTACTGATTATGGGGATGGGGTGGAGTCGTGGGCTTGGGTGGCGTGCTCTTTCCAAGAGCTGGTGCAGACTCGATGGGCCAAATGGCCTCCTTCTGCACTGTAAATTCTACGATTCTATGAAGGCACGTTAGGAACAACTCTAGTGGAGGCTCAGGAGCAAGTGGGAGAATCGCCCAGCCAAAGTTGAAGAGAGCGAGTGGGGGAGAAGATAAAATATCCAGAGAGCAGCTCAAATCTTTGTAAGTGACAGTGATTCCCTGTCCGACAGGTGTTCTTCAGAGCTGGCCTGCTCGGACTCCTGGAAGAAATGAGAGACAAAAGGTTGGCCAAGATTCTAACCCTGATGCAAGCCAAGTGTCGTGGCACACTGGCACGCTTGGAATTTCAGAAGTTGGTTACAATGAGGTAAGGAAAGAGAGAATGTCAGTGATCTGATGGAATCTCCTCCACCCACCCAGCCTATGGGATGTGAGCAGCCCCGTGGGATCCAATAGGTGTGGGATCTGGGAATTCTAACAAGCTCTTTGACCTCCAACATCACTCTGAAGATAGGATCCCCGGATCCTGAACTGAACTTGGTGGCTCGATCGCAAAAGATCGGACGGAAATCTGGGAAATGAAGCTGACCTATCTGTCGCAGGGCAGCTGAATGAATTGATACGGGTTAGGGCTTTATTCTGTCATCTGTTTGTACCTTAACTGAGCTCTGAACAGGAATGGTGACAATTTTACATTGCAGAACATTCGGCGTTAATTCCTCAAAGATAATTCAACCTATCAAAGGCCTTCCTTGTTTTAAAAACCTTTATTAAATTTTCTCTCCTCCAATGGGAATGTTCCCATTCTCTCAGATTTCGCTCCAGGTCTATCATTCCCCTGCTCTTGTTTGTCTAAAATTAAGATTCCCCCTCACAGCAGCACATTATACTGTCACTGTGAAATAGCCGGTCCCTAATCTAACTTGAAGAATCTCTTTGCTCATGTACCCCCCTGCCCCTATTTGGGAAACCTGAATGGCTATTGATCTCCAAATAGCTTTATTCACCGACACTCTCATTGATTATTTTTCATTCTATATATATCCACTTCTCTAACTCTTTTCCTCCATTTCCATTGTGCTTTGGAAACTGTCATTTTCAAGAGGATAGTCCTAAAATCCTTACTTACAAGTGTTACGAACAGAAGGGGTTTAATTTAAACAATCCTCTTTCTCTGCTCACCACCCGTCCATAGACAGAAAGGTGTTTCTGATTTTTGATTTCCCTCTTCATAAACAGTGGCATATTTCCCAATCCCTCCATTTTGGTACAATCCAATTTTTATTAATAATCCTACAGCAAACCCGAGACAGGATGAACTAAACTAGTTATTGTCAATAGAAATGACTTCCACAAGAAAATAGGCATGCAGAAATAAATTAAGCTTGTGGTTAAAAGTCTAGGAGTTCAAACGTTGCAATGGAAACGATGTAGATGGGGGCCGGGCATTCAACTATTCAGGGCCCTCTTTCTGAGCTGCTGTTTGATAGATGGCTGAAGATGACTGACCATATAGCAAGACAGTGCAATTGGTTCCACTGGCTGGGAGGGGTCATTTGACATCACCTTCCCACTTTAGCATTGGCAAAGGATGTATTCCTTTGTCTGGATTCTTGGGATTGGTAATGTTGCAACCATTACGATTTCCAAAGGAATTCCAAATGGTCCTTAGTCCTAGCAGATTAGTAGTTTCCATTGGTCAGGCTTGGCTTTGGAAATTTAGATGGCCTTTTATAATTCCCTTTGAACTTGATCTCTGCAGCCACAGAAGTCATTAATGTATCTTCCAGGATAACAATATGCAAGATACCGCGACACTGCCAAATAGCTCTTTTGTTCAAAAATACAGCCAGACGTGTCTTCAATCATTTTAAAGTCTTTGTCCAGTTTATTTTTAAATATTAAGAAGTAGCCATGTTGATATATATTTCATAAAAATATAGTACCAAGTCTCAGCTCTGTTACATGTGTGATATTTGGACAATGTTCAATCACGTCCACGTACGCTGTCTGAGATCGTCAGAATTAAAAGGTGGCACAACATTCTGGACATTTCCTTCGAGAGGGCAAAGACTAAACAATGACGTAGATGCGGCTACGGGCTGCTCACATAATCTGAATACCTGACCACTAGACCACAGCAAAGGCACTCTACGTTTAAACTCCCTTCTGAAGCTGGGTAAAAGCTCAGTGGTGGTCCGTTGAAAAGGTATAAAGATTGCTTAAAGGTTAACTTAAACAAAAGTGTAACTTCTCAATGGACATGTTGGAACATGATCTTTGTGGCAGGGGGAAAAATGGTAAATGGAATACGTTACTTCACATAACGGCGTCAAATTGTATTATTCACGTCATTCTATTATGTTCTGAAGTTTTATACAGTCGTATTTTATCAAATTTCCTTGCTTTGATCGGACAAAGGAACAAGAATAGGCCATTCAGCCACTCAAGCATGCTTTCCCAAGCAATCAGATCATGATTGGTCTGTATCTCAACTCCATATCCTTTACTACCCTTCCCTAACACCCCTACTATCCTTTTAATAACCGTCCCAAATTTCATAATCTTAATACCCTTCCCAAACTTCCCTAATATCCTCCAAAACAATTAGATCATTGATCATAATAGATCATAGAACTTACAATGCGGAAGGAGGCCATTCGGCCCATCGAGTCTGCACCGGCCCTTGGAAAGAGCACCCTATCCAAGATCCATACCTCCACCCTATCCCCGTAACCCAGTAACCCCACCTAACCTTTTGGACACTAAGGGGCAATTCCGTAGCAAAACTCTCTCAGCCTTGAAAATTTCACTTGATCCCGGCGATCGACACTGCTTGGTGGTTGGCACAGGGTACGGTGTAATTGGAAACGGGTGTTCTTCGCTCAGCAAGGATGCCTCTCCTGTGGCATGTTTGTTTTTGTTCAGGGATGCTGTTCAGATAATCCAGCGAAACATCCGCACCTTCCAGTGGGTGAAGGAATGGAGTTGGATGAGACTGTTTTACAAAATCAAGCCCCTGCTCAAATGTGCGGATGCGGAGAAGCAGCTTCAGCTGTTGAAAGAATCACTGGAGAAATCCGAGTATATCCGGAAGGAGATTGAGGAAGAGCACCTGGAACTTGTCCGTGAAAAGGATGAGTTACTGCAGCAACTACAGACGGTGAGCTTGTCATCATTGCCTAACCATTCCTCATCAATTGTTGTTACGAATATTTGTGCTTATTGGAATGTTACACTACGTCATTAATACGTATTGGCATAAAATAAAAGCTCATTGTTTAGGGGGTAACATATTGACATGGAGTGAAGATTGGCTAGCTAACAGGAAACTGGAAGCGTTGGCATCAATGGGTCTTTTTTTGGTTGGTAGGATGTGACGGGTGATGTGCCACAGGGATCAGGGCTGGGACCCCAACTGTTTAGAATTTATATAAATGACTTGGATGAAGAGTAGAGAATCCATAGAATTCCTACAGTGCAGAAGGAGGCCATTCAGCCCATCGAGTCTGCACCGACCCTCTGAAAGAGCCTTTCGCCCAGGCCCAGTCCCCTGCCCTATCCCTAAATTCCTAAGTCCCTAAATTTTCTGATGTCACAAAAGATCGGTAGGAAAGTAAATTGTGAAGAGTACGTAAGGAGGCTACAAAGTGACATGGATAGGCTGGGTGAGAGGGCAAAACTCTGACACATTGAGTATAATGTGGGAAATTGGGAAATCATCCATTTTGGCAGGAAGAATAAAAAAGAACCTAATGGAATGTTGTCGCTTATTGCGAGGAGAATTGCGTTCGAAACGGATCAAAGAAGGTTTACTGGACTAATTCCAGGAACGGGCAGGTTGTCTGATGAGGAAAAGTTGGAGAGGTTAGGTTTGTGTCCGCTGGAGTTTGGAAGAGGCAACTTGATGGAAACTCGAGGGATATCGATAGGGTGGATGTGGAGAGGATGTTTCCTCTTGTTGGAGGATCTAGAACTAAGGGCACTGTTGAAAAATAAGGGGTCACCCAACAGGCGGCACGGTAGCACAGTGGGTAGGCTTGATCCCCAACGGTAGTTCAGTTTTCTGAGATTCTGGACTCTTACTCTCACACTGCTTTCGATGCAGAATCTAGTCCTGCTGACACGTCTATGTTCCTACCTTTTTCACAAAATGTTTCCAGGATCAGGAGAACCTGGCCGATGCTGAGGAGAGGTGTGACCTGCTGGTGAAGACAAAGAGGCACCTGGAAGCTAAAATCCAGGAGCTCCTGGAAGGTCTGGACAGTCAGATGGAGCTGAGCCAAGAGCTGACCAACAGGAAACTGAAGCTGGAGGAGGAATGCGGGGCGATGAAGTCTAATATCGACACCATGGAGAGCACACTCAACAAAATGGGCAAGGAGAAACGTTGTGTTGAGAACAAGGTATTGTCCGTGAGAAACAAGTGCCCAGATCTCCAGTTGGACGAGGCTTTTGCCAGATTTGTAGACTCAGAAAATTGTCCCCATGATACATAGATTTTAACAAAGTTAATTCTTGGGAAGGTTGGTGTTTTCAACTACTGTTGCCCTAACCTCACTGAGTGGCTTAATAGGCCACTCTTATGGGCAGCACGGTAGCACGGTGGTTAGCACTATTGCTTCACAGCGCCAGGGTCTCGGGTTCAATTCTCGCTGGGGTCACTGTCCGTGCGGAGTCTGCACGCTCTCCCCGTGTCTGCGTGGGTTTCCTCCGGGTGCTCCGGTTTCCTCGCACAGTCCAAAGACGTGTTGTTCGGTGAATTGGACATTCTGAATTCTCCCTCTGTGTACCCGAACAGGCGCCGGAGTGTGGCGACTCGGGGCTTTTCCTACTTGCGACACTAATGAAGATCATTAGAGGGCATATAAGACTCCCATCATGTGAGTGTGGGACTGGAGTCACACGTAAGCCCAGATCGTAAGGATGGAAGATTTTTGAATACTATTGAACTATTTGGGCTTTTGTGACAAGTTACAGGCACCAACTCTTTAGATAAATGGAATTTAAATTCTCAAACTGCCCATGGTGGGACTTGAATTCACATTTTACTGTAAATTTTATCCCAGGCTGCTGGATAACTAATCCAGTAACTCAATCGCTGCACTGCCGGACTCCCTGTTTACTTTAACAGTGGCAATTTCAAAAAGAGGCCAATTGACCCAATGTTCTTATCATAGCCCCTCTTGGGAATCAGAATTAATTGTGTCAGGAACACCCTCCCTAACAGCACTGTGGGTGGACCTACACCTCAGGGACTGCAGCGGTTCAAGAAGGCAGCTCACCACCACCTTCCCGGGGGGCAATTAGGGATGGGCAATAAAAGCCTACATCCCGTGAAAGAACGAGAAAATTGCACGCGATATTTTCATGCCCTGTGCAAAATTTTTACACAGCGGGTGGTGGGTGCCTGGAGCTCGCTGCCGGAGGAGGTGGTGGAAGCAGGGACGATAGTGACATTTAAGGGGCATCTTGACAAATACATGAATAGGATGGGAATAGAGGGATACGGACCCCGGAAGTGTAGAAGATTGTAGTTTAGACGGGCAGCATGGTCGGCATGGGCTTGGAGGGCCGAAGGGCCTGTTCCTGGGCTGTACCGTTCTTTGTTCTACAGTAATCTATTCCAGATGTTCTGTGTTCAATATTAAATCCTGATTTCTGTGCTATTTGCCGGTGTGAACGATTCAGAACTGTGTTGTCCATCTTTCGGGAAATTGGAACAGAATCCAGAGGGTTTGTTACACAGCGGCCTGTTGTTATCCTCTGCCTCATAAAGTGGCGGATGCAGATTCAACAGGACCCGCGTAGGAAATTGGATATTTTTTGGAAAGGGAGAGATTTGGGAGGCCTGTGCACGTGTAGGGGAGTGGGCCTGATCGGGGCGATCGTCACTGGAAAGATGGGCCGAATGGCCGCCTTTTGTGCAGTTTCACTCCACGATTCTCAGTTGAATGTTTGGATAATATTCCATTGAGTTACTCTCATCTTTGCTTCAAGGTAAGGAACCTAGTAGAGGAAACGGCCGACTTGAACACACTGATTGCGAAGCTGAGAGCAGAGAAGAGTTCTCTGCAGGAAGCCCATGCGAACATCATGGAAGATCTGCACATGGAGGAGGAGAAGGTCAACAATTTAACTCGGGCCAAGGCCAAATTTGAGCAGCAGGTGGAAGACGTAAGTGTAATAATGGGCTTAAAGGGGAAAGGACAGGGAAGGGGTCATCACTGTCCAGAGAGGGGGGGGAATAAATTCGGAGACAATTTAGCCTGTTTACAGCAACTTGAATTTTGATCACCCCTTTTAACACAGTAAAAATGTGGCAAAATGGAGCGAAATCTCCTCAGCTTCACACATGGCAAGATAAAACCGGTGAATGAGAGTCAAACAGGTCGCTGATAAGGAGCAACTTTTAGGAGGGGGGACAGTGGAAACGTTTCGAGAGGGATTTCCAGAGCTTTGGACAAAGCAGCTGAAAACAGGGTTGGCAATGGTGGCGGGGTTAAAATCAGGGCGATACTCGAGGACAGATTGCGGAGCACTTGGAGGGTTCGAAGGCTGGGGGGGGTTTTCAGACCAGGGCAAGCAAAGGCCATGGAGGGATTTGAAAAGAAAGATGGGTTTTTCTTTTTCTTATATAAATTTAGAGTACCCAATTCTTTCTCCAATCAAGGGGCAATTTAGCGCGGCCAATCCACCTAGCCTGCACGTCTTTGGGTGATGTCAATCAATCATGGAGGCAGCTCCCAACTTGACCTTTACAGAGAGGTAACGAGGTCAAAATAAAGTCACCACAGCCCCAGGTGACCACAGGCTGCTTTCCCCTTTGAGGGGAGAGAGCTGACTGGTGGTGGTTTAACCTGAGGGTCACCACACCTCAGGTGAGGGGCAAGGTTGAGAAGGCGGGGCCGTCATGAATAACCGCAGCTGGTACGGGAATTGATCCCGTGCCCCTGGCCTCGCTCTGCATCACGAACCAGCTGTCTAGCCAACTGAGCTAAACCATCGAGTCCAGAGGTGATGAAAGCGTAAACGAGGGTTCCACAGCAGGTAGTAAGGCAGAGCTGATGTTGTTGATGTTACGGATGTGTAGATAGTGGCAGCATCATTATGGATTTGGCGATTCTTCTAGGTTCAACACAACTTTTTGTGGTGTTGTGAGGCAGCACTCACGGCGCCAGGGACTAGGGTTCAATCCGGGCCTTGGGTAGCTGTACGGAGTCTGCACGTTCTCCCCGTGTCGACGTGGGTTTCCTCCGGGTGCTCCGGTTTCCTCCCACAGTCCAAAGATGTGCAGGTTAGGTGGATTGGCCATGCTAAATTGCCCCTTAGTGTCCAAAAGGTTAGGTGGTGTTACGGGGATAGGGTGCCCTTTCAGAGTTTAGGTGCAGACTCGATGGGCTGAATGGCCTCCTTCTGCACTGTACGGAGTCTATGGAATAATGGACAAGCAGAATTGAAATACTCACACAACTCAGAACGTGCAGAGAAAATGCAAAGTCAGAATTGAAATACTCGCTGCATTTCTCAAATGTCCGCATCAATCTTTTCTCCCTGAAGATGGAAGTAGAGTTGGAGGAGGAGAAAAAGATCCGAATGGAAGTCGATCGAACCAAGAAGAAGCTGGAGGAAGACCTGAAAGTGACGCTTGAAACATTGACAGACCTGGAGAGTAACAAGGTGCAAATGGAGGAAAAGCTGAGGAGGTAAATGGAGATAGAGCTGCGATTGTCGATGGGCTGGGTTAGGGTGGTGGAGAATGGAGGGAGTAGGGCTTAGTGGGGTGTGGGTGGGTGCACACTGCCGTAATCTCTTATACGTTAAGACCCCTGTGTCGCTCCCCCCTGTGCACTGAATCCAGTTTACAATGCAGCATAAATCCGGCTTTAACTCCGAGACCCGTGCGCTCTGTGGTTACTAGCCCAGGTCTCAGCCAGCTTTCTGATCAATGGTTTCCTCTGCTGCTTCCCAGGAGAGAGTTTGAGATCGGTGAGCTACGAACAAGTATCAGCGAGGAACAGAATTTAATTTCAAAGCTGCAGAAGAAGTTAAGAGAATTGCAGGTATTTGCTTCACTCGCTCATCACCTCCTTCCCATTATCTTCCCCTGCTTTCACCCCCGAACCTTGCAAATTAATCCTGTTCAAATATTTATACAATTCCCTGCTTTTGAAAGTTATTATTGGATCTGCATCCACCTTCCCTTCAGGCAACGCTTCCAACTCCCAGCAAGTCGCTGAGTATAAGATTGGTTTGCCTTTGTCAATACATTTACAGCTGGGTTTTAGTGTTCAAACTGGCGAAGGAGACAAACTGGGTGCGATTCTCCCAGGATTTTCCGTTTGGGAGACAATGGGCGGATTCTCCGACCCCCGCGCCGGGTCAGAGAATCGCCGGGGGGGGGGGGGGGGGGGGGGGGGGGGTAGAGATTCACGTGCCGCCGCCCCGATGCCGGTCCGTCGAATCTCCGGTCACCGGAGAATTGCCGCCACTGGCTCAGGCGAGGTCGGTGCGCCGCCGGTCGGGGGCCGCTCTACCCAGACCCCCCCCCCCGGCAATTCTCCCCACGAGATAGGCCGAGTCCCGCCGGCGCCATTCACGTGTGGTCCTACCCAGCGGGACTTCGGCGTTCATCCTGCGGGGGGCGGCCTGGTGGGGGGGGGAGGGGGGATCCGACCCTGGGGTGGCCTCCACGATGGCCTGGCCCGCGACCGGGGCCTACCGATCGGCGGGCGGGCTTATCCTTGTGGGGGCCTATGTTCCTCCGCGCCAGGACCCTGTAGCTCTCTGCCATGTTGCGTCGGGGCCGGCGCAGAAAAGGAAACGAGCGCGCATGCACGAACTCGCGCTGGCCGTAGCGCGCATGCGCAAACTCACGCTGGTCGTAGCCCGCATGCGCAAACTCACGCTGGTCGTAGCCCGCATGCGCAAACTCACGCTGGTCGTAGCGCGCATGCGCGAACTCGCGCCGGTCCCAGTGCACAAGAACAAACTCGCGCTGACCGTAGCGCACATGCGCGAACTCGCGCCGGTCCCAGCGCGCATGTGTGAACTCGTGCTGGCCGTAGCGCGCATGCGCGAACTCGCGCCGGTCCTAGCGCGCATGCGCAAACTCGCGCCGGTCCTAGCGCGCATGCGCTGGCCGTAGCACACTCGCGCTGGCCGTAGCACACTCGCGCTGGCCGTAGCACACTCGCGCTGGCCGTAGCACACTCGCGCTGGCCGTAGCACGCATGCGCGGCCCCGCGGCGCCCGTTCTGATGCCGGTATCGGCAGCTGGAGCAGCGTGAGGCTCTCCAGTGTCGTGCTGCCCCCTGTGCGGCACAGGATCGCTGATCCTAGGGGCCAGTTGATGTCACCGGGAAATGCAACGGCGTTTACGACGGCACCAACACCCCGGCGGGGGGGTCGGAGAATGTCGCCCGAGATGTACACACACGTACCTTCACGTTGAGATGTACACACACGTACCTTCACGTTGAGATGTACACACACGTACCTTCACGTTGAGATGTACACACACGTACCTTCACGTTGAGATGTACACACATGTACCTTCACGTTGAGATGTACACACACGTACCTTCACGTTGAGATGTACACACATGTACCTTCACGTTGAGATGTACACACACGTACCTTCACGTTGAGATGTACACACACGTACCTTCACGTTGAGATGTACACACACGTACCTTCACGTTGAGATGTACACACGTACCTTCACGCTGAGATGTACACACACGTACCTTCAGGTTGAGATGTACACACACGTACCTTCAAGTTGAGATGTACACACCTGTACCTTCACGTTGAGATGTACACACACGTACCTTCACGTTGAGATGTACAGACACGTACCTTCACGTTGAGATGTACAGACACGTACCTTCACGTTGAGATGTACACACACGTACCTTCACGTTGAGATGTACACACACGTACCTTCACGTTGAGATGTACACACACGTACCTTCACGTTGAGATGTACACCTGTACCTTCACGTTGAGATGTACACACACGTACCTTCACGTTGAGATGTACACACGTACCTTCACGTTGAGATGTACACACCTGTACCTTCACGTTGAGATGTACACACCTGTACCTTCACGTTGAGATGTACACACCTGTACCTTCACGTTGAGATGTACACACGTACCTTCACATTGAGATGTACACACACGTACCTTCACGTTGAGATGTACACACACGTACCTTCACGTTGAGATGTACACACACGTACCTTCACGTTGAGATGTACACACCTGTACCTTCACGTTGAGATGTACACACCTGTACCTTCACGTTGAGATGTACACACACGTACCTTCACGTTGAGATGTACACACACGTACCTTCACGTTGAGATGTACACACGTACCTTCACGTTGAGATGTACACACCTGTACCTTCACGTTGAGATGTACACACCTGTACCTTCACGTTCAGATGTACACACCTGTACCTTCACGTTCAGATGTACACACCTGTACCTTCACGTTGAGATGTACACACACGTACCTTCACGTTGAGATGTACACACGTACCTTCACGTTGAGATGTACACACCTGTACCTTCACATTGAGATGTACACACGTACCTTCACGTTGAGATGTACACACGTACCTTCACGTTGAGATGTACACACACGTACCTTCACGTTGAGATGTACACACCTGTACCTTCACGTCGAGATGTACACACGTACCTTCACGTTGAGATGTACACACACGTACCTTCACGTTGAGATGTACACACACGTACCTTCACGTTGAGATGTACACACACGTACCTTCACGTTGAGATGTACACACCTGTACCTTCACGTTGAGATGTACACACCTGTACCTTCACGTTGAGATGTACACACCTGTACCTTCACGTTGAGATGTACACACACGCACCTTCAAGTTGAGATGTACACACGTACCTTCACGTTGAGATGTACACACGTACCTTCACGTTGAGATGTACACACGTACCTTCACGTTGAGATGTACACGCGCACCTTCAAGTTGTAATGCACACATGCGTACCTTCACGTTGAGATGTACACACGTACCTTCACGTTGAGATGTACACACGCGCACCTTCAAGTTGAGATGCACACATGCGTACCTTCACGTTGAGATGTACACACCTGTACCTTCACGTTGAGATGTACACACCTGCACCTTCACGTTGAGATGTACACACACGTACCTTCACGTTGAGATGTACACACCTGTACCTTCACGTTGAGATGTACACACACGTACCTTCACGTTGAGATGTACACACACGTACCTTCACGTTGAGATGTACACACGTACCTTCACGTTGAGATGTACACACACGTACCTTCACGTTGAGATGTACACACATGTACCTTCACGTTGAGATGTACACACACGTACCTTCAAGTTGAGATGTACACACCTGTACCTTCACGTTGAGATGTACACACACGTACCTTCACGTTGAGATGTACACACCTGTACCTTCACGTTGAGATGTACACACACGTACCTTCACGTTGAGATGTACAGACACGTACCTTCACGTTGAGATGTACACACACGTACCTTCACGTTGAGATGTACACACACGTACCTTCACGTTGAGATGTACACCTGTACCTTCACGTTGAGATGTACACACACGTACCTTCACGTTGAGATGTACACACCTGTACCTTCACGTTGAGATGTACACACACGTACCTTCACGTTGAGATGTACAGACACGTACCTTCACGTTGAGATGTACACACACGTACCTTCACGTTGAGATGTACACACACGTACCTTCACGTTGAGATGTACACACACGTACCTTCACGTTGAGATGTACACCTGTACCTTCACGTTGAGATGTACACACACGTACCTTCACGTTGAGATGTACACACACGTACCTTCACGTTGAGATGTACAGACACGTACCTTCACGTTGAGATGTACACACACGTACCTTCACGTTGAGATGTACACACACGTACCTTCACGTTGAGATGTACACACACGTACCTTCACGTTGAGATGTACACCTGTACCTTCACGTTGAGATGTACACACACGTACCTTCACGTTGAGATGTACACACCTGTACCTTCACGTTGAGATGTACACACACGTACCTTCACGTTGAGATGTACAGACACGTACCTTCACGTTGAGATGTACACACACGTACCTTCACGTTGAGATGTACACACACGTACCTTCACGTTGAGATGTACACACACGTACCTTCACGTTGAGATGTACACACCTGCACCTTCACGTTGAGATGTACACACACGTACCTTCACGTTGAGATGTACACACACGTACCTTCACGTTGAGATGTACACACCTGTACCTTCACGTTGAGATGTACACACACGTACCTTCACGTTGAGATGTACACACACGTACCTTCACGTTGAGATGTACACACGTACCTTCACGTTGAGATGTACACACGTACCTTCACGTTGAGATGTACACACCTGTACCTTCACGTTGAGATGTACACCTGTACCTTCACGTTGAGATGTACACACACGTACCTTCACGTTGAGATGTACACACACGTACCTTCACGTTGAGATGTACACACACGTACCTTCACGTTGAGATGTACACACACGTACCTTCACGTTGAGATGTACACACACGTACCTTCACGTTGAGATGTACACACACGTACCTTCACGTTGAGATGTACACACACGTACCTTCACGTTGAGATGTACACACACGTACCTTCACGTTGAGATGTACACACACGTACCTTCACGTTGAGATGTACACACCTGCACCTTCACGTTGAGATGTACACACACGTACCTTCACGTTGAGATGTACACACACGTACCTTCACGTTGAGATGTACACACACGTACCTTCACGTTGAGATGTACACACGTACCTTCACGTTGAGATGTACACACGTACCTTCACGTTGGGATGTACACACACGTACCTTCACGTTGAGATGTACACACACGTACCTTCACGTTGAGATGTACAGACCTGTACCTTCACGTTCAGATGTACACACCTGTACCTTCACGTTGAGATGTACACACGTACCTTCACGTTGAGATGTACACACCTGTACCTTCACGTTGAGATGTACACACACGTACCTTCACGTTGAGATGTACACCCGTACCTTCACGTTGAGATGTACACACCTGTACCTTCACGTTGAGATGTACACACCTGCACCTTCACGTTGAGATGTACACACACGTACCTTCACGTTGAGATGTACACACACGTACCTTCACGTTGAGATGTATACACGTACCTTCACGTTGAGATGTACACACACGTACCTTCACGTTGAGATGTACACACACGTACCTTCATGTTGAGATGTACACACACGTACCTTCACGTTGAGATGTACACACACGTACCTTCACGTTGAGATGTACACACCTGTACCTTCACGTTGAGATGTACACACACGTACCTTCACGTTGAGATGTACACACACGTACCTTCACGTTGAGATGTACACACACGTACCATCACGTTGAGATGTACACACACATACCTTCACGTTGAGATGTACACACACGTACCTTCACGTTGAGATGTACACACACGTACCTTCACGTTGAGATGTATACACGTACCTTCACGTTGAGATGTACACACACGTACCTTCAC
This sequence comes from Scyliorhinus torazame, assembly GCF_047496885.1. NCBI lineage: Eukaryota > Metazoa > Chordata > Chondrichthyes > Carcharhiniformes > Scyliorhinidae > Scyliorhinus > Scyliorhinus torazame. The sequence continues at coordinate 22,958,694 of NC_092712.1, forward strand.
GTTGAGATGTACACACACGTACCTTCATGTTGAGATGTACACACGTACCGTCACGTTGAGATGTACACACACGTACCTTCACGTTGAGATGTACACACACGTACCTTCACGTTGAGATGTACACACCTGTACCTTCACGTTGAGATGTACACACGTACCTTCACGTTGAGATGTACACACACGTACCTTCACGTTGAGATGTACACACCTGTTCCTTCACGTTGAGATGTACACACACGTACCTTCACGTTGAGATGTATACACGTACCTTCACGTTGAGATGTACACACACGTACCTTCACGTTGAGATGTACACACACGTACCTTCATGTTGAGATGTATACACGTACCTTCACGTTGAGATGTACACACTCTACTCATGCATTGAGATGCACACACATGCGAATTGAGATGTACACACATGCACTCTCATGTTGACGTGTACACAAACACTCGTGTGTTGAGATGTGCACACTCGCGCATTAAGATGTACACATGCGCACTCTCACATTTACATGTACGCACACACTCATGCATTGAGATGTACACACATACATACTCGCATTGAGATGTACACACACCATTGAGATATATACACACGCGCATTGAGATGTACACTGATGCACTCCCATGTTGACGTGTACACAAACACACTCGCATTTACATGTACACATACTCGTGCATTGAGATATACACACACACGCGCATTTCATAGAATTTACAGTGCAGAAGGAGGCCATTCAGCCCATCGAGTCTGCACCGGCCCTTGCAAAGAGCACCCCACTGAAGCCCGCATATCCACCCTATCCTCGTAACCCCCACTTAACATTTTTTGGACACTTAAGGCAATTTAGCATGGCCAATCCACCTAACCCGCACGTTTTTGGACTGTGGGAGGAAACCGGAGCACCCGGAGGAAAACCCACGCAGACACTGGGAGAACGTGCAGACTCCACACAGACAGTGACCCAAGCTGGGAATTGACCCTGGGATCCTGGTGCTGTGAAGTAACTGTGCTAACCACTGTGCTGCCGATCTCTCGCGTTGAGATGTACACACACACTCGCATTGCAAAGTACGCACACACTCTAGTTGCGATGTGTACACACACTCTCGCATTGAGATGTACTTACACACTCTCACGTGTTGAGATGTACACACATGTACTTGTGCATTGAGATGTACACACACTCTCGCGTTGATATGTGTACATACACTCTTGCGTTGCGATGTACACATACACTCTCGTGTTGCGATGTATACACATACATTGCGATGTACACACACTCTCGCATTGAGATGTACACACACTCACATTGAGATGTGTACACATTCTCGCGTTAAGATGTATACACTCTCAGGTTGAGATGTACACACACTCTCGCGTTGAGATTTACACACATGCCCTCTCGCATTGACATGTACACACACACTCTCACATTGACATGTACACACACTCATGCATTGAGATGTACACACACTCTCGCATTGAGATGTACACGCATGCACTCTCGCATTGACATGTACACACTCTCACATTGACATGTACACCCTCTCGCGTTGACATGTACACACACTCATGCATTGAGATGTACACACACTCTCGCATTGATATGTGTACACACACTCTTGCGTTGCGATGTACACATACACTATCACGTTGCGATGTACACAAATACACATTCACCTTGAGATGTACACACACTCTCGCGTTGAGATGTACACACACACACTCGCGTTGAGATGTGCACACTCACATTGACATGTACACACACACTCATGTGTTGAGATGTACACACTCCCGCATTAAGATGTACACACACTCTCGCGTTGACATGTACACACACACTCCTGCATTGAGATGTACACACCCTCTCGTATTCATATGTACACACACACTCTCGCATTGCGATGTACACACGCACTCTCGCATTGCGATGTACACACGCACTCTCTCATTGAGATGTACACACGCACTCTCACATTGAGATGTACACACACATTCTCATGTTGAGATGTACACACACTCTCGTGTTGAGATGTACACACACTCGCATTGAGATGTACACATATGCACTCTCGCATTGACATGTACACACACACTCTCACGTGTTGAGATGTACGCACTCGCGCATTAAGATCTACACACATGCACTCTCGCGTTTGCATGTATACATACTCGTGCATTGAGATATACACACGCGCATTGAGATATACACACGCGCATTGAGATGTACACACATGCACTCTCACTTTGACATGTAGCCACACACTCATGCATTGAGATGTGTACACAGGCGTGTTGAGATGTACACACATGTACTTGTGCATTGTGATGTACACACATACACCCAGGCATTGAGATGTACACACACTATCGCGTTGAGATGTATACACACACACTCTCACATTGCGATGTACACACATTCTAGTTGCAATGTACACACACGTTCTTGCTTTGAGTTGTACACACACTCTCACGTTGAGATATATATACACACACTCTCACATTGCGATGCACACACACATGCTAGTTGCGATGTACACACACACTCTCGCTTTGCAATCTCCACACTCTAGTTGCGATGTTCACACACTCTCGAATTGAGATGTACATACACACTCTTGTGTTGAGATGTACACACACCACTCGTGCATTGAGATATACACACATACTGACATGTTGAGATGCACACACACACTCTCGCGTTGAGATATACACACATGCACTCTCGCATTGACATGTACATACATACTCTCGCGTGTTGAGATGTACACACTCGCGCAAAAAGATGTACACACACTCTCACGTTGACATGTACGCACACACATGCATTGAGATGTACACACACACTCTCACATTGAGATGTACACACTCTCACATTGAGATGTACACACTCTCACATTGACATGTACGCACACACATGCATTGAGATGTACACACACTCGCGTTGAGATGTACACAGTCACTCTCGCATTGAAATGTACACACACTCTCACGTTGAGATGTACACACCACTCGTGCATTGAGATATACACATACATACTTGCATGTTGAGATGTACACACACTCATGCATTGTGATGTGTATGCACACATTCGCGTGTTGAGATGTACACACATGCACTTGTGCATTGTGATGTACACGCATACATCGTGCACTGAGATGTATACACACACTTGTGCATTGAGATGTGTACACAGGATGGCACGGCGGCAAAGTGGTTATCACTGCTGCCTCCCAGCTCCAGTGATCTAGGTTCAATTCCGGCCTTGCGTGACTGTCTGTGTGGAGTTTGCACTTCTCTCCGTGTGTGCGTGGGATTCCTCTGGGTGCTCCGGTTTCCCCCCACAATCCAAAAGATGTGCAGGTTAGTTGGATTGGCCATGATAAATTGCCCTTAGTGTCCAAAAGTTCAGGTCGGGTTACTGGGTTTATGGGGATAGGGTGGAGACGTGTGCTTAAGTAAGGTGCTCTTTCCAAGGGCCGGTGCAGACTCGATGGGCCGAATGGCCCCCTTCTGCGCTGTAAACACTGGTTTAGCAAAGTGGGCTAAATAGCTGGCTTGCAATGCAGAACTATGCCAGCAGCGCGGGTTCAATTCCCGTACCAGCCTCACGAACAGGCGCCGGAATGTGGCGACTAGGGGCTTTTCACAGTAACTTCAGTGAAGCCTACTTGTGGCAATAAGCGATTATTATTATTATTAAATTATATGATTCTATGACATACACTCGTGCATTGAGAGGTACACACACACACGTGTGTAAAGATGTACATGCATTCGTGCATTGAGACGTACACACATGCACTTGTGCATTGAGATGTACAGACACTCGCGTGTTGAGATGTGTACACACACATTCACATGCTGAGATGTATACACTCACGTGTTGAGATGTCCACACACTTGTGCATTGAAATGTACACACACAAACTCTCACTTTGAGATGTACACACACACACTCGCATGTTTAGATTTACACCCATGCACGCTCGTATTGAGATGCACACACACACTTGTGCATTGACATATATACGCGCACACATTTACACAGTATCACACTGTAACCTCCTGCTGCTTTATTTGTTTGATCCGTTGTCCAGGGTCACAACCAGGAGCTGACCGAGGAGTTGGAGAGTGAGCAGGGTGCCCGAGCGAGATGTGAGCGGCAGCGAGCAGAGCTGGAGCAGCGGTTACAGGAACTGACTGATCAGCTCCAGCAGGCAGGAGGGGCGACCAGCGCCCAGATAGAGCTCAACAAGAGGCAGGAGGCGGAGTGCCAACGCCTGGTGCGAGAGCTCGAGGAAAGTCGCCTCTGTCAGGAGAAGATGGCAGGTGATCTGCGGAGGAAGCAGGCGGGTGCCGTGGGCGATCTTGAAGAACAGGTGGGCAAGCTGCAGCACGCCAGGCAAAGCTTGGAGAAAGAGAAACAGGCCCTGAAAATGAACATGGATGTGATGACGTCAAATATCGAGCAACTCGCCAGGGCGAAGGTACGTTTGCTGGGAGCTCAGCTTTGTGTGCGAACCTGAGCTCCCATTTTAACCTTCAGGGGCTTCGGGTCAAACATCTGCTACACTGCCGCTTCGGCAGGTGAATGAGTGTAAACCAGGAATATGATTTAACCCAGTTCAACTCACAGGGGGCCAGGGTGGTTAGGAATTCCAGCTTTAGTGTTCATACAGGTTAGGGAAATAAATGCAAAAATTTTGCAGACGCTGGAAATCTGACCGAGAACAGAAAATGCTGAAAAACTCAGCAAGTCTGACGGCATCTGTGGAGGGAGAAACAAGAGTTGACATTTCAAGCCTCAAGTTCTACAGAGCTAAAGAGAGGGAGACATGTACATAGAACATAGAACATAGAAAATACAGCACAGAACAGGCCCTTCGGCCCACGATGTTGTGCCGAACCTTTGTCCTAGATTAATCATAGATTATCATTGAATTTACAGTGCAGAAGGAGGCCATTCGGCCCTTTGAGTCTGCACCAGCTCTTGGAAAGAGCACCCTACCCAAACTCAACACCTCCACCCAACACCAAGGGCAATTTGGACATTAAGGGCAATTTATCATTGGCCAATTCACCTAACCCGCACATCTTTGGACTGTGGGAGGAAACCGGAGCACCCGGAGGAAACCCACGCAGACACAGGGAGGACGTGCAGACTCCGCACAGACAACGACCCAAGCCGGAATCGAACCTGGGACCATGGATCTGTGAAGCAATTGTGCTATCCACAATGCTACCGTGCTGCCCTTAAGAACAAATAAATCTCATGTGATGGATTTTATACTGCGCAAGAGGAGGGAGCTAAGTGGAAGGTCAGTGATAGGTGGGAGCTGGGAGAGATTGAAACAAAGATGTGCGGGACGGGACAGAACAAATGTTAATAGCAATGTGAAGGATTATGGGAGGGGCTGATCGTGGCATAAAGGACAGACAGCAGAATGTGTTAACGGGAGAATGATCAGTGACATGGCCCATTGGGGGAGAGGGAGGGAGTTCGCATTGGGAGAAAAATGTTTTAGATCTAAAATAACGGTGCAGAGGAAAGTTCACGTCTGCAGTTGTTGAACTCCACGTTGAGTGCTGAGGGCTCTAACGTGTCCCATCGGAAGGTGAGGTGCTGTACTTTCGGTTTGCATTGGGATTCACTGGAACGTTGCAGCAGGCGAAGGACAGGCCTGTGGGCGTGAGATTAGGACGGGGAATTAAAACGGGAGGTGACAGGAAGATTGGACCTGTTGCAGACTGAGCGTGCGTGTTCCACAAAACACTCACCCAGGCTGCGTTTAGTAGAGCAGACCAGGAAAATAAAGTTAGAAATCACCTGTTGTTTTATACTTTTGCCGATGGCACTTGCCCTGAGCTGGATTCTTGATCGCTGGTAACGCGGCACTCCCTCAGCACTGACCCTCTGACAGTGCGGCACTCCCTCAGCACTGACCCTCTGACAGTGCGGCACTCCCTCAGCACTGACCCTCTGACAGTGCGGCACTCCCTCAGCACTGACCCTCTGACAGTGCGGCACTCCCTCAGCACTGACCCTCTGACAGTGCAGCACTCCCTCAGCACTGACCCTCTGACAGTGCGGCACTCCCTCAGCACTGACCCTCTGACAGTGCGGCACTCCCTCAGCACTGGCCCTCTGACAGTGCAGCACTCCCTCAGCACTGACCCTCTGACAGTGCAGCACTCCCTCAGCACTGACCCTCTGACAGTACGGCACTCCCTCAGCACTGACCCTCTAACAGTACGGCACTCCCTCAGCACTGACCCTCTGACAGTGCGGCACTCCCTCAGCACTGACCCTCTGACAGTACGGCACTCCCTCAGCACTGACCCTCTAACAGTACGGCACTCCCTCAGCACTGACCCTCTGACAGTGCTGCACTCCCTCAGCACTGACCCTCTGACAGTGCGGCACTCCCTCAGCACTGACCCTCTGACAGTGCTGCACTCCCTCAGCACTGACCCTCTGACAGTACGGCACTCCCTCAGCACTGACCCTCTGACAGTGCTGCACTCCCTCAGCACTGACCCTCTGACAGTGCGGCACTCCCTCAGCACTGACCCTCTGACAATGCTGCACTCCCTCAGCACTGACCGTCTGACAGTGCTGCACTCCCTCAGCACTGACCCTCTGACAGTGCGGCACTCCCTCAGCACTGACCCTCTGACAGTGCTGCACTCCCTCAGCACTGACCCTCTGACAGTGCTGCACTCCGTCAGCACTGACCCTCTGACAGTGCTGCACTCCCTCAGCACTGACCCTCTGACAGTGCGGCACTCCCTCAGCATTGACCCTCTGACAGTGCGGCACTCCCTCAGCACTGACCCTCTGACAGTGCGGCACTCCCCCAGCACTGACCCTCTGACAGTGCTGCACTCCCCCAGCACTGACCCTCTGACAGTGCGGCACTCCCTCAGCACTGACCCTCTGACAGTGCTGCACTCCCTCAGCACTGACCCTCTGACAGTGCGGCACTCACTCAGCACTGACCCTCTGACAGTGCAGCACTCCCTCAGTACTGACCCTCTGACAGTGCAGCACTCCCTCAGCACTGACCCTCTGACAGTGCAGCACTCCCTCAGGACTGACCCTCTGACAGTGCAGCTCTCCCTCAGTACTGACCCTCTGACAGTGCAACACTCCCTCAGTACTGACCCTCTGACAGTGCAGCACTCCCTCAGTACTGACCCTCTGACAGTGCAGCACTCCCTCAGCACTGACCCTCTGACAGTGCAGCACTCCCTCAGCACTGACCCTCTGACAGTGCAGCTCTCCCTCAGGACTGACCCTCTGACAGTGCAGCACTCCCTCAGTACTGACCCTCTGACAGTGCAGCACTCCCTCAGTACTGACCCTCTGACAGTGCAGCACTCCCTCAGTACTGACCCTCTGACAGTGCAGCACTCCCTCAGCACTGACCCTCTGACAGTGCAGCACTCCATCAGGACTGACCCTCTGACAGTGCAGCTCTCCCTCAGGACTGACCCTCTGACAGTGCAGCTCTCCCTCAGTACTGACCCTCTGACAGTGCAGCACTCCCTCAATACTGACTCTCTGACAGTGCAGCACTCCCTCAGTACTGACCCTCTGACAGTGCAGCACTCCCTCAGCACTGACCCTCTGACAGTGCAGCACTCCCTCAGGACTGACCCTCTGACAGTGCAGCTCTCCCTCAGTACTGACCCTCTGACAGTGCAACACTCCCTCAGTACTGACCCTCTGACAGTGCAGCACTCCCTCAGTACTGACCCTCTGACAGTGCAGCACTCCCTCAGCACTGACCCTCTGACAGTGCAGCACTCCCTCAGCACTGACCCTCTGACAGTGCAGCTCTCCCTCAGGACTGACCCTCTGACAGTGCAGCACTCCCTCAGTACTGACCCTCTGACAGTGCAGCACTCCCTCAGTACTGACCCTCTGACAGTGCAGCACTCCCTCAGTACTGACCCTCTGACAGTGCAGCACTCCCTCAGCACTGACCCTCTGACAGTGCAGCACTCCATCAGGACTGACCCTCTGACAGTGCAGCTCTCCCTCAATACTGATTCTCTGACAGTGCAGCATTCCCTCAGCACTGACCCTCTGACAGTGCGGCACTCCCTCAGTACTAACCCTCTGACAGTGCGGCACTCCCTCAGTACTGACCCTCTGACAGTGCAGCTCTCCCTCAGTACTGACCCTCTGACAGTGCAGCACTCGCTCAGTACTGACCCTCTGACAGTGCAGCACTCGCTCAGTACTGACCCTCTGACAGCGCAGCACTCCCTTAGTACTGACCCTCTGACAGTGCGGCACTCCCACAGTGCTGACCCTCTGACAGTGCAGCACCCTCTCAGTACTGACCCTCTGACAGCGCAGCTCTCCCTCAGTACTGACCCTCTGACAGTGCAGCACTCCCTTAGTACTGACCTTCTGACAGTGTGGCACTCCCTCAGTACTGACCCTCTGACAGTGCAGCACCCTCTCAGCACTGACCCTCTGACAGTGCAGCACCCTCTCAGTACTGACCCTCTGACAGTGCAGCGCTCCCTCAGTACTGACTCTCTGACAGTGCAGCACTCCCTTAGTACTGCCCCCAGCAATGTGGCACTCCCTCAGTGTCGCGCCCCCCAGCAGTGCCGCCCCCCAGCAGCGTGGTGCTCCCTCAATACTGCCCCCAGCAGCGTGGTGCTCCCTCAATACTGCCCCCAGCATCGTGGTGCTCCCTCAATACTGCCCCCAGCAGCGTGGTGCTCCCGCAATACTGCCCCCAGCAGTGTGGTGCTCCATCAGTATTGCAGTGGAGTACAATGATTCTGTCGAATGTTTTCCGATTGCAAAGTGAAAATGCTTCCACGAAGACAGGGACATTGCTGCACACACCGCTGTTGCTCTTTCAGCTGGAATGTTTTCTGTAATTTAGGCTGATTTTGAGAGACGCTGTCACCTACATGAAGCTGAAGCGAGCGGTGCGAATCAGAAAGTTTCCGAGCTTCAGATGGAGCTGAAAGACCTCCGAGCACTGGCGATGCGGACCAAGTCCGAGCAGGGTGAGGAGGCACAGGCTCTGATTTAATCTCTTGCTGCTTGTGTGGAGAGTGTGTCTGATTAGGGGAACTGGGGCAAGTGGGGGAGCGAGGGAGCAGGGCGGACGGAGAGGAAATGTGGGAAATGTGATAAGGCACAGGAAGAGGAGGAGGCCATTCAGCCCATCAACACCATGCCTGTCTCTGGTGACCAATTCAGTCAGTCCCTTTCCCTCATTCCATTCTGGTACCTGTGCAGGTTTAGATATCTCTGCGTCCACTCCTCAGTGTGCTGTGAGTTCATGTTCCTAACCAGCATCCTTCCATCCAGGAAAGGTGACAGATACACGACAGACAGGATGATAGATACACGACAGGCAGGATGATAGATACACAACAGACAGGATGATAGATACACAACAGACAGGATGATAGATACACGACAGGCAGGATGATAGATACACGACAGACAGGATGATAGATACACGACAGACAGGATGATAGATACACGACAGGCAGGATGATAGATACACGACAGGCAGGATGATAGATACACGACAGACAGGATGATAGATACACGACAGACAGGATGATAGATACACGACAGACAGGATGATAGATACACGACAGACAGGATGATAGGTACACGACAGGCAGGATGATAGATACACGACAGACAGGATGATAGATACGCAACAGACAGGATGATAGATACACGACAGGCAGGATGATAGATACACGACAGACAGGATGATAGATACACAACAGACAGGATGATAGATACACGACAGGCAGGATGATAGATACACGACAGGCAGGATGATAGATACACGACAGACAGGATGATAGATACACGACAGACAGGATGATAGATACACGACAGACAGGATGATAGATACACGACAGACAGGATGATAGATACACGACAGGCAGGATGATAGATACACGACAGGCAGGATGATAGATACGCAACAGACAGGATGATAGATACACGACAGACAGGATGATAGATACACGACAGGCAGGATGATAGATACACGACAGGCAGGATGATAGATACACGACAGACAGGATGATAGATACACGACAGACAGGATGATAGATACGCAACAGACAGGATGATAGATACACGACAGACAGGATGATAGATACACGACAGGCAGGATGATAGATACACGACAGGCAGGATGATAGATACACGACAGACAGGATGATAGACACACGACAGGCAGGATGATAGATACACGACAGACAGGATGATAGATACACAACAGACAGGATGATAGACACACGACAGGCAGGATGATAGATACACGACAGACAGGATGATAGATACACGACAGGCAGGATGATAGACACACGACAGGCAGGATGATAGATACACGACAGACAGGATGATAGATACACGACAGGCAGGATGATAGATACACGACAGGCAGGATGATAGATACACGACAGACAGGATGATAGATACACGACAGGCAGGATGATAGATACACGACAGGCAGGATGATAGATACACGACAGACAGGATGATAGATACACGACAGACAGGATGATAGATACACGACAGACAGGATGATAGATACACGACAGGCAGGATGATAGATACACGACAGACAGGATGATAGATACACGACAGGCAGGATGATAGATACACGACAGGCAGGATGATAGATACACGACAGACAGGATGATAGATACACGACAGGCAGGATGATAGATACACGACAGACAGGATGATAGATACACGACAGGCAGGATGATAGATACACGACAGGCAGGATGATAGATACACGACAGACAGGATGATAGATACACGACAGGCAGGATGATAGATACACGACAGGCAGGATGATAGATACACGACAGACAGGATGATAGATACACGACAGACAGGATGATAGATACACGACAGGCAGGATGATAGATACACGACAGACAGGATGATAGATACACGACAGGCAGGATGATAGATACACGACAGGCAGGATGATAGATACACGACAGACAGGATGATAGATACACGACAGACAGGATGATAGATACACGACAGACAGGATGATAGATACACGACAGACAGGATGATAGATACACGGCAGACAGGATGATAGATACACGACAGACAGGATGATAGATACACGACAGACAGGATGATAGATACACGACAGACAGGATGATAGATACACGACAGACAGGATGATAGATACACGACAGACAGGATGATAGATACACGACAGACAGGATGATAGATACGCAACAGACAGGATGATAGATACACGACAGACAGGATGATAGATACACGACAGACAGGATGATAGATACGCAACAGGCAGGATGATAGATACACGACAGACTGGATGATAGATACACGACAGACAGGATGATAGATACACGACAGACAGGATGATAGATACGCAACAGACAGGATGATAGATACACGACAGACAGGATGATAGATACACGACAGGCAGGATGATAGATACACGACAGGCAGGATGATAGATACACGACAGGCAGGATGATAGATACACGACAGACAGGATGATAGATACACGACAGACAGGATGATAGATACGCGACAGACAGGATGATAGATACACGACAGACAGGATGATAGATACACGACAGGCAGGATGATAGATACACGACAGGCAGGATGATAGATACACGACAGACAGGATGATAGACACACGACAGGCAGGATGATAGATACACGACAGACAGGATGATAGATACACAACAGACAGGATGATAGACACACGACAGGCAGGATGATAGATACACGACAGACAGGATGATAGATACACGACAGGCAGGATGATAGACACACGACAGGCAGGATGATAGATACACGACAGACAGGATGATAGATACACGACAGGCAGGATGATAGATACACGACAGGCAGGATGATAGATACACGACAGACAGGATGATAGATACACGACAGGCAGGATGATAGATACACGACAGGCAGGATGATAGATACACGACAGACAGGATGATAGATACACGACAGACAGGATGATAGATACACGACAGACAGGATGATAGATACACGACAGGCAGGATGATAGATACACGACAGACAGGATGATAGATACACGACAGGCAGGATGATAGATACACGACAGGCAGGATGATAGATACACGACAGACAGGATGATAGATACACGACAGGCAGGATGATAGATACACGACAGACAGGATGATAGATACACGACAGGCAGGATGATAGATACACGACAGGCAGGATGATAGATACACGACAGACAGGATGATAGATACACGACAGGCAGGATGATAGATACACGACAGGCAGGATGATAGATACACGACAGACAGGATGATAGATACACGACAGACAGGATGATAGATACACGACAGGCAGGATGATAGATACACGACAGACAGGATGATAGATACACGACAGGCAGGATGATAGATACACGACAGGCAGGATGATAGATACACGACAGACAGGATGATAGATACACGACAGACAGGATGATAGATACACGACAGACAGGATGATAGATACACGACAGACAGGATGATAGATACACGGCAGACAGGATGATAGATACACGACAGACAGGATGATAGATACACGACAGACAGGATGATAGATACACGACAGACAGGATGATAGATACACGACAGACAGGATGATAGATACACGACAGACAGGATGATAGATACACGACAGACAGGATGATAGATACGCAACAGACAGGATGATAGATACACGACAGACAGGATGATAGATACACGACAGACAGGATGATAGATACGCAACAGGCAGGATGATAGATACACGACAGACTGGATGATAGATACAAGACAGACAGGATGATAGATACACGACAGACAGGATGATAGATACACGACAGACAGGATGATAGATACACGACAGACAGGATGATAGATACACGACAGACAGGATGATAGATACACGACAGACAGGATGATAGATACACGACAGACAGGATGATAAATACACGACAGACAGGATGATAGATACACGACAGGCAGGATGATAGATACACGACAGACAGGATGATAAATACACGACAGACAGGATGATAGATACACGACAGGCAGGATGATAGATACACGACAGGCAGGATGATAGATACGCAACAGACAGGATGATAAATACACGACAGACAGGATGATAGATACACGACAGGCAGGATGATAGATACACGACAGACAGGATGATAAATACACGACAGACAGGATGATAGATACACGACAGGCAGGATGATAGATACACGACAGGCAGGATGATAGATACAAGACAGACAGGATGATAGATACACGACAGGCAGGATGATAGATACACGACAGACAGGATGATAAATACACGACAGACAGGATGATAGATACACGACAGGCAGGATGATAGATACACGACAGGCAGGATGATAGATACAAGACAGACAGGATGATAGATACACGACAGGCAGGATGATAGATACACGACAGGCAGGATGATAAATACACGACAGACAGGATGATAGATACACGACAGGCAGGATGATAGATACACGACAGGCAGGATGATAGATACAAGACAGACAGGATGATAGATACACGACAGGCAGGATGATAGATACACGACAGGCAGGATGATAGATACAAGACAGACAGGATGATAGATACACGACAGGCAGGATGATAGATACACGACAGACAGGATGATAAATACACGACAGACAGGATGATAGATACACGACAGGCAGGATGATAGATACACGACAGGCAGGATGATAGATACAAGACAGACAGGATGATAGATACACGACAGGCAGGATGATAGATACACGACAGACAGGATGATAAATACACGACAGACAGGATGATAGATACACGACAGGCAGGATGATAGATACACGACAGGCAGGATGATAGATACAAGACAGACAGGATGATAGATACACGACAGGCAGGATGATAGATACACGACAGGCAGGATGATAGATACAAGACAGACAGGATGATAGATACACGACAGGCAGGATGATAGATACACGACAGGCAGGATGATAGATACAAGACAGACAATCCAATGCACATGGAGCATCTTCATCCTGCCAAAAAAATCTTCTTCACGTTCCTCCTGCATCTCTTGTCCACAATCTTAAACCTGTGACTCCCCTCGGTCCTCGTACTATCAGCACTCAGACATTGGGTAAGACTCGGCCTCGCGCTGCCGGTTACGGAGTTCCCGGTGAGGCTGGAGAATCCCACGTTACTGAGGAAAACGGGATTGTCGCCAGGTATGGCAAGAGATTGGGAATCGCTTTCTAATCTGCGCTCTGGCAGGAGAACATAGTCTCTCGGACGGAGGATCTCGTCCATCGAGCCTAAACTCATTCCCACATTCGGGAATGAGGCAAGAATTTTTGTTAAGCAAATACATTAAGGGATAAGGGCCAAAGGCGGGTATATGGAGTTAGACCACCGATCAGCCATGATCTCATTAAATGGCGGGATAGATTCAGGGAGCTCAGTGGGCTCCTCCTGTTCCTCTGGCCATAGCTTCCTATGCTTTGCTGCTGATAAGATCGGAATCCAATTTTCATATTTATAGAGGAATATTCTTGTTGGCCGCATTGAAAAATATTCATCAGATCTGGACAGCTTCAGTACCACACTGAAAAGTAAGAACAACAAAACTGAAAGTTACTTGAATTGTATTTCTGGGGGAGAGAAACCTTTGTGAGACTGAAGGAAAAGGGAACCGCTTGTTTTTACTGCCACTTTCTGCTGTGACATATTTGGGTTTTCAGTGTGATCAATTGTTTGGGCATCTCTGGTTTCAGGAGACCTGACGCAGCAGATAGAGGAGCGGGACACGCTAATCGCACAGTTCACACGGATGAAAGTGGCCTTGAACCAGCAGATGGAAGACCTGACGAACCGGCTGGATGAGGAATCGAAGGTCCGTGTCTCCGTGCCAGCCTTCCTGAGGCCTGCCTCTCGAGCAACCCTGAGCCAAAATTTCCAATAATAACAGCAGGAAATGCTGGATAAAACGCGGCGGGTCTCGCAGCATCTGTGCAGCGAGAAACCAGAGTTAACGTTTCGAGTCCCTGTGGCTCTGCTTCAGAGCTGGAAGTTTCCAATGTTCTGTTTCATCCACTTACCAGATGTGGACATCACAGGGAAGGCCAAGCTTCTTGTTCATCCCTAACTGCCCCTCAGAAGGTGGTGGTACGCCACTGCCTGGAGCTGCTGCAGTCCCTGTGGTGCAAGTGGTCAACGAACATTCGCCACTGACTCAAAGCAGCCTAAACATATCAACAGCTGAGTGGGCACATGATTGGTATGAATTAAACCACGCTGATACAAATCCATCTCACAGATATTGTTTTTACAAATCTCTTGATCTTTTTGCTTTAACTACTCTCCTTCTTTGACACTCACATTCGAGTCACAGTCATTCGGCCCTTCAAATCCATGCTAGCTCTCTGTAGAGCAATCCAGTGGGGCCCATTCTCCCGCTCTATTCTGCAATCCAGTAGCTTTGAGTTCCTCACTTTCCAATCCAATTCCCTTTTGATCCCCTTCAATTGCACTATCCTCGCCGTGGGCAGTGACCTCTGGGACATTA
Source organism: Scyliorhinus torazame (assembly GCF_047496885.1). Lineage (NCBI taxonomy): Eukaryota > Metazoa > Chordata > Chondrichthyes > Carcharhiniformes > Scyliorhinidae > Scyliorhinus > Scyliorhinus torazame. The sequence goes on from NC_092712.1 coordinate 22,974,345, forward strand.
CCAATAATAAAGTTCTTCCTCACATCCCCCCCCCCTTCTCAGTTATTTCTTTATTTTTAATTCTATCTCCAGATAGGGGTTTGCAATATTCAAAATTGATAAATCGCCATAGTGACGGGTGCTGAATTGTGAGGATGATACAAATAAAACAAAACTCATTAGTTAAAGACAGTCATTAAATAAAAATAAAGTGTTAAACTATAAAAGAATTATCAATATTTCAGCAGACAAATAATTACAGCTCTCCTTAATTTATCGAATAAAAATGAATGGTCCCCATCACTTTAAATTCGGATCAAATTCCACAGATCATCTGTTCTCAGGCTTGGGTTCATTGTTTACCTATCCGCGGAAAATCCCCGTCCTCGCTCGCTCGCTGAAAGTGAATGGCACTTTGGCCGAAATGCCAAATTCTCACTGACAGAGGGATGGCCACGGACGGGTTGGAGAATTCCGGACGTATTATTTCTGAATTTTCTAAGACCGCAAGACCATAGGACATATGAGCAGAGCCCCTCGAGTCCATTCCACCATTCAATGAGATCATGGCTGTTTTGATGTGATAATCCTCAACTCCACTTTCCCGCCTTATCCCCATAACCTTTGATTCCCTTACTGATCCCTTACTAGCTGGAAGAAGACAAAGGGTGGTGGTTGATGGGAAGTGTTCAGACTGGAGTCCAGTTACTAGTGGTGTACCACAAGGATCTGTTTTGGGGCCGCTGCTGTTTGTCATTTTTATAAATGACCTGGAGGAGGGCATAGAAGGATGGGTGAGTAAATTTGCAGATGACACTAAAGTCAGTGGAGTGGTGGACAGTGCGGAAGGATGTTGCAAGTTACAGAGGGACATAGATAAGCTGCAGCGCTGGGCTGAGAGGTGGCAAATGGAATTTAATGCAGAAAAGTGTGAGGTGATTCATTTTGGAAGGAATAACAGGCAGACAGAGTACCGGGCTAATGGTAAGATTCTTGGCAGTGTGGATGAGCAGAGAGATCTCGGTGTCCATGTACATAGATCCCTGAAAGTTGCCACCCAGGTTGAGAGGGTTGTTAAGAAGGCGTATGGTGTGTTAGCTTTTATTGGTAGAGGGATTGAGTTTCGGAGCCATGAGGTCATGTTGCAGCTGTACAAAACTCTGGTGCGGCCGCATTTGGAGTATTGCGTGCAATTTTGGTCGCCGCATTATAGGAAGGCTGTGGAAGCATTGGAAAGGGTGCAGAGGAGATTTACCAGAATGTTGCCTGGTATGGAGGGAAGATCTTATGAGGAAAGGCTGAGGGACTTGAGACTGTTTTTGTTAGAGAGAAGAAGGTTAAGAGATGACTTAATTGAGGCATACAAGATGATCAGAGGATTGGATAGGGTGGACAGTGAGAGCCTTTTTCCTCGGATGGTGATGTCTAGCACGAGGGGACATAGCTTTAAATTGAGGGGAGATAGATAAAAGACAGATGTCAGAGGTAGGTTCTTTACTCCGAGAGTAGTAAGGGCATGGAATGCCCTGCCTGCAACAGTAGTGGACTCGCCAACACTAAGGGCATTCAAATGGTCATTGGATAGACATAGGGACGATAAGGGAATAGTGTAGATGGGCTTTAGAGTGGTTTCACAGGTCGGCGCAACATCGAGGGCCGAAGGGCCTGTACTGCGCTGTAATGTTCTATGTACATTTTGCCACCTGTCTATCTCCCCCACCCACCCCCCTTTTAACTTGTGACCAAAAGCTTAATCAAAAAACAGATAATACAGACCAAGTCAAGTTATCTCCAAATGTGTTGAATTCTGTTTGTCTTCCCTCCTGTGAAATCCCTTGGGACATTTTAAGGTGTTTAAAGCACTATATGTGCTAATTGTTCTTGTGGCTGCTCAAATCATTGTCTATCGGGAGAACCTAGGTTGCCCGATCCCTTCATTATTTTATCTGCCAATGTACGTGCTTCGTGCCAGCAAATTATTCACCCATTTTAACATCTCCTTTAGCTCAATGTTAATTTCTACTGTAAGTAAAGTCGCCATGGTCTCAGATGACCGTAGGCTGCTTTCCCCTTTGAGGGGGGAGAGCTGACTGGTGGTGATTTAACCTGAGGGTCACCACACCTCAGGCGAGGGGCGAGGTTAATAACCTCGGCCGGTACGGGAATTGAACCCGCGCTGCTGGCCTCGCGAGCCAGCTGTCCAGCCCACCGAGCTAAACCGGCCCCCTAATCTTTCCTGTATCGCGGTGTAAATGCAGCTTGTCGTTGTGTTTGATCATGTTTGGCCCTCGGTCCACAGCTGAGGATGGGACTATCTCAGCGTCTGCAGGATTCGCGCAGTGACTGCGATGTCCTCCGGGAGCAGCTCGAGGAGGAACAGGAGGAACGGTCCAACCTTCAGATGTCCGCCTGCAAAGCCAACGCGGACGCCTTACTGTGGAAAACAAAATATGAGACAGAGGGCATTCAGAAGCTGGGGGAATTGGAGGAAGCCAGGTATGATTTCTGATGTTAAGGCAGCGTCTGTGGAGAGAGACAGAGTTAATGTTTACCTTTCATCAGACCGGTGAGGTCAATGAAGTGAAAGGTTAACTTTCTCTTCTCTCTCCACAGGTACTTGTGGAATATTTCCACTATTCTCTGCTTTCATTTCACATCTCGAGCTTCATTTTGCTTTTGAGAAATTTAAAAATGATTTTGTTTGATCTGCGTGCTGCTCAAAAGACCAACATTTGTTGCCCCATCCTGAATGAACTGTGTCATGCTGGGCTAATTTCAGAGGGCAGTTATCATCGCTGTGGGTCTGGAGTCACCTGCAGGCCAGACCGGGTAAGGGCGGAAGAATTCCTTCTCTAAAGGACATTAGTGAACCAGACGGGTTTTACAACAATCGACGATGGTTTCATGGTCATCGTTGCTGAGGCTAACTTTAGATTTCAGATTTTATTAACGGAACTTAAATCCCACCAGCTGCTGTGGTGGGATTTGAACCCATGCCCCCAGAGTTTGGGGCTTCTGAATGACTAATTCACTGACATTACCGCTACCCCATCATCTCCCTTCTGAGGGTGACGATACATTAGTGGGTGGGGGTTGATGTTTGTCTTTGATCTTTATGCTGGGGTGTAGGGGAGAGGAGTGAGCTCAAGGGGACCCGACCACTGCTGTAAAATTCAACCTCTTGTGTAGAAGCCTGTCCTGCTGGATTGTGAAGACAATGGGGCTGACACACTGAGCTTTTTGATTAATTGATTGATTGTCACATGTACCGAAGTGCAGTGAAAAGCATTTTTCTGCGGCCGAGAGCAAGTACACAGTACGTACATAGTAGGCAAAAAGAATAATCAACAGAGAACATTGACAAATGGTACATCGACAAAACAGTGATTGGTTACAGCGCGGAACAAGGGGCCAAACAAAGCAAATACATGAGCAAGAGCAGCATAGGGCGTCGTGAATAGTGTCCAGGATTCTTCGACCCCGCGTCGGGTCAGAGAGTCCCCAGGGAGTCGCGAGAATCGCGCCCCGACGCCGGCTTACCTCTGCTCTGGCGCCGATTCTCGGGCGCCCGCGGTATCGCCGCCGCGCCGGTCGGGGGCCGTTGAAAGGGCCCCCCAGCGATTGTCTGAGCCGCGACGGGCCGAGTGGCCGCTGTTGGAGGGAAGAAAAACCTCAAAGTCTGTTCTCGACTACGTGGTGTTGGTAAAACTTTGTTTAATTCGGAAAAACTGTGTGCACACAGGAGAGACAGACCCCAAGACCACCCTGTAGCTCTCAAAAGTCAGCTCTGATCATAGTCAGAATTACACGCATATATATTTAAAGTGCTTCGGAGTCACGAGCAGGTATTGAAGTTACTGAATCATTCGGAACAATACAAAGTGATCAGTTTGCATATTTTCTGGTCCCCGTAATGGGAAAACGATTAAAGAATACACTGTTTCCTTACAATCTCATGGGTTTGAACATATTTAACTTCTAGAAGAGGTGCGAATGTGTTGGACAATGGATCCCTTAGACTTACTGGGGCCTCCTGTGTTTCCCTTTTCATATTCAAATGCTCTGTGAGATGATAAAATCATTTCCAATGTGGGTGACTTTAACCCCTTGCTTGCTGGTTTTCTCTTGGTACATGTTTAACCACTTGCCTGCTGGTTTGCCCCTGACCTGTGCTATTACAATACTTTGAGACATCTTTATTATACCAATCCTGACACATATCGCAATTTCTTCCACCAACACTGCCGAGTCCCCCCGGCGTGGGTTACTCAGGTTCCACAAGCCAGGACCTGGAAGGTGTGTCTGGGGGGGCCGTCCTGGAAGGGGGGGGGGGGATCCGACCCCAGGGTGGGGGCCCCACAGTGGCCTGGCCCGCGATCGAGGCCTACCGATCAGCGGGCGGGCTGGTTTCAAGGGGGTTATGTTCCTCCGCGTCGGGCCCCTGTCTGGCTCCGCCATATTGCCCGGGGGCCGGCGCGGAGACGGGAACGCACGCGCATGCACGGAATCACGGCAGCCGTTCCGCGCATGCGCGAACCCGCGCCGGCCGTTCCACGCCGACTGGAGCTGCGGGGACCACTCCCCCGCCGACCTAGCCCCCTAGGAAGGGGAGCAATCCTCAATATCGGGGACCGTTGACGCCAGAGTGGTTGCCGCTGCTTTTCACGCCGGTGTCAGGACTTGGCCGCGGGATTGGAGAATCCCAGCCAGTGTTCTAATAGGGAACAGGTCAGTCCAAGGGAGAGTCATTGAGGAGTCTTGTAGCTGTGGGGAAGAAGCTGTTCCTATGTCTGGATGTGCGAGTCTTCAGACTCCTGTACCTTCTGCCTGATGGAAGGGTCCGGAAGAAGGCAATGCCTGGGTGGGAGGGGTCTCTGATAATGCTGTCTGCCTTCCTGAGGCAGCGGGAGGTGTAGACAGAATCAATGGGAGGATGGCAAGCTTGTGCAATGCGTTGGGCTGAGTTCACCACACTCTGCAGCTTCTAGCGATCTTGGGCTGAGTGGTTGCCATACCAAGCTGTGATGCAGCCGGATAGGATGCTCTCTATCGCACATCTGTAGGCGTTTGTGAGAGTCGATGCAGACAGGCCAAATTTCTTTAGCTTCCGTTGGAAGTAGAAATGCTGTTGGGCTTTCTTGACTGTTGCATCAACGTGAGTGGACCAGGACAGACTGTTGGTGATGGTGACCCCCAGGAACTTAGACATAGACATAGACATAGAATTTACAGTGCAGAAGGAGGCCATTCGGCCCATCGAGTCTGCACCGGCTCTTGGAAAGAGCACCCTACCCAAGGTCCACACCTCCACCCTATCCCCATAACCCAGTAACCCCACCCTACACTAAGGGCAATTTTGGACACTATGGGCAATTTAGCATGGCCAATCCACCTAACCCGCACATCTCCACTTCGGAGCCATTGATGTAGCTTCTCGAAACTAAACTGTATCACGACTTGGGCTGGGTTGGTTAGTCAGCTTCTGTTACAGAAAGAAAACATTTGGATTTAAAGATCCTTTTCATCACCCAAAGCACTTTACGGAGAAGTAAATGCTTTATTATAACAGGGGTGGTGTGGCAGCCAATTTGCACACAGCAAGCTACCGCAAACAATAATAGAACATATAGTGCAGAAAGAGGCCATTCAGCCCATCGAGTCTGCACCGACCCACTTAAGCCCTCACTTCCACCATATCCCTGTAACCCGTAACCCAATAATCCCTCCTAACCTTTTTGGACACTAAGGGCAATTTAGCACGGCTAATCCACCTAACCTGCACATCTTTGTGGGAGGAAACCCGAGCACCCGGAGGAAACCCACGCAGACACTGGGAGAATGTGCAGACTCCGCGCGGTGTCCCAGCGGGGAATCGAACCTGGGACCCTGGCTCTGTGAAGCCACAGTGCTAGCCACTTGTCTACCGTGCTGCCCATAATGTGATGATCATCACATTCAGGGTAGTGCTATTGTGGCTAACGCTACCGTTCATTATCCAGCGGCATTCTTCTTATTGGGCAGTCCCTCAGGGTCGAGGATGACGTGCTTCCACTCCGGGGAGGTGGGTTCTGCGGTGGCTGATCCGCAGATTCTGCCACCGGTTTGGCAGGTGGTGCTCAATGAGGTGGGTGAGTGGGACGCTCTGGATTCTGCGCTCTCCTTCCGCTGTTTACGCTTGGCTTCCGCATGCTCCACCCCACGACGCTTGAGGTAATTATAATAATCTTTTATTGTCACAAGTCGGCGTACGTTAACACTGCAATTAAGTTACTGTGAAAAGCCCCTAGTCGCCACACTCCGGCGCCTGTTCGGGTAATGAGCCGGTACTTGCGGATGCTTTTTCTCCAGCGTGTGCGTTCTAAGGAAAGCGATTCCCACCCGTCGATGGGGATGTTGCATTTATTTAGGGAGGCTTGCAAAGTGTCTTTGTATTGTTTCCTCTGCCCTCCTAGTGATCGCTTGTCATTGCGGAGCTCAGAGTAGAGCACTTTATTGGGGAGGCAGTGATGTCGTGGGATTGTTGCTGGACGAGTAATCCAGAGACCCAGGGTAATGTTCTGGGGACCCAGGTTCAAATCCCACCGTGGAAGACGGCGAAACTGAATTCAGGAACAATCTGAAATTAAAAGTCAAAGATGACCACGTCCATTGTTGATTGCTGTAAAAATCCATCTTGTTCATTAATGCTCTTTAAAGGCATCCTTACCTGGTCTGGCCTACATGTTTAGCTGGTTTAGCACAGTGGACTAAACAGCTGGCTTGTAATGCAGAACAATGCCAGCTGTGCGGGTTCAATTCCCGTACCGGCCTCCCCGAACAGGTGCCGGAATATGGCGACTAGGGGCTTTTCACATTCACCCCATTGAAGCCCACTTGTGACAATCAGCGATTATTATGTGACTCCAGATCCACAGCAATGTGGTGGACTCTTAAATGCCCCCAGGGATGGGCAACAAATGCTGGCCCATCCAACAACACCCATACCCCATAAACAAATAAAAGAAAGAGAGGTCTGGTTACTGATCTGAGACAGGAGTTCTAAGCGAATCAAGACAGTCGGGAAATTTAGCCTCAGTTAATTAACTAAATCTGGAATTTTAAGAAGTAATCTCTGTAATTGTGACCAGCGTCTGATGGGTGGACATGGGCTCAATGTGCCTCATGAACTCTTCTTATGCATAACTGGATTGTCCTAAAACCTGATTTGGTTCACTAATGTCCTTTCGCAGTGGAGATGCTGACCTAGCCTAGTCACGGCCAATATAGTTATATGGTTATATAGTTAACTCTTAACCGCCCACTGAAACGGGCTATTTTTTTAATTTTTAAAAATATATTTTATTCAAGATTTTTTGGCCAAACATAACAGTACGTAGTGTTTCTTTTAAACAACAACAAAGCAATATAAATAACAGTGGCCAATTTTAAACAAATAAATAACTAATATATAAACAGAAACAAAAAACAAACTAAATGGCAACTGCCTTGTCAAAAATAGTTACTCTCCAAAGATACAATCCAACAGTCCAATATACATTACCTATAACAAATGTCTATACATATACAATGACATCCCTGAGAGTCCGTCCGGTTCCTCCCCCCCCCCCCCCCCCCTGGGTTGCTGCTGTTGTCTTTCTTTCTTTTCATTCCCTCTACCTTTCTGTGAGGTAGTTGATAAACGGTTGCCACCGCCTGGTGAACCCTTGAGCTGAACCCCTTAATACGAACTTGATCCGTTCTAACTTTATAAACCCTGCCATGTCGTTTATCCAGGTCTCCACGCCCGGGGGTTTGGCTTCCTTCCACATAAGCAATATCCTGTGCCGGGCTACTAGGGACGCAAAGGCCAAAACATCAGCCTCTCTCGCCTCCTGCACTCCCGGCTCTTCTGCAACCCCGAATATAGCCAACCCCCAGCTTGGCTCGACCCGGACCCCCACCACCTTCGAAAGCACCTTCGCCACCCCCACCCAGAACCCCTGTAATGCCGGACATGACCAGAACATGTGGGTGTGATTCGCTGGGCTTCTCGAGCATCTCCCACACCGATCCTCTACCCCGAAAAATTTACTGAGCCGTGCTCCAGTCGTATGCGCCCTGTGTAGAACCTTGAATTGTATCAGGCTTAGCCTGGCACATGAGGACGACGAGTTTACCCTACGTAGGGCATCAGCCCACAGCCCCTCCTCAATCTCCTCCCCCAGCTCTTCTTCCCATTTCCCTTTCAGCTCATCTACCATGATCTCCCCCTCGTCCCTCATTTCCCTGACCATCCCCCACCCATGTCTCTGAGATCACTCTATCCTGCACCTCCTGCGTCGGGAGCTGCGGGAATTCCCTCACCTGTTGCCTCGCAAAAGCCCTCAGTTGCATATACCGAAATGCATTCCCTTGGGGCAACCCATATTTTTCCGTCAGCGCTCCCAGACTCGCAAACGTCCCATCTACGAACAGATCTCTCAATTGTACTACCCCAGCTCTTTGCCATGCTCCAAATCCCCCATCCATTCTCCCCGGAACAAACCTATGGTTATTTCTTATCGGGGACCGTACCGAGGCTCCCGTCCTTCCCCCATGCCGTCTCCACTACCCCCAAATTTTTAATGTTGCCACCACCACCGGGCTTGTAGTGTATTTCTTCGGTGAGAACGGCAACGGTGCCGTCACCATTGCTTGTAAGCTGGTCCCCTTGCAGGACGCCCTCTCCAATCTCTTCCACGCCGCTCCCTCCCCTTCTCCCATCCACTTACACACCATTGAGATATTGGCGGCCCAGTAATAATCATTTAGGCTCGGTAGTGCCAACCCCCCCTATCCCTACTATGCTGCAAGAACCCCCTCCTCACTCTCGGGGTCTTCCCGGCCCACACAAAACTCATAATGCTTTTCTCAGTTCTCTTAAAAAAAGCCTTCGTGACCATCACCGGGAGGCACTGAAACACAAAGAGGAATCTCGGGAGAACCACCATTTTAACCGCCTGCACCCTACCCGCCAGTGACAGGGACACCATGTCCCATCTCTTGAAGTCCTCCTCCATCTGTTCCACCAATCGTGTTAAATTAAGCCGGTGCAAGGTTCCCCAATTCTTGGCTATCTGAATCCCCAAGTATCGGAAGTCTCTTGTTACCTTCTTCAGCGGTAAATCCTCTATTTCCCTGCTCTGCTCCCCCGGATGCACCACAAACAACTCACTTTTCCCCCATGTTCAATTTATACCCCGAAAAATCCCCAAGTATCCGCATTATCTCTGGCATCCCCTCCACCGGGTCCGCCACATACAACAACAAATCATCCGCATACAGAGATACCCGGTGTTCTTCTCCTCCCCTAAACACTCCCCTCCACTTCCTGGAACCCCTCAGTGCCATGGCCAGGGGCTCAATCGCCAGTGCAGACAATAACGGAGACAGGGGACATCCCTGCCTCGTCCCTCTGTAAAGCCGGAAATAATCAGACCCCCGTCCATTCGTAACCACGCTCGCCATCGGTGCCCTACACAGCAGCTGTACCCATCCGATATATCCATCTCCGAAGCCAAATCTCCTCAGCACCTCCCACAGATAATCCCACTCCACTCTATCAAATGCTTTCTCGGCATCCATCGCCACCACTATCTCCGCTTCCCCCTCTGGCGGGGGCATCATCATTACCCCTAGCAGCCTCCGTATATTCGTATTCAGCTGTCTCCCCTTCACAAACCCAGTTTGGTCCTCGTGAACCACCCCCGGGACACAATCCCCTATCCTCGTCGCCATTACCTTGGCCAGAATCTTAGCGTCTACGTTTAAAAGAGAAATGAGCCTATAGGACCCGCATTGCAGCGGGTCTTTTTCCTTCTTTAGGAGGAGCGATATCTTTGCCTCTGACATAGTCGAGGGCAACTGCCCCCTTTCCCTAGCCTCATTAAAGGTTCTCGTCAGAAGCGGGGCCAGCAAGTCCATATACTTCCTATAAAATTCCACCGGGAACCCGTCTGGTCCCGGGGCCTTCCCCACCTGCATGCTCCCAATCCCTTTCACTACCTCCTCCATCTCAATCTGTGCTCCCATCCCCACTCTCTCCTGTTCCTCCACCTTAGGGAATTCCAGCTGATCCAGTAAGCACATCATTCTCTCCTTCCCTTCCGGGGGCTGAGCTTTATATAATCTTTCGTAGAATACCTTGAACACCCATTCACTCTCTCCGCTCCCCGCTCCATCTCTCCCTCCTATCTCCCTCGCTGCTCCCCTCTTCCTCAGTTGGTGGGCCAGCAACCGGCTCGCCTTCTCCCCATATTCATACTGTACACCTTGTGCCTTCCTCCATTGGGCCTCTGCATTACCCGTAATCAACAAGTCAAATTCTACATGTAGCCTTTGCCTTTCCCTGTACAGTCCCTCCTCCGGTGCCTCCGCATATTTTCTGTCCACCCTCAGAAGTTCTTTCAGCAACCGCTCCCTTTCCCTACCCTCCTGCTTTCCTTTATGTGCCCTAATAGATATCAGCTCCCCTCTAACCACTGCCTTCAGTGCCTCCCAGACCACTCCCACCTGTACCTCCCCATTATCATTAAGTTCCAAGTACCTTTCAATCCACCCCCTCACCCTTAAACACACCCCCTCATCTGCCAATAGTTCCATGTCCATTCTCCAGGGCGGGTGCTGTTCTTTTTCCTCCCCTATCTCCAGGTCCACCCAATGTGGAGCGTGGTCCGAAATAGCTATTGCCGTGTACTCCGTCCCTGTCACCTTTGGGATCAGCGCCCTTCCCAATACAAAAAAGTCTATCCGTGAATATACTTTATGGACATAGGAGAAAAACGAGAACTCCTTACTCCTAGGCCTGCTAAATCTCCAGGGGTCTACTCCTCCCATCTGCTCCATAAAGTCCTTGAGCACCCTAGCTGCAGCCGGCCTCCTCCCAGTCCTGGACCTCGATCTGTCCAGCCCTGGGTCCAGCACCATATTAAAGTCTCCCCCCATTACCAACTTTCCCGCCTCTAGGTCCGGGATACGTCCCAACATTCGCCTCATAAAATTGGCATCATCCCAGTTCGGGGCATATACGTTCACTAGAACCACCGCCTCCCCTTGCAATCTGCCACTCACCATCACGTATCTACCCCCGCTATCCGCCACGATGGCCTTTGCCTCAAACAGTACCCGTTTCCCCACTAATATAGCCACCCCCCTGTTCTTTGCGTCTAACCCCGAATGAAACACCTGCCCCACCCATCCTTTGCATAGTCTGACCTGGTCTATCAGTTTCAAATGCGTCTCCTGCAACATAACCACATCTGCCTTTAATTTCTTTAGATGTGCAAGTACCCGTGCCCTTTTAATCGGCCCGTTCAGCCCTCTCACGTTCCACGTGATCAGCCGGGTTGGGGGACTCTTTACCCCCCCGCTCCTTGTCGACTAGCCATCCCCTTTTTTAACCCAGCTCCTCACCCACGTAGCCATATCTCCCCCCGACGGCGCCCTCCCGCCTCGACCACCCCACCCCGTACCAGCTCCCCCTTCTCCCCAGCAGCAGCAACCCAGTTAATCCCCCCCCCACCCCCGCTAGATCCTCTTCTAGTGTAATTGCACCCCCCATGTTGCTCCCAGAAGTCAGCAAACTCTGGCTGACCTCAGCTTCCCCCCCGTGACCTCGGCCCCCACTGTGCGAGGCCCCCTCCTTCCTGCTTCCCTGTTCCCGCCATGATTACCATAGCGCGGGAACAAAGCCCGCGTTTCCCACTTGGCCCCACCCCTAATGGCCGGCGCCCACAATTCCTCATCCTCCCCCCCCCCCCCCCCCCACGACATGGGGAAGAGAGAAAAGTTACAGGGTCGCAAGATTAACAACTTGAGAGATCATCCCTTCCCCCTTTTTCCCTCCCTCACCCCACATAATCACCCCACCACTTTGTCCCAAACGTTCTTTTTCTGGCCCGCCTATTCCAGCTGCTCCTCCACAATAACTGTCCACGCCTCTTCTGCCGTCTCAAAGTAGTGGTGCTTTCCTTGGTGTGTGACCCACAGTCTTGCCGGTTGCAGCATTCCAAATTTGACCTTCCTTTTGTGAAGCACCGCCTTGGCCCGATTGAAACTCGCCCTCCTTCCCGCCACCTCCGCACTCCAATCTTGATATACGCGGATCACCGCGTTCTCCCACCTACTGTTCCGGGTTTTCTTCGCCCATCTGAGGACCATCTCTCTGTCATTATATCGGAGAAATCTCACCACTATGGCTCGAGGTATTTCTCCAGCCCTCTGTCTTCGCGTCATAACTCGATAAGCTCCCTCCACCTCCAATGGGCCCGTCGGAGCCTCCGATCCCATTAACGAGTGCAGCATCGTGCTCCCATATGCCCCGACGTCCGCCCCCTCCGCACCTTCGGGAAGACCAAGAATCCTTAAATTCTTCCTCCTCGCATTATTCTCCAACTCCTCCAGCCTTTCCACACACCTTTTGTGTTGTGCCTCGTGCATCTCTGTCTTCACCACCAGGCCCTGTATTTCGTCTTCATTATCAGCGGCCTTTGCCTTCACGACCCGAAGCTCCTGCTCCTGGGTCTTTTGTTCCTCCTTTAGCCCTTCAATCGCCTGTAATATTGGGGCCAGCAGCTCCTTCTTCATCTCCTTTTTCAGTTCTTCCACACAGCGCCGCAGGAACTCTTGTTGGTCAGGGCCCCATACTAGATGGCCATCTTCCGACGCCAGCTTGCTTTGTGCTTGCTTTCCTTGCCGCTGCTCTAGAGGATCCTCCGCAATCCGGCCACTTTCCTCTCCTTTTTCCATCTGTGTCCAGGGGGAATTCCCTTCTGGTTTACCACACAGTGTTTTTAGCCGTTAAAATTGCCGTTGGGGCTCCTATTAAGAGCCCAAAAGTCCGTTCCACCGGGAGCTGCCGAAACGTGCGACTTAGCTGGTCATCGCCGCACCCGGAAGTCTGAAACGGGCTATTAAGGCACTCATATGTGAAGAAAGTACTCACCACTAACCTCCAACTTGTAAGATCGGTCTACTCCCCTCCCCCCTCCCTCAGCCTTCCCTATTCTCCAGACACAAAGCTGCCTGTTTCTCCAGTACGGATGAGGTGGGGATTCTCCCGCTGTGAGCCTGCAGCCCCGAGGGACTCACGGTTAGAGTCAGATCCTGGAAATGGAACTTCCTTCCACCCATAACTGGGATTCACCTGTTGTATTTTGAATGAATCCCAGTGATGGGATACAGGAGCAAGGCTGAGATTCTGCGGAGCAGCAATGAGTTCCAGCAGGGTTGCTTTGTCAATTCCACATCACGTCTCAGTCCTCCACGATGTGACAACTAAAAACTCCAATCTAATGACAGGTAATCCAATGTCTGGGAAAATTCGAAATCCACATGGCCTTGATCCCAAGGGTGCCAGATTTTGGATATTAGACTTGTGGTACACATACAAACATATGTACAGATGACCATGTGTACACAGCCATAAATACATACAAACCTATGTACAGACATACATGCAAACATGTGTACAGCCATAAAAACATACAAACATATGTACACATGTACATGCAAACATGTGTACACAGCCATAAATAATAATAATAATGATAATAATCGCTTATTGTCACAAGTAGGCTTCAATGAAGTTACTGTGAAAAGCCCCTAGTCGCCACATTCCGGCGCCTGTTCGGGGAGGCTGGTACGGGAATTGGACCCGTGCTGCTGCCTTATGCTGCATTACAAGCCAGCTGTTTCGCCCACTGTGGGGCGGTGGGCCCATTACAAATCGGGTGGTCTACACCTGGGCAGGACTGGAACCAATGTCCGAGGGGGTGCTTTTGCTAACACTGTTGGGGAGGTTTTAAACTAATGTGGCAGGGGGATGGGAACCAGATTAGGAAGTTAGCGGTCAGTAAAGAGGTAGCAACTAAAGTCAGTAAGGTACTAGATAATAAACTCAATGTGACTAAGGGGAAGAGTAGACAGGGAAGAGATGATGAACGCAAAGGGACAGGTGGTCTAAGGTGCATTTGTTTCAATGCGAGAAGTGTAGCAGGTAAGGCAGATGAACTTAAGGCTTGGATTAGTACCTGGGACTATGATGTTATTGGTATTACTGAGACTTGGTTGATGGAAGGGCAAGACTCTCAAATAGATATCCCAGGGTATAGATGCTTCAGGAGGGATAGAGAGGGAGATAAAAGGGGTGGAGGAGTTGCATTACTGGTCAGAGATGATAGCACAGCTGTGATTAAGGAGGGCATGATGGAGGATTCGCACACTGAGGCAATATGGGGAGCTAAGAAATAGGAAGGATGCAGTAACATTGTTAGGACTTTACTACAGGCCTCCCAAAAGCGAGCGTGAAGTAGAGGTACAAATATGTAGATAGATTATAGAAAAATGTAGGAGCAATAGGGTGGTCGTGATGGGAGATTTTAACTTCCCCAACATTGAATGGGACTCATGTAGTGTTGGAGGCGTAGATGGAGCAGAATTTGTAAGGAGCATCCAGGAGAGTTTTTTAGAGTAGTATGTAAATAGTCCAACTCGGGAAGGGGCCATACTGGACCTGGTATTGGGGAATGATCCAGGCCAGGTGGTTGAAGTTTCAGTCGGTGATTACTTTGGGAATAGCGATCACAATTCCGTAAGTTTTAGAATACTCATGGACAAAAGACGAGAGTGGTCCTAAAGAAAGAGTGCTAAATTGGGGAAAGGCCAAGTATAACAAAATTCAGCAGGAGCTAGGGAATGTGGATTGGGAGCAGCTGTTTAAGGGTAAATCCACATTTGAAATATGGGAGTCTTAAGGAAAGGTTGATTAGAGTGCAGGACAGACATGTCCCTGTGAAAATGAGGGATAGAAATGGCACGATTAGGGAACCATGGGTGACGGGTGGAATTGTGAAACTAGCTAAGATTAAAATCTAGGCGACTTAAAACTGATGAAGCTTTGGAGGAATATCGGGAAAGTAGGACAAATCTCAAACGCTCAATAAAGAGGGCTAAGAGGGGTCATGAAATATCTTTGGCTAACAGGGTTAAGGAAAATCCCAAAGCCTTTCATTCGTATATAAGGAGCAAGAGGGTAACTAGAGAAAGGATTGGCCCACTCAAAGACAAAAGAGGGAATTTATGCGTGGAGTCAGAGGAAATGGGTGAGATTCTTAATGAGTATTTTGCATCGGTATTCACCAAGGAGAGGGACATGACGGATGTTGATGCTAGGGATGGATGTTTAAATACTCTAGGTCAAGTCGGCATAAGGAAGGGGGAAGTTTTGGGTATTCTAAAAGGCATTAAGGTGGACAAGTCCCCAGGTTCGGATGGGATCTATCCCAGGTTACTGAGGGAAGCAAGGGACGAAATAGCTGGGGCCTTAACAGATATCTTTGCAGCATCCTTGAGCACAGGTGAGGTCCCGGAGGACTGGAGAATTGCTAATGTTGTCCCTTTATTTAAGAAGGGTAGCAGGGATAATCCAGGGTATTGTAGACCTGTGAGCTTGACGTCAGTGGTAGGCAAACTGTTGGAGGAGATACTGAGGGATAGGATCTATTCACATTTGGAAGAAAATACTTATCAGTGATAGGCAGCATGGTTTTGTGCAGGGAAGGTCATGTCTTACAAACCTAATAGAATTCTTTGAGGAAGTGACAAAGTTAATTGATGAGGGGAGTGCTGTAGATGTCATATACATGGACTTCAGTAAGGCGTTTGATAAACTTTCCCATGGCAGGTTGATGGAAAAAGTAGTCATATGGGGTTCAGGCAGCACGGTAGCATTGTGGATAGCACAATTGCTTAACAGCTCCAGGTCCCAAGTTCGATTCCGGCTTGGGTCATTGTCTGTGCGGAGTCTGCACATCCTCCCCGTGTGTGCATGGATTTCCTCCGGGTGCTCCGGTTTCCTCCCACAGTCCAAAGATGTGCAGGTTAGGTGAATTGGCCATGATAAATTGCCCTTAGTGTCCAAAATTGCCCTTAGTGTTGGGTGGGGTTACTGGGTTATGGGGATAGGGTGGAGGTGTTGACCTTGGGTAGGGTGCTCTTTCCAAGAGCCGGTGCAGACTCGATGGGCCGAATGGCCTCCTTCTGCACTGTAAATTCTATGATAATCTACTAGCTAGATGCATAAAGAACTGGCTGGGCAACAGGAGACAGAGAGTAGTGGTGGAAGGAAGTGTCTCAAAATGGAGAAAGGTGACTAGTGGTGTTCCACAGGGATCCGTGCTCGGACCACTGTTGTTTGTGATATACATAAATGATCTGGACGAAGGTATAGGTGGTCTGATTAGCAAGTTTCCAGATGATACTAAGATTAGTGGGGTTGCAGATAGCGAGGAGGACTGTCTAGAGAATACAGCAAAATATAGATAGATTGGAGAGTTGGGCAGAGAAATGGCAGATGGAGTTCAATCCAGGCAAATGAGAGGTGATGCATTTTGGAAGATCTAATTCAAGACCGGGCTATACGGTCAATGGAAGAGTCTTGGGGAAAATTGATGTACAGAGAGATCTGGGAGTTCAGGTCCATTGTACCCTGAAGGTGGCAACGCAGGTCGATAGAGTGGTCAAGAAGGCATACAGCATGCTTGCCTTCAACGGACGGGGTATTGAGTACAAGAGTCAGCAGGTCATGTTACAGTTGTGTAGGACTTTGGTTAGGCCACATTTGGAATACTGTGTGCAGTTCTGGTCGCCACATTACCAGAAGGATGTGGATGCTTTAGAGAGGGTGCAGGGGAGGTTCACCAGGATGTTGCCTGGTATGGAGGGTGCTAGCTATGAAGAAAGGTTGAGTAGAATAGGATTGTTTTCGTTGGAAAGACGGAGGTTGAGGGGGGACCTGATTGTGGTCGACAAAATTATGAGAGATATGGACAGGCTGGATAGCAACAAGCTTTTTCCAAGAGTGGGGGTGTCAATTACAAGGGGTCATGAAATCAAGGTGAGAGGGGGAAAGTTTAAGGGAGATAGAACATAGAACATTACAGGCCCTTCGGCCCTCGATGTTGCGCCAACCTGTGAAACCACTCTAAAGCCCATCTACACTATTCCCTTATCGTCCATATGTCTATCCAATGACCATTTGAATGCCCTTAGTGTTGCCGAGTTCACTACTGTTGCAGGCAGGGCATTCCACGCCTTTACTACTCTCTGAGTAATAACCTACCTCTGACATCTGTCTTGTATCTATCTCCCCTCAATTTAAACCTATGTTCCCTCGTGCTAGACATCACCATCCAAGGAACAAGGCTCTCACTGTCCACCCTATCAAATCCTCTGATCATCTTGTATGCCTCAATTAAGTCACCTCTTAACCTTCTTCTCTCTAATGAAAATAGCCTCAAGTCCCTCAGTCTTTCCTCATAAGATCTTCCCTCCATACCAGGCAACATTCTGGTAAATCTCCTCTGCACCCTTTCCAATGCTTCCACATCCTTCCTATAATGCGGCGACCAGAATTGGACGCAATACTCCAAATGCGGCCGCACCAGAGTTTTGTACAGCTGCAACATGACCTCATGGCTCCGAAACTCAATCCCTCTACCAATTAAAGCTAACACACTGTACGCCTTCTTAACAACCCTCTCAACCTGGGTGGCAACTTTCAGGTATCTATGTACATGGACACCGAGATCTATCTGCTCATCCACACTGCCAAGAATCTTACCATTAGCCCAGTACTCTGTCTTCGTGTTAGTCCTTCCAAAATGAATCACCTCACACTTTTCTGCATTAAACTCCATTTGCCACCTCTCAGCCCAGCGCTGCAGCTTATCTATGTCCCTCTGTAACTTGTACATCCTTCTGCACTGTCCACAACTCCACCGACTTTAGTGTCATCTGTAAATTTACTCACCCATCCTTCTACGCCCTCCTTCAGGTCATTTATAAAAGTGACAAACAGCAGTGGCCCCAAAACAGATCCTTGTGGTACACCACTAGTAACTGGACTCCAGTCTGAACATTTCCCATCACCCTCCACCCTTTGTCTTCTTCCAGCTGGCCAATTTCTGATCCAAACTGCTAAATCACCCTGAATCCCATGCCTCCGTATTTTCTGCAGTAGCCTACCGTGGGGAACCTTATCAAACGCTTTACTGAAATCCATATGCACCACATCAACTGCTTTACCCTCATCCACCTGTTTGATCACCTTCTCAAAGAACTCTAAAAGGACGCGCGACAACGCAGAATCGCCGAGCAGAAACTTATAGCCAAGTTCCGCACACATGAGTGCGGCCTCAACCGGGACCTGGGATTCATGTCGCATTACATTCATCCCCCACCATCTGGCCTGCGAAATCCTACCAACTGTCCTGGCTTGATGCAATTCACACCTCTTTAACCTGGGGTCACCCCATCTCTGGATCTGTAAAGATTTAATCACCTGCTAATGGTCGCATTCCAAGCATTGTTTGGCATCTTTGAATTTGTCTATATATGTGTTTCTGGAACATACCTCTTCATTCACCTGAGGTAGGAGCAGCGCTCCGAAAGCTAGTGACATCGAAACAAACCTGTTGGACTTTAACCTGGTGTTGTAAGACTTCTTACTGTGCTCAAAGAACTCAATAAGGTTTGTGAGGCACGACCTACCCTTCACAAAACCGTGTTGACTATCTCTAATCAAAGTATTCCTTTCCAGATGATTCTACATCCTATCTAGATGGGCGTGGAAAGTTTTTTACGCAAAGGGTGATGGGTGCCTGGAATGCTTTGCCAGCAGAGGTGGTAGAGGCGGGCACGATAGCATCATTTAAGATGCATCTAGACAGATATATGAACGGGCGGGGAACAGAGGGAAGTTAGTCCTTGGAAAATAGAAGACAGCTTTAGATAAAGGGATTCGGGGATATAGTGTACGGGCCGGAAAGTGGAGCTGAGTCCACAAAGATCAGCCATGATCTCATTAAATGGCGGAGCAGGCTCGAGGGGCCAGATGGCCTACTCCTGTTCCTAGTTCTTATGTTCTTATGTTATGTAAAGGATCTGGATCGGCGCAGGCTGGGAGGGCCGAAGGGCCTGTTCCTGTGCTGTAATTTTCTTTGTTCTAAATACATACAAACCTATGTACAGACGTACATGCAAACATGTGTACACAGCTATAAATACATCCAAACATGTACATACAAACACACACACAAACACATACAAACATGCATGCATACAACATATGTTGGAGAATGAAAGGTTTAGTGAGAGGGAAGAACTGAGGGAGATCAATATTAGTAGAGAAATGGTGCTGGGAAAACTGATGGGATTGAAGGCGGATAAATCCCCAGGGAATGAGAATCTGCATCCCAGAGTGCTTAAGGAGGTGGCTCTGGAAATAGTGGATGCATTGGTGGTCATCTTCCGGGATTCTATAGACTCTGGAACTGTCCCTGCAGACTGGATGGTAGCTCACGTCACTCCGATATTCAAAAAGGGAGGTAGAGAGAAAGCAGGGAATTATAGACCAGTAAGCCTAACATCGGTAGTGGGGAAAATGCTTGAATCCATTACCAAGAACTTTATAGCGGATCATTTAGAAAGCAGTGGCAGGATCAGTCGGAGTCAGCATAGATTTATTACGGGAAAATCATGCTCGACAAACCTGTTGGAATTCTTTGAAGATGTAACCAGTACAGTCGACAAGGGGGAACCAGTCGATGTGGTACATTTGGACTTTCAGAAGGCGTTTGATAAAGTCCCGCATAAGAGATTATTGTGCAAAATTAAAGCGCATGGGATTGGGGGAAATGTATTGAGGTGGATAGAAAACTGGTTAGCGGAGAGGAAACAAAGACGAGGGATTAATTGGCAGGCGGTAACCAGTGGGGTACCACAGGGATCGGTGCTGGGACCCCTGCTGTTCACAATATATATTAATGATTTGGATGATGGAACAAAATGCAACATCTCAAAGTTTGCAGATGATACCAAGTTGGGTGGGAGGGTGAACTGTGATGAGGAAGCAGAGATCCTACAGCAAGATCTGGACAGGTTGGGCGAGTGGGCAAACCAATGGCAGATGCAGTATAATTTGGATATGTGTGAGGTTATTCACTTTGGAAGCAAAAACAGGAAGGCAGATTACTACCCGAATGGTTGTAGATTGGGAGAGGGGAGTGTGCAGCGGGACCTGGGTGTCCTTGTGCACCATTCGCTGAAGGTAAGCATGCAGGTGCAGCAGGCGGTAAAGAAGGCTAATGGTATGTTGGCCTTCATTGCGAGAGGTTTCGAGTACAGGAGCAGGGTATGTTGCTGCAATTACACAGGGCCTTGGTGAGGTCATACCAAGAATATTGTGTGCAGTTTTGGTCTCCTTCTCTGAGGAAGGATGTTCTTGCTATAGAGGGAGTGCAGCGAAGGTTTACCAGACTGATTCCAGGGACGGCGGGACTGTCATATGAGGAGAGATTGACTAGGTTAGGATTGTTCTCGCTGGAGTTAGGACGAATGAGGGGGGATCTCATAGAGACTTATAAAATTCTAACAGACTGGACAGGGGAGATGCAGGAAGGATGTTACCAATGATGGGTGTGTCCAGAACCAGGGGTCACAGTCTGAGGATTCAGGGTAAACCATTTCGGACAGAGATAATCAGAGATTATCATAGAATTTACAGTGCAGAAGGAGGCCATTCAGCCCATCGAGTCTGCACCGGCTCTTGGAAAGAGCACCCTACCCAAGGACAACACCTCCATCCTATCCCCATAACCCGGTAACCCCACCCAACACTATGGGCAATTTTGGACACTAAGGGCAATTTATTATGGCCAATCCACCTAACCTGCACATCTTTGGACTGTGGGAGGAAACTGGAGCACCCGGAGGAAACCCACGCACACACGGGGAGGATGTGCAGACTCCGCACAGACCCAAGCCGGAATCGAACCTGGGACCCTGGAGCTGTGAAGCAATTGTGCTATTCACAATGCTACCGTGCTGCCCTTCACCCAAAGACCATAAGATCATAAGACATAGGAGCGGAAGTAAGGCCATTCGGCCCATCGAGTCCACTCCACATTTAATCATGGCTGACTTCAACTCCATTTACCCGCTCTCTCTCCATAGCCCTTAATTCCTCGAGAAATCAAGAATTTATCAACTTCTGTCTTAAAGACACTCAACGTCCTGGCCTCCACCGCCCTCTGTGGCAATGAATTCCACAGACCCACCACTCTCTGGCTGAAGAAATTTCTCCTCATCTCTGTTCCAAAGTGACTCCCTTTTATTCTAAGGCTGTGCCCCCGGGTCCTAGTCTCCCCTGCTAATGAAAACAACTTCCCTACGTCCACCCTATCTAAGCCATTCATTATCTTGTAAGTTTCTATTAGATCTCCCCTCAACCTCCTAAACTCCAATGAATATAATCCCAGGATCCTCAGACGTTCATCGTATGTTAGGCCTACCATTCCTGGGATCATCTGTGTGAATCTCCGCTGGACCCGCTCCAGTGCCAGTATGTCCTTCCTGAGGTGTAGGGCCCAAAATTGCTCACAGTATTCTAAATGGGACCTAACTAGTGCTTTATAAAGCTTCAGAAGTGCATCCCTGCTTTTATATTCCAAGCCTCTTGAGATAAATGACAACATTGCATTTGCTTTCTTAATTACGGACTCAACCTGCAAGTTTCCCTTTAGAGAATCCTGGATTAGGACTCCCAAGTCCCTTTGCACTTCAGCATTATGAATTTTGTCACCATTTAGAAAATAGTCCATGCCTCTATTCTTTTTTCCAAAGTGCAAGACCTCGCACTTGCCCACGTTGAATTTCATCAGCCATTTCTTGGACCACTCTCCTAAACTGTCTAAATCTTTCTGCAGCCTCCCCACCTCCTCCATACTACCTGCCCCTCCACCTATCTTTGTATCATCGGCAAACTTAGCCAGAATGCCCCCAGTCCCGTCATCTAGATCGTTAATATATAAAGAGAACAGCTGTGGCCCCAACACAGCTGCGGGACACCACGTGTCACCGGTTGCCATTCCGAAAAAGAACCTTTTATCCCAACTCTCTGCCTTCTGCCTGATAGCCAATCGTCAATCCATGTTAGTACCTTGCCTCGAATAGCATGGGCCCTTATTTTACTCAGCAGTCTCCCGTGAGGAACCTTATCAAAGGCCTTTTGGAAGTCAAGATAGATAACATCCATTGGCTCTCCTTGGTCTAACCTATTTGTTATCGCTTCAAAGAACTCTAACAGGTTTGTCAGGCACGACCTCCCCTTACTAAATCCATACTGACTTGTCCTAATCCGACCCTGCACTTCCAAGAATTTAGAAATCTCATCCTTAATGATGGATTCTAGAATCTTGCCAACAACCGAGGTTAGGCTAATTGGCCTATAATTTTCCATCTTTTTTCTTGTTCCCTTCGTGAACAGGGGAGTTACAACAGCGATTTTCCAATCCTCTGGGACTTTCCCTGACTCCAGTGACTTTTGAAAGATCATAACTAACGCCTCCACTATTTCTTCAGCTATCTCCTTTATAACTCTAGGATGTAGCCCATCTGGGCCTGGAGATTTATCAATTTTTAGACCTCTTAGTTTCTCTAGCACTTTCTCCTTTGTGATGGCTACCATATTCAACTCTGCCCCCTGACTCTCCTGAATTGTTGGGATATTACTCATGTCTTCTACTGTGAAGACTGACACAAAAGTACTTATTTAGTTCCTCAGCTATTTCCTTGTCTCCCATCACTAGATTACCAGCGTCATTTTGGAGCGGCCCAATGTCTACTATTGCCTCCCGTTTGTTTTTAATGTATTTGAAGAAACTTTTACTATCATTCCTAATGTTACTGGCTAGCCTACCTTCATATTTGATCCTCTCCTTCCTTATTTCTATCTTTGTTATCCTCTGTTTGTTTTTGTAGCCTTCCCAATCTTCTGACTTCCCACTACTCTTTGCCACATTATAGGCTTTCTCTTTTGCTTTGATGCATTCCCTGACTTCCTTTGTCAGCCATGGCTGCCTAATCCCCCCTCTGATAACCTTTCTTTTCTTTGGGATGAACCTCTGTACTGTGTCCTCAATTACTCCCAAAAACTCCTGCCATTGCTGTTCTACTGTCTTTCCCACTAGGCTCTGCTAAGAGTCGATTTTCGTCAGTTCCTCCCTCATGCCCCTATAGTTACCTTTATTTAACTGTAACACCTTTACATCTGATTCTACCTTCTTTCTTTCAAATTGCAGACTGAATTCTACCATATTATGATCACTGCCTCCTAAGTGTTCCCTTACTTTAAGACCTTTTATCAAGTCTGGCTCATTACATAACACTAAGTCCAGAATGGCCTGTTCCCTCGTGGGCTCCATCACAAGCTGTTCTAAAAAGCCCTCCTGTAAACATTCAATGAATTCCCTTTCTTTGGGTCCACTGGCAACATTATTTACCCAGTCCACCTGCATATTGAAGTCCCCCATGATCTCTGTGACCTTGCCTTTCTGACATGCACTTTCTATTTTGTGGTGCATTTTGTGCCCCGGTCCTGACCACTGTTAGGAGGCCTGTACATAACTCCCATTATGATTTTTTTGCCTTTGTGGTTCCTCAACTCTACCCACACAGACTCCACATCATCTGACCCTATGTCGTTTAGTGCTATTGATTTAATTTCATTCCTAATTAACAAGGCAACCCCGCCCCCTCTGCCCACCTCTCTGTCTTTTCGATAGGTTGTGAATCCCTGGATATTTAAATGCCAGTCCTGAACCCCCTGCAACCATGTCTCTGTGATGCCTACCACATCATACCTGCCAGTCACAATCTGGGCCACAAGCTCATCTACCTTGTTCCGTACACTGCGCGCATTTAAATATAGCACCTTTAATTCTCTATTGACCGTCCCTTTTTGTTTTCTTAGTGTGGTGGACCTTGGTTTACTGAGCCTTTCCATACACTGTGTCATATTTTGTGACATGGGGACTATCGTAACCTCTCCTGAGTTCTGTCTTTTCGTGCTTTTTTGTATTCCTAAGCAGCTACGCGTCCCACTGATTACTTCACCTCTTGGTTCCCTGACTTTCCCTTCCCCCCCCAATCTCTAGTTTAAAGTCCTATTGACCACCCTATTTGTCAATACCACTCTTTCAGCCACGTGTTAACTTCCCTTATTCTTGCCTCCCTATGCCAATTTGCACGTGGCTCGGGCAGTAATCCGGAGATTATGACCCTTGAGGACCTGGGGCTAAATTCTCCGACCCCCCGCCGGGTCGGAGAATCGCCGGGGGCTGGCGTGAATCCCGCCCCCGCCGGTTGCCGAATTCTCCACCACCGGATATTCGGCGTGGGCGGGAATCGCGCCGCGCCGGTTGGCGGGCCCCCCCCCCCCCCCGCGCGATTCTCCGGCCCGGATGGGCCGACGTCCCGCCGCTAAAATGCCTGTCCTGCCAGCGTAAATTAAACCACCTACCTTACTGGCGGGACAAGGCGGCGCGGGCGTGCTCCGGTGTCCTGGGGGGGGCGCGGGGCGATCTGGCCCCGGGGGGTGCCCCCACGGTGGCCTGGCCCGCGATCGGGGCCCACCGATCCGCGGGCGGGCCTGTGCCGTGGGGGCACTCTTTCCCTTCCGCCTTCGCCACGGTCTCCACCATGGCGGAGGCAGAAGAGACTCCCTCCACTGCGCATGCGTGGGAAGCTGTCAGCGCCGCTGACGCTTCCGCGCATGCGCCGCCCGGAGATGTCATTTCCGCGCCAGCTGGCGGGGCAACAAAGGCCTTTTCCGCCAGCTGGCGGGGCGGAAATTCGTCCGGCGCCGACCTCGCCCCTCAAGGTTGGGGCTCGGCCCCCAAAGATGCGGAGCATTCCGCACCTTTGGGGCGGCGCGATGCCCGTCTGATTTGCGCCGTTTTGGGCGCCAGTCGGCGGACATCGCGCCGTTTCCGGAGAATTTCGCCGCTGTTTTTTAATTTGACTCCTAGCTCTTTATAATTTCTAAACAGGTCCTCTTTCCTAGACTTGCCTATGTTGTTGGTACCGACATGGACCACAACAACTGGATCCTCCCCCTCCCTCTCCAGTATCCTTTCAAGCCGGTCAGAGATGTCCCGCACCCTAGCACTGGGCAGGCAACATACCATGCGGGACTCTTTATCCTGCTCACAAAGGATACTATCTATCCCCCTGATAATAGAATCCCCTGCAACTACAACTTGCCTATTTACTCCCTCCCCTTGAATGGCCTGCTGAACCATGGTGCCTTGGTCAGCTGACTCATCCTTCCTGCAGCCCTGTTCGCCATCCACACAGGGAGCAAGTGCCTCGTACCTGTTGGACAGGGTCAAGGGCTGAGGCTCCTGAGTTCCTGACTGCTGGTTCCCTTTACCTGCCTGACTTGCGGTCACACCCTGCTGTCCCTGGCCACTGGCAGGATTTAAACTACTTACTCTGACAGGTGTGACTGCCTCCTGAAACACAGTGTCCAGGTAAGTCTCCCCCTCCCGGATGTGCCTCAGTGTTTGAAGGTCAGACTCCAGCTCAACTCTGAGCCGGAGCTCTTCGAGCAGCCAACACAAAGAGTGGTGAGCCTGTGGAATTCATTACCACAGGAAGTAGTTGATGCTAAAACATTGAATATATTCAAGAGGCGGCTGGATATAGCACTTGGGGAGAATGGGATCAAAGGCTATGGGGAGAAAGCAGGATTGGGCTATTGAGTTGGATGATCAGCCATGATCGTGATGAATGGTGGAGCAGGCTCGAAGGGCCAAAAGACCTCCTCCTATCTTCTATGTATCTGTGTCCAAACACATCAATATACAAACATGTGTTTATGCAAACAGGCATACATGGAAACAACATACATGCATACAGCATGAATACACACTAAAATGCATACACTCAAGCATGTGTACATACAAATATGTGCACATATGTACAGAAATCATACAATCATACACACATCATACATAAACACATGTACATATAAACATACATACAAATCTATGAATTAGGAGCAGGAGAAAGCCATTGAGCCCCTTCAGCCTGCTCTGCCTTTCAATAACATCATGGTTAATCTGATTGTGGCCTCGACTTTCCTATCCACCTCCTCGGACCTTTGACTCCCTTGTTGTATCTAATTCAGCCTTAAAAATATTCAAGGGCCCGGCCTCCACTTCTCTCTGGGGAGGAGAATTCTACAGACTAACAACTAGCAGAAAAATCTCCTCCTCCCCATCTTAAATGGGAGACCCCCCCTCTCCCCACCCCCACCCTTAACTCAGCATCCATATTGTCGAGACCTCTCGGGATCTTAGATGATTCAACACGATCACCTCTCATTCTTCCCAACTCCAGTGAACACAGGACCAACCTGTGCAACCTTTCCCCATAAGACTTCAATTCAGGAATGGGTCAAGTGAACCTTCTCGGAACTGTTTCCAATTTGTTATGGGCCAGGGTTTAGAGAACCCCAAAGTGTATCATGGAGTTCACCTGACCCACAACTTTTAATCGATTGTGGTATGGGGCACACGGCCCACTCTACAGGTGTGGTACAGCAGAAATGGAAAAGTATTTTTGAAAGCAAAACAATGTTTATTCTATGAACTCAAGTTAACCTTTTTAAAACATACAGTGAACATCTTAGCAACCATCAATTCAAATACAACCCCCAAAGAATACAAAGTAATCCTTAAGCTGTCGTTTTAACATCCATAAGACTTAAAAAATAACTTTTAACAGAAGCACATCAGGTTAAAGTCACTACTGAGAGCAGTTATTAATTTTAAATCAACAAAGGATCGATTTACAGTTTTTAGATTACAGAGAGAGTCTATCATAGAATTTACAGTGCAAAAGGAGGCCATTCGGCCCATTGAGTCTGCACCAGCTCTTGGAAAGAGAACCCTACCCAAGATCAACACCTCCACCCTATCCCCATAACCCAGTAACCCCACCCAACACTAAGGGCAATTTATCATGGCCAATCTACCTAACCTGCACATCTTTGGACTAATACCCCTTCTGACTGTGACTGCAGCTATCCAGCTCTGAAAACAAAACTAAAACACACCCTGCAGCAAACAGCCTAAAACGAAAGTAAAAAGCTGACAGACCGCCCAGCTCCACCCACACTCTGACATCACTGATAAACACCCATTTCTTAAAGGTACATTTCGTAAACACCCATTTCTTAAAGGTACTCTCACATGACACAATGCATTTAGATATTTTCTTAAATAAGGTGATCAAAACTGTACACGGTACTCCAAATGCGGTCTAACCAATGGCCCATACAACAGTAGCAAGACACCCCTACTTTTATATTCCACACCCCTTGCAATAAACACCAACACTTAATTTGCCTGCCTAATCTCATGCCGCATCCCCGAACAGGCGCTGGAATGTGGCGACTAGGGGCTTTTCACAGTAACTTCATTTGAAGCCTACTTGTGACAATAAGCGATTTTAATGTACACGATTCATGTACCAGGACACCCAGATTCCTCTCTACCTCAGAATTCTGCAATCTCTCGGTATTTAAATCATTTGCTGCTTTTCTATTCATCCTTGCCAAAGTGAACCCGTTCAGATTTCCCACATTAAACTTCATTATAGTGCCATGGAATCCTGACATCCACCTGAAAGGGCAAATGAGGTCTTGGTCTAATGTCTCATTCAGTAGGTGGCAATTTCGGTAGTGCAGCAAGCCCTCAGTACTGCACTGGGAGTGTTTGTCTGGATTATATGTTCAAATATCTGGAGTGGGCTTGAACCCTGTTATTCCAATGGCCCACAGCTGGACAACACAGCTTCAGCAGTCAGTCCTGCTAAGCAAGTGCAGACCAGGAGCGAACGCTGTCCATTTATCTCTGGGAACTGTCCCTTTCATGTTGTTTGTGTGCCCCTCCTCTCAGGAAGAAGCTGGCGGCCCAACTTCAAGAGGCAGAGGAGAAGGCGGAGGCAGTGAACAGCAAGTGCGCCTCAGTGGAGAAAGTGAAGAACCGGCTCCAGGCCGAGGTGCAGGACCTGAACACTGAAGTTGAGAGGTCACACGCTGCCTCGTTTATCCTCGAAAGGAAGCAGCAGAACTTCGACAAGATCCTAAACGAGTGGAGAGTAAAACTGGAGCAATCGCAGGAAGAGCTGGAAATGGCGCAAAGAGAGACGAGGGCGATAAGCACGCAGCTGCTGAAAATCCAAAACGCCTTTGACGAGTCAGTGGATTTGAACGAGGGACTGAAAAGGGAGAACAAACATCTACTGGGTAAGAGGCAGCCACACATCACTGACAGCGGAGCCAGAATGGCACCATGGCACAGTGGTTAGCACTTCTGCCTCAGTGTCAGGGACCCGGGTTCAATTCTAGCCTCGGGTCACTGCCTGTGCGGAGTCTGCACGTTCTCCCCGTGTGTGCGTGGGTTTCCTCCGGGTGCTCCGGTTTCCTCCCACAGTCCAAAGATGTGCAGGTTAGGTGGATTGGCCATGATAAATTGCCCCTTACTGTCCAGGGCCATGCATGGTGGGTTATGGGAATCGGGGGGAGTGGACCTACGTGTGGTGCTCTTCCAGCGAGTCGGTGCATACTGGATGGGCCGAATGGCCTCCATCTACACTGTAGGGATTTGATGAAAACAGGGGTATTGTCAAAAACCGCAGCTATCTGTAAAAGGAGACAGCAAGGATTGATCGTTGAATGAGGCCCTCCATCTGGCTAGGGAGGAACACGAGGAGATCATTCAGCTCCCTCCCCTCCCTCTCTAGTCCTTCCCGACATCAGGCCTGGGTGGCCCAGCTCCTATTCGAAGGCCATGCCCCCTAGCTCAGGATACTCTTCCTTTCTGAACAGATCACAGTTGTCTCTCGGTCTGTCCTTCAAGGAGAGGCGAGAATCTCCCGTCATGTTTGTTGTGATCTGGAAGGTGCTGGCTGCCTGAAGGTGGAGGCAGATTCAACAGGAAGTTTCAAAGAGAAATTGGATAAATACTTGAGGAGGAAACTTTTTTTTTCTCAATGATCTTTATTAGTGTCACAAGTCGGCTTACATTAACACTGCAATGAAGTTACTGTGAAAAGCCCCTGGTCGCCACACTCAGGCGCCTGTTTGGGTACACAGAGGGAGAATTCAGAATGTCCAATTCACCTAACAAGCACGTCTTTTGCAACTTGTGGGAGGAAACCGGATCACCCGGAGGAAACCCACGCAGACACGGGGAGGACGTGCAGACTCCGCACAGTGACCAAAGCGGTAATCAAACCTGGGACCCTGGAGCTGTGAAACAACAGTGTTACCCACTGTGAACAAAGAACAAAGAAATGTACAGCACAGGAACAGGCCCTCCAAGCCCGTGCCGACCATGCTGCCCATCTAAACTAAAATCTTCTACACTTCCTGGGTCCGTATCCCTCTATTCCCATCCTATTCATGTATTTGTCAAGATGCCTCTTAAATGTCACTATTGTCCCTGCTTCCACCACCTCCTCCAGTAGCGAGTTCCAGGCACCCACTACCCTCTGTGTAAAAAAACTTGCCTCATACATCTCCTCTAAACCTTGCCCCTCTCACCTTAAACCTATGCCCCCTAGTAATTGACCCCTCTACCCTGGGAAAAAGCCTCTGACTATCTACTCTGTCTATGCCCCTCATAATTTTGTAGACCTCTAACAGGTCGCCCCTCAACCTCCTTCGTTCCAGTGAGAACAAACCGAGTTTATTCAACCTCTCCTCATAGCTAATGCCCTCCATTCTAGGCAACATCCTGGTAAATCTCTTCTGCACCCTCTCTAAAGCCTCCACATCCTTCTTGTAGTGTGGCGACCAGAATTGAACACTATACTCCAAGTGTGGCCTAACTAAGATTCTATACAGCTGCAACATGACTTGCCAATTCTTATACTCAATGCCCCGGCCAATGAAGGCAAGCATGCCGTATGCCTTCTTGACTACCTTCTTGTGTTAAGAGCACAGTTGATGAGAAACGTTAGGGTAGTCCTAATCTTAGAAGGGAAACTTAAAACACCTGCTCTCAATTTTATCTTTGCAAGTTGGGATAATGGGAGGAATGATGTGAGCCCCAGGGAAGGAAGTCCCAGACAACTTTCTGATGATTTTAAACAAAATAGATGTTTATTAAACAATGAAACACACAAGAATGTCAAGTATAAATATGCCTAGCTAACTCAATGGCTGTACCTAGTATCCCTAAATCTGTACCTGTATCTGCCTAATTTCAGAGCTAATCCTCCCCAAAGAACATCCATTAGGGTTTTACAAACTATAGGCAAAATCCAGCAATAGTTACCACACCAGGCACTTGTATTTTTCTCAGCGTTGCTTCTGACGTAGGGCAGAACAACTGGTTATTCAAATGTCATTTCTACAGATGCCACTTGCTGGGATTTTATATACTATTTTCTCAAAATAGCTTACTTGCATAGGTTGAAATTGCTCCTGCTATACCGTGTCCCCTTTTGATCTTTCTTTATCTGGACTAACCTCCTCAAAAGTCACTCTTGATTACCTGCATTCCGTGAGTCCACGTTTTAGAACGTAATTGTATAGTTCAAACTTCATCTCCTCCTTTGAGCTTCTATCACCTTACTCAAAACCCCTTGACACTCTATTCTCCGTGTTACCTAACTTGCCTTCGGCCAACACCTGTTCACAGTGTTGCTAGGCTTATCAACATACCAAAAGCACTAGTTTCATAAACCTAGTCAAACTGCCTCTACCTCTACACAGTTTCCATTTATAAATAGTTTTAAAAAGAATACAACCAGCAGATCATATTCCCAATTAGAAGGGTGGCGTAGTGGTATTGTTGCTGGAATAGTAATCCAGGGAATCCTCTGGAGACCCACATTCAAATCCCACCACGGCAGATGCTGAGATATTTGGATTCAATAAAAATCTGGAATTAGAAGGCTAAAGATGACCATGAAACCATTGAACCACTGTCCTTTCGGGAAGGAAATCTGCCGTCCTTACCCGATCAGGTCTACACGTTTGGACTCCAAACCCTCAGCAAAGCAGTTCACTCTTAACTTTCCTCGGAAATGGCCGAGCAAACCACTGAGTTCAAGGGCAATTAGGGATGGGCAACGAATGCTGGCCCAGCGAGGCCCTCATCCCATCAACGGATTTTAAAAAAGATTTCCTTGATTTTTCATTTCACTGTGATTCCCTGACATTTTTTGCTGTAAAAACTGTGTGTTTGCTTATTCCGCCTTCTCTCTTTCAAAATAGAGGACATCGCTTCCCTAACAGACCAGCTGAACGAAGCCTCTCAAAATGGTCACGAGACAGACAAGGTTAAAAAACGACTTCAGGAGGAACTGACTCAGCTGGAGGCCACAACGGAAGACCTCCAGGTATTTTGTTTAATCATAATCTTTATTCGTGTTACAAGTAGGCTTACATTAACACTGCAATGAGGTTACTGTGAAAAGCCCCTGGTCGCCACATTCCGGCGCCTGTTTGGGTACACGGAGAATTCAGAATGCCCAATTCACCTAACAGCACGTCCTTTGGGATTTGTGGGAGGAAACCGGAACACCCGGAGGAAATCCACACAGACACGGGGAGAACGTGCAGACTCCGCAAAGACAGTGACTCAAACCGGGAATCAAAACCAGGGGCGGGATTCTCCCCTACCCGGGCCGCCCCAAAGGTGCGGATTTCTCTTTAGGGGCCAAGCCCTCACCTTTAGGGGCTTGGTCCGCGCCCCAACCACCGCAACAACGCTATGGCGGAGACGCGGACAACGGAGAACTCCATTGACCTCGGGGAAGGGGGGGGTGGGGGGGCGGAAACGGCCAGAGAATCCCGCCCTGTTACTCTGAGACTTCAGGGACCGAGGTGGAAAGAATCTTGGAGGATGTGGGTGGCCTTGGCCCCTCTGATAATGTGTTGGATTTTTGCAGCAGGTATTTTCATGGGGGCCACTGTCACCGTTCAACCTCATTGACCAATCCTGCGCCACCATTCAGAGCATTACTGCCCAACATCTTGTCAAGCAATAACAATACCAGCAGCATTACCCAGTGATGATACAGACCTCATGCTGTGTTTATCACCCGTTGGTATCTTACACCTGGTGCTTGTGTCCTGTATTGATGGGAGGTGGTCTGAGAGACACTGCATCGAGATGCGGCTAACCAAGTGTATGAATGTGCAAAATGTCATCTTCCAGTAAAATCCCTGTACACCTTGTTTCAGATAACACAACAAAGCTGTAATCTCTCCGATGACCTTGCTATAAACCACCGACCCTCTGAACGAGCATCCCTAGGCCCAGTCCTCCTAACCTTTGGACACTAAGGGGCAATTGAGCATGGTCAATCCACTTAGCCTGCACATCTTTGGACTGGGGGAGGAAGCCAGTGTGAGCTTGAAAATCTCAGCAGGTCTGGCAGCATCTGCAGGGAGAGAAAAGAGCTAACGTTTCGAGTCCAGTTTGACAAAGGGTCATCTGGACTCGAAACGTTTGCTCTTTTCTCCCCCTACAGATGCTGCCAGACCTGCTGGGATTTTCCAGCATTTTCTCTTTTGGTCTCGGATTCCGGCATCCGCAGTAATTTGCTTTTATCCAGAGGGATCTGGATGTCTTTGTTCATGAATCACAGAAAGTCGGTGTGCAGGGACAGCATGTAATTAAAAAGGCAAATGGAATATTAGTGTTTATTGCAAAAGGGCTGGAGTATAAAAGTGGAGATGTGTTGTTGTAATTGTATAGGGTGTTGGTGAGACCACATCTGGAGCATGGTGTCCAGTTTTGGTCTCCTTATTTGAAGAAGGATGTGGTGGCATTGGAGGCAGTTCAGAGTTCACCAGAATGATTCTGGGGATGAAAGGGTTGGCGT
Source organism: Scyliorhinus torazame (assembly GCF_047496885.1). Lineage (NCBI taxonomy): Eukaryota > Metazoa > Chordata > Chondrichthyes > Carcharhiniformes > Scyliorhinidae > Scyliorhinus > Scyliorhinus torazame. Next base: position 23,007,090 of record NC_092712.1, read on the forward strand.
CTGAGGAGAGATTAAACAGTTGGGCTTATACTCACTGGAGTTTAGAAGAAAGAGGGGGGATCTCATTGACGTACATAAAATATTACAAGAGATTGATAAAGTAAATGTAGACAAAATGTTCCCCCTTGTGGGGCAATCTAGAACAACAGGTCACAGATATACGTTGAGAGGCGGTAGATTTAAAACTGAGATGAGGAGGAACTACTTCTCGCAGAGGGTGGTGAATTTGTGGAACTCGCTGCCCCATAGAGCGGTGGAATCAGAATCATTAAATATCTTCAAGGAGATAGATATATTGCTGATACAAAAAGGGGTAAAGGGATATGGGGAGCAGGTAGGGAGGTGGATTTGAGACCGGGAAGAGATCAGCCATGATCTGATTGAATGACGGAGTAGGCTCGAAGGGCTGAATTACCCACTGCTGCTCCTAATCGCCATGTTCCTAGTTTCCTAAGAAGCCCACGTGGACATTGGGAGAATGTGTGGGGTTTGCACTGTCACCCAAGGCCGGAATCGAACCCGGTCCCTGGTGTTGTGAGGCAGAAGTGCTAACCACTGTGCTGCTGACTAACCAGCATTTCCGAAACTAACAAATTTATGGGTTGTCCATTCTGAGTTTCAGATAGATCGACAGAGACTGGGAAGGTCAGGCCGTTTAAGACAGTGAGGCGGTGGGGCGGAGAGTGCGGGAGGTCTGGGCTGGAGGGGCTCTGGGTGTTGGTTTGATTCGCTGTACTCTCAATTACTGAAGTTTCCAAACTGGAGTCACCCAATAATGACATTTGTTATTCATGGGGCTGGTTTAGCACAGGGCTAAAGAGCTGGGTTTTAAGGCAGGCCAGCAGCACGGTTCAATTCCCGTACCAGCCTCCCCGAACAGGCGCCGGAATGTGGCGACTAGGGACTTTTTGCAGTAACTTCATTTGAAGCCGCCTTGTCACAATAAGCGATTTTCATTTAAGTTTACGGGATGTGGCCGTCGCTGGCTACTAGGTCAGTATTTATTGCCCGTCCCTAGTTGCCCTTCAGAAGGTGGTGAGCTGCCCTCGTGAATCGCTGCAGTCCCTGTGGTGTAGGTACATCCACTGTGCTGTTAATAATAATAATAATCGCTTATTGTCACAAGTAGGCTTCAATGAAGTTACTATGAAAAGCCCCTAGTATCCCTGTACTATTGTAAGTTAATTTCCCTCAGTTTCCTTTTGAAATCACTCGTCACCTCTGCTTCCATTGTCGCCTTGGCAGAGTTGCAGGTCATTACCACTCACCACCTTAAAAAAATTCTTCAACGTATTCCACTCCCCCCCCCCCCCCCCCCCCTTTCCAATGTGGTGAGGGAACCAACATCAGGGAAAAACATACTTGACCTCATCCTCCCCAATCTGCCTGCTGCAGATGCCTCTGTCCTTGGCAGTATCGGTGGAAGTGACCACCACATAGTCCTTGTGGAAACAAAGTCCCGTCTTCATATTGAAGATACCCTCCATCGTGTTGTGTCCACCATGTTGTGTGGCACTACCACCTGTTCGGGGAGGCCGGTACGGGAATGGAACCCGCGCTGCTGGCCTTGTTGTGCATTACAAGCCAGCTGTTTAGCCCACTGTGCTAAACCAGCTGTTAGGGAGGGAGTTCCAGGATTTTAGCCCAGTGACAGGGAAGGAATGGCGATATAAGTCAGGATGGTGAGTGGCTTGGAGGGGAACCTCCAGGTGGTAGCATACCCGGTTATATACTGCCCGTGTTCTGGGTGGTAGAGGTTGAGGGTTTGGAAGGTGCTGTCGAAGGAGCTCTGGTGAGTTCCTGCTGTGCATCTTGACACTGGGAGGTCCAGCTGCTGTTTCAGAACTGTTACAATGCCAGAATGTTTAGCCGTGTGAATCTAATAAGGATTTCAAATTACCATGGTAACCAAAAGTTATATTTTTGTCGGTTTTTAATTTAACACTTCATAAATATTAGAAAATAATTCAAGCAATGCAAATAATCATCGAAACTTTACAGAATCCCAGGCGGGAACTGTTCGATATTTGACAGAACCCAGGAGTAAATGGAGTTTGAATACAGATTAGCCATAATGGATGGTGGAACAGGTTCGAAGGACTGAATGGCTTCTTCCTGTTGAAATGAAACAATAATCGCTTATTGTCACAAGTAGGCTTCAATGAAGTGACTGTGAAAAGCCCCTAGTCGCCACATTCCGGCACCTGTTCGGGGAGGCTGTTACAGGAATTGAACCGTGCTGCTGGCCTGCCTTGGTCTGCTTTAAAAGCCAGCGATTTAGCCCAGTGTGCTAAACCAGCCCCGACTGGTGCGAGGTTTGATGGGAGAGGGGAATTTTCAATGACAGGGCGTTGGTGACGGAGCTCAATTTCCTTCCAAAAATGTAAATAAATGAATTACATTGACGGTCTTGAAAGAATTGCAGCCGTTCAGAGCCTCTTGTTTCTTCCTCGTGTCAATCATCCTCTGTGACCGCTCTCGGTCACAATATTCACCAGGACCTTCCCATCCACGCCTGAAACTGGTAACCTTCTCTCTTGTTGCAAATTAGAGTGAGCTGAAGACTGCAGAGAACAAGAACGGCCGTCTTCAGCAGGATCTGACTCAGCTGCAGAGTGAGAATGAGAAAAAACTGAAGGAGAAGGACGAAGAGATGATTACGCTGAGGTAAGAGCACTGAGCCGGCTAACCTCTGAATGGGGGGGGTGGTGGCTGAGGTTAACCCTGTGTGGCGGGGGGGGGGGGCGTGCTAATATGCGGCGGCGCCTCTCGAGTGCCAATCCCGACCCCGGCTAATCCAACATCGTTTTCCATTGAATCGATCATGTTCCACGCCACTTTCGGTGGGTTGGTCCACGATTCATGCCCTGGCGTCAACACTCAGTCTCAGGAACGGAGAATCCGGCCCCTTATTTAAGAAAGGATATTAATGTGTTCGAAGCAGTTCAGGGCAGGGTCTTGACTGACACCTGGGATGGTGTAGTTATTTTATGAGGAAAGATTGGACAGGCAGGGCCTGTATCCATTGGAGTTTAGAAGAACGAGGGATGATCTAATTGGAATCTGTATCACCCTGAGGGGCCTTGACAGGGTGGGTGAGGAGAGGATGTTTCCCCGTGTGGGAGACACTAGAACTAGACACTAGAAGGGCAGCACGGTAGCATTGTGGATAGCACAATTGCTTCACAGCTCCAGGGTCCCAGGATCGATTCCGGCTTGGGTCACTGTCTGTGCGGAGTCTGCACATCCTCCCCGTGTGTGCGTGAGTTTCCTCCGGGTGCTCCGGTTTCCTCCCACAGTCCAAAGATGTGCGGGTTAGGTGGATTGGCCATGATAAATTGCCCTTAGTGTCCAAAATTGCCCTCAGTGTTGGGTGGGGTTACTGGGTTATGGGGATAGGGTGGAGTGTTGACCTTGGGTTAGGGTGCTCTTTCCAAGAGCCGGTGCAGACTTGATGGGCCGAATGGCCTCCTTCTGCACTGTAAATTCTATGATAACTAACAGGCACAATTTCAAAATAAGTGGCCTCCCATTCAAGGCAGGGATGTAAAGACACTTTTTTCACAGGGAGACATGAATCTGTTCCCAGAGAAGGGTGGAGACTGAGTTAATGTTTGTTAAGGCCGAGGTAGATAGATTCTTCACCAACTAGGGAGTGGCACAGGGGGCACCGTGGTTAGCACTGCTGCCTCACCGCTCCACGGACTCGATTCCCCGCTGGGTCACTGTCTGTGCGGAGTTTGCACATTCTCCCCGCGTCTGCCTGGGTTTCCTCCGAGTGCTCCGGTTTCCACCCACAGTTTAGGTGGATTGGCCATGATAAATTACCCCCAAGTGTCCAAAGATGTGCAGGTTAGGTGGAGTTACCGGGATAGGGCGGGGGAGTGAGACTAGATATGGTGCTCTTTCAGAGGGTCGGTGCAGACTCGATGGGCCGAGTGGGCTGCTTCTGCACTGCAGGGATTCGATGATGGCAAAATGATCAGGTGGGAATGTGAGGTTGAGGCCACGATCAAATCAGCTATGATCTTATTGAATGGTGGAGCAGGCTTGAGTGGCCCAATGGCCCAGCCTTCTCCTACTTTATACATTTGTACATCAGGAAACCCGTGAGACTGGGTGTGAGCCTGGTTTACACAGCACCCAATTCCACTCTCCACTGGGAGAATCCAGCAGGATGTGAATCCAGCGTCTACCTAATCCCACACTGTGTGCCCCTCCACCCATGTTAAATTCAGTGCTGCCCTTACAGACGCAGTCAGCAGCGCACAATTGACATCCTGCAAACCGACCTGGAGACGGAAATAAAGAGTAAAAACGAAGCTCTCCGAATCCAGAAGAAAATGGAGAATGACCTGAACGAGATGGAGCAGCAAACGAGTGAAGCGATTCGGCGTTACGGCGAGGCTCAGAGAGCCGTTCGCAACTTACTCTCCAAAACAAAAGTGAGTCTCCTTCCTTTACCGGAAGCACAAGTGGGGGCAGCACGGTAGCATAGTGGTTAGCACTGTGGCTTCACAGCTCCAGGGTCCCAGGTTCGATTCCGGCTTGGGTCACTGTCTGTGCGGAGTCTGCACGTTCTCCCCGTGTCTGCGTGGGTTTCCTCCGGGTGCTCCGGTTTCCTCCCACAGTCCAAAGACGTGCGGGTTAGGTGGATTGGCCATGATAAATTGCCCTTAGTGTCCAAAAAGGTTAGGAGAGTTATTGGGTTACGGGGCTAGGGTGGAAGGGAGGGCTTAATGTGGGTTGGTGCAGACTCGATGGGCCGAATGGCCACCTTTTGCACTGTATGTTCTATGTTAAAGCTATTCGCCAAACTCCTCACACTTACTGCGTGTCCCTCACACTCACTCTGTGTCCCTCACACTCACTCTGTGTTCCTCACACTCACTCCGTGACCCTCACTGTTCCTTCCACCTTCCCTGAGCTTACTGAAATATCTAAACCCCGGCACCTGAAACAACCATTCCTGTCCCTGCTCTATCCATGTCTCCGAAATGGCCACAACATCGAAGTCCCAGGTACCAACCCATGCCGCAAGTTCACCCACCTTATTCCGGATGCTCCTGGCATTGAAGAAGACACACTTTAAACCACCTTCCTGCCTGCCGGTACACTCCTGCAACTTTGAGACCTTACTCATGACCTCACTACTCTCAACCTCCTGTACACCCTGTATACGGAGTGTCCCTCACACTCACTCTGTCCCTCACACTCACTCTGTCCCTCACACTCACTCTGTCCCTCACACTCACTCCGTGTCCCTCACACTCACTCCGTGTCCCTCACACTCACTCCGTGTCCCTCACACTCACTCCGTGTCCCTCACACTCACTCTGTGTCCCTCACACTCACTCTGTGTCCCTCACACTCACTCTGTCCCTCACACTCTCTCTGTCCCTCACACTCAGTGTCCCGCACAGTGTCCCTCACACTCACTCCGTGTCGCTCACACTCACTCCCTCACACTCACTCCGTGTCCCTCACACTCACTCCATCACTCACTCCATGTCCCTCACACTCACTCCGTGTCCCTCACACTCACTCCGTGTCCCTCACACTCACTCCGTGTCCCTCACACTCACTGCGTGTCCCTCACACTCACTGCGTGTCCCTCTCACTCAGTCCGTGTCCCTCTCACTCAGTCCGTGTCCCTCTCTCAGTCCGTGTCCCTCTCTCAGTCCGTGTCCCTCTCTCAGTCCGTGTCCCTCTCTCAGTCCGTGTCCCTCTCTCAGTCCGTGTCCCTCTCTCAGTCCGTGTCCCTCTCTCAGTCCGTGTCCCTCTCTCAGTCCGTGTCCCTCTCTCAGTCCGTGTCCCTCTCACTCAGTCTGTGTCCCTCTCACTCAGTCTGTGTCCCTCTCACTCAGTCTGTGTCCCTCTCTCAGTCCGTGTCCCTCTCTCAGTCCGTGTCCCTCTCACTCAGTCAGTGTCCCTCTCACTCAGTCTGTGTCCCTCTCACTCTCTGCGTGTCCCTCACACTCTCTGCGTGTCCCTCACACTCTCTGCGTGTCCCTCACACTCAGTCCGTGTCCCTCACACTCAGTCCGTGTCCCTCACACTCAGTCCGTGTCCCTCACACTCAGTCCGTGTCCCTCACACTCAGTCCGTGTCCCTCACACTCAGTCCGTGTCCCTCACACTCAGTCCGTGTCCCTCACACTCAGTCCGTGTCCCTCACACTCTCTGCGTGTCCCTCACACTCGCTGCGTGTCCCTCACACTCGCTGCGTGTCCCTCACACACACTCCGTGTCCCTCACACTCACTCCCTCACACTCAGTGTGTCCCTCACACTCACTCCCTCACAATCACTCCGTGTCCCTCACACTCACTCCGTGTCCCTCTCTCAGTCCGTGTCCCTCTCTCAGTCCGTGTCCCTCTCTCAGTCCGTGTCCCTCTCTCAGTCCGTGTCCCTCTCTCAGTCCGTGTCCCTCTCTCAGTCCGTGTCCCTCTCTCAGTCCGTGTCCCTCACTCACTCCGTGTCCCTCACACTCACTCCGTGTCCCTCACACTCACTCCGTGTCCCTCACACTCACTCCGTGTCCCTCACACTCACTCCGTGTCCCCTCACTCACTCCGTGTCCCTCACTGCCCCCTCCCTCACTCCATGCTTCCCTCACTACACCCTCGCTCACTCCGTGCCTCCCTCACTCTCCCCCACACTCACCCTGTGTCCCTCACACTCACTCCGTGTCCCTCACACTCACTCTGTCCCTCACACTCACTCTGTCCCTCACACTCACTCTGTCCCTCACACTCACTCCGTGTCCCTCACACTCACTCCGTGTCCCTCACACTCACTCCGTGTCCCTCACACTCACTCGGTCCCTCACACTCACTCGGTCCCTCACACTCACTCGGTCCCTCACACTCACTCCGTGTCCCTCACACTCACTCTGTCCCTCACACTCACTCCGTGTCCCTCACTCACTCCGTGTCCCTCACACTCACTCTGTCCCTCACACTCACTCTGTCCCTCACACTCACTCTGTCCCTCACACTCACTCTGTCCCGCACAGTGTCCCTCACACTCACTCCGTGTCCCTCACACTCACTCCCTCACTCACTCCATGTCCCTCACACTCACTCCCTCACTCACTCCATGTCCCTCACACTCACTCCCTCACTCACTCCATGTCCCTCACACTCACTCCGTGTCCCTCACACTCACTCTGTCCCTCACACTCCCTCGGTCCCTCACACTCACTCTGTCCCGCACAGTGTCCCTCACACTCACTCCGTGTCCCTCACACTCACTCCGTGTCGCTCACACTCACTCCCTCACACACTCCATGTCCCTCACACTCACTCCGTGTCCCTCACACTCACTGCGTGTCCCTCACACTCACTGCGTGTCCCTCACACTCACTCTGTCCCTCACACTCACTCTGTCCCTCACACTCACTCTGTCCCTCACACTCACTCTGTCCCTCACACTCACTCTGTCCCGCACAGTGTCCCTCATGCTCACTCCGTGTCGCTCACACTCACTCCCTCACACTCACTCCGTGTCCCTCACACTCACTCCATGTCCATCACACTCACTCCGTGTCCCTCACACTCACTCCGTGTCCCTCACACTCACTCCGTGTCCCTCTCACTCAGTCCGTGTCCCTCTCACTCAGTCCGTGTCCCTCTCACTCAGTCCGTGTCCCTCTCACTCAGTCCGTGTCCCTCTCACTCAGTCCGTGTCCCTCTCTCAGTCCGTGTCCCTCTCTCAGTCCGTGTCCCTCTCTCAGTACGTGTCCCTCTCTCAGTCCGTGTCCCTCTCTCAGTCCGTGTCCCTCTCTCAGTCCGTGTCCCTCTCTCAGTCCGTGTCCCTCTCTCAGTCCGTGTCCCTCTCTCAGTCCGTGTCCCTCTCTCAGTCCGTGTCCCTCTCTCAGTCCGTGTCCCTCTCTCAGTCCGTGTCCCTCTCTCAGTCCGTGTCCCTCTCTCAGTCCGTGTCCCTCTCTCAGTCCGTGTCCCTCTCTCAGTCCGTGTCCCTCTCTCAGTCCGTGTCCCTCTCTCAGTCCGTGTCCCTCTCTCAGTCCGTGTCCCTCTCTCAGTCCGTGTCCCTCTCTCAGTCCGTGTCCCTCTCTCTCAGTCCGCGTCCCTCTCTCTCAGTCCGCGTCCCTCTCTCAGTCCGCGTCCCTCTCTCAGTCCGCGTCCCTCTCTCAGTCCGCGTCCCTCTCTCAGTCCGCGTCCCTCTCTCAGTCCGCGTCCCTCTCTCAGTCCGCGTCCCTCTCTCAGTCCGCGTCCCTCTCTCAGTCCGCGTCCCTCTCTCAGTCCGCGTCCCTCTCTCAGTCCGCGTCCCTCTCTCAGTCCGCGTCCCTCTCTCAGTCCGCGTCCCTCTCTCAGTCCGCGTCCCTCTCTCAGTCCGCGTCCCTCTCTCCGTCCGCGTCCCTCTCTCCGTCCGCGTCCCTCTCTCCGTCCGCGTCCCTCTCTCCGTCCGCGTCCCTCTCTCCGTCCGCGTCCCTCTCTCCGTCCGCGTCCCTCTCTCCGTCCGCGTCCCTCTCTCCGTCCGTGTCCCTCTCTCCGTCCGTGTCCCTCTCTCCGTCCGTGTCCCTCTCTCCGTCCGTGTCCCTCTCTCCGTCCGTGTCCCTCTCTCCGTCCGTGTCCCTCTCTCAGTCCGTGTCACTCTGTGTCCCTCACACTCTCTGCGTGTCCCTCACACTCTCTGCGTGTCCCTCACACTCTCTGCGTGTCCCTCACACTCTCTGCGTGTCCCTCTCACTCTCTCCGTGTCCCTCACACTCTCTGCGTGTCCCTCACACTCTCTGCGTGTCCCTCACACTCTCTGCGTGTCCCTCACACTCTCTGCGTGTCCCTCACACTCAGTCCGTGTCCCTCACACTCAGTCCGTGTCCCTCACTCAGTCCGTGTCCCTCACACTCAGTCCGTGTCCCTCACACTCAGTCCGTGTCCCTCACACTCAGTCCGTGTCCCTCTCACTCTCTGCGTGTCCCTCACACTCAGTCCGTGTCCCTCACACTCTCTGCGTGTCCCTCACACTCTCTGCGTGTCCCTCACACTCTCTGCGTGTCCCTCACACTCTCTGCGTGTCCCTCACACTCTCTGCGTGTCCCTCACACTCTCTGCGTGTCCCTCTCACTCTCTTCATGTCCCTCACACTCAGTCCGTGTCCCTCACACTCTCTGCGTGTCCCTCACACACACTCCGTGTCCCTCACTCACTCCGTGTCCCTCACACTCACTCCGTGTCCCTCACACTCACTCCCTCACAATCACTCCGTGTCACTCACACTCACATTGTGTCCCTCTCACTCAGTCCGTGTCCCTCACACTCACTCCGTGTCCCTCACACTCACTCCCTCACAATCACTCCGTGTCCCTCACACCCACTCCCACACACTCAGTCCACGTCCCTCACACTCAGTCCACGTCCCTCACCCTCGCTCTGTGTCCATCACACTCACTGTGTCCCTCACATTCACTCCCTCACACTCACTCCATGTCTCTCACACTCACTCTGTGTCCATCACAATCACTCCGCGTCCCTCACACTCACTCCGCGTCCCTCACACTCACTCCGATTCCCTCACACTCACTCCGATTCCCTCACACTCACTCCGCGTCCCTCACACTCACTCCGCGTCCCTCACACTCACTCCGCGTCCCTCACACTCACTCCGCATCCCTCACACTCACTCCGCGTCCCTCACACTCACTCCGCGTCTCTCACACTCACTCCGTGTCTCCTCACACTCACTCAGTGTCCCTCACACTCACTCAGTGTCCCTCACACTCACTCTGTGTCCCTCACACTCACTCCGTGTCCCCTCACTCTCACTCCGTGTCCCCTCACTCTCACTCCGTGTCCCCTCACTCTCACTCCGTGTCCCCTCACTCTCACTCCGTGTCCCTCACTCTCACTCCGTGTCCCTCACACTCCCCCCGTGTCCCTCACACTCACTCCGTGTCCCCTCACACTCACTCCGTGTCCCCTCACTCTCATTCAGTGTCCCTCACACTCGCTCCGTCAGTCCAGCGTCTCTCAGTCTTTGCTCTCTGTTCCATTTCTTCTCCTCTGGCGACTTTTGACACACCTGAGGTTAGGTGGAGTGTCGTTGGAGGGAGCTGATGAGTCCTGACGGGCTGAATGTCCTCTTTCTGCACTGTCCAGTATACCAATCATGTGTGGGACTGATCGGTCAGTTCTTTCAGATAGCAGTATCATTTTACGATTTATAATTCATAACATTTTATTCAGCTCGCTGGAAATAATGATGACCGGTATCTCTGAACCTACACAATGAAACTGCAACAAGACAATATAATTAGAATACTTCACTTTACCAGGGCAGCACGGTGGTGCAGAGGTTAGCACTGCTGCCTCACGGCGCTGAGGACCCGGGTTCGATCCCGGCCCTGGGTCACTGCCCGTGTGGAGTGCGCCTTCCCGTGTCTGAATGGGTCTCAACCCCACGGCCCAAAAAGATGTACAGGGTGGGTGGATGGGCCAGGCTAAATTGCTCCCTAATTGGAAAAAAGAAGAATTGGGCACTCCAAATCTATTTAAAAAAGGAATACTTCTCTCTGGAACCTGCGCTGGGGAATGTGTGGGATTGGGAAGTGTGATTGGCTCGTGTGAATTGACCATATTAACCGTGCCCGATGTTAACCACTCTTTGCCAGGACCTGCAGGCTCAGCTGGAGTCCACTGCCCAGCAGAACGAGGAGCTGAAGGAGGAATTGAACCTGGCCAGTCGACGTGGAGCCATTCTGAGCTCGGAGCTCGAGACCCTCCGCAGCTCACTGGAGACCACCGAACGGAATTGTAAAACGGCGGAAAAGGAGCTGCAGGAGAGCAGGGACAAGACGGAATTGATTCTCTCTCAGGTATCCCAGTGGCTCCGGGTTAGAACATGGAACACAGAACATACAGTGCAGAAGGAGGCCGTTCAGCCCATCGAGTCTGCACCGACCCACTTAAACCCTCACCGTGAACAACCCATTGTGTCTTTCCCAGAGCATCAGACTCTTTAGATCTCTCGGTGCTAATTATTTACTCGGGCAATCCCGAACCTTCTCCTGCTTCAAACAATTCTCCACCCTTCCCAGGGAAGTGCCTCATCCGTCCTCTGGAAGAGCCCAATTAAGGAATATCGTTTGGAATTTCCACTCCGCGTACAGAGAACCCCCCCCCCCCCGCTGTAAGGCAGATGATTGGAATTCCGGGGAACGCCATTTCTCTGGGATTTCCGCCGACATTGAGACGGAATGTCATCAGAATCCCGTGGATATCCCTGGGATTATCCGGAATGGAATCCGGGTTCGGGGCTGACGGTTCACAGCCAAATTGTGATCAAATCAGCCTTTGGTGTTTGAGTTTGTGTGTGGGGGTATTCTTTAAAAGATTGGTTTACTTTCTCCACCCCTTGTATGCTCAGGGTCGGCCATTTGGGCTGTCACCGGACTAGAGAGGGTGCAGAGGAAATCCACCAGGATGTTGCCCCTGGGGCGTTTCAGCTATGAAGAGAGGCTGGTTAACCTGGGGTAGTTCTCCTTCCAGCAGAGAAGGCTGAGGGGAACCTGATTGAGATGCACAAAATTCTGAGGGATCAGGTAGATAAGAAAAAACTATTCCCCTTAGTAGAGGAGCCCAGGGGGCATAGATTTAGGCTAAGCGGCAGGAGATTTAGGGGGGATTTGAGGAAAACCCTTTTCACGCAGAGGGGTGGGAATCTGGAACTCGCTGCCTGAAAGGTAGAGGGTGGGAACCCTCACAACATTTAAGAACTATTTAGGGGCGGCTCGGCGGCGCAGTGGTTAGCACTGCTGCCTCACGGCACCGAGAACCCGGGTTCGATCCCGGCCCCGGGTCACTGTCTGTGCGGAGTTTGCACATTCTCCCCGTGTCTGCGTGGGTCTCAGCCCCACAAGCCAAAGATGTGCAGGGTAGGTTGGATTGGCCACGCTAATGTGCCCCGTAATTGGAAAAGTTTAAAAAAAGAAACATTTAGATGTTTAGAAACGTCATAGCACACAAGGCCAAGTGCTGGAAAATGGGATTAGAATAGATAGGTGCTTGATGGTCATCGCAGACACAAAGGGCCTCTTTAGTGCTGTAAAAGTCTATGCTTCAGTGAGCAGCACTCTTGTCTCTGAATCAGAAGGTTGTGGGTTCAAGTCCTGCTCCAGGTGTTAGGTGCACAAATCAAGGCTGACAAGCGGGTGAAGTACTGAGGGAGTGCTGCACTGCCTTTCAGAGACAATAAACCCAGACCCCATCTGATCTCACAGGTGCGTAAAAGATCCCAGGACATCATTCACAGAAGATCAGGGCTGATCTCCCTGCTATCCCAACCCTTACCAAACATCATCAGAACAGATTATGTATGTAATTGCTGTTGCGGAATCTCGCTGTGCGTCAGCAAGGTCTCCCATTTCCCTACATTACGACAGCGACTGCATTTCACCAGATTGGCTGGGAAGCACTTGGGGATTTTCTGAGGTTGCAAGAGTTGTCGTATCAATTCAAACTGTCTCCTTTCCACACCCAGAACATAAACCTTCTAAACCAGAAGAAAAAGTATGAATATGACGTTGAACAACTGAATCAACAAGTTGAGAAATTGGTGCAGGAATTCCGGGCAGAAGCAGAAAACTTCAGGAAAGCGAAGAATGAGGTAAACGCTCCTTCATTTTCCCGTTCCACAACTTAATCCCCAGCCTGAACCTGACGTTGATTAAAATTGGGTTAGGAAGTGGCAAGTACAATTCGTGCCTCACAAGTGACAAACAATGACCATCTCACCATGATATTCAATGGCATTAAGGTGCTGAACTTTAAAAATATTCATACATTGAAACATAGAAGATAGGAGCTGGGGGAGGCCAATCAGCCCTTCCTGCCCGCTCCGCCATTCATCACGATCATGGCTGATCATCCAACTCAATAACCTTATCCCGCCTTCCCCCCATATCCTTTGACCCCCTTCACCCTAAGTGCTATATCTAACTGCTTCTTGAAAACATGCAATGTTTTGGACTCGACTACTTCCTGTGGTAACGAATTCCAGAGGCTCACCACTCTCTGGGTGAAGAAAGTTCTCCTCATCTCTGTCCTAAATGGTCTACCCCGTACCCTCAGACTGTGACCCCTGTGTGGTAATACCAGGTATTGCAGTACCTGAGAGGTGAATGACCATTGGCTAGACCGAGGTGTCTACCATTGGATAATGTACATAGCCCCGCCCTGAGAGGCGGGGTATAAGAACCAATGCCGTCCTAGCAGCCTTCACTTTCTGTATCATCGCTGCTGGGTACAGTTCTAGCTGATTAAAGCCGATTAGATATGACTCTTCTTTGTCTCGAGAGTATTGATTGTGCATCACCCTGGTTCTGGACACCCCCACCATCGGGAACATCTTTCCTGCATCTACCCTGTCCAGTCCTGTTAAAATTTTATAGGTTTCTATGAGAACCCCCCCCCCCAATATTCTTCTAAACTCCAGCGAATACAATCCTAACCGATTCCATCTCTCCTCGTATGTCGGCCCCGCCATCCCAGGAATCGGTCTGGTAAACCTTCGCTGCACTCCCTCTCTAGCTAGAACATCCTTCCTCCGATAAGGAGACCAAAACTGCACATAATGTTCCAGGTGTGGCCTCACCAAGGCCCTGTATAACTGCAGCAACACATCCATGCTCCTGTACTCGAGTCCTCTCACAATGAAGGCCAACGTACCATTTGCTTTCTCCACCGCCTGTTGCACCTGCGTGCTTACCCTCAGCGACCGGTGCATGAGGACACACAGGCCTTGTTGCACATTCCCCTATCTTAATTTATGGCCATTCAGATAATAGAATCATAGAATTTACAGTGCAGAAGGAGACCATTCGGCCTATCGAGTCTGCACCGGCCCTTGGAAAGAGCCCCCTTCCCGAGCCCACACCTCCACCCTATCCCCGTAACCCAGTAACCTCAGTTAACATTTTTGGAAACTAAGGGCAATTTAGCATGGCCAATCCACCTAACCTGCACGTCTTTGTGGGAGGAAACCGGAGCACCCGGAGGAAACCCATGCAGACACACGGAGAACGTGCAGACTCCGCACAGACAGTGACCCAGCGGGGTATCGAACCTGGGACCCTGGAGCTGTGAAGCAACTGTGCTAACCACTGTGCTCGTCTAAATGATTGGAGCGTGGGCAGCGCAGGCAGGGCCAGCATTTATTGTCCATCCCTAATTGCCCTTGAACCACTTGTTCGGCCATTTCAAAGGACACTTAGAACTCAGCCACATTGCAGTCATCAGAACTGCAATGATTCCCCTTCCTGGAGGACATTAGTGGACTAGATAGGGTTTTATTGGAAAGAACATAGAACATACAATGCAGAAGGAGGCCATTCGGCCCATTGAGTCTGCACCGACCCACTTAAGCCCTCACTTCCACCCTATCCCCATAACCCAATAACCCCTCCTAACTTTTTTGGTCACTAAGGGCAATTTAGCCTGGCCAATCCACCTAACCTGCACGTCTTTGGACTGTGGGAGGAAACCGGAGCACCCGGAGGAAACCCATGCGCACACGGGGAGAACATGCAGACTCCGCACAGACAGTGACCCAGCAGGGAATCGAACCTGGGACCCTGGCGCTGTGGATCCCCAGTGCTAGCCACTTGTGCTACCGTGCTGCAACAATGATTTCATGGCCATTATCAAGACTTCTAATTGCAGATTTTTGATTGAATTCAAATTTCACCATCCTGCCCGCGTCTCTAACCCAGTGAAAATATCACTAAGTCATTGCCTCCCTCACCATCAACATCCTGGAGGTTACCATTGACTGGAAACTGAACTGGAGAAGCCATATAAATACTGTGGCTACCAGAGCAGGTCAAAAGCTGAGAATTCTTCCTCACTCCCCCAAAGGCTGTCCACCATGGACAACATGTAAAAAAAACTCGACGTCATCCGGGACAAAGTTGATTGGCATCCCATCCACCGCATTCATCCATCCACCAGTGACGCACAGTGGCAGCCGTGTGTACCATCTACAAGATGCACTGCAGCAACTCACCAAGGTTCCTTAGGCAGCACCTTCCTAACCTGTGTCCTCCCCCACATAAAAGGACAAGAGCAGCAGATACATGGGAAGATGACCACCTGGAGGTTTCCCTCAAGCAGTTCATCATCCTGACTTGGAAATACTTCGCCGTCCTTCACTGTCACTGGGTCAACATCTGAAACTCCCTCACTGACAGCATGGTGGGTGTACCTATAATAGATGGACTGTAGTGGTTCAAGTTGCCGGCTCATCACCACCTCTTGGGCAATTAGGGATGGCCAACAAATGTTGATCTTGCCAATGACATTACATCTGATGAACAAACAAAATATAAATTAAAAGAAGATTTTAGTTGTATAACCCACTGTTCAGGGCATTGTTCTTGCTGAACTTTGCGAAATCTTGTGGCCCGGGTTGGGCAAACAAATCTCCCCATCTCTCTGTCTTGTCTTGATAGTTTGATACATGCGGAAACGTGTCAAGTAATGCTGCCGAGTGGAATATTTGAGTAGTAATAATTGCTCCATGTACACCACAGGGTGTCTCAGTTCCCCACCCCCACCCTAACTCTGTGAGTAAGGTGGCCAGTTCGGAAGGTGCTGAATGCACGTCTTTCTCATTGCTCAGGTCACAGCACTGGCCGAGAAGCTGAAGAAAGAACAGGAAGTCAACATGAATCTGGAACATGCCAAAAAGAACCTGGAACTGACGGCCAAAGACTTGCAGGAACGCCTGGACGAGGCTGAGATTGGAGCAGTGAAGAGCAGCAAGAAGCAGCTACACAAGATGCAGACACAGGTGAGACGTCAGAACTGAATAACTAGCAGTGTGCAAGCAAGACCGAAAACACGAATCTCAAAAACCTGTGATGTGGAGATGCCGGCGTTGGACTGGGGTGAGCACAGTACGAAGTCTTACAACACCAGGTTAAAGTCCAACAGGTTTGTTTCAAACACTAGCTTTCGGAGCGCTGCTCCTTCACCGAGTAAGCAGGTACAGCAAGTAATCAGGAAGGCAATTGGAATGTTGGTCTTTATGGCAAGGAGGATGTAGAGAAATCTTGCTCCATCTGTACAGGGAATTGGTGAGGCCACATCGAGAGTACTATGCACAGTTTTAGTCTCCTTGCGGAAGCACGGATAAACTTGTATTGGAAGCAGTTCAGAGAAGTCCCACTAGGCTCTCATGAGGAAAGGTTGAACAGGTTGGGCCGATACACATTGGAGGTTAGAAGAATGAGAGGTGATCTTATTGAAACATATAAGATTCTGAGGTGGCTTGACTGGGCGGATGCTGAGAGGATGTTTCCCCTTGTGCGGGGGGGGGGGGGGGGGGGGGGGGGGGGGGGGGGCAAGAACTGTTATGGATTTATTACAGGTTGAGAGAGGATGAACTCAAAGGGTTAGTTTATTTGCATACACAAGGGGGAGGCAGTGGCATAGAGGTATTGTCATTGAACTAATAATCCAGATTCCGTGACCTGGGTTTGAATCCCACCACAGCATGGCGAAATTTAAATTCAGGAAATTTCAAATTTCCGTTGTCAATTGTTGTAAAAACCCTTCTGGTTCAGGACGGCAAGGTGGCCCAGTGGTTAGCACTGCTGCCTATGGCGTTGAGGACCCGAGTTTGATCCTGGCCCCAGGTCACTGTCCGTGTGGAGTTTGCACCTTCTCCCAGTGTCTGCGAGGGTTTCACCCCCAAAACCCACAGATGTGCAGGTTAGGTGTATTGGCCATGCGAAATTGCCTCTTAATTGGGGAGAAAAAAAATTGGGTAGTATAAATTTATTTTTTAAAACCATTTGGTTCATTAATATCCTTCAGGGAAGGAAATCTGCCATCTTTTCCTGGTCTGGCCTACGTGTGATTCAAGACCCACAACAATGTGGTTGACTCTTAAATGCCCTAGCAAGCTATTCAGTTCAGGGGCAGTTAGGGATGGGGAATAAATGCTGGCCTAGGGCAGCATGGTAGCATTGTGGATAGCACAATTGCTTCACAGCTCCAGGGTCCCAGGTTCAATTCCGGCTTGGGTCACTGTCTGTGCGGAGTCTGCACATCCTCCCCGTGTGTGCGTGGGTTTCCTCCGGGTGCTCCGGTTTCCTCCCACAGTCCAAAGATGTGCAGGTTAGGTGGATTGGCCATGATAAATTGCCCTTAGTGTCCAAAATTGCCCCTAGTGTTGGCTGGGGTTACTGGGTTATGGGGAAAGGGTGGAGGTGTTGACCTTGGGT
The DNA here is from genome assembly GCF_047496885.1 of Scyliorhinus torazame. NCBI lineage: Eukaryota > Metazoa > Chordata > Chondrichthyes > Carcharhiniformes > Scyliorhinidae > Scyliorhinus > Scyliorhinus torazame. Next base: position 23,024,336 of record NC_092712.1, read on the forward strand.
AGGGTGCTCTTTCCAAGAGCCGGTGCAGACTCGATGGGCCGAATGGCCTCCTTCTGCACTGTAAATTCTATGATTAGTGTCTCTTCAGATAACAAGGTACCAGTTTCTGCGATTCTGGCAGTTCGAGGGTCACAAATGTAGCTTCAGTCATTTTAAAAGGTTCTTGTCCAGTTTTTAAAATTTGACAAAGAAGCCATGTGGATACCTATATATAGCGTGAGGTCTTAGTGCCCGAACATATTCAAGATGATGATGAGGAATTTGTCCTCTCAGAGTGTGGTTAGTGTTTGGAATTGTCTTCCATAGAGAGACTGGGTCATTGAATATATTCAAGACCGAGTTATAATCAGGTGATTAAGAAGGCAAATGGAATTTTGTCCTTCATTGCTAGAGGGATGGAGTTTAAGACTAGGGAGGTTCTGCTGCAATTGTATAAGGTGTTAGTGAGGCCACACCTGGAGTATTGTGTTCAGTTTTGGTCTCCTTACTTGAGAAAGGACGTACTGGCACTGGAGGGTGTGCAGAGGAGATTCACTAGGTTAATCCCAGAGCTGAAGGGGTTGGATTACGAGGAGAGGTTGAGTAGACTGGGACTGTACTCGTTGGAATTTAGAAGGATGAGGGGGGGATCTTATAGAAACATATAAGATTATGAAGGGAATAGATAGGATAGATGCGGGCAGGTTGTTTCCACTGGCGGGTGAAAGCAGAACTAGGGGGCATAGCCTCAAAATAAGGGGAAGTAGATTTAGGACTGAGTTTAGGAGGAACTTCTTCACCCAAAGGGTTGTGAATCTATGGAATTCCTTGCCCAGTGAAGCAGTAGAGGCTCCTTCATTAAATGTTTTTAAGATAAAGATAGATAGTTTTTTGAAGAATAAAGGGATTAAGGGTTATGGTGTTCGGGCCGGAAAGTGGAGCTGAGTCCACAAAAGATCAGCCATGATCTCATTAAATGGCGGAGCAGGCTCGAGGGGCCAGATGGCCTACTCCTGCTCCTAGTTCTTATGTTCTTATATTTCTGATCAACAAGGAAGTCGAGGGTTATTGGCGACAGGCAGCAAAGTGGAGTTAGGGCTATGATCACATCCTCATTTGGTCTTATTGAATGGTGGAGCAGGTTCGAGGGGCTGAATAGCCTAATACTGCTCCTTTTTATGTTTGTGTGTTCTCATTGCGTAGCGCATATGGAAAACAGGTTGTCACGATACAGTATCCAGAGAAAACTGTACTTATTAACCACAGGTTTTGCAAGCAATAGCGCACTCACTGGTCCAGTGAGTTTCCGAAACAGTTGATCCTCTACTTGGGTGGCATATTGACAATGTTGGCACTATCAATGCCACACACAATCTTGGCACAACCAAATGCCCCAAGCACAGCCTGGCACTCATTGTATTAACTGCAAACATGTAAACTCTCCACTCCCCCTGGATAGCTGAAACCCCTCCGGCAACTTCCACAGATTCACACTTGGAAAACCTCAAAACTTCACGAGTGTAAAACGTGGGACTTCTATTTGTTATCAAATTGCCGGTTCAAATCAGTGACCTCCCTTTAAATAAGTTGTGGGAATTATTTTTCAAACTGCAGATTCGAGGGTTGGAGGAGGACATTTCCATTGAGAGGAAGAAAAATGCGGAGTTACAGAGAGGATTAAGGAAGCAGGAGCGCTGTGTTAAAGAACTCAACTTTCAGGTAACCGACTGTATCTTCATCGTGGTGCAATTCTGCTCAGTGAGGACATAGAAACACAGAAAATAGAGGCAGGAGGAGGCCATTCGGCCCTTCGAGCCTGCTCCGCCATTCATTATGATCATGGCTGGTCATCATGATCAATATCCGGATCCCACCTTCCCCTCCCCCCCCCCCATATCCCTTGATCCCTTTAGCCCCAAGAGCTATATCTAATTCCTTCTTCAAAATACACAACAATTTGACCTCGACTACTTTCTGTGGTAGTGAATTCCACAGATTCACCATTCTCTGGGTGAAGACATTTCTCCTCACCCCAGTCCTAAAAGGTTTACCCCTTATCCTCAAACTATGACCCCTAGTTCTGGACTCCCCCACCATCGGGAACATTCTTTCTGAATCTACCCTGTCAAATTTTGTAAGTTTCTGTGAGATCCCCTCTCACGCTTCTAAACTCCAATGAATATAATCCTAACCGACTTAGTGTCTCCTCATATGACAGTCCCGCCATCCCAGGAATCAGTCTGGTAAACCTTCACTGCACTCCCTCCACAAGAAGAACATCCTTCCGCAGATAAGGACACCAGAACTGCCCACAATACTCCAGGTGTGGCCTCACCAATGCCCTATACAATCTATACAATGCTCTATACAAAGTAAAACATCTCTATTCCTACTCAAATCTTCTTGCAATGAAGGCCAACATACCATTTGCCTTCTTTACTGCCTGCTGTACCTGCACGCTTACTTTCAGCGACAGATGCATGAGGGTACCAAGGTCTCGCTAAGGTCTCACAGGACACATCACAACCTGCTGTGAAGAAAATACGATCTGCCCAGTGGTGTGGCTAATTCCACACCACCCACCCCCAACAACCTGCCCTCCCCTCCTCCTTCTGTGCAGACCCTGCCCTCTGCCCGTCCCTCCCCACTCTGCAGGCCCCAGCTGTATCTGTACCGAGGTTCTTTCTGTTGCGTTAGCAATGGATTTATACTATTGGAGAAATGGTATTCAAATGTGACTCCACGCAACTGTGAGATGGAAAGGATTTTTAAAAATCCATTCACTTGCTGGATGTGATCATTGGTGAGGCTAGCATTTACTGCCCATTCCTAATTGTCCATAAGGAGGTGCTGGCGAGCTGCCTTTTCACACACAACTGAGTGGATGTTTGTATGTCCCAGGTCTATATAGTCCAGTTGTCTTGGGCTCCCTTGCCCTGGAACAAAGCCAGGTGTAGTAGCGGGTATGCAATAGCCACCCCACATTAACCGAAGTTGCGTGCAGGCAACTTCCACCCTTTAAAATAAAGTTCGGGACCTGGAACATCAGGAGCCTCGTGATCAACCCCTTTATCGACAGACCGGATCGATGTACTGCTATCGTTGTCTGGGACCTCTGACGCCAGAGCCCCAAATGAGACTTGGCGGGCAGGGCAAGGCCAGCTTGATGGTCAAGGTGGCGATTACACCTTCTTCAGAAAGGAAATTGCCACCTACTGGCTCTCCATTAAAAAAACAACTTGTCCCAACGTCCGTGTCCTCGTTGGTTCAGCTCCTTTTACCAATGTTTTACTATTAAGCTGCCTATGGAAGATTTTTTAAATCCTTTACATTAGCCACCAGCCTCTTGCACTCTGCTGGTTTCCTTCTGTCATCTATATACAGAAAATTCAATAATAACATGGAATGTTTATATAGAAAGATACCAGTATCCTTGGACAGTTTCTTCAGCGTCTACACAGGCTGGTCGCGGTTTTCTAGCTCACCAGCGGTGTGTTTTCCCATGGCGGAGGTGGCTTGTGATTGGCCACGGGCAGGGTCTTCCACTCCCGCCAGGACTCGCCCGTCCTGCCGCTGAGGACGCCCTCAGAGGGTACGCAAAATCCCGCTGGCGAGGACTGGAAAATGCCCCATGCCCTCCCCGCCGCAGTGCAATTGTTTATAAAGGTGAGTGAACTGGCTGACTGGGCAGGAGTCACTCATAAAGTGTTCATCTTTTCACAGCAAAAGACAATTCAGTTTGGCCTTTATTCTTCCAAAGAGATTTTAATATTTCATAAAAATCATTTACTGGTATTTTTGAACAGTCTGAAGAAGATCAAAAGAATTTGAAAAGACTGCAGGAAATCATCGACCAAATGGAGCTGAGGATAAAGAATTACAAGCAGCAAACTGAGCAGGCCGTGAGTAATCTTAACTCAGGTACTCGCGGGGTTACTGGGCCGTGAGTAATCTTAACTCAGGTACTCGCAGGGTTACTGGGCCGTGAGTAATCTTAACTCAGGTACTCGCAGGGTTACTGGGTAGTGAGTAATCTTAATTCAGGTACTCGCAGGGTTACTGGGCCGTGAGTAATCTTAACTCAGGTACTCGCAGGGTTACTGGGCCATGAGTAATCTTAACTCGGGTACTCGCGGGGTTACTGGGCCGTGAGTAATCTTAACTCAGGTACTCGCGGGGTTACTGGGCCATGAGTAATCTTAACTCAGGTACTTGCGGGGTTACTAGGCTGTGAGTAATCTTAACTCAGGTACTCGTGGGGTTTCTGGGCAGTGAGTAATCTTAACTCAGGTACTCGCAGGGTTACTGGGCTGTGAGTAATCTTAACTCAGGTACTCGGAGGGTTACTGGGCTGTGAGTAATCTTAACTCAGGTACTCCTGGTGTTACTGGGCATTGAGTAATCTGAATTTAGGTACTTGGGGGATATTGGGCACTGAGTAACTTTTATTCCAATAATTGTGGAATTATTGTGCAGTTAGTAATTTTAACTCTGTTACTTAAGGGTTGGCTAGCCAGCGAGTAACCTTTACTGGGCGCCCCCAGACAGTGATCTTTATTCTGCTGTTAGTCTCAAGTTCATCCCGGTTTGAGTAATGCATGAAAAAGTCAGACTGAGCAGATGTTAAAAATCTGGGGCTTGATTCTCCGCTGGCTGGATTCTCCGCTGGCTGGATTCTCCGCTGGCTGGATTCTCCGCTGGCTGGATTCTCCGCTGGCTGGACTCCCCGCTGGCTGGACTCTCCGCTGGCTGGACTCTCCGCTGGCTGGACTCTCCGCTGGCTGGACTCTCCGCTGGCTGGACTCTCCGCTGGCTGGACTCTCCGCTGGCTGGACTCTCCGCTGGCTGGACTCTCCGCTGGCTGGACTCTCCGCTGGCTGGACTCTCCGCTGGCTGGACTCTCCGCTGGCTGGACTCTCCGCTGGCTGGACTCTCCGCTGGCTGGATTCTCCGCTGGCTGGATTCTCCTCTGGCTGGATTCTCCGCTGGCTGGATTCTCCGCTGGCTGGACTCTCCGCTGGCTGGACTCTCCGCTGGCAGGATTCTCCGCTGGCAGGATTCTCCGCTGGCTGGACTCTCCGCTGGCAGGATTCTCCGCTGGCAGGATTCTCCGCTGGCAGGACTCTCCGCTGGCTGGATTCTCCGCTGGCAGGATTCTCCGCTGGCAGGATTCTCCGCTGGCAGGATTCTCCGCTGGCTGGACTCTCCGCTGGCTGGACTCTCCGCTGGCTGGACTCTCCGCTGGCTGGACTCTCCGCTGGCAGGATTCTCCGCTGGCAGGACTCTCCGCTGGCAGGACTCTCCGCTGGCAGGACTCTCCGCTGGCAGGACTCTCCGCTGGCAGGACTCTCCGCTGGCAGGACTCTCCGCTGGCTGGACTCTCCGCTGGCTGGACTCTCCGCTGGCAGGACTCTCCGCTGGCAGGACTCTCCGCTGGCTGGACTCTCCGCTGGCTGGACTCTCCGCTGGCTGGACTCTCCGCTGGCTGGACTCTCCGCTGGCTGGATTCTCCGCTGGCTGGACTCTCCGCTGGCTGGACTCTCCGCTGGCTGGACTCTCCGCTGGCTGGACTCTCCGCTGGCTGGACTCTCCGCTGGCTGGACTCTCCGCTGGCAGGACTCTCCGCTGGCTGGACTCTCCGCTGGCTGGACTCTCCGCTGGCTGGACTCTCCGCTGGCTGGACTCTCCGCTGTGTAGAGGGTGCCATCTCTGCTACTCCACTACGTAGAGGGTGCCATCTCTGCTACTCCACTACTGGGCCGATATCTGGGGTTTGAGTATCTGTGTGTGTCTCTCTCCAGCTGGCACTGAAACTTCAGAGGCCAGGGGATGCCGCACTGGGACACCTCCGCGGGAGAGAGCACTGAATCAAGCCTGCCGTTTATCCCTAACCGGAAGCCTGATGCTTATATCACACAGATATCCAGACCCCTACCAATGCCCAGGTGATTCTCTCTCTTGCCGGTGGTGCAACACCCACCCGGTTCCTACTTCGCTGGAGTAGCTTTCCCAAGAGAGAGAATGGGACACTGCTGTTTATTACCTAACCAGCAGCCTGTCCTGAGTGAATCGCTCAAGATGACCCTAGATTCTTGAACCCGGAATTAAGGTGAGGAATATCTTAACAATGACTTGGTCAGAGATCGCTGGTGAGAGATTGAAGAATTTAAACGACTCCAATTATCAGCAAATCAAGGTTTATTGCAAAACCCAGGTCAAAATCATCAAACAGAAGAAATTATAATAAAATCTTAAACTCTAACACAAACTAAGTCTATTCAGAAAGTACTATAACGGACACAACGAAAAATCTTATTGTTACACAGTTTTAGCAATGACACAGAACACAAATCAAGTCCCCTTCCCCAAAGCCTCAACCACTATCAAAGTCAAGGGAGTTTCGCAAGCTGCTGCAGGGTACTTACAGTCACAGGCTGCAGAGGTCAAGTCAAAGGTGGAGAGGTCAAGCCAAGAGACCCTCAATCGAAACACAGCCCCTTTTATATCCGTTTTACCTGGCTTTTTCCTGTGTTCGGCCAGCCCCTTTTGCATTGAATTGGTAAGGTTTAAAGTTCCCGCTGGTCCCGCCCCCTTTGAGCCGGTCAGAGCTGTCGACTTCCGGGTTTTCCTCCTCCTTTGCGTTGTATCAGTCCAAGTTTAAAGTTCCCGCTGGTCCCGCCCCCTTTGAGCCGGTCAGAGCTGTTTGCTTCCGGGTTTTCCTCGCAGGTCCGCTCCTTCCAGCCAGGCAGACCTGCCGCGATTTGAATTTGGCGCCGACTCCGCCCCCTCCTCCCAGTGAGTTCCTGCCGGTGGCTTCTGTCAAGATTGGAGTACCTCCCCCAGGTCCGCCTCCAACTTGGTTTTTTCTACCGTTTATCTTCAAGGGGCTTTTCCAGTGCAATATACTGAGCCCAGACAGTCTGCTTTTTAGGATAACAAGGTTAAGCTTTCTTGTGAAGATTTTCAAAAGTCTTCCAGCTGCTCCGGAGATGGCTGCTATTCTCACCTTGCTATGTTGATGGGGTGTTAATTGGATTCTGCTCTGGTGGAGGCCAGGTCATTTACATCTGCATGGGGCTATGACCATCCCATTGTCCTGCTTGCAGGCAGGCCCCCTGTGTATTCCCGTGCCCCTTTGTCTGTGTTTTGATCTTATCTCGTTGTCTGGCTCCTTCTTCCTTGTAGCTCCTAAGGGGGGGGTTTGTAAATACCTATGCCCCTACTCAGCTCGGCGGACCAAGCCTGCTGGGAAATCTGGTTACGTTCTCTTGGCTGAAAAGTCAGTTTACAGTCTCTGGGTTTTATTCTTGGGCAGTCCAAAAAGGGCCGAATTGCCCGAAAACCTTACAGATGCCCCTTCGATACGTCCCTACCTGCTTGGACCGTATCGACACAGGTGAAGGGCAATCATTTCCTTTTGTGTGGACCGTAGGCCCCCCTCAACATCATGCGAAACTACAAGTCCCAAGACAGTTCCCTTAATCTAGGCTACCCCTGATTTCAATGAAAGGGAAAGACAAGACCATACTTAATTCAAACACACAGTAACAAACACACATTTCACCGGAACCCCAAACGTAAGGGTCCCTGTACATATATCACAATCAAGTAACTGAAACCCGCGAATCCATACAACTATTTACATTTGAATCTCTTTATTTCACTGAGGATCCTCTTTTCTTGGCTGCACTTCGCTTCTTCCCGTTGAAGGCTCTTCATTTTTCCTCCGTCGTCGATACCTGCAGCTGAGAGGTTTAGTCCAACTGAGGCGACAGCATAATGTATCCCCTTGAACAACATTTTCTTTGTGGGGACAAACACTAAACCATTCTCAGGCCCCCCTGGTGGTGATCGGACAGTTGTGAGGGTCGATCGGTTGGGCTGTGGGCAGGGGTCGCTTTACCTGAACCAGCAGTTCGGTAGCTTTTACAGTCATCCCTTCCCTGGGCGTTACACATCCCTCCCCAGTGCGGTCAATTCATCCCGTTCCCTGGGTTCTGCCATCACCTTACAAAAGTGATCGATGCCCCTTGTGGACATGCCTTGGTAGACCCCCATAAACAGAAATAAATGCCCTGGTCAGAAGCCCACCACTTATCCCAGCAAACGGTGATCCTACCCGGTGACCCCGTGATGGTCCGGTAGGTGTTGTTGTCCAGGCGTTCCCAGTCCGAGGACCGATCCCTCATGTCCAGGCTCAGCTTCCTAAGCCCCCACCATCTCCCCAAAGGAACGTCCCCCTCACAGGTTAAACACACCCGCCTGCCCTCAGTCACCCTAACCCGGTCAGTCGCCACCTGTATCTCCTCGCAGAGTACAGAGGCCTCTCCATAGGTGAAGCTCTGGTGGCTGGAGTACCTGGTCGAGTTCGACCCCAGCCACCCAGGCCACCTCCCCAGGTGTGAGTAGCGGGCCTGCTCTGTGGCCACCTGGTCTCCCTGTCTGGAAGTGACAAGAGGGGCTCTGCCGCCAGAGCACCCGTAGACGAAGGACTCTTCTGTCTCGCCTCTGCGGAGTTCTCCCGGTCCCACCATCGCCAAGATCATCAGCAAGCTCCACATCGTCGGTTGCCCCATCTGTAAAACAGACAAATCACATCCTTGCCTCTACAGACCTACCTACCTTAAAGTGCATGGGTTCTATCCAGCGGCAGCAGCAGCTTCCGCTTTGAAGTTGTGAAATCAACATGAAATTGCCGCAGCCTGTCTGTGGTTCTGTGTCCACAGCCCGGCTCCCCCAGGGTCCTAGTGCCTGCTGCTATCCGGCGGCAGCAGCAGCTCCCGCTTTGAAGTTGCCGCAGCCTGTCTGTGGTTCTGTGTCCACAGCCCGGCTCCACCAGGGTCCTAGTGCCTGCTGCTTCATCATTATACCATTGCACTAGGCGCTTCTGTGATCCCACGATCCTAAATAATCCACACACCACTACACACTAATTAGAACTAACAGGGGGGGAATGCTATATACAATGCCACCCGTCTCCGGGTGGCCAAATTAAAACTGTGCCCCGCTAAACTGGGGCAGTTCACCTGTTTGGTCCAACGGCTCGGGCCAGACCGTCCCCTCCCGGGGGTTCGGGCTGCCCCTTGCCTCTCCTTCCCCAACAGGGTTCGGTGACCCCTCAGCGCTCCCTTCTACTCGGGCCCCCTTACTGCGGGACCGGGTTCTAGGGAGGTGTGATGGGGACCATCTTACCGGGGGCTTGGAGACCCGATTGCTCCTTCGTCCCCTGACTGGTTCCCAAGCCCAAGGTGATACCTCCACTTCCTCCGCCTCCTTAGCCTCTATACTAAGGCAGGCCACCTGACCCACAGGTAAGGGCTTGGGAATCGTTACTGTCCCTGGGCTGGGTGCTTGCAGCACTGTCGTTTTCTTTGGGACTGCCCCTTCGGGACAGCACCTTGTCACCGGTTGTGTGACCGTGGAGTCAGGGACCTCCCCCACCGTCGTTAATTCTGCGGGGGGTTTCTCCACTACCACCCCCAGTCTTCCCCCCACCTTGCTCTTTCTTGCCCTTATGGGGTGGAACAATTTAAATTGACTGATGTGGCGTTCGCATGGGTCCCACCTTAAGGGATTTAAACTGCAAATAGCCGCTGAGGAAGCCTCCAGAATGGGACCCTGCACCTGGACCGGACCAGGGTCTGGGGCTAGAACTACCCCTGCGCTCCCTTTTTCCTGAGGCTGCTCCCTGGGTAGTCATACGGGTTCTTGTGGTGTGGGTGCGGGCAGGCCCTGGCCCGTTGCCATTGCCACCTGTCCTGAGCCTTGCAAAAGGGCTAAAATTTTACTTACCTCGATGGTTTCCGGGGCAGCTGCTCCTGCCGCCGGGGTCTGACTCTCTACTGCGGGAGCCCTCTCCTGCTTGCTAGGGTTTTTACATTCCCTCTTGAAATGCCCGGCCTTCCCACACCCGTAGCATACCGGTTTCTTGTCGGAGGTCCGGGTGCCCTCATGCTTCCACTCTCTCTTAGGGGCTGCTGGCGCGATTTCATGCACCCTACCCTTAAGGGGCTTGTCCTCACCCCTCTCCCCATTACGATATGCGAGGGTAAGTTTCCTAAGGACCTCTTCCTCATTAAGGTCCGGACTCTGCGGGTCGAACCAGTGTTCGGCCTTTGCCCTAACGTGAGGGAGACAGTTAGCTACTAGGGTCTTCAGCCAGTGGGCTGTTCTCTCATCTAAATTCTGCCTATCCGCGGGAGTCCCACACGCCTCCACATACACAGTCCACAGCCTGTCTGCGAACATATTTGGCGATTCCCCTAGCTGCTGCTTGGTTTCCCCCACCCTCATGAAAGGGCTACCCAGATTCAAGCCCATTGCCTCCAGAACAGCAGTCCGTGCTGCCACCCATGTGTCAGGTCGTCCCCCATTCCCGGAGGTCACTGCCCTGCATAGTTGGGGATCTAGGGTCATCAGGAGCATCCTTATTTGTTCCCCCTCGTCGCAGTCATTAATGCTGGCTGCCTGCTCCACCTCCATAAAATGAAGCGACGGATCCCCTTTTGGAGTTAGCCTGGGAACGTGGGCCACCATCCCCCTGAGCGCGGATGCCCCATGGGGAACGACAATGTCGCCCTCAACCAGTCCCCTATCTGCCAGCCCCGCCGGGGGACCATACCTTCTCTGCCTGACAGGGCACATCCGCCCTACCTGGGGTTCCTGCTCCTCCTCCCCACTGTCCAGCTCTCCTGCCCCGTTGGGTAGCCCCCCTGTCCCCGGGCTAACTACCCATATAGGGGACGCCGCTATCTGGGGATACACCACTGACCCCCCTTGGACCTGCCCCTGACCGGGCGGTCCAAACCCTACCTGCTGACCCGGCCCCATCACCGGCATCCCAGGCAGCGGTCTGTCCCCATCCCATGGGGACCCACATACGAAACCAGGCGGACACGCCGCCAGCTGGGGGTACCCTGCCGACCCCCCTTGGACTTGCCCCTGAACGTGCAGTCCGATCCCCCCCTGCCGACCCGGACACAATCCCGGCGCCTCAGGAGGCGGTCTATTCCCCTTGGCCTTTGGGGAATCATCCGCTGCGAGGAACACCTTGCCCCTAGGGAACCCCCCTGGACCTACCAGGTCCCCTGACCTTGGACAAGGTCTCCTCCAACTCCGTTATTCGTGCCTGGCACGGCCCATGAGCACAGTCCCCTACTTCCTCGCGAGCCACTCGGTACGCTGCCTGGATGTCTCGGAACTTCCCCTCCAGCTTCCTACACTGCTCTGTACTCCGAGCATAGAGTTCCTGGAGCCTCCGTTCCTTTTCTTTACCCTCCACTATCTGGCAGTGGAGATAGTCCTTCTCGCACCGGTTAGACTCGCTTTCCTGTAGGCTGCCCCGTTTAATTTCTGCCAATTCCTCCCGCAGTCGTTCCGCTGCGCTAGCGCTGTCCCCTGCGCTGGCCCTCACTTCTCCCAACTCCTGCTCTAATTCTTCGACCCTTTGCTCTGTTTTGACTACCTGCTGGGACAGGCAGACCAGCCAAACTGCCTTCTCCAAGTGCCTTTTGTGTGCCTTACTCTCCGTCCATGCAGCCGCTGCCATTACCGGTTGCTCCGCATTGATTAGTTCTGAGACCCAAGGTTTGGTGAGGTTGACCTTTTGCCACATATACGAGAAGATTCTCTCCTCCATTTTACTTCGTTCCCTCACCCCCTCTGCCAAGTCACATACTCCACGCCACCGGGGTCCCTTCGTGGTCGCCATTGTAGAGTGTGCCATCTCTGCTACTCCACTACTGGGCTGATATCTGGGGTTTGAGTATCTGTGTGTGTCTCTCTCCAGCTGGCACTGAAACTTCAGAGGCCAGGGGATGCCGCACTGGGACACCTCCGCGGGAGAGAGCACTGAATCAAGCCTGCCGTTTATCCCTAACCGGAAGCCTGAGGCTTATATCACACAGATATCCAGACCCCTACCAATGCCCAGGTGATTCTCTCTCTTGCCAGTGGTGCAACACCCACCCGGTTCCTACTTCGCTGGAGTAGCTTTCCCAAGAGAGAGAATGGGACACTGCTGTTTATTACCTAACCAGCAGCCTGTCCTGAGTGAATCGCTCAAGATGACCCTAGATTCTTGAACCCGGAATTAAGGTGAGGAATATCTTAACAATGACTTGGTCAGAGATCGCTGGTGAGAGATTGAAGAATTTAAACGACTCCAATTATCAGCAAATCAAGGTTTATTGCAAAACCCAGGTCAAAATCATCAAACAGAAGAAATTATAATAAAATCTTAAACTCTAACACAACTAAGTCTATTCAGAAAGTACTATAACGGACACAACGAAAAATCTTATTGTTACACAGTTTTAGCAATGACACAGAACACAAATCAAGTCCCCTTCCCCAAAGCCTCAACCACTATCAAAGTCAAGGGAGTTTCGCAAGCTGCTGCAGGGTACTTACAGTCACAGGCTGCAGAGGTCAAGTCAAAGGTGGAGAGGTCAAGCCAAGAGACCCTCAATCGAAACACAGCCCCTTTTATATCCGTTTTACCTGGCTTTTTCCTGTGTTCGGCCAGCCCCTTTTGCATTGAATTGGTAAGGTTTAAAGTTCCCGCTGGTCCCGCCCCCTTTGAGCCGGTCAGAGCTGTCGACTTCCGGGTTTTCCTCCTCCTTTGCGTTGTATCAGTCCAAGTTTAAAGTTCCCGCTGGTCCCGCCCCCTTTGAGCCGGTCAGAGCTGTTTGCTTCCGGGTTTTCCTCGCAGGTCCGCTCCTTCCAGCCAGGCAGACCTGCCGCGATTTGAATTTGGCGCCGACTCCGCCCCCTCCTCCCAGTGAGTTCCTGCCGGTGGCTTCTGTCAAGATTGGAGTACCTCCCCCAGGTCCGCCTCCAACTTGGTTTTTTCTACCGTTTATCTTCAAGGGGCTTTTCCAGCGCAATATACTGAGCCCAGACAGTCTGCTTTTTAGGATAACAAGGTTAAGCTCTCTTGTGAAGATTTTCAAAAGTCTTCCAGCTGCTCCGGAGATGGCTGCTATTCTCACCTTGCTATGTTGATGGGGTGTTAATTGGATTCTGCTCTGGTGGAGGCCAGGTCATTTACATCTGCATGGGGCTATGACCATCCCATTGTCCTGCTTGCAGGCAGGCCCCCTGTGTATTCCCGTGCCCCTTTGTCTGTGTTTTGATCTTATCTCGTTGTCTGGCTCCTTCTTCCTTGTAGCTCCTAAGGGGGGGGTTTGTAAATACCTATGCCCCTACTCAGCTCGGCGGACCAAGCCTGCTGGGAAATCTGGTTACGTTCTCTTGGCTGAAAAGTCAGTTTACAGTCTCTGGGTTTTATTCTTGGGCAGTCCAAAAAGAGCCGAATTGCCCGAAAACCTTACAGCTGGCTGGACTCTCCGCTGGCTGGACTCTCCGCTGGCTGGACTCTCCGCTGGCTGGATTCTCCGCTGGCTGGACTCTCCGCTGGCAGGACTCTCCGCTGGCAGGATTCTCCGCTGGCTGGACTCTCCGCTGGCTGGACTCTCCGCTGGCTGGACTCTCCGCTGGCAGGACTCTCCGCTGGCTGGACTCTCCGCTGGCTGGACTCTCCGCTGGCTGGACTCTCCGCTGGCTGGACTCTCCGCTGGCTGGACTCTCCGCTGGCTGGACTCTCCGGTGGCTGGACTCTCCGCTGGCTGGACTCTCCGCTGGCAGGACTCTCCGCTGGCAGGACTCTCCGCTGGCTGGACTCTCCGCTGGCTGGACTCTCCGCTGGCAGGATTCTCCGCTGGCAGGATTCTCCGCTGGCAGGACTCTCCGCTGGCAGGACTCTCCGCTGGCAGGATTCTCCGCTGGCAGGATTTTCCGCTGTGTTGGCAGCGCACCAACGCCCAGGGATTTCCCGACAGCGTGGGGCTGCCCACAATGGGAAACCCCATTGGCCGGCTGGTGAGATGGAAAATCCCGCTGCCGGCCGGGGCTTTCTGCTGCGGCGAGACGGAGAATCCTGCCCCTGATCTCTGTTGTGGTTGCCTATCAGGGGAGATTATCAAAGTGAGGGGGCGAAGGATGACATTTTCCTACCGTCTGCTCCTGTTAGCAATAACAAACACCCTGAGAATTTGTATATCTTGTATATGTTGTATATTTGTCAGCATAAAGCATTCATGTGTTCAGACAGAGTAAAGTGTAACAAGGTATGTTCAGTGAGCCTGTGAGAGTGTCTGGTGACCATGTAACAGGTCTGCAGTGAGCTGGACAGCTGACAAACATGGATAGATTACGACACAAGCTCTGTCTTTTACTAACTGCAGGAGGAACACGCCAATGTTAACCTCTCAAAGTTCCGAAAGATGCGTCACGAGCTGCAAAATGCAGAGGAGCGTGCGGACGAAGCAGAAACGCAAGTGAACAAACTGCGGCCAAAGACCCTGCAGCTCCATGGATAGGTAAGGAAGTGAAAGGTAGAGTTTAGTCATAGATGTTTACAGCACAAAAAAGGCCCTTCGGCCCATCGAGTCTGCACCGCTACATGAAAAACACCTGACCTGCCTACCTAATCCCATTTGCCAGCACGTGGCCCATAGCCTTGCATGTTCTGACGTGCCAATTTCTCATCCAGGTACGTTTTAAAGGATGTGAGGCAACCCGCCTCTCCCAGCCTCACAGGCAGTGAATTCCAGACTGTCACCACTCTCTGGGTAAAAAGGTTTTTCCTCACATCCCCCCTAAACCTCCTGCCTCTCACCTTGAACTCGTGTCCCCTCGTAACTGACCCTTCAGCAGCTGCTCCCTATCCACCTGTCCATGCCCCTCATAATCTTGTACATCTCGATCAGGTCGCCCCTCAGTCCTCTGCTCCAACTAAAACAACCTATCCAACCTCTCTTCATAACTTAAATACATTAACGATCTGGAAGAAGGTACTGAAGGCACTGTTGCTAAGTTTGCAGATGATGCAAAGATCTGTAGAGGGACAGGTAGTATTGAGGAAGCAAGGGGGCTGCAGAAGGATTTGGACAAGCTAGGAGAGTGGGCAATGAAGTGGCAAATGAAATACAATGTGGAAAAGTGTGAGGTTATGCACTTTGATCAGAAGAATGGAGACATAAACTATTTTCTAAATGGGGAAATGCTTAGGAAATCAGAAGCACAAAAGGACTTGGGAGTCCTTGTTCATGATTCTCCTAAGGTTAATGTGCAGGTTCAGTCGGCAGTTAGGAAGGCAAATGCAATGTTAGCATTCATGTCGAGAGGGCTAGAATACAAGAGCAGGGATGTACTTCTGAGACTGTATAAGGCTCTGGTCAGACCCCATTTGGAGTATTGTGAGCAGTTTTGGGCCCTGCATCGAAGGAAGGATGTTAGGCCTTGGAAAGGGTCCAGAGGAGGTTCACTAGAATGATCCCTGGAATGAAGAGCTTGTCGTATGAGGAACGGTTGAGGACTCTGGGTCTGTACTCGTTGGAGTTTAAAAGGGTGCAGGGGTGGCGGGGGGGGGATCTTATTGAAACTTACAGGATACTGCGAGGCCTGGATAGAGTGGACGTGGAGAGGATGTTTCCAGTAGTGGGAAAAACTAGAACCAGAGGGCACAGTCTCAGACTGAAGGGACGATCCTTTAAAACAGAGATGAGGAGGAATTTCTTCAGCCAGAGGCTGGTGAATCTGTGGAACTCTTTGCCGCAGAAGGCTGTGGAGGCCAAATCACTGAGTGTCTTTAAGACAGAGATAGATAGGTTCTTGATTAATAAGGGTTATGGGGAGAAAGCAGAATGGGGATGAGAATGGGCTGATGACCTAATTCTACTATGTCTTATGGTGTTAAATGTTCCGTCCCCAGCAACATTCTGGTGAATTTCTTCTGCACCCCCTCCAGTACAATCGCATCCTTCCTATATTGTGACAGCGAGAACTGTACACAGTGCTCCAGCTGTGGCCTCACCAAGGTTCTGTGCAACTTCAATATGACCTCCCTGCTTTTGTAATTTATACCTCGACTGATAAAGGCAAGTGTACCATATGCCTTTTTCGCCACCCTATTACCCTGCCCTCCGCCTTCAGAGATCGATGGACTAACCCGCCAAGGTCCCTTTGTTCCTCGGAACTTTCCAGTGTAATGATTGAAAAGTAATTTTATTCCAATTTTCAAACATTTCACAAAAAAACCCGCACCCAACATATAAAAACCCCCACCCAATAAGAACCCTGCCCCACTCTCTCCCTCCCCCCACCCAACAGTCAACGGTTACCAACTCTCCAAAATGCAGAATGAACGAACAAACCCCAATTATTGTAGAACCCCACCCCCACCACCCTTCAGGGTAACTTTCACCTTTTCCAAGACGAAGAACCCCGGTAGGTCCCCCGCCACACAGCACAGGGTGGAGAAGCTGACAAACAAAGAACAAAGAACAAAGAAATGTACAGCACAGGAACAGGCCCTTCGGCCCTCCAAGCCCGTGCCGACCATGCTGCCCGACTAAACTACAATCTTCTACACTTCCTGGGTCCGTATCCTTCTATTCCCATCCTATTCATATATTTGTCAAGATGCCCCTTAAATGTCCCTATCGTCCCTGCTTCCACTACCTCCTCCGGTAGCGAGTTCCAGGCACCCACTACCCTCTGCGTAAAAAAACTTGCCTCGTACATCTACTCTAAATCTTGCCCCTCTCACCTTAAACCTATGCCCCCTAGTAATTGACCCCTCTACCCTGGGGAAAAGCCTCTGACTAGCCACTCTGTCTATGCCCCTCATAATTTTGTAGACCTCTATCAGGTCGCCCCTCAACCTCCGTCGTTCCAGCGAGAACAAACCGAGTTTATTCAACCGCTCCTCATAGCTAATGCCCTCCATACCAGGCAACATTCTGGTAAATCTCTTCTACACCCTCTCTAAAGCCTCCACATCTTTCTGGTAGTGTGGCGACCAGAATTGAACACTATACTCCAAGTGTGGCCTAACAAAGGTTCTATACAGCTGCAACATGACTTGCCAATTCTTATACTCAATGCCCCGGCCAATGAAGGCAAGCATGCCGTATGCCTTCTTGACTACCTTCTCCACCTGTGTTGCCCCTTTCAATGACCTGTGGACCTGTACTCCTAGATCTCTTTGACTTTCAATACTCTTGAGGGTTCTACCATTCACTGTATATTCCCTTCCTGCATTAGACCTTCCAAAATGCATTACCTCACATTTGTCCGGATTAAACTCCATCTACCATCTCTCCGCCCAAGTCTCCAGACAATCTAAATCCTGCTGTATCCTCCGACAGTCCTCATCGCTATCCGCAATTCCACCAACCTTTGTGTCGTCTGCAAACTTACTAATCAGACCAGTTACATTTTCCTCCAAATCATTTATATACGACAAAGAGCAAAGGTCCCAGCACTGATCCCTGTGGAACACCACTGGTCACAGCCCTCCAATTAGAAAAGCATCCCTCCATTGCTACTCTCTGCCTTCTATGGCCTCGCCAGTTCTGTATCCACCTTGCCAGCTCACCCCTGATCCCGTGTGACTTCACCTTTTGTACTAGTCTACCATGAGGGACCTTGTCAAAGGCCTTACTGAAGTCCATATCAACAACATCTACTGCCCTACCTGCATCAATCATCTTAGTGACCTCCTCGAAAAACTCTATCAAGTTAGTGAGACACGACCTCCCCTTCACAAAACCGTGCTGCCTCTCACTAATACGCCCATTTGCTTCCAAATGGGAGTAGATCCTGTCTCGAAGAATTCTCTCCAGTAATTTCCCTACCACTGAAGTAAGGCTCACCGGCCTGTAGTTCCCTGGATTATCCTTGCTACCCTTCTTAAACAGAGGAACAACATTGGCTGTTCTCCAGTCCTCCGGGACATCACCTGAAGACAGTGAGGATCCAAAGATTTCTGTCAAGGCCTCAGCAATTTCCTCTCCAGCCTTCTTCAGTATTCTGGGGTAGATCCCATCAGGCCCTGGAGACTTATCTACCTTAATATTTTTCAAGACGCCCAACACCTCGTCTTTTTGGATCTCAATGTGACCCAGGCTATCTACACCCCTTCTCCAGACTCAACATCTACCAATTCCTTCTGTTTGGTGAATACTGATGCAAAGTATTCATTTAGTACCTCACCCATTTCCTCTGGCTCCACACATAGATTCCCTTGCCTATCCTTCAGTGGGCCAACCCTTTCCCTGGCTACCCTCTTGCTTTTTATGTACGTGTAAAAAGCCTTGGGATTTTCCTTAACCCTATTTGCCAATGACTTTTCATGACCCCTTCTAGCCCTCCTGACTCCTTGCTTAAGTTCCTTCCTACTTTCCTTATATTCCACGCAGGCTTCGTCTGTTCCCAGCCTTTTAGCCCTGACAAATGCCTCCTTTTTCTTTTTGACGAGGCCTACAATATCACTCGTCATCCAAGGTTCCCGAAAATTGCCGTATTTATCTTTCTTCCTCACAGGAACATGCCGGTCCTGTATTCCGTTCAACTGCCACTTGAAAGCCTCCCACATGTCAGATGTTGATTTGCCCTCAAACATACGCCCCCAATCTATGTTCTTCAGTTCCCGCCTAATATTGTTATAATTAGCCTTCCCCCAATTTAGCACATTCATCCTCGGACCACTCTTATCCTTGTCCACCAGTACTTTAAAACTTACTGAATTGTGCTCCCCTACTGAAACATCTACCACCTGGCCGGGCTCATTCCCCAATACCAGGTCCAGTACCGCCCCTTCCCTAGTTGGACTGTCTACATATTGTTTTAAGAAGCCCTCCTGGATGCTCCTTACAAACTCCACCCCGTCTAAGCCCCTGGCACTAAGTGAGTCCCAGTCAATATTGGGGAAGTTGAAGTCTCCCATCACCACAACACTGTTGTTTTTACTCTTTTCCAAAATCTGTCTACCTATCTGCTCCTCTATCTGACCTCGACCCTAACAGGACCCGCCTGCGAACAATCAGTGAGGTGAGGTGAGGGCTAAGACATCTGCCCTTGCACCCGTCTGCAGCTCTGACCGGTCCGACACCCTGAATATGGACCCCAGAGGGCTGCACATCAACACAAAACCTTGGGTGCTGAAAACTGACCACGAGAACCTTTCCAACTTCGGGCAGATGCACATGATTAGCGGGACCCCTCCCACACCGCTCACAGAAATCGTCCACCCCTCAAACAACCAGCTCAACCTGCATTTCATCAGGTGTGCCCTGTACACCACCTTCAGGTATATTAACCCCAGCCTCACACACGAGGTCGGGGCATTCATCCTCCGCAGCAGCACACACCACAAACCCTCCTCCAATGCACCCCAACTCCTCCGCCCACTTAGCCTTCATTCCCTCCATGGACACCTTACCCTACTCCAAAATCCTCCCATAAATCTGCTAGCCCCCCCCCCCCCCCCCCCACTCCCCGGCGCTGATAGCACCAACACACCAACAATGAAGTGACAGGCGTTAACTTCCCAGTGTCAGTCGTTCATTGAATAATTCCTTGTCAAAGTACTTCCAAAGTGTATCATAATAATAATCGCTTATTGTCACAAGTAGGCTTCAATGAAGTTACTGTGAAAAGCCCCTAGTCGCCACATTCCGGCGCCTGTTCGGGGAGGCCGGCACGGGAATTGAACCCGCGCTGTTGGCCTTGTTCTGCATTGCAAGCCAGCTGTTTAGCCCACTGTGCTAAATTAGCCCCTGGCGATATAAAATATCACCTCACATTTTTCAAGGTTAAATCCCGTCTGCCACTTACCCGCCCATTTGACCATCCGTCTATTACTTCATGTAACCCAAGATATTCAACGTCACTGTTCACCACCCAACCAACCTTTGTGTCATCCAGAAACTTACCCGCAAACCTCCAACATACAAAATACCTTTGATCATGGCCAATCCACCTATCCTACATTTCTTTGGACAGCTGGACAATGTGCAGGGTAACGGAGACAGGGTGGGGGAGTGGGCCCTATGTCGAGTGCTCTTTTGGAGGGTTGGTGCAGACTCGATGGGCAGGATGGCCTCCTTCTGCACTGTGGGGATCCTATGGAATCTGGCTATAGGGGAGGTGGTGGCAGTGGTATAGTTGCTGGACGAGCAACCCAGAGACCCAGGGTAATCCTCTGGAGACCCACATTAGAGTCCAGCGTGGCAGATGGTGGAATTTAAACTCAATAAAAAACAGCTGGAATTAAAAGTCTAATATGAGGACTATGAAACCATTGTCGGTTGTCGTAAAAGCACGGCTCATTCACCTGTGCCCTTTAGGAAAGAAATCTGCCGTCCTTACCTGGCCTGGCCTCCATGTGACTCCAGACCCACATCAATGTGGTTGACCCTTAAATGCCCTCTGAAATGGCCAAGCAAGCCACTCAATTGTATTTAACCGCTACAAAGAAAACACAAAGGGATGAAACCAGACGGATCACCTGGCATCTACCTTTGTACCAGACATTACACCGGCAAAACCAGTCCTGTCAACCCTGCAAAATCATTCTTACTAATATCTGGGGGCCTGTGCCAGAATTGGGAGAGCGGTCGCACACAGTCATTCTCACGGAATCATACCTTACAAATAATGTCCCAGACACTACCATCACCGTTCCTGGGTATGTCCTGCCTCACCGGCAAGATCGAACCCAGCAGAGGTAGTGGCATAGAGGTTTCAGGTTTGGAAAGCACTGTTGAAGGAGCCTTGGTGAGTTACTACAGTGCATCGACAATCAAGGATCTTCAATCTGTGGTGACACCACCGACAGGCATTGGACAGACAGAGTAACACCTGGCAATGTTTGGCTTGGTACAAAGTGTGTACCAACCAGGTCGAAGTCACTGACAGAAGTGAGGGCCAGCAGGTATTTTAATGTTTCAGACTATGTGAGAAATACCCAGCTTGACAGGCAGCATTTATGGAGAGACAAACCGAGTTAACCGTTCAGGTTGATAACCTTTCGTCCCAGAGTATTGCCAATTTTAATCACTCCACCATTAGCGGTTGTGCCTTCAGCTGGCTGGATCCAGAATGGAGACATGCCTGGCACAAAGGACGATGATTGTGATGTTTGGAGGTCAGTCATCTCAACTCCAGGACATCCTTGCAGGAGTTCCTTAGGGTAGCATCCTAGGCCCAACCTTCTTCAGCTGCTTCATCAATTACCTCCCTTCCATCACAAGGTCAGATGTGGGGATGTTTGCGGATGACTGCACAATGTTCAGCACCATTCGCGACTCCTCAGATAGTGAAGCAGTCCATGTCCAAATGCAGCCAGACCTGGACAATATCCAGGCTTGGGCTGACAAGTGGCTACATTCGCTCCACACAAGTGCCAGGCAATGACCATCTCCAATCAGAAATTCAGGCCATCTCCCCATGACATTCATTGGGGTACCATCGCTGAATCCCCTACAATTAATATCCTGGGAATTACCATTGACTGGAAACTGAACTGGATAGGCCATAAATACTGTGCTACCTGCAAAGGTCAAAGCCAACAGCGAGTAACTCACCTCCTGACTCCCCAAAGATATCCACCATCTACCACGCACAAGTCAGGCGTGTAATGGAATACTCTCCAATTGCCTGGGTGAGTGCAGCTCTAACAACACAGAAGCTCGATATCATCCAGGACAAAGCAACCCGCTTGATTGTTACCCCTTCCACAAACATTCACTCCCTCCATCACTGACGCACAGTAGCAGCCGTGTGTACCATCTGCATGATGCACTGCAGTAACACACCTAGGCTCCTTGGACAGCACCTTCCAAACCCACAACCACTACAATCTAAAAGGGCAAGAGCAGCAGATACCTGGGAACCCCACCATCTGGAGGTCCCCCTTCAAGTCACTCACCACCCTGACTTGGAAATATATCGCCGTTCCTTCACTGTCGCTTAGGCAAAATCCTGGAACTCCCTCCCTAACAGCACAGCGGGTGTACCTACACCACGTGGACTCCAGCGGTTCAAGAAGGCAGCTCACCACCAGCTTCTCGAGGGCAATTAGGGATGGGCAATAAATGCTGACTGAGCCAGCATCCTGTAAAAAAACAAATTAAAAAAAGATTTGGAATTCGCTCCCTAAACCTTTCCCTCTCACATTTCTCTTTCAAAATGCTCCTGGGGCTGGTTTAGCACAGGGGCTGTTTAGCACAGGGCTAAATCGCTGGCGTTTAAAGCGGTCCAAGGCAGGCCAGCAGCATGATTCAATTCCCGTGCCAGCCTCCCCGAACAGGTGCCGGAATGTGGCGACTAGGGGCGTTTCACAGTAACTTCATGCTTGTGACAATAAAATGTTATTATTATTATATTGAGATCGGGCAGTAATTTGGGATGTCTTATTACATTAAAGGGACAATATAAATACTAGTTGTTATTGTTTAACCTCTAACACAAACAGTTCGAATGAAATGGGCAGCACGGTAGCACAGTGGTTGGCACTGCGGCTTCACAGCACCAGCGTCCCAGGTTCGATTCCCTGCTGGGTCACTGTCTGTGTGGAGTCTGCATGTTCTCCCCGTGTCTGCGTGGGTTTCCTCCGGGTGCTCCGGTTTCCTCCCAGTCCAAAGACGTGCAGGTTAGGTGGATTGGCCGTGATAAATTGCCCTTAGTGTCCAAAAAAAGGTTAGGAGGGGTTGTTGGGTTACGCGGATAGGGTGGAAGTGAGGGCTTACGTGGGTCAGTGCAGACTCGATGGGCCGAATGGCCTCCTTCGGCCCTGTATGTTCTATGAAAGGTAATTGACCTGAAACCGTCTGAGTATTTCCAACATTTTCTACTGTTCCAACTTTCCAGCATTTTCCTTTTGCGGGCGGGTTTCAGATGTGCTTTTCTCCTACGGCAATTGATCTTTTGCTGGGGACTTCAGGAATTTCAGAAATGGAGTTGAGTGCTCTCCAGCTGACACTGGAATAAACAGTACAGTTCAAGGCACAGTGTCTGCCGTTGTTCAGGTGACAGGCGCCACTCGCACAAAGACCCAAAGTTCAGTGAGGATCTGTGATTCTGAGGCACCCAGCCAATGAAACTCCCCTGAATCAATTACAGAGAACTTCTCTTGCAGACAAAGGCAGTACCGGGTATTTTTTTCCTCCCAAGACCTCACAAACATTTCAGAAGTCTTTCGATTCAGTAACTGAGGCAAGAATTCACACAATGTTGCCCAGTGGGGGTGAAGTATCGAACACCATAATTAAACTGGCTGAACAGGGGATCGTGATGATAGGTAGACCATCATCTGTATATAATGAGATTATCATGTATGCGTATTGTAAGTTATATGTTTTACTGCTGTAGTTCTAGCATCCGGCCTGCAGGTGGTGCGTGTATGCAGGCAAGAGACCCGGATGCACTTTCTGTTCCAGAACAAGGTGCTGGTAAGGAGTTGATAGCAGTCGCATATTAGAGTAGCTCTGTCATATCTTAGTGTAAGTTAGTGTTAGACTATTATTTCCTACTGTATTAATCTTAGACATTATAGTGGCAAAAAGAAAATGCTGGAAAATCTCAGTAGGTCTGGCAGCATTTGTAAGGAGAGAAAAGAGCAAACATTTCGAGTCCAGATGACCCTTTTGATGCGACCATCACATTCACGCGAGACAGAGAGTTGAAGTGAACAGTGGCTTTAATCGACTAGAACAGTGCCTGCCTGCGACTGCTCTGCAATGAGAGCCGCCTACAGGGCAGCTGCTCTTTATACCTCCCCTCAAGGGGGCGGAGCCAGGGGTGGAGCCCACAAGGGCACCAACATGATATATTCTGTGTAGTACAGTACAATGGTCCATAGGTGGAGCCCACATGACCAACAGCGTTGTACAATGTAGTGCAATGGTGAATGGTTAGTACAATACGTTCACCACACCTTTGTCAAAGCTGAAGACAGAGAAAGTGGGAAATATTTATACTGTGGAGTGAGAATGAAAGATGAGTCATAGCCACAGAAACTCAGGGAAACTGGGTGCTAATAGCCACAGAAACCACGGGGAAAGAGTGCTAATGGCAGTCCCCAGAGAGAACAAAAGGTGTGAAAGGCCAAACAGCAGAGAAACTAACATCAGAGGGTGAACTGTGACAGATGGAGATGTGGGGGAGGGGAAGTGGAAGCAAAGGGGAGAAAGAGTAATGAAAGTTGGATAAGATGGGGGGAGGTGAATATGTATAAAGAAAGACGAGAAAGAAATGGACATTATAGTCATCATTTAAAGTAGAGTAAGTAATAAATAGTTCTGTTGTAAAACAAAATCCATTTGTTAACACTACCACATCAAGATTCAACACCAGCTTAATCAAAGAACATTACAGGAATGGCAAACAATATTAGGACGTCTGAGACTGGAATGAGGTGATGCATGAACACTGTAATCTGCACCTTGACAGGTAGCATGGTGGTTAGCACAATCGCTTCACAGCTCCAGGGTCCCAGGTTCGATTCCCGGCTTGGGTCACTGTCTGTGCGGAGTCTGCACGTTCTCCTCGTGTGTGCGTGGGTTTCCTCCGGTCAGACCGGGCTATTCAGCAGTGGGGACTGCTGCTGACTGACATTGCTGGAACAAGAGAGCTGCCGACTTACCCCAGGGAAAGGGGGTGAAAGTCTTCCCTTAAAGCAATTAACTCCACAGCCAGTGTTAAATTGCTGTGGGACAGCCATTGGGATTATGGGCAGGCTCCTCCACCCAGACCCATCAGCCGGGGAAGGGGTCCAATGTTACATTTGTACTGTTGTTTTTTTTAAGTATTAACCAAAGACATAAGGCAACACAGGTTTGAATGGCATTCAGGACCAAGTAACATTTTGTATGGTCTGGCAGATCTGGTTTTCTCCTGGAGATTAGTGGTTCGGGAAAGGTGGGCGAGGTAATGAATAAAAATTTATTTTTAATATTCAGGCTGTCAAAATAACAACAATAATCTATATTATTGTCACAAGTAGGCTTACATTAACACTGCAATGACGTTACTGTGAAAAGCCCCTAGTCGCCACATTCCAGCACCTGTTCGGGTACGCAGAGGGAGAATTCAATGTCCAAATTACCGAACAGCACATCTTTCGGGACTTGTGGGAGGAACCGGAACACCCGGAGGAAACCCAGACAGACAGTGAGAACGTGCAGACTCTGCACAGACAGTGCCCCAAGCCGGTAATCGAACCCGGGACCTTGGCGCTGTGAAGCAACAGTGCTAACTGTGCCATTCATTAAATTAGATTTCCAAACATTACTCCACACAGCCACCCACTGCCCAGAGGCTGCAACTAAAACATAATCGTGAACATGGAAAAATTTAATCGGAATTGTTGATAAAAGCATGACCAAAATATTGTGACGATCTGAAGGATTGTTCACAGGAAATATATATCCTATGCAATATTCGAGCGGCTAGTCATGAGATGGATCACTGCCAGCCTCCCAGACGGTCTTGATCCACTGCAGTTTGCCTGTCACCACAACCGGTCCACAGCAGATGCTATCTCACTGGCTCTACAATCAATACTCGAACACCTCAACAACAAGGTCACCTACGTCAGACTGCTGTTCATAGACTACAGCTCAGCATTCAACCCCATTATCCCAACAAGACTATTAACCAAACTCCGCAATCTTGGACTTGACTCCTCCTTGTGCAGCAGGATCCTCGACTTCCTCACCAACAGACCGCAATCTGTCAGGATAGGCAACAGCACCTCCTCCACAATAGTCCTCCACACCTGGGCCCCACAAGGATGTGTGCTCAGTCCCTGTGTAGGGATGTGTGCTCCCTATACACACATGACTGTGTGGCAAGATTTAACTCCAACTCAATCTATAAGTTTGCGGATGATGCGACTGTGGTGGGCCGTATCTCAAACAACAACGAATCAGACTACAGGAGGGAGATAAATCACTTGGTTGCATACTGTACCAAATCAACCTCTCTCTAAAAGGCAGCACAAGTGGATAGCACTGTGGCTTCACAGCGCCAGGGTCCCAGGTTCGATCCCCCGCTGGGTCACTGTATGTGCGGAGTCTGCATGTTCTCCCCGTGTGTGCGTGGGTTTCCTCCGGGTGCTCCGGTTTCCTCCCACAGTCCAAAGACGTGCTGGTTAGGTGAATTGGCCATGATAAATTGCCCTTAGTGCCCAAAAAGATTAGATGGGGTTGTTGGGTTACGGGGATAGGGTGGAAGTGAGGGCTTAAGTGGGTTGGTGCAGACTCAATGGGCCGAATGGCCTCCTTCTGCACTGTATGTTCTAAATGTTGGAAAGACCAAGAAATTCATCATCGACTTCAGGAAGCTTAGCATGACACACACTCCAGTCTGCATCAATGTCTCCGAATTGGAAATGGTCGATAGCTTTATGTTCCTGGGGGTCACCATCACCAACAGCCTGTCCTGGTCCACTCACGTTGATGCAACAGTCAAGAAAACCCAATAACGTCTATACTTCCTACGGAAGCTAAAGAAATTTGGCATGTTTGCATCGACCCCCACAAACTTCTACAGATATGCCATAGAGAGCATCCTATCCGGCTGCATCACAGCCTGGTGTGGCAACTGCTCGGTCCAAGATCGCAAGAAACTGCAGAGTGTGGTGAACTCAGCCCAACGCATCACACAAGCTTGCCACCCCCACATTGATTCTGTCTACACCTCCCGCTGCCTCAGGAAGGCAGACAGCTTTATCAGAGACCCCTCCCGCCCAGGCATTGCCTTCTTCCAGACCCTTCCATCAGGCAGAAGGTACAGGAGTCTGAAGACCCGCACATCCAGACATAGGAACAGCTTCTTCCCCACAGCTACAAGACTCCTCAACGACTCCCCCCTCAGACTGATCTGTTCCCTGTAAGAACACTATTAGCGACTCCCTATGCTGCTCTTGCTCATGTATTTGCTTTGTTTGGCCTCTTGTTCCGCACTGTAACCAATCACTATTTGTTGATGTACCATTTGTCAATGTACCCTGTTGATTATTCTTTTTGTCTACTGTGTACGTACTGTGTACGTTCCCTCGGCCGCAGAAAAATACTTTTCACTGCACTTCGGTACATGTGACATCAAATCAAATCAAAAATCTAATCACTTTTTTTATTTTTTACACTACTTAATACCAAAACAGGAGGCAGGCAAATGAGTAAATGCCGCCAGAATGTTTACATGCCTGTATCTGTGACGGGTCAATTAAAAAAAACAACTTTAATTTTATGTTCACTCCTAGGGTAGCAGCCGATGGAATGCAAGATGGCTTCACAACTGGTTGTTGCCTGCCCTGGAAGTCATGGACTGCAAGTCATGGAGACCCTGCTGAAGACATTCGAGTCTGTTGAAGATGTTGTTTCCTTGCTTTGAAATTCTAGATCATGGGAGGGCACCTAGGTTTTCGCTAATAGACTGCAAAAGTTACTTTAAATATTTGAACAATTCTTTTAAAAAAAAAAAAAATGAAGAAAAATGTTGGTTCTTTCAACCGTGTGCTCTGAATGGGATTGCCGGTCCCTCGTGTGGGTCTATTAGCATAAAATCCTCCATTTCAATATTTCTTAGAACACTGCTCAGAAAAATGTAATTCTGCCCCGCCGTGGCTCACCGGTAGCACAATTCTGAGTCAGGCGGCAGTAGATTCAGGTGCCCCTGCCGTTTCTACTGGCTTGTAACAAAGGCCGGCACTGTCCCAAAGGATCCCCGACATGTTACAGATGCACTGTTTCACATAAAATGTTTAAATCAGGGTCCTCGTCTGTCACCCGCTGAGTTACTGTAGATATAAAAGATGCCATTGTTCGATAAACAGGCTCAATATTTATCTCTTAACCAATGAATTGCCTATTGCTAATGAGACTTTGCTGTGTGTAGATTGACTGCAGTGTTTATTTACAGTGATGATTTTTTAAAAATTAATTTACGGGATATGGGCATCCCTGGTTAGGCTAGCATTTATTGCCCAGCCCGAGTTGCCCTTCAAAAGGTGGTGGTGAACAGTTGCCTTGAACCGCTGCTCTCCAGGAGGTGGAGGTACCCCCACTGTGCTGTTCGGGAGGGAGTTCCAGGATTTTGCCCCAGACACAGTGAAGGAACGGTGATATATTTTCAAGTTGAGGGGGTTAGTGACTTGGAGGGGAACCTCCAGGTGGTGGGGTTCCCAGGTATCTGCTGCTCTGTTGTCCTAGATGGCAGTGGTCATGGATTTGGAAGGTGCGGTCTAAGGATCTTGGTGAGTTGCTGCAGTGCATCTTGCGGATGGTACACACGGCTGCCACTGTTCGTCGGTAGTGGAGGGTTTGAATGTTTGTGGAAGGGGGAGCAATCAAGCGAGCCACTTTGTCCTGGATGGTGTTGAGCTTCTTGAGTGTTGTTGGAGCTGCACTCATCAAGGCAAGTGGAGAGTTCCATTACACTCCTGACTGGTGCCTTGCAGACGGTGGACAGGCTTTGTGGGCTCAGGAAGTGAGTTACCCACCCTTGGATACCTAGCCTTTGACCTTAATTGGTAGCCACAGTATTGATATGGCTAGTACAGTTCAGTTTCTGATCAACGGTAACCCCCAGGATGTTGATTGTGGGGGATTCGGCGATGGTAATGGCATTGAATGTCAAGGGGCGATGGTTAGATTCTCATGGAGGAGATAGGGCAGCATGGTTGTACAGTGGCTCATACTGCTGCCTCACGGCTCCAGGTCCCGAGTTCAATTCCGGCTCGAGTGACTGTCTGTGTGGAGTTGCATTTCTCCCCGTGTCTGTGTGGGTTTCCTCCTGGTGCTCTGGTTTTCTCCCACGGTCCAAAAATGTGCAGATTGGGTGGATTGGCCATGCTAAACTGCCCCTTTGTGACCAAAAGGTTCGGTGGGGTTACTGGGTTAGGGTGGAGGTGTGGGCTTGGGTAGGGTGCTCTTTCCAAGGGGTGCAGACTCGATGGGCCGAATGGCCTCCTTCTGCACTGTAAATTCTATGATTCTATGATTGCCTGGCACATGTGTGGCGCAAATGTAACTTGCCACTTGTCAGCCCAAACCTAGATATTATCAAGGTCTTGCTGCATTTGGACGTGGACTGCTTCATTATCTGAGACATGAATGGTGCTAAACAGTCATCTGCGAACATCCCCACTTCTGACCTCACGATGGAAGGGAGGTCATTGATGAAGCAGCTGAAGATGGTTGGGCGTCGGGCAATGCCCTGAGGAACACCTGTAGTGATGTCCTGGAGCTGAGATGATTGATTTCCAACCACCACAACCAGCTTCCTTTGTGCCGGGTATGACTTCAACCATCGGAGAATTTCCCCCCCCGATTCCCATTGACTCCAGTTTAGCTCGGGCTCCTTGACCCCATACTCGGTCAAATGCTGCCTTGGTGTCAAGGGCGGTCACACTCACCTCTGGCATTCAGCTCTTCTGTCCATGTTTGAACCAAGGCTGTAATGAGGTCAGGAGCTAAGTGACCCTGGCGGAACCCAAACCGAGCGTCAGTGAGCAGGTTATTGCTGAGTAAGTGCCGCTTGACAGCACTGTTGATGACTCCTTCCACTTTGCTAATGATGGAGAGTAGACTGAGAGGGTGATAATTGGCTGGATTTGTCCTGTTTCTTATGTACAGGACACACCTGGGCAACTTTCCACATTGCCGGGTAGATGCCAGCGTTGTAGCTTTACTGAAACAGCTTGGCTAGGGGTGTGACAAGTTTTGGAGCACATGTCTTCAGTACTATTGCTGGGATATTGTCAGGGCCCATAGCCTTTGCGGTATCCAGTGCCTTCAGCCATTTCTTGATATCACGTAGAGTGAATCGTATTGGCTGAAGACTGACATTTGTGATGCTGGGGACCTCCGGAGGAGACCGAGGTGGATCATCCACTAGGCACTTCTGGCTGAAGACTGTTGTGAATGCCTCAGCCTTGTCTTTGGCACATAGGTGCACATAGGGCTCCTCCATCATTGAGGATGGGGATATTTGTGGAGCCTCCTCCTCCAGTGAGTTGTTTGATTGTCCACCGCCATTCGCGGCTGGATGTGGCAGGACTGCAGAGCTTGGATCTGCTCCGCTTGTTGTGGAATCGCTTTGCTGTCTGTGGCACACAAGTAGTCCTGTGTTGTAGCTTCACCAGGTTGAAACCTCATTTTTCACTATGCTTGGTGCTGCTCCTGCATTCGTCATTGAACCAGGGTTGAGTGATATACCAGGCCATGAGGTTTCAGATTGTGGTTGAGTACAATTCGGCTGCTGCTGATGGCCCATCATAGCGCCTCATAGATGCCCAGTCTCGAGTTGCTAGGTTTGCTCAAAGTCTATCCCATTTAGAATGGTGGTGGCACGGTAGCACAGTGGTTACCACTGTTGCTTCACAGTGCCTGGGACCCAGGTTCGATTCCCAGCTTGGGTGACTGTCTGTGCAGAATCAGCACGTTCGCCCCGTGTGTGCGTGGGTTTCCTCCGGGTGCTCCAGTTTCCTCCCACAGTCCAAAGATGTGCAGGGTTAGGTGGATTGGTAACGCTAAATTGCCCCGTAGTGTCCAAAAAGGTTAGGTGGTGTTTCTGGGTTACAGGGAAAGGGTGGAGGTGTGGGCTTAAGTGGGGTGCTCTTTCAGGGCCGTGTAGTCTCGATGGGCCGAATGGCCTCCTTCTGCACTGTAAATTCTATAATTCTATGAACACGATGGAGGGTATCCTCAATGTGAAGACGTCCTTTGTCTCCACAAGGACAGTGAGGTGGTCACTTCTACCGACACTGTCATGGACAGAGACATCTGCAGCAGGCAGGTTGGTGAGGATGAGGTCAAGTATGTTTTTCCCTCTTGTTGGTTCCCTCACCACCTGCTGCAGTCCCAGTCCAGCAGCGATGTCCTTTAGGACCCGGTCTGTGGTGTTACTACCGAGCCACTCTTGGTAATGGACATTGAAGTCCCCCACCCAGAGTATATTCTGCTCCCTCACCACCCTCAGTGCTTCCTCCAAGTGGTGTTCAACATGGAGGAGTGCAGATTCATCAGCTGAGGATGGGCGGTACGTGGTAATCAGCAGGTTTTGCTGCCCATGTTTAACCTGAAGCCAAGAAACTTCATGGGGTCCAGAATCGATGTTGAGGACTCCCAGGACAACTCCCTCCCTCCCAAATACCAGTGCTGCCAGCTCTGTCTTGCCGGTGAGACAGGACATACCCAGGAATGGTGTTAGTGGTGTCTGGGACATTGTCTGTAAGATTCTGAGAGTATGACTGTCAGGCTGTTGCTTGACTCGTCTGTGGGATAGCTCTCCCAACTTTGGCACAAGGCCTCAAATGTTAGTAAGGAGGACTTTTGCAGGGTCGACAGGACTGGGTTTGCTGTTGTCATTTCCAGTGCCTGGGTCGATGCTGGGTGGTCTAACTGGTTTCATTCCTTGGTCGTGTTTTTGTAGCGGTTGAATGCAATGGAGTGGCTGGCTGGGCCATTTCAGAGGGCAGATAGGAGTCAACCACATTGCTGTAGGTCCGCAGTCGCATGTAGGCCAGACCAGGGAAGGACGGCAGATTTCCTTCCTTAAAGGACATCAGTGAACCTGATGGGTTTTACAACAATCGACAAAGATTTCATCAATAGATTTTTAATTCCAGATATTTAATGGAGTTTAAATTACATACCTGTGTGGTTGGATTCAAATTCGGGTCCCCAGATCATCGTCTGGGTCAGTGGATTACTATCCAGTGACAATATCACCACCTCCCCTAAAGTACTTGAAAAGTGACAAGAGGAAGTGAAAGCCATGATTTCAATGCAAATCCTTTCCTTGCTTGTTAGGAAGAAAATGCAGGAAGAAGCAACTGCCCTTCCAAAGAGGTGGTTAGGTGCATTGGCAATGCTAAATTGCCCCCAAGTGTCCAAAGATAAGGTGTGGTTACAGAGATAGGGCATGAGATTGGGCCTAGGTGGGATGTTCTTTGAGGGTTGGTGCAGACTCAATGGGCCGAATGGCCTCCTTCTGCACGTAGGGATTGTATGAATCCCTGGCGAAGTCACAAACTCCACTTACATGTATGTCCCACGTAATTCAGAATCTTTGGGAGATGGATTGGTAGGAGGGGTCCGAGTTGCTGAAGCAGTGTCGGATCGGAACATCTGGGTGTAGAATGGGAAACGTGTCCCCGTCTTAAGTGAGCAAACGTTTACGAAAGGTAAAAAAATGTTTACTAATCCCCGAGGTAAAGAAAATGTTGCAATCAAATCGGGTTCTCCGAATCTGATTTGTTATGGTGCAGGCTGGGGTCATTCGGCCCATCAGACGGAATGTTCTGACCCAGCAGCAGCAGGGCTGGAAAATACAGCAAGCCAGCTAAACGCCCTTCGACCTCAGCAGGTGGTGCCGGAACATTCCGGCCACCGGTTCTCCAGAGGAGCAATTTGCTGAGTGCCTGTCTCCCTGCACATTCTGCCTTTTCAGATAAGACCATAAGACATAGGAGCAGAATTAGGCCACTCGGCCCATCGAGTCTGCTCCGCCATTCAATCATGGTTCATATTTTCTCATTCCCATTCTCCTGCCTTCTCCCCATAACCCCTGATCCCCTTATTAATCAAGAACCTATCTATCTCTGTCTTAAGGACACTCAGTGATTTGTCCTCCACAGCCTTCTGCGGCAAAGTGCTCCACAGATGACAGTCTAATCCCCGTTTGAATGCTTTGATTGAACCTGGCTGCACCACACTCTCAGGCAGGGTGTTCCAGAACCTAACTGCACACTGCAAGTTTGTCCTCATTTCTCTTTTGCCAAGTAATGACAGGCCACACCTAAAACTTTCAGATGCTGTGTGGCCGGTTACAAATTTCTAATAGTTGACTATTTTGATAACTTTTGTTTACAACTCATATCGCACCTTAAGCATCATAAACCATCCCAGGACTCTTCATAGGAGCATCATGAGAAAAATTAGAAACTGAACCACATGAGGTATTAGGGAAGATTAACCAAGTTTTTGTTAAAGAGGGAGGTTCCAAGGATCATCTTAAAACGAGCTGCTAAGGGAGGGAATTACAGAATGCCTAGGTGTTATGGGCGAGGCGTTTTCAGAACCCCAAAATGTATCATGGAGTTCAACCAACCTCTCCCTTTAATGTATTTGTTGCTTTTCCTAGCACACGGCTTTTCCCAGGTGTGTGATTACAATTATGGACACGTGGGTTTTTAAACACAAAACACTGTTTATTCCATGAACTCAACTTAACATCTTAAATAAACATTGGATCTCTTAACACCTCTTACTTCAAAGATAACTCAGAAAATATTGCAACAGTAAATAATTCCTTAAAATGTGCCTTCAAACTTCCAAGAGACTTAACACCTTTAAACAGAATCACATCAGGTTAAAGGCTTCACTATTATAAGTTTAAATCACCCAAATGATCCAGAGATGGTCTTTCATGGCAGAGATCCAGCTCACTGCAAAACACAGACACACACCCAGCACTTTTCAAAACTTGCAGCTCTCTGGAAACACACAGACATACACACTGCTTTTTAAACTGAAACTAAAAACCTGCAAGATTAAACTACAAAATGGCTGACCTGACCTCAGCCCCACCCACCCTCTGACATCACTGTTTACTTAACCATCCATGTCTTAAAAGTACTCTCACATGACATAGGCAACTGAAGGCATAGCCACCGAGTAGTGTTAACAATTAAAATCAGGGGTGCAACGCTCAAAGTGATTGGTGAACAACGCTGAATCAATTAAACTTTCAATGAATGGAGTATATATTGTGATGAAATTATGGGTTGTAAATTCTGCATCAGGGCCTCCAAATGGCTCATGTTCAGTTTATATATTTGAACCGTGGAGGCCTCTCAAAATCGAGCACTGTGTCTGTCAGGCTTGGTGAGTCTTCAAATGACGGAGGAGCCCAATCCTGGATCGACTAGTCCCTCTGCAATGGGGGCAGCTTGTTGTGTGGAGTGTCCTTCGCTGCCCTGGGTTGGCTTCCCTCTCGTTCCTCTGCCGCCGCCGTTCAGCCTCGCTGTCGAGGCACCGAGTTTTGTTTCTCAAAGATTGAGGCCCTGTCTGAACTACCAAACATAGAAGATTCCAGGGACTATTCAAAGAGCATCAGGGAAGTTCTCCTGGCCAACATTATTCCCTCAACCAACATCACTAAAACAAATATCTACCATTATCTCTCTGTTGTTTTTGGGGAGCTTTGTGTGTGCAAACTGGTTGCCATATTTCCTGTATCATAACATTGATTACATTATGTACATATATGGCTGTAAAACATTTTTGGATGTGCCGAGGTTGCTGTGAAAGGCGCCATTGCAATTTTTTTTCTTTCATCATTTAGTGCTTAAGAAAATGGTGATCATATCCCAAATGGCATCAGCCTAGACAAAAATCATCGGAAGTACAGACAGTAAGGTAAAGTCACCATAGCCTCAATGACCAGAGGCTGCTTTCCCCCTTTGAGGGGAGAGCTGACTAGTGGTGACAACCTGAGGATTACCACACCTCAGGTGAGGGGCAAGGTGGAACCTTCAATAACCTCAGCCGGTGCAGGAATTGAACCTGCGCTGCTGGCCTTGCTCTGCATCACGAAGCGAGTGGCGAACCAAGTGAGCTAAACCAGCCCCCAGCCGGTGGAAGCACAGACAACACATGGTTAACTCAGCAACGCCAACCCAACTCCACACCCTGTCCCACCTCACACAAGTCCCCCCCCCACAAAGTTTTCAGTGGTACGGCAGCTAACCCAGACACTGGTGTGAGTCTGTTTGACATGGTTCCTAGGATAGCTTGAAATATTGGAACATTTGGTATTGCATGATTTGTTTGCTCTCTGCACCCCTCCCATTTTAAATATTGTTTTGGTTGCTACATTACTGATGTCATGCAAGGAAAATAAAAGATACGAAATGTGGAGAGAATGTGGTCAATCTTTCTCAAAGCAAATTTTTTTTATTTGTTGATTAAAAACTTTAAAAAAAGTACAAAACAATTACTTACAAAGTCTAGATACAAGTCGGCGTGTGGGCAGTGTGTAAAATAATGAGCTGTGAACATTTTGCCACTTCTGGAACATTGTGACAGACACAGGAAGCCTCATTCAATAAACAGTGCAGCATTACTGGTGTGGAGCCACAAAAGCAATGAAGGCAGTTTCGAAGAAGCCAAATACCCACAATTAGAAGATATTGCTAAATCACTCCTGGTTTCTGATGGCCTTTATTCATTTACCCACAAATATCACTTGAGAAACGCAGTATTAGAAATGACATCAGGTCCTCATTATAAAATTAGCAACCATGGTTTAAAGACTAAAAATTGCCAAATACTTACATGTCACAGATTTATATAAAATAGGGGAAATACTAAAGTTGAAAACTTAAATAGAAATTAAAACCATTTATAAACACACAGCATGACCATTAATAACTCAAAGTGAAAGGAATATCTGAGACAACAATGTCCAGCTCAGGTAATTTAGTTTATCCTTCTTCATAGGTGATGATGATCTTGTTAATCAGTACTTTATTCTTAGTGATCTAAATTTGTTTAGTAGTTCCCAAGAAACAGTTACCAAAGCAGCTCACTGGTGATGACATAATAATTAAATGTTCGTCAAAGATCACGATCATGCTTTAGGGTCCCCTCTACACTCTGTAACGGTGTGACGTGGACCGATGTGCCGTGGTTCAGCTGCCTCATCTGCGAGCGCCTGAATTTAATCCCATCACTGTGGGCAGGATTTGCCCAGTAGATTCCCGGCTCTTCAGGACGGGGACCAAGGTTTTATTTGCACGTTCTACTTCAAGAGGATCTTTTTTCTTGCTACTCAGTAGTTAGGGTATCCCTGCTTCCGGCTAACATTCTCATGTCTTCCAACTCCAATCAAAAGGCAAGATAAGAGCAGGGACAGTCTGAAATCCAGTTGAGTCAACGTCCCACACCTAAAGAAGCTGGGGCATCACAGTTTGCAGAGGGTCAGAGGCGAGCCCATAATGCCGAAACCATGTCACACTAATGCAACGCTAAAAGATTATTGCCTTCACTAAAGGTGTGGAATTCATCCTCATTTCAGGGTGACATATTCAGAAACAACTAATGGTATCATGAGCGTCAGCTGATACATTCCTCCCCCAGAATCCTGCTGCCAAAACTCACTTTATTTTATTCTGATAATTTCCTCAGTCGCCATCTGCATTATTTCATTGAAATCAAAGTGGAGATATTTCCGCCAGAATCTTCGATCCCGCCCGTAAACCTGAGCTGGATAACACGGGCTGTCTGGGTGAGGAAAAAGTCAAGGAAAGTGTTATTCTATTGATAGAAAGTATTGAACACACACACCCCATTTATGCAAACAGACCACATGTGAGGGAGATGGTAATAATGTGGAATGGGTGTAGTGTAGACACATACCTCAACACAGATCCAGGATTGATGTGTAACTGATTCTACCCTGCGGAGATAGGTGGGCTACAAAGTGTTTATGTCTCCTGCTTATGGTATTAAACCCCAGAGATCCCTTCATCACAAAGTGTGAAAATTAATGAATTACATCTGTGGTCATTTGTGGGTTAACACCAGAGTAATTGAAAACGCAACTGCTTCACTAGTTCCCTTCAGGAAAGGAAAACCCCACAATTCCAATCCTACTTTGTGATCGGAACAGATAAAACTATCCAGGCTTCCCATTACTGATCACACCTCTAAGACTGCGAAACGGAGACATTTCTTCTCGCAGAGGATTATGAATCCTCGTGATTTTCTACCCCAGAATGGATGCTCAGTCTATCAGGTCAAGAGGTTGACAAGATCTTTGAATAATGGGGGATATGGGAATAACTCGGGAAGACTAAACAGAGGTAGATTGGCCATGATTGTATCGAATGGCAGAGAAAGCTTTGGAGGGCTGAATGGTCAACTCCATCCTGTTTGTCATGTCCTTATTCCAGTAACTGAGTTGAAAGAGTTTCTCTCAATCAGAGGAGTGTGAATCTTGGCTCACGTACTCACATCTGATACTCTCAGCAAGCTCATTTGGAGGCACTACCAGAGATCTGTGGAACCACACTTTGTTTAAAAAAAAAGTTGTTCTTGGATCTGATAGGCCATCTGATTGCCCATCCTTAATTGCCCTCGAGAAGGTGGTGGTGAGTTGCCTTCTTGAACTGCCGCAGTCATGTGGTGCAGATACACCCACAGTGCTGTTAGGGAGGGAGTTCCAGGATGTTGCCCCAGCTGCAGTGAAGGAACGACAGTATGTTTCCAAGTTAGGATGGTGAGTGACCTGGAGGGGAGCTTGTAGGTGCTGGGGTTCCCAGGTATCTTGTCCTTCTAGGTGGTAGAATACAGGTTCTTGAAGGTGCTGTCAAAGGAGGCATGGTGAGTTGCTAAAGGCAGAGCATCTTGCAGTTGGGGAGGGTTTAAACTAATGTGGCAGGGGGATGGGAACCGATGTAGGAAGTCAGTGGGGATGGAAACAAAAGGCAGGAAGGGAAAGCATGACCAGATAAAGCAGGGCAGAGAGCAAGGAAAGTCTGCATTAAACTGCATTTATTTCAATGCAAGGGGCCTGACGGGCAAAGCGGATGAACTCAGGGCATGGATGGGCACATGGGACTGGGATATTATAGCTATGACTGAAACATGGCTAAGGGAGGGGCAGGACTGGCAGCTCAATGTTCCAGGGTACAGATGCTATAGAAAGGATAGAACAGGAGGTAAGAGAGGAGGGGGAGTGGCGTTTTTGATTAGGGAGAACATCACGGCAGTACTCAGAGGGGATATATCCGAGGGTTCGCCCACTGAGTCTATATGGGTGGAACTGAAAAATAAGAAGGGAGAGATCACCTTGATAGGACTGTAATACAGGCCCCCAAATAGTCAGCGGGAAATTGAGGAGCAAATATGTAAGGAGATTACAGATAGCTGCAAGAAAAATAGGATGGTAATAGTAGGGGACTTTAACTTTCCCAACATTGACTGGGACAGCCATAGCATTAGGGGCTTGGATGGAGGGAAATTTGTTGAGTGTATTCAGGAGGAATTTCTCATTCAGTATGTGGATGGACCGACTAGAGAGGGGGCAAAACTTGACCTCGTCTTGGGAAATAAGGAAGGGCAAGTGACAGAAGTGTTAGTGAGGGATCACTTTGGGACAAGTGACCATAACTCCATTAGTTTTAAGATAGCTATGGAGAATGATAGGTCTGGCCCAAGAGTTAAAATTCTTAATTGGGGCAAGGCCAATTTTGATGGTATCAGACAGGAACTTTCAGAGGTAGATTGGGGGAGACTGTTGGCAGGCAAAAGGAAGGCTGGTAAATGGGAGGCTTTTAAAAATGTGTTAACCAGGGTTCAGGGTAAGCACATTCCCTTTAGAGTGAAGGGCAAGGCTGGTAGAAGTAGGGAACCCTGGGTGACTCGAGATATTGAGACTCTGGTCAAAAAGAAGAAGGAGGCATATGACGTACATAAACAACTGGGATCAAGTGGATCCCTTGAAGAGAATAGAGATTGTCGAAATAGAGTTAAGAGGGAAATCAGGAGGGCAAAAAGGGGACATGAAATTGCTTTGGCAAATAATGCAAAGGAGAATCCAAAGAGCTTCTACAGATACATAAAGGGAAAAAGGGTAACTAGGGACAGAGTCGGGCCTCTTAAGGATCAACAAGGGCATCTATGTGCAGAGCCACAAGAGTTGGGTGAGATCCTGAATGAATATTTCTCATCGGTATTCACGGTGGAGAAAGGCATGGATGTTAGGAAACTAAGGGAAATAAATAGTGATGTCTTGAGAAGTGTGCATATTACAGAGGAGGAGGTGCTGGAAGTCTTTAAGCGCATCAAGGTAGATAAATCCCCGGGATGAAATGTATCCCAGGACGTTGTGGGAGGCTAGGGAGGAAATTGCGGGTCCCCTAACAGAGATATTTGAATCATCGGCAACCACAGGTGAGGTGCCTGAAGATTGGAGAGTAGCGAATGTTGTGCCCTTGTTTAAGAAGGGCAGCGGGGAAAAGCCTGGGAACTACAGACCGGTGAGCCTAACGTCTGTAGTAGGTAAGTTGCTAGAAGGTATTCTAAGAGGCAGGATCTACAAGCATTTAGAGAGGCAAGGACTGATTCGGGGCAGTCAGCATGGCTTTGTGCATGGAAAATCATGTCTCACAAATTTGATTGAGTTTTTTGAGGGGGTGACCAAGAAGGTAGATAAGGGCAGTGCAGTAGACGTTGTCTACATGGACTTTAGCAAAGCCTTTGACAAGGTACCGCATGGTAGGTTGTTGCAGAAGGTTAAAGCTCACGGGATCCAGGGATTCAAAATTGGCTGGACGACAGAAGACAGAGGGTGGTTGTAGAGGGTTGTTTTTCAAACTGGAGGCCTGTGACCAGTGGTGTGCCTCAGGGATCGGTGCTGGGTCCACTGTTATTTGTGATTTATATTAATGATTTGGATGAGAATTTAGGAGGCATGGTTAGTAAGTTTGCAGATGACACCAAGATTGGTGGCACAGTGGATAGTGAAGAAGGTTATCTAGGATTGCAACGGGATCTTGATCAATTAGGCCAGTGGGCCGACGAATGGCAGATGGAGTTTAATTTAGGTAAATGTGAGGTGATGCATTTTGGCAGATCGAATCAGGCCAGGACCTACTCAGTTAATGGTATGGCGTTGGGGAGAGTTATAGAACAAAGAGATCTAGGAGTACAGGTTCATTGCTCCTTGAAGGTGGAGTCGCTGGTGGACAGGGTGGTGAAGAAGGCATTCGGCATGCTTGGTTTCATTGGTCAGAACATTGAATACAGGAGTTGGGACGTCTTGTTGAAGTTGTACAAGACATTGGTACGGCCACACTTGGAATACTGTGTGCAGTTCTGGTCACCCTATTATAGAAAGGATATTATTAAACTAGAAAGAGTGCAGAAAAGATTTACTAGGATGTTACCGGGACTTGATGGTTTGAGTTATAAGGAGAGGCTGGATAGACTGGGACTTTTTTCCCTGGAGCGTAGGAGGCTTAGGGGTGATCTTATAGAGGTCTATAAAATAATGAGGGGCATAGATAAGGTAGATAGTCAACATCTTTTCCCAAAGGTAGGGGAGTCTAAAACTAGAGGGCATAGGTTTAAGGTGAGAGGGGAGAGATTCAGAAGGGCCCAGAGGGGCAATTTCTTCACTCAGAGGGTAGTGAGTGTCTGGAATGTGCTGCCAGAGGTAGTGGTAGAGGCGGGTACAATTGTGTCTTTTAAAAAGCATTTAGATAGTTACATGGGTAAGATGGGTATAGAGGGTTATGGGCCAAGTGCGGGCAACTGGGACTAGCTTAATGGTAAAAACTGGGCGGCATGGACTGGTTGGGCCGAAGGGCCTGTTTCCATGCTGTAAACTTCTATGATTCTATAAGACCATAAGACATAGGAGCAAAATTGGGTCACTCGGCCCATTGAGTCTGTTCCGCCATTCAATCATGGCTGATATTTTTCTTTACTCCATTCTCCTGCCTTCTCCCCATAATCCCTGATCCCCTTATTGATCAAAAACCTATCTATCTCTGTCTTAAAGACAATCCGTGATTTGGCCTCCACAGCCTTCTGCGGCAAAGATTTCCACAGATTCACCCCCCTCTGGCTGAAGAAATTCCTCCTCATCTGTTTTAAAGGATTGTCCCTTTAGACTGAGATTGTGTCCTCTGCTTTTAGTTTTTCCTACAAGTGGAAACATCCTATCCACGTCCACTCTTTCCAGGCCTCGCAGATGGTACACACTGCTGTTACTGTGTGTCAACCACAGAGGGAGTGAATATTCTGCGTAGTGGAAGGGGTGCTTTGTCCTGGATGGTGTTGAGCTTAGCGAGTGTTGTTGGAGCTACAATCATCCAAGCAAGTGGAGAGCATTCCATCACACTCCTGACTTGTCTGGGAAGAAGGTCAGAAGGTGACTTACTCACCACAGAATTCCCAACATCTGACTTGTTTTTGTAACCACAGCATTTATGGATAGTCCATTTCAGTTTCTGGTCAATGGTAACCCTCAAGATGTTGAGTGTGGGGGATTCAGCGATGGAAGTGCCACTGAATGGCATGGGAATATGGCTGGTGGGATTCTCCCTTGTGTGAGATGGTCATTGCCTGGCACTTGTGTGGCATGAATATTACTCGTCACTGATCAGCCCAATCCTGGATATTGTCCAGCTCTTGCTGCATATGGACATGGACTGCTTCATTATCTAATGAATTGTGAATGGTGCCGAACATTGTACAGTCATCAGAAAACATCCCCACTCTGACCTTATGAAGGAGGCATGGTCATTGATGAAGCAGCTGAAGCTGGTTGGGCTGAGGTCTTAATCATTTAAGCACAACATATACATAACATGCAGGAAAAAGAAAAAGAGAGGGGAGACAAATTGGTAAGAATAAATAAGTGGCAGCACAAATTTCCTCCAATTCCGCTGGGGCTGAGAGCTGAAGAAATGGAAATATATTTTTGGAGTTTTAATATACAAGAGGTTAATTCCAGCATCTTACCGATCCCATGAAATATTCTTGCGACTGCTCTGCCCGAGAATTTTTCATCATGACGAATAGACAGGAACTGACCGATGTCAGCTCGGATCTGACTTTCCCAGTCTTTAATCTGAAACAAAGAGACACCATGGAGCGAGTGTACAAATGCCTTCCCTTCCTCTCAGGATGGTTTTTATTTTTTTTCATAAAAAGGATGCGCACAGTGACAATACTAGCCCTGCCTCAGTGAAGATGATTCGGCAACTCCCCAAGTCAGTCACATCCCGAGATCACACCACTTAAGTGACTGGGATCGATTTTATGCACATACTTTGTGTTATGTGACTATCCTCCACAGGTCCATTTTCTTGCTTTTACCAGGAGATGGTGCAACTGTGGCAATGAGGTCCGTTTACTGTAATCCGTAGGCACTCCATTTAAATAGGCTTTGCTGAAAGTCCCACTGTAAATCCCGGTTCCAACTCCAACCAATTGGCTGTCAGAACACTCACTGTGATTTGAAATGCTGCTCGTGCCAACACCTTCACCACAAAGGTCTTAATTGTCCAACTCATTTTAGTGACAAAAAGACTGGACCTCAGCTCCTAACACAGTCAGAGATGCACTTTTTACCCACCACTTTCTCACATATCAAGAGGAGCCCACAAAGGCGGCA
Organism: Scyliorhinus torazame; assembly: GCF_047496885.1. NCBI lineage: Eukaryota > Metazoa > Chordata > Chondrichthyes > Carcharhiniformes > Scyliorhinidae > Scyliorhinus > Scyliorhinus torazame. Next base: position 23,066,363 of record NC_092712.1, read on the forward strand.
AGTCTGTACAAACCTTCACTCTGTTCAGGTCATGCTCATCTTGTTCCTGGTAACTTGTACTTTGACTGTTGTCGTTCTTTTGGTCAAAATAGTCCTTCAGCAACTGCTTTAAGCACGAGCTCTTCTCCACCGAAACAGCATCTGCACAGATGCTGCAGTTTTTAAAGGACACTCTGAAAGACAGAGAGATAGAGAAAGTAAGAGAGGTACGATCAGAGCCCTAATTGTTAATTAAATCAGTTTGCAGATTGCCATACTTTTAATAACTGAGAGTACTAACATGGCGCCACTCCAACTTTAATAGAGTTAGTTGTATGTAAATTGGCAAGGAGCCAGGTTAACTATCTAATTATGTACTTCAGGATAATGGCCATGTTTCAATTTTCTTTTTCAGTACAGGTTGCCACACACTTGCTTGATGACCTGACGTATAACTGTACCATTAGAATAACACCAACCTATTTGACTATTTCAAACTACCTCACTTTACTGTAAGATGATAGTTGTTACCTTAGGAAGGGTGCGAGGGTCCACGAGAGGGTGCAAAGCAGATTTACCAGAACAGTTCAATTCTGGCCTTGGGTGACTGTTTGTGGAGCTTGCACTTTCTCAGGTCTGTGTGGGTTTCCATCGGGTGCTCCGGTTTCCCCCCCTGCACAGTCCAAAGGTGTGCAGATTAGGTGAATTGGCTATGCTAAATTGCCCCTTAGTGTCCAAGGATGTGCAGGTTGGTGGGTTATGGGGATAGGGCGAGGGAATGGGTCTGGGTAGGGTGCTCTTTCAGAGGGTCAGTGCAGACTTGATGGGCCGAATGGCCTCTTTCTGCACTGTAGGAATTCTAAGGTCCTATGGTTTCAGGGATTAGGAGTTCCAGTTACAAGTCCTGGGGTTGTTCTAGAACAAAGGAGATTAAGGTGAGATTTTACAGGCGTATGAGATAAAGTAGACAAAGAAGTGCTGCTCCCATTAGCTGAGGAGGTCTAAGGGACACGGATTGGAGATTATGGCAAGAGATTTTTTAATTAAATTTTTTTTAAAAAATTCATTTATGGGCTATGAGCGTCGCTGGTTATCCCAGCATTTATTGCCCATCCATAGTTGTCCTTCAGAAAGTGGTGGTGAGTTGCCTTCTTGAACCGCTGCTGTCCTTCAGATGTAGGTACACCTGCTGCGCTGTTAGGGAGGGAGTTCCAGGATGTTGCCCCAGTGACAGTGAAGGAGCGGTGATAAATTTCCAAGTCAGGATGGTGAGTGACTTGAAGGGGAATCTCCAGATGGTGGTGTTCCCAGGTATCTGCTGCTCTTGTCCTTCTAGATGGTAGAGGACGTGGGTCTGGAAAGTGTTGTCAAAGGAACCTTGGTGAGTTACTGCAGTGCATCTTGTAGATGGTACACACGGCTACCACTGTTAGTCGGTGGTGGAGGGTTTGAATGTTTGTGCAAGGGGGAACAAAGCGGGTTGCTTTGTCCTGGATGGTGCCGAGTTTCTTGAATGTTGTTGGAGCTGCATTCATCCAGGCTAGTGGATATTATTCCATTAAACTCTGGACTTGTGCCTTGTAGATGGTTGACAGGCTATGGGGGGGGGGGGGGGGGGGGCAGAAGGTGAGTTACTCGCTGTAGGATTCCTAGTCTTTGACCTGCCCTGGTAGCCACAGTATTAATGTGGCTAGTCCAGTTCAGTTTCTGATCAATGTACCCCCAGAATGTTGATTGTGGGGGAATTCAGCAATGGTAATGCCATTGAATGGAGATGGTCATTGTCTGTCACTTGTGTGGAGCGAATGTAGCCACTTGTCAGCCCAAGCCTGGATATTGTCCGTCTTGCTGCATTTGGACATGGGCTGCTTCATTATCTGAGCAGTCACGAATGGTGCTGAACATTGTGCAGTCATCCGCAAACATCCCTACTTCTGACCTTATGATGAAAGGGAAGTCATTAATGAAGCAGCTGAAGATAATTGGGCCTAGCACACTACCCTGAGGAACTCCTGCAGTGATGTCCTGGAGCCGAGATGATTGACCTCCAACCACTACAACCATCTTTCTTTGTGCCAGGTATGACTCCAATCAGCGGTGAGTTTTTCCCGATTCCCATTGACTCCAGTTTAGCTAGAGCTCCTTGATGCCATACTCTGACAAATGCGGTCTTGATATCAAGGACAGTCACTCTCACCTCACCTCTGGCATTCAGCTCTTTTGTCCATGTTTGAACCCAAGGCTGTAATGAGGTCAGGAGCCAAGTGACCCTGGCAGAACCCAAACTGAGCGTCAGTGAGCAGGTTATTACTGAGTAAGTGCCGCTTGATAGCACACAGCTTGGCTAGGGGTGTGGCAAGTGCTGGAGCACAAGTCTTCAGTACTATTGCTGGGATATTGTCAGGGCCCATAGCCTTTGCAGTATCCAGTGCCTTCAGCCGTTTCTTGATATCACGTGGAGTGAATCGAATTGGCTGAAGACTGACATTTGTGATGCTGGGGACCTCCGGAGATCGAGGTGGACCGTCCACTCGGCACTTCTGGCTGAAGATTGTTGCAAATGCCTCAGCCTTGTCTTTTGCACATATGTGCTGGCCTCCTCCATCAATAAGGATGGGAATATTTGTGGAGCCTCCTCCTCTTGTGACTTGTTTACTTGTCCACCGCCATTCACAGCTGGATGTGGCAGGACTGCAGAGCTTAGATCTGATGCGCCCGTTGTGGAATCGCTCAGTTCTGTCTATTACTTGCTGCTTATGCTGCTTGGCATATGTAGCCCTGTGTTGTAGCTTCACCAGGTCAACACCGAATTGCTCTTGGCATGCTATCCTGCACTCTTCATTGAACCAGGGTTGATCCCCTGGCTTGGTGGTAACAGTAGAGTGGGGGATATGCCGGGCCCTGAGGTTGCAGATTACGGTGGAATACAATTCTGCTGCTGCTGATGGCCCACAGCGCCTCATGGATGCACAGCCTCGAGTTGCTAGATCTGTTCTGAGTTTATCCCATTTAGCATGGTGGTAGTGCCACACAACACGACGGAGGGTATCTTCAATATGAAGACGGGACTTTGTTTTCACAAGAACTATGTGGTCACTTCCACCGATACTGCCAAGGACAGAGGCATCTGCAGCAGGCAGATTGGTGAGGGTGAGGTCAAGTATGTTTTCCCTGTTGTTGGTTCCCTCACTACAGAACACCCGGAGGCCTTGTTCATCGTGGCCGGAGACTTCAACAAGGCCAACCACAAGAGTGTACTGCCAAAATTCCACTAGCACATCTCCTGTCCCACCAGGGGCGACAACACTCTTGACCACTGCTACTCAAAAAATCAAGGCCGCCTACCGTTCCATCCCCCAACCGCACTTTGGGAAATCAGACCATAAGACGGTGCTCCTTCTCCCGGCATACAAGCAGAAACTCAAGCGGGAGAATCCAGCTAAGAAGGTTGTGCAGTGCTGGTCCAAGGAGACAGAAGAGCTCTTACGTGACTGCTTAGAGACAGGAGACTGGTCCATATTTAAGAACTCAGCGACCAACTTAAATGAGTATGCCACCACCGTCACAGACTTCATCAGCAAATGTGTGGACGACTGCGTGCCGAAGAAAGCAGTACGTATGTTCCCCAACCGGAAACAGTGGCTCAATCGCGAGATTGACCCCCTACTGAAGGACAGATCTCAGTCGTTCAAGGCAGACGACCCTGACCTATACAAGAAATCCAGGTACGACCTCCGCAAAGCCATCCGGAATGCCAAGAGAGAATATCAAACCAAGCTAGAATCACAGACAGACTCTCGGCGGTTGTGGCAAGAACTAAACAACATAACGGGCTACAAAGCGAAGCCGAACAGTATCTCTGGCAGCAGCGCACCACTCCCCGATGAACTCAATGCATTCTATGCTCGGTTCGAGCAGGTAACCAACAATCCGCTGGCGAGTGCCCCAGCAGCCCATAATTCACCCATACCCACCATCACAGCTTCCGAAGTCAGATTGGCCTTCCTGAAAGTGAACCCTCGGAAGGCGACGGGCCCGGACGGGATCCCTGGTCGTGCACTCAGAGCCTACGCGGACCAGCTGGCAGAAGTATTCATGGACATCTTTAACCTGTCACTACTCCACTCCGAGGTCCCCATCTGCTTCAAGAAGACCACCATCATACCGGTACCAAAGAAGAACCAGGCAATGTGCCTCAATGACTACCGACCAGTGGCCCTGACTTCAGTCGTAATGAAGTGCTTCGAGAGGTTGATCATGAAGCGCATCGTCTCCATACTCCCAGAACGCCTTGATCCACTGCAATTCGCATACCGCTGCAACTGGTCCACATCAGACACCATTTCCCTGGCCCGACACTCATCCCTAGAGCATCTCGAAAACAAGGACTCCTACATTAGACTCCTATTTATTGACTACAGCTCCGCCTTCAACACCATAATCCCAGCCAAGCTCATATCAAAGCTCCAAAACCTAGGACTTGGCTCCCCACTCTGCAACTGGATCCTCGATTTTCTGACCAACAGACCACAATCAGTAAGAATGAACAACAACACCTCCTCCACAATAGTCCTCAACACCGGCGCCCCGCAAGGCTGCGTACTTAGCCCCCTACTCTACTCCCTGTACACACACGACTGCGTGGCAAAACTTGGTTCCAACTCCATCTACAAGTTTGCTGACGATACAACCATAGTGGGCCGGATCTCGAATAACGATGAGTCTGAATACAGGAGGGAGATAGAGAACCCAGTGGAGTGGTGTAGCGACAACAATCTCTCCCTCAATGCCAGCAAAACTAAAGAGCTGGTCATTGACTTCAGGAAGCAAAGTACTGTACACACCCCTGTCAGCATCAACGGGGCCGAGGTGGAGATGGTTAGCAGTTTCAAATTCCTAGGGGTGCACATCTCCAAAAATCTGTCCTGGTCCACCCACGTCGACGCTACCACCAAGAAAGCACAACAGCGCCTATACTTCCTCAGGAAACTAAGGAAATTCGGCATGTCCACATTGACCCTTACCAACTTTTACAGATGCACCATAGAAAGCATCCTATCCAGCTGCATCACAGCCTGGTATGGCAACTGCTCGGCCCAGGACCGCAAGAAACTTCAGAGAGTCGTGAACACCGCCCAGTCCATCACACGAACCTGCCTGCCATCCATTGACTCCATCTACACCTCCCGCTGCCTGGGGAAAGCGGGCAGTATAATCAAAGATCCCTCCCACCCGGCATATTCACTTTTCCAACTTCTTCCATCGGGCTGGAGATACAGAAGTCTGAGAACACGCACAAACAGACTCAAAAACAGCTTCTTCCCCACTGTCACCAGACTCCTAAATGACCCTCTTATGGACTGATTTAATTAACACTACACCCTGTATGCTTCATCCGATGCCAGTGCTTTTGTAGTTACATTGTACATATTGTGTTGCCCTATTATGTATTTTCTTTTATTCCCTTTTCTTCTCATGTACTTAATGATCTGTTGAGCTGCTCGCAGAAAAATACTTTTCACTGTACCTCGGTACACGTGACAATAAACAAATCCAATCCAATCCACATTGGAAGGGGGGGGGAATATGTTGAAGAATTTTTTTTAAGGTGGTGAGTGGTAAAGACCTGCAACTCTGCCAAGGCGACAATGGAAGCAGAGATGACGAGTGATTTCAAAAGGAAATTGAGGGAAATTAACTTACAATAGTACAGGGATACTAGGGGCTTTTCATAGTAACTTCATTGAAGCCTAGTTTGTGACAATAAGCGATTATTATTATATAGCAGGAGAAATGGGGCTCAATGGGCCGATTAGCCTCCTTCAGTGCAGTAACAACACTTGTCTACTCGATGACCATAACCTGTCTTTATTCTGGACACATGTTGCCCACCTGTGAAATGATTTGAAGCAAGCCTTCAGGCGGCATAGTGCGGTCTTCTCCAGGGTCTGTACTCGCTGGTGCAGGAATTTACAGACTGCATCTAGTTCCTCATGGCTGAGATCTCCATAGGATCGGAAGTGAAAGGACAGGCTACTGAATTCCACGAGCACTCCACTTTTCCCTGTCCCCTGAAATCCTGCCGGATCACAGGAAGAACAAAAACATAAGATAACCGAGTGAATACACCGAGTCAAGACAACTAAAAGATCAAAGCTGACAGAGCAAGATCCTGACAAAATGAGCTTTAGCCAGAAGGAGGGCAAGAGGCTTGGCGAAAGACCCACGACCTGAAACTCTAACTGCCCGAGAAGCAGCTGGGGGAGTAAAGCATTGACAAAATGGAATGTCCTGAAGCTGCAAAGTATTCAAGGGTACATTTCTTGAAGTGCTCGGAAGTGGTGTTTGCTGAAATAGAGGGCCAATTGGCTGTGTCTGGCAAAACATCTGGAAATAAATGGATTCCTCAAAAGTCGATACGGTACAGGCCAAACAATGAGCAAATAGTCAAATTCAGTGAATACATAATGGAGAATGGAGCTACCAGATCAGGTCTGGGGCTAGGTGGGTGGGACGGGCGCTGGGCTGGGTGGTTACCAGGCACTAGACTGTGCAAATAGCAGAGTGATAGTAGTGGGGAAATTCTGTAATTGCTGGGCACACACCAATCATTGTAATACCACCCCCATTTTCATGGTAAAGCACTGAATGGAGCTGATTGGAAATATAAGTGCTTTGTGTAAGGACTAATGATATTGAAAAGTTCAGAAAAAAGTTGTCATGGAGAATTTGAGAACTTATTTTCTAAACTAAACAAGAGATTTGGAGGGTAGAAATTTCAGGATTGTCCCCAATTTTCCATGAGATTCTCATCCGGCCCAAACTCAACTTCCTTTGACACTTACCTGGCTTGGATTGAGACGTTGTCCACTGCAGCTGCCTTAGTTCTCGCCTGACTGGGAGCAGCTCCCATCCCATTGAATCGGCCAGTTCCACCACATCGAACTTTACTGAACTGGAATGGGTGTGATCCACACCACACAGGCGCTCTTTGGCAAGGGCCACAGCCACAGGAGGACATCTTCAAAGAAAGGAAGGTGGAAATTAAAATACCTTTAGCCTCCGAGGATTTCAAAGTTTCACTGTGCTAAGTTACTTGACAAATAACTTACCTGCTGAAATCTGTGGGGACTGAAAGGGCATAAATCAGGTGGGTGGGATAAATTTGGAGTGGGACCTGGATTAATAGAACTGGCCTAAACAGAGATCCACAGGTGGATAGGAAATCAGTCTGCTGTTCCTTTTTCTACACGGAGTATCGAAGGTGTTTTAGGGCTACCTCGAGAATCCCACATGCTTGTTACGGATATGAAAATGAAATGAAAATCGCTTGTTGTCACAAGTAGGCTTCAATGAAGTTACTGTGAAAAGCCCCTAGTCGCCACATTCCGGCGCCTGTTCGGGGAGGCTGGTACGGGAATTGAACAGTGCTGCTGGCCTGACTTGGTCTGCTTTAAAAGCCAGCTATTTAGCCCAGTGTGCTAAACCAGCCCCTAACAGAAGCTGTGGCTTTAAAAGCTGGTCTCAAATGGCTGAGAGGAGCATTAGCAATTCCTGTGAGACTGATTACCAGATTTCTACCGCCTCCTGTCTTTGGGATCAAACAACATTGGTTTGAAAATGTTCCCGTTGACCTACAAACAGCTACTGGGTCCCCCAGGAAGACATTCCAATTCCCAGGGTTTCCTCGGGGAAGATGATGCTGCAGGCAGAGATCACCAAACCCCTGTACAAACAACGCCACCTCTGTGGCTTGAGATGGGGGAGAAAGGATCATTGTCATCAGCTGCAGGTGGTCGAGAGTCAGGGTTATGGCTGTGGAGTAGAGACCCTGGAAACTTGTTGTCATTATCAGAAAAATAGTTCCCCCAGCTGCAACAAAAGAAAGAGTGTCTGAGAATGGACCAGTATTCATGCTTTGGAATTGGTGAAGTGTCAGCTGAGGGGATGGGGAGGAGCTGCAAGAGGCCACAAAGGATCAGATGCAGCAAGGGGACAGGCGTCAGTAATATGTGTGTTGGGAAGTTTTCCTACACAAAGGTGCTACACAAATATCAGTAATTGTTGAAGGTTTGGCGTGAGAACACCAGCTGGTAATAGCATGAACTAGAGCATGATAAACAATAACTTGCTCTATCCTATATCAATAATTGGACAGTAATTACTTTAAATAACAGTAATTAATAATACTCTTCTTGTCATAAGTAGGCTTACATTAACACTGCAATGAATGGCAGCACGGTGGCGCAGTGGGTTAGCCCTGCAGCCTCACGATGCCGGTTCAATCCCAGCTCTGGGTCACTGTCCGTGTGGAGTTTTCACATTCTCCCTGTGTTTGCGTGGGTTTCGCCCCCACAACCCAAAGATGTGCAGGCTAAGTGGATTGGCCGCGCTAAATTGCCCCTTAATTGGAAAAATGAATTGGGTACTCGAAATTTAAAAAAAACACTGCAATGAAGTTACTGTGAAAATCCCCTAGTCGCCACACTCCGGCGCCTGTTCGGGTACACGGAGGCAGAATTCAGAATTCACCTAACAGCACGTCTTTCGTGGGAGGAAACCCACGCAGGCACGGGGAGAACATGCAGACTCTGCACAGACAGTGACCCAAGCCGGGAATCGAACCTGGGAACCTGGTGCTTGAAATCTAGTGCTAACCACTGTGCTGCCCAATTCTTACATAGCATCTTAGTTTACAAAAATCCAATTGTAACTTGTCATGGTCACCACACCTGACACGATGACATCTCAATGCGTTGAGGTGCACCAGCATTTATAATGCTGGTCGTAACTTGCTTTTAATTGAGACATATTTTCACTTTACCTTTTCAAGGGATGTCACTTAGCTCTCAATGAAAGCCTTTCTGGTAAAGGTTACACCGTAGAAGCCATTACCTCCAATAACCATCATCCAACTACAGTAGGAACATTTACCTTCGTGCTATGGTTCTTAGTTGCATGGGTCCACTGTAACACTGGAGATGACAGATTGAAAAGGTTGGGTGCATCAACTCCACCCAGTGCTGAGGGTGCAGCTCCAGATAACAGAGCAATGTTTCAATTCCTACAAGTTAAACAGACGTGTGCAGGAGTCAACAATTTGTTCGAATCAGCAGTAGCACGCTCTTCGGCAGTGCATTCCAGACCTTAACCACTCATGGTGTGAAAAGTTGTTTCTCGCATAGCTCTCGCTTCTTTTTGCCAATTACTTCAATAATAATAATCTTTATTATTCTCACAAGTAGGCTTACATTAACACTGCAATGAAGTTACTGTGAAAACCCCCCAGTCGCCACATTCCGGCGCCTGTTCGGGTACACGGGGGGAGAATTCAGAATGCCCAATTCACCCAACAAGCACGTCTTCCGGGACTTAATTTGTCACCCAGTGAGTGGTTAAGGTCTGGATAGTACTGTATAAGAGGCAGGTTCAGCCAAAACACTCAAAACGGAGTTAGACTGTTATCTGAAAAGGAATAATGCGCAGGTATTAGGAACCGGACGAGAATGTGTAAAACTTAGGAAAGCATTCTCTGATTCTATCACAGGAGTGATAACACTGACCGAAAGGTATCTTTTGTGTTAAAACAAACTTTAATTTAAACACAGAAGTAACCACATTAAAAACAGGGAAATTACTTTACAATTAACAAGTTACACATTTCTTAAGTGAAAGAAAAAGAGCTTCTTAAACCTGCCACTAACTTTAAATCAGTCTCCAGACTGATCAGTCTCGATCCTTTCGCAAGTGGGAGCACCAGTGAAAATACAACTCACAATCAGCTCTATTCCATTTTCTCTATTAAATATAAACCAATTAAACTCCAAGAAAGTTGGCACTGCTGCTTACCTTCCTCTCGGAGATCTAACATTTCTATGGTATTTTGGATGGGCAAGGCCCTCTCATGCCCATGGCAGATCCGTGGTGAACTCCCCTCAAATCCTTTCAGGGCCTGAACTTCCTCGGGGAGCAGCTCCTCAGACGGATCAGGGATTGCCATCATCTCATCATCCGTGATGGCCCCACACTGCCATCGAGAGAAAAGAGTCAGAAATCGTACTTTCTATATTTGCAGTATAAAACCAAAATAGGCTAAAGCAGCATGTTCGGGCGGAGACGTGGAGAAATTACTTTATTCAAAGGGTTGTGCATCTTTCAAATTCTCCTCTGTGGAGATTGCACGTTCTTCCCGTGTCTGCGTAGGTTTCCTCCGGGTGCTCCGGTTTCCTTCCAAGGTCCAAAGATGTACAGGATAGATGGATTGGCCACACTAAATTACCCCAGAGGGTTGTGGATGTTCCAGCGTCAAATTTGTTTAAGGATATTTGGACCCTCAGGGATTTGAGGGACATGGAGGGCAGGCGGGAAAATGGGAGTTGAAACCCAAGATTGGCCATGATGGTATTGAATGGCAGAGCAGACTCGATGGGCTGAATGGTCTACTCCTGCTGTTTCTCAGGTTAAATGGTTATTTGGCAATACAGGACTTGACGATTGTTGAACAAAGATATTTTGAAGATTTTGCACTCAGAACATCGCAAGAATATCCATGTCAAGGTAAACAACAGATTTCTACTGTATGAGAAGAGGGTGCTGATTGGTTGTTGACAAGTGGACTCCAATAGGTAGAGGCAACAATGCTCAATTTTCATCTATGTTCTACAGACCTTAAAATGTTAAACGTGTTGCTTTCTAACGCCTATTTTGCAATTTATCTGGTTTTCTCTAGGGGGTCTCAATAAATACCAAAATAAGCAGTTGTTACATCAGTATTCAATTCATTCAGGCTTGTTTTTTTATCCAGGTAAGGGACTTTAGTGGGAAAGTGAGGGATCTCATATCTTGGGACACCTGAATGGGATTCGAGATCAAGGAAAACCTCAAAGAAATGATGGCACAGTGCTCTCTTTGTGGGGGAGGGGGCAATATTTATTCCTCAACCAAAAAGTCACTAAAATGGATTATCTGGCCACAAATTCATCGCTGTTTGTGGGGGCTTGCTGTGCACTCATTAGCTACCACATTTCGTATACCAGAACTGTGACGTTTCACATATACTTCATTAGCAATACAGGCCTTCGGGGTTGCCCCGAGGTTGAGAAAGGTGCTTTATTAATGCAGGTCCCTTTCAACATTTCACTTCTATTGCCCGTGCTCCTTGCTAATCCAGTTACCACAGTGAACAGCAGGGAATGGTGACACTACAGGTGCAGTACCCATGGCCATATATCAGTGCCCAGATCCTTAGCACAGATAAAATCATGTCAGTAAAATGTTTTTATACTTGAGCAATAATTATTTATTTTCAATAAAGCATGGGGATATATTTCTCTGAAATACCATGGGATATATTTATGCCTTTGATACAACAGGAAATAAAACTATTATTCAACAGACCAAGCACCACATTTCACGGAATGATCTTCAATGAAACTGAGCTGTTAGCAATGTCCTCCACTGAACACAGTACAACCTCCTCAATGTAACTCATTGTTCAGTGTTACATTACGCTAATAAGCAGACGACAGACTTCTTTTCCCTTCCTTTGCCTAGGGCTGCTGGGAACAACTATAGTACTCTCGCTTTGATCAGAAGCTAGCTTTGGTATAGCTCAGCAAAGAGTCAAAAGCTGAAGCTAGGTAGGACCTCTTGGTCCATCGACTGGCCAGCAGTGAAATTAGTGTTCCCCCAGTTTTCACTGCTACTTTGTCAGTTTATCTGGGTGGTAAAATTGTGAAATATTTCCTCCCACATTTGTGGGACAGAAAAGCCCTTACGTTTCCCACTGATATCTTTCACATCTGTTCATTTCTAGGTGCATGCATATTGCATTATTAACTGCAGGACTATACTGAAGGGCCCCAATGCAATCACTGAATAAAATAATCACAGTGAAGTGCAAAATTAGATGAGCTTCAGGACACTATGGTGGTGATGTAATAGGCCCAGCAGTCAATATTTCAAAGCACGCAGCCATTCGCAAAAATTATTTCAAATATTTTACTGTTAAAATAGCATTTGGTGATTTTGGAAAACTTATTGGAACTTGGAAATTTGGCATTCTTGCATTTGTCCTGACGAGTGTGGAATGAAAAGCTTCAGTAACATTTCTCTCTTACTGAGTCTTGGAATTGTCATTGATCCCATAAAGGTGATGTCCATGAACTGCAAACATCGAGAGATGCTCCATCACTAGCCATGCCACTTTGATCACGTGTTTGACTTTGACGGTCAAATGATGATTAATTTTTTAAAACGGATTTATCATATCCTTCATGGCTTTAATATCTACCCTATTACAAAAATAAAAACTGATAAATACCCAAAATATCCCAGGTCTTTAAATTGGATATAAAAATGGACATGTCACTTAGCATTGGACTGGGAAATAACATCGGAGCAAGCTCGTGATTGAAATAAAAGAAAAAAATAATCTAAAGCACGTTTTGACTTACGCTAATGATGGTCTGCTGTTTCTGATGAATTTCACATTTACAGGGTGGAAATACTTTCTGCACCAGCTTCTTGACGGTGTAATAATCCACAGTATCAGCGTAGATGTGTCGCCGCAGCTCATTCAGATCCCCACCCTGAGCAGAAAAACCCCACAATTAAATAGATAAAATTATTCGTTAAAAACCTGTCGTGGAAAAGAAAAAAAAACGTGCGAAGGATGCAAACACCCAACCCTTTGATGTTTTACATATGAATTATCATGAAAATGTGCTTTATACCAAATAATGATTCTCGATTCCAGCTGGAAATCCGGATTGAACTTTTAAAAAGCAGACTGAAGTTCAAGATGGCCAACACTAATATGCTTTACAATATATTCCACATTTCAATTCATTGCAGTGGAGTCAGTATATTTGCAAAATCCATCAGATAGTATGACTTCATGAGTGTGTGAAAGACTTGTCTCATTAGCAAGGCCGCTGTGGCAATCACAAGGTATTTAACTGTTGGAGACAGACCATTACGACTAATCTATGGACAATGGGACCCTGGCTAAACTAACTTCCAGACATGAGCTAATCAAGCCACGTTTCGAATACATGGGCAATGTCTGTTTTTTAATACCCTCAGTAGTTGGAGAAGGAAGATCACTTTAGAAGCCAACCATTCATATGTTCCAAGCTCATTTTCTCAGCAGACTCGGAGGACAAGCAGCTTATGCAAAAGATCTAAGTGCGGTCCCTCCTGCGTCCTCCTCTTTCCAACTTACCTGGGTAAAACCTTTGGGCCCTGTTTACTGACTGTGTCATGAAGGGACATCCTGCTGCAGAGATTTATTTAACAAAAACATTCAACTGATCACTACCGTCTCCTGAGGAACAACTGACTCAAGTGGTCTACATCGGGGCAGCACGGTGGCACAGAGGTTAGCACTATTGCCTGACAGTGCCAGGGACCCGGGTTCAATTCGGTCTTGGGTGACTGTGTGCAGACTGTACTTTCTCCCCATGTCTGCGTGGGTTTCCTCTTTCCTCCCACAGTGCAAAGAAATGCAGGTTAGGTGGATTGGCCATGCTGATTGCCCCTTAGTGTCCAGGGATGTACAGGTTAGGTTACGGGGTATGTCTGGGGAGTGGACCTAGGCTCTTCCAGAGGATCGGTGCAGACACGATGGGCCAAATGGTCTCCTCCTCCACTGTAGCAATTCTAAACCATTTACAACTATTGGGTGGCCCAGTAGCAGTGGTTAGCACATTGGCTTCACAGTGCTTTGGTCCCAGGTTCGATTCCCGACTTGGATCACTGTCTGTGCGGAGTCTGCACGTTCTCCCCGTGTCTGCGTGGGTTTCCTCCGGGTGCTCTGGTTTCCTCCCACAAGTCCCGAAAGACGTGCTGTTAGGTGAATTGGACATTCTGAATTCTCCCTGCAGAACAGGGGCAGGAATGGTTGTTGGAGGTTCCGGGGCTTAAGATGTTTCAGTAAGATTAGGGAAGGTGATAAAAGAGGTGGAGGAGTAGCATTGTTAATCAAGGATAGTATAATGGCTGCAGAAAGGCAGTTTGAGGAGGATCTGTCTACTGAGGTAGTGTGGGCTGGAGTTAGAAGTAGGAAAGGAGCGGTCACTTTGTTAGGAGTTTTCTATAGGCCCCCAAACAGTAAGAAATGTGGAGGAAAGGATTGCAATGCAGAGTTTGGATAGGTGTGGAGGTCTCAGGGTAGTTGTCATGTGTGACTTTAACTTTCCAAATATTGATTGGAACCATTTTTAATTTGAATAGTTCGGATGGGGCTGTTTTTATCCAGTGTGTGCAGGAGGGTTTCCTCACACAATATGTGGATAGACCGACAAGAGGGGAGGCCACATTGGATTTGGTACTGGGTAATGAACCGGGCCAAGTGTTAGATTTGGTTGTGGGAGAGCACTTTGGAGATCGTGACCACAATTCGGTGACATTCATTATAGCAATGGAGAGGGATAGGAACATGCGGCAGGGCAAGGTTTATAACTGGGGGAAGGGTAATTACGATGCGATTAGGCAAGAATTGCGAAGCATAAGATGGAAACAGGAACTGTCAGGGATAGGCACAATTGAGATGTGGAGCTTGTTCAAGGAGTCCTTGATATGTATGACCCTGTCAGGCAGGGAGGAAATGGTCGAGTGAGGGAACCATGGTTTACAAAAGAGGTTGAATGTCTTGTCAAGAAGAAGAAGGGGGCTTATGTAAGGATGAGAAAACAAGGTTCAGTTAGGGTACTTGAGGGATACAAGATAGCTAGGAAAGAGCTCAAGGGCTTAGGCGAGCTAGGAGGGGGCATAAGAAGTCCTTGGCGGGTAGGATCAAGGAAAACCCCAAGGCATTTTACACTTATGTGAGGAATAAAAGAATGACCAAGGTGAAATTATGGCCGGTCAAGGACAGTAGTGGGAACATGTGCATGGAATCTGAAGATATAGGAGAGGCCCTAAATGAATACTTTTCTTCAGTGTTCACAAAGGAGAGGGGCCATGTTTCATGTTGTTAAGGAGGATAGTGCGATACAGGCTGGTAGACTGGAGGAGGTAGATATTCGGAAGGAAGATGTGTTAGAAATTTGAGAAGCCTGAGGATAGATAAGTCCCCTGGGCCTGATGGGATATACCCTAGGATTCTTTCGGAGGCGAGGGATGAGATTGCAGAGCCTTTGGCTTTGATCTTTATGTCCTCACTGTCTACAGGAATAGTGCCAGAAGACTGGAGAGAGGCGAATGTTGTCCCCTTGTTCAAGAAAGGGAATAGGTATAACCCTGGGAATTATAGGCCGGTTAGTCTCATTTTGGTCATCGGTAAATTATTGGAAAGGGTCCTGAGGGATAGGATTTATGATCATTTGGAAAGATACAGCTTAATCCAGGATAGTCAGCACATATTTGTGAGGGGCAAGTCTTGCCTCACAAGTTTGATTGTATTCTTTGAGGAGGTAACTAAGTACATAGATGAAGGTAGAGAAGTTGATGTCGTAGTCATGGATTTTAGTAAGGCGTTAGATAAGGTGCCCCATGGTCGGCTCATGCAGAATTTAAGGAGGCATGGCATAGAGGGAAATTTGGCCGATTGGATCAGTAACTGGCTCTCACATTGAAGACAGAGGATGGTGGTAGATGGGAAATTTTCATCCTGGAGCCCAGTCACCAGCGGTGTACCACAGGGATCAGTGCTGGGTCCTCTGCTATTTGTGATTTTTATCAATGACTTGGCTCCTGGAGTTGAAGGTTGGGTTAGTAAATTTGCCGATGGCACCAAGATTGGTGGAGTAGTGGATAATATGGAGGGCTGTTGCAGGCTGCAAAGAAACATTGATAGGATGCAGGGCTGGGCTGAAAAGTGGCAGATGGAGTTTAACCCGGATAAGTGTGAGGTGATTCATTTTGGTCGGACAAATTTGAATGCGGATTACAGGGTTAACGGCAGGGTTCTGAAGAATGTGGAGGAGCAGTGAGATCTCGGAGTTCATGTCCATAGATGTCTGAAAGTTGCCACCCAAGTGGATAGAGCCGTGAAGAAAGCCTATAGTGTGTTAGCATTTATTAACAGGGGGCTTGAGTTTAAGAGTAGTGAGGTTATGGTGCAACTGTACAAGACCTTGGTTAGACCACATTTGGAGTATTGTGTGCAGTTTTGGTCACCTCATTATAGGAAGGATGTGCAAGCATTGGAAAGGGTGCAAAGCAGATCTACCAGGATGCTGCCTGGATTGGAGAGTCGGTCTTATGAGGAAAGGTTGAGGGAGCTGGGCTTTTCTCATTGGAGCGAAGGAGGATTGAGGTGACTTAATTGAGGTGTATAAGATTATGAGAGGGATAGGTAGAGTGGACGTTCAGCGACTTTTTCCTCAGGTGGATGTAGCTGTTACAAGGGGGCATGACTGTAAGGTTCATGGTGGAAGATATAGGAGGGATGTCAGAGTTAGGTCCTTTACTCAGAGTGGTTAGGGTGTGGAACGCACTCCCAGCTATGGTAGTGGAGTCGGACCCATGTTAGATCCACCCAGAGTGGTGAATCTGTGGAATTCACTACCACAGAAAATAGTCAAGGCCAAAACGTTGTGTGATTTCAAGAAGGAATTAGATATAGCTCTTGGGGCTTAATGGATATGGGTGGGGGTTGGGGGAGAAAGACAGGGTTAGGGTACTGAACTTGATGACCAGCTACGATCATAATGAATGGTGGAGCAGGCTCGAATGGCCTCCTCCGGCTTGTATTTTCTATGTATATTGTTAAACTCAAGAAAACCTGTTCCATCGGATATTTTATGGTCACAACGTACAAACAATTCAGATACTCCTGAATTGGCAAGTATACCAAAAAAAAACTCTAGCGGAGTTACCATCTTCTTGTGGGCAAAGTGTCTCTTGTTTATACAAATTAAAAATATAAATACCCAAGAATGGTCACCGTCTGAATCTTTAATCTTGTTTATGTCTCTCCTCACAGAACTGATCTTTATTGCTAACATCTACTGATTTTATTGCAGGTTTCCAGCCTCTTCACTAACTGGGTGATTTCCACTTGCTGAATAATTTTTTTGTCTCCAATCTTGAATATATTTTAATAACTTAAAACGTTCCATGAAAATCCACTGGAGAGAGAGCGAGTGAGGGAGAGGCGGGATGATGAACGTCCTGCCGAGTTGCGTTGGCGGCAGTAGAGGCCTCCGGGCAGTCCGGGAGGGTTGGAAAGCTTGCTGCTGTGGGGGCTCCTGGGCAGACCGGGAGGTTGCCTGGGAGGATTGGGAACCTGATGGCAGTGGAGGCTCCCGGGTAGCCCGGGAGTGTTGGGAAGCTGGTGGGAGCGGAGGCTCCCAGGCGGCCCGGGAGGGTTGGGAAACTGGCGGCAGGGGAGGCTCCCGGGCGGGGTGGGAACCTGGCGGCAGGGGAGGCTCCCGGGCGGGGTGGGAACCTGGCGGCAGGGGAGGCTCCCGGGCGGGGTGGGAACCTGGCGGCAGGGGAGGCTCCCGGGCGGGGTGGGAACCTGGCGGCAGGGGAGGCTCCCGGGCGGGGTGGGAACCTGGCGGCAGGGGAGGCTCCCGGGCGGGGTGGGAACCTGGCGGCAGGGGAGGCTCCCGGGCGGGTTGGGAAGCGGACGGCAGTGGAGGCTCCCGGGTAGCCCGGGAGAGTTGGGAACCTGGCGGCAGTGGCGGCTCCCGGGCGGGGTGGGAACCTGGCGGCAGTGGAGGCTCCCGGGCGGGGTGGGAACCTGGCGGCAGGGGAGGCTCCCGGGCGGGGTGGGAACCTGGCGGCAGGGGAGGCTCCCGGGCGGGGTGGGAAGCGGACGGCAGTGGAGGCTCCCGGGTAGCCCGGGAGAGTTGGGAACCTGGCGGCAGTGGCGGCTCCCGGGCGGGGTGGGAACCTGGCGGCAGTGGAGGCTCCCGGGCGGGGTGGGAACCTGGCGGCAGGGGAGGCTCCCGGGCGGGGTGGGAACCTGGCGGCAGGGGAGGCTCCCGGGCGGGGTGGGAAGCGGACGGCAGTGGAGGCTCCCGGGTAGCCCGGGAGAGTTGGGAACCTGGCGGCAGTGGCAGGAAGATGGCGGACGGTGCGGACGGGGAGTGGTTTTGGCGGCAGCGCCTGGCCGACGGCCTCTACCTGATCCGGGAGCGTTTCTACGAGTCGGGGAACCGGGCGAACATGTGGCTGGTGCGGGGCTCGGAGCGGGACCTGGTGGTGGACGCCGGCCTGGGCCTCAGCAGCCTGCCCGAGTACCTGGAGCGGGCCGGCCTGACCGGCTCCCGCCCGCTGCTGGCGCTCGCCACCCACGTCCACTTCGACCACGCGGGCGGCCTGCACCACTTTCCGGCCGGCAGCGTGGCCGTGCACCGGGCCGAGGCCGCGGCCCTGTCCCGGGGCGACAACCTGGAGACGGTGACCTGGCTGAGCGGGAGCGAGGTGAGCCGCCCGCCGCCCCAGGCCGGCTGGACGGCCAGCAGCTACCGGGTGAGGGCCGTGCGGCCCGGCCGCCTGCTGGAGGACGGCGATGTGATCGAGCTGGGGGACCGGCGGCTCACCGTGCTCCACACCCCCGGACACTCCCGGGGCAGCATCTGCCTCCACGAGCCCGAGCGGGGCCTCCTGTTCAGCGGCGATACCGTGTACCAGGGCGCCCTGATTGACTGGCTCCCTCACTCCAACATCAACCACTACAAGGAGAGCTGCAGGAGGCTACTCCAGCTGCTGGACCAGGGGCTGGTCAGCACCGTGCTGCCCGGTCACTTCAACCCTTTCGGCCCGGACACCCTCCACGCCCTGGCTTCAGACTACATTGCCCAGGCTGGCCTCTGTCACAAGGTGGCAGCCAGTGCCATCAGCTGCGTGGCCAGCATCGCCCTACGTGCCAACAACCTCGGCAGGTGAACACCAGCTCAGGATTACTCTGGCACAAAACTCCAAACACTTCCAACCTATAGGACAGAGTACTGCATCTGTAAACCATCTACTTCTCTGCCCTGGAGAGTTAAAAACAGCTGAAGAATTGTAACTACTCTTCTGGAGGAGTAATGCCAGGAAATTCTGTTTGTTGCAGTAAATTGAGATTCTACTGACATTAGAAAGCATGAATCAAGCTCATCTCATTCGTACTGGAGATCAATTATGCATTTTAACAAAACGTATGGGGGTACAGGATCAAATTTGGGAAGGTGTGGTAAAATAAAGAGTACAGGCAAGGCAAGAGAGGAAGGTTTCTTGATTAATAAGTGGAACAGGGGGAGAATGGGGATGAGAAAAATAGCCATGATTGAATGGCGGAGCAGACTCGATGGGTTGAGTGGCCTAATTCTGCTCCTATGTCTTATGGTATTAATATGGGAAATGATAAACAGACCATGACATGAACGGACAGACTAAATGCAAGGGGCAAGGTTGAGAAGACGAGCCTTCATGAATAACTTCAGCCAGTGCAGGAATTGGACCCGCACCGCTAGCATCACGAACCAGCTCCCTAGCCAAGTGAGCTAAACCCATCACAGGATAGATAAGGGTATAAAAGTAAAGAAATAATGGCAGCTTGTCAGAAAGGTATGACGATTATCATGATGGATTTCAATCTACATGTAGACTGGAAAAATATGGACAAAGGTAGCCTAGGTGAGTAATTCAGAGAATGTTTTCAATGTTGTTTCTTCGGACAGCACCAACCAGTGATCAGGCGATACTAGACCTGCTGTTGACCAACGAGTTCGGATTAATGACCTCATAGGTACAGCAATCAGGATAAGATTGAATTTTATATTTGGTATGAAGGAAAGAAGAATGGGTCTATGATTAGTATTTTAAACTTAAATTAGGATAATTGAACGCATGAAAACAGAGCTAGCCAAAGGGAACTGGCAAATTAGCTTAAGGGATAGGTCAATAGAGATGCAGTAGCAGACTTTTAAAGGGATATTTCAGAATACAGAATAGATATATTCTGGCAAGGAAGAAATTCCAGCGGGGGTGGGGGGGAGGTCACCATCCGTGGATAACTGAAAAAGTTAAGTAAACTTAAAGAAAAAGCATATAATTACATAAAGGTGAGTGGCTGGTCAGAAGGTTGGACAGACTATATAAAACAGCAAAGAATGACAAAAAGATTATTAAGGTGGGAAAATTAGAGTATGAGAGAAAGCTGGTTGGAACTAAAGGCAGAATTTCCAGATATTAGAAAAAGATAAAGTGAATGTTGGTCCAATAGGAAGTGCCTCTGGGGAATTAATAATGACAGGTATTTTGCATTGCTTTTAACTATAGAGGCTGGTTTATTGGGGCTGGTTTATTGGGGCTGGTTTATTGGGGCTGGTTTAGCACAGTGGACTAACAGCTGGCTTGCATTGCAGAACAAGACCAGCAGCATGGGTTCAATTCCCGTACCGGCCTCCACAAAAAGGCGCCGGAATGTGGCAACTCGGGGCTTTTCACAGTAACTTCATTTGAAGCCGCCTTGTGACAATGAGCGATTTTCATAAGGGACCAGCGATAGATGGAGATTGACAAAGATGTGGACAGAAACAAAAGGAATGTACATGGGGGTGATTAAGGCGAAGAAGGGTACAGATAATGGCAGATAAAGAGAATAGAATGTGTGAATGGCAGAAGAAAAGTGAGTAGAGCAGCATGACGGCTAAGTGGTTAGCACTGCTGCCTCACAGCTCCATGGACCTGGGTTTAATCCCAGCCTCAGGTGACTGTGTGGAGTTTGCACTTTCTCCCCGTGTCTGCGTGGGTTTCCTCCGGGTGTTCCGGTTTCCTCCCACAGTCCAAAGATGTGCAGGTTAGGTGGATTGGCCATGATAAATTGCCCCTCCCTGTCCAAAAGGTTATGTGGGGTTACAGGGATAGGGTGGAGGTGTGGGCTTAAGTAGGGTGCTCTTTCCAAGGGCCAGTGCAGACTTGATGGGCTGAATGGTCTCCTTCTGCACTGTAAATTCTTTGATTCTAGTGTGGGCAACTAGAACAGATGGCCCAAGAGGGACAATGGTGAGGGGAAAATAGATCAGTGGAAGAAATGGAAATAAATGGATGGAGATAAAAATGGGGTGAAGGTGGAGGAGAGAGTTTACAGTCTGAAGTTGTTGAACTCATTGTTAAGTCCGGAAGGCTGGAATGTGCCTAATCGGAAGAGGAGGTGCTGTTCCCCTAGTTTGCGATGAGCTTCACTGGAACATTGCAGCAGGCCAAGAACGGACATGTGGACGTGAGAGCAGGACTGGGAGTTGAAATGGCAACAGGAAGGTCTGGGTCCTGCTTGCGGACGGACCGGAGGTGTTCTGCAAAGCGGTCACCCAGTCTGCGTTTAGTCTCGCCAATGTAGAGCAGACCGCATTGGGAGAAGGGAATACAATAGACCAGAATGAAGGAAGTGCTGCCTCACTTGAAAAGAGTGTTTGGGATGGTGAGCAGGGAGGAGGTAAAGGGGCAGGTGTTGCACTGTCTGCGATTGCATGGGAAGGTGCCGTGGGAAGAGGGTGAGGTGTTGGGGGTGATGGAGGAGTGGACCAGGTTATCCCGGAGGGAACAGTCCTTGCGAAATGCTGACGGGGGTGTGACGGGACGATGTGTTTGGTGGTGGAATCATGCAGGAGATAGCGGAGGACACAGTGGATGAGGAACCACGATTACGGAAGAATGAAGACATGTCAGCAGCACCGTTTTGGAAAGTGGCATCATCGGGACAGATGTGATAATAACATAAGCATAATAACAATGTGTTTTCAATGTCATATTTATTTCTCTAGGTTTTAAGTTTTGAACAAGTATTAGTTACCAGCTAGGAACTCAATTTACGTTTGCCGTCCCTTTTGCAGATTAATTGAACACATTTACAAGATGGGACTGCTTAAATTTTATGAACATTGCTTTCGACTCTCTCCCCTGCAGTCAATGTAAAGACATTACTCAGGCATTAATACACTCAAATTTCCATCATAAATCCCACATCCACAAGAAGTAAAAGCTAGGTTTTCTTGTTACACCCACCAGTGCCAGCATAACAAACTCTCGTAGGCAGTTTCCATTGTAATGTAAATAAATGCTGCCACAGTACCCAAAGACCATACTCTCCCCTTTGAGCGTTGACTGATGGTGATTTAACCCGAGGGTCACCACAAGGTTCATGGATAACCTCAGCTGGCACGGGAATTGAACCCACGCTGTTGGCATCGGTCCACATCACGAACCAGCTATCCAGCCAACTGAGCTAACCGACCCACAATGTGGAATGCAGGAAGTGCATATTAACACAAGACTGTTTTATACAATTGGGAAGATCGGAGCAGTAATAGGCCATTCGGCCCTTCGAGCCTGCTCTGCAATTCTATAAGATTATAGCAGACCTAGTTGTCGTCTCAGAAATTTAAAAGAAATATATTAAGAGATATAAACATCAGGTCATCCAAACCTTTTGATTAAACCCGAGCCTCATTAGGTCCAGTTGCTCAATATGCTGAGCGTGCCAGATTAGGACTGACTTGGTGCTCCTCACGGTGAAAATACTTCCTGGGTAGGTTCACATAAGAGTTGGCCAAAAGCCATGGAAGTACAGTATTCCATATCCACAGAATCCCGACAGTGCCGAATGAGGCCATTCGTCCCATCAAGTCTGCACCAACCCTCTGAAAGAACACTCCACCCAGTCCCAATTTCCCCGTCCAATCTCCGTGACCCCAACTAATCTACATATCTTTGGAGACCAAGGGGCAATTTAGCATGGCCAACCCACCGAACCTGCACATCTTTTGACTGGGAGGAAAGCGGAGCACCCGGAGAAAACCCACGCAGACATGGGGAGAAAGTGCAGACTCCAGACAGACAGTCACTCAAGGCCAGAATTGAACCCAGGTCCTGGCACCATGAGGCAGCAGTGCTAACCACTGGGCCAGCATGCCGCCCATTCAGGTACACCACTGTGCTGTTAGGGAGGAGTTCTAGCATTTTGACCGAACACTGTGAAGGATCATCAATATATTTCCAAGTGAGTGGCTTGGAGGGAAACCTCCAGCTGGTGGTGTTAACAGGTATCTGCTGGACTTGTCCATCTCAAAGGCAGTGATCATGGGTTTAGAAGGTGCTGCTTAAGAAGACTTGATGCGTTTCTGCAGTGCATCTTGTTGATGGTACACATGGCTGCTACTGTGCGTCGGTGGTGGAGGGGGTGAATGTGGAAGGGGTGCAATCAAGTGGGCTTTGTCCTGGATGGTGTCAAGCATCTGGAGTGTTGTTGGAGCTGCACTCATCCAGGCAAATGGAGAGTATTCCATTACACTCCTGACTTGTGCCTTATAGATGTTGGACAGGCTTTGTGGAGTCAGGCGAGTTACTCACCGCAGGATTCCCAGCCTCTGACCTGCTCTTGCAGCCACAGTATTAATATGGCTAGTCCAGTTCAGTTTCTGATCAATCGTAACCCCCCAGGATGTTGATAGTGAGGGATTCAGTGATGGTAATGCAATTGAATGTCACGGTGCAATGGTTTGATTCTCTTATTGGTGATGGCCATTGCCTGGCACTTGTGTGGCGCAAATGTTACTTATCACTTGTCAGCCCAAGCCTGAATATTGTCCAGGTCTTGCTGCATTTGAACATGGACTGCTTCAGTGTCTGAGGAGTGGCGAATGGTACCGAACATTGTGCAGGCATCAGTGAACATCTCCACATCTGACCTTAAGCTGGAAGGCAGGTCTTTAATTCAGTCTTTCATGAGATGTGGGTGTGAGATGCTAGGTCAGCATTTTATTGCCCATTCCCATCAAAAAGGTGATTGTGAACCACCTACTGCCTGTTCTACCCACATTGAGATCAATTATGTCAACACAGAGCAAGGATCAACCCTCTGTGCTGGACGTTAGTCATTTTCCAATTTTCTCTCTTCCTGCTTTTGAATAGGATTGATGCAATATAACACCACCACCTGGAAGTTCCCCTCCAAGCCACTCACCATTCCGACTTGGAAATATATTGCTGTTCCTTCACCTTCACTGTGTCAAAACCCTGGAACTCCCTCCCTGACCTGATAACTGTTCCCAGTGTTTTCTTTTTTATTTCGGATTTCCAGCATCTGCAATATTTTGCTTCTGTGGTGGTGGCCACTCGGTTTATATCCACCTCAGAGAGGAAGTCCCAGTGAGACAATAATTACTTCCAGATGTAGGAAGGGAGAAGATAAAAACTTAAAAATAGATAACACAAACAATGTTAATCCTCACCTCTGGGTCGAGGAAGAGATGGCAATGGGCAGGCTTCCCATCTCTTCCAGCACGGCCAATCTCTTGCACGTAGTTCTCGAAGCCCTTTGGCATATTATAGTGCACGATTCCTCGGACGTCTGACTTATCCAATCCCATGCCAAATGCCACCGTTGCCACCACAATACGCAGTTGACCACTCATGAAGTTGTTCTGAATTCTCCTTCGCTGACTAGCTGACATTCCAGCGTGGTAGCAATCAGCAATCCACTTTAAAGGCCGCCTCACCTTCTTTCTAGCTGTTTTTTTTTTTTGCGGAGAAATATGAAAAGAAAATTGTCAGTTTAGAATATTTTCCCCAACCTAAACAAATCTCACGTGAACATCCTTCTCTTATGCCAGCTAAAGCAACTTCTAGATCAAGAAAAATTAATTTCACTCGTCAGCTGATGAATACATTGCCAAGGCCGGCAATGAACCACACCAACGAACCAGCTGGTACTGTTTCAGCTGCTCTGGGGAAGAGTGGCAGATCGAGTTAGAAACGGCATCGGGACTAAGGAATAGAATCACAGAATTTACAGTGCAGGAGGCCATTCGGCCCATTGAGTCTGCACCGGCCCTTGGAAAGAGCACACTACCCAAGCCCACACCCCCACCCTATCCCCATAACCCAGTGACCCCACCCCACCTTTTTTTGGACACAAAGGGCAATTGGGGCCGATCCCCCTAACCTGCACATCTTTGGACTGTGGGAGGAAACCGGAGCACCCGGAGGAAACCCACGCAGGCACAGGGAGGTTGTGCAGATTCGCACAGACAATGACCCAAGCCGGGAATCGAACTTGGGACCCTGGAGCTGTGAAGCAATTGTGCTAACTACTATGCTGCCCAAGAAGGAGTTACTGCAACTGCGTGATCTTTGCGGTTAAGAACGCAAGTCCATAGCAAAGTTAAATACAAAGTCCGCCAAGCTGATCCTACCTCCCCTGCCCTCCCCATCTAACAAAATTCGAAACTGCCTTGAGTATTGCTGAAAAGAGAGACAAGTTTTTCCACCTTGCACTCATCAGGACAAACGCCAGAACGCCAAATTTCAAATGTTTATGAAGATGTATACGACAGAAAAGGGTGCTGGTTGGTTGGCAAGTTGACTGTGACTGGCAGAAGAGTTGCTATGGAGAAAGCAATGCAGAACTATAGGCTAAGCTCCCTAGTAATTTGAAAAAGGGTGTAAGGTCTGAACATATTTCTTCTGTTTGCAGAGAACAGGTCCCTGCGTATGAATGTACGGCGCTTCTAATGAACGTAAATGAGCCACACTTCCGAGTCCGACTGATTATGAAAATGAAATGAAATGAAAATCACTTATTGTCACAAGTAGGCTTCAAATGAAGTTACTGTGAAAAGCCCCTAGTCGCCACATTCCGGCGCCTGTTCGGGGAGGCTGTTACGGGAATCGAACCGTGCTGCTGGCCTGCCTTGGTCTGCTTTCAAAGCCAGTGATTTAGCCCTGTGCTAAACAGCCCCTTAAATTGGCGGTTAGTACTTGGCCATGGCAACACCTCAGCCAGAGTCAATTTGCTAACCAATCAGCACCCTTTCCTTCTGTGGTATAAATTCTGACTGTTTGAAATTTAGCATTTTTGTGTTTGTCCTTCTGAGTACAAGATCAGAAACATCAACAACATTTCTCGCTTTGGAGCAAAAGTTAACTTGCCTCTTTAGTGCTTCCAGAAATATTTCTCCTATTAGGGGAGACAGTGGCGTAGTGGTATTGTCACTGGTCTAGTAATCCAGAGACCCAGGGTAATGCACTGGGGTCCCGGGTTCGAATCTCACCATGGCAGATAAAATAAAAATCTGGAATTATAAGTCTAATAACGATCATGAAACCATTGCCAATTGTCATGAAACCATTGCCATCTGGTTCACTAATGTCCTTCAGGGAAGGAAATCTGACGCCCGTACCTAGTCCTACATGTGACTCCAGACCCAGAGAAGCATTGTGATTGTCTCTCAACTCTGGAATGACCTTGCACGTCACTCAGTTCAAGGGCAATTAGGAATGGGCAACAAATGCTGGCCCACATCCCAGGGACGAAAAAAAAACACCCTACCAGTCTGCGAGGTACTTAACACCCAGAATGGTTACAGCACAGCAGGCAGCCATTCCGTCCCTGGCATCCATCTCTCTACCAGAGCAACTCAGCTCGTCCCACTCATCTGCCCCTTCTCCATAGTTCGTAAAGTTTTCAGGTGCTTATACAATTCAGATTTAAATTTTTCAATTGAATCCAACTCTACTCGCCGGATCATGAACACTTGTTGCAAAATTATTTGATTGAATTCTTTAAGGAGGTAACTAAGTGTGCAGATGAAGGTAGAGCAGTTGATGTCGTATACATGGATTTTAGTAAGGAGTTTGATAAGGTTCCCCATGGTCGGCTCATGAAGAAAGTAAGGAGGTGTGGGATAGAGGGAAATTTGGCCAATTGGATAAGTAACTGACTCACATAGAAGACAGAGAGTGGTGGTGGATGGAAAAGTTTCAGATTGGAGACCAGTTACCAGCGGTGTACCACAGGGTCCTCTGCTATTTGTGATTTTTATCAATGACTTGGAGGAGGGGGCTGAAGGGTGGGTCAGTAAATTTGCTGATGACACCGAGATTGGTGGAGTAGTGGATGAGGTGGAGGGCTATTGTAGGCTGCAAAGAGTCATTGATAGGATGCAGAGCTGGGCCGAAAAATGGCAGATGGAGTTTAACCCTGATAAGTGAGAGGTGATTCATTTTGGTAGGAAAAATGTGAATGCGGATTACAGGGTCAACGGCAGGGTTCTGAGGAATGTGGAGGAACAGCGAGATCTTGGGGTTCATGACCACAGATCTCTGAAGGTTGCCACTCAAGTGGATAGAGCCGTGAAGAAGGCTTATAGTATGGTAGCGTTTATTAACAGGGGGCTTGAGTTTAAGAGCCACGGGGTAATGCTGCAACTATACATGACCCTGGTGAGACCACATTTGGAGTATTGTGTGCAGGTCTGGTCACCTCATTATAGGAAGGATGTGGAAGCATTGGAAAGGGCGCAAAGGAGATTTACCACGATGCTGCCTGGTTTGCAGGATAGGTCTTGAGAGGAAAGGTTGAGGGAGCTCGGGCTTTTCTCTTTGGAGCGAAGGAGGATGACAGGCGACTTAATAGAGGTTTATAAGATGTTGAGGGGAATAGACAGAGTGGACGTTCAGAGACCATTTCCTCGGGTGGATGTAGCTGTTACAAGGGGTCATAACTATAAGATTCAGGGTGGGAGATATAGGAGGGATGTCCGAGGTAGGTTCTTTACTCAGAGAGTGGTTAGGATGTGGAATGGACTGCCTGCTGTGATAGTGGAGTCGGACACTTTAGGAACTTTCAAGCGGTTATTGGATAGGCACGTGGAGCTCACCAGAATGACAGGGAGTGGGATAGCTTGATCTTGGTTTCGGACAATGCTCGGCACAACATCGAGGGCCGAAGGGCCTGTTCTGTGCTGTACTGTTCTATGTTCTAAAAAAGATTTTCCTTGTGTCGTCGTTATTTCTTTACCATTCACTTTAAATTGATGTCCCCTGGCTCACAACTTTTCTTCCAGTGGGAGGTTCTTTAGTGCTCCCTGACATGTTGAACTTTTCAATGAGCTAATACTGGTGTCCCCGTGTTGTACAGTCCAGATTTAACCTGGAATAGTGCTCCAGGTGAATGGATTCCAGTTGGTATTTTGCATACATGTAAATATTCCTCTCTCATTCTCACTTCTTTCCAGACTGACTCCATAACTTAGTAAGACAATGCATTCCAAGCATTGTCTGGCATCTTTGAATCGGTCTATATATATGTTTCTGGAACATACCTCTTCATTCACCTGAGGAAGGAGCAGCGCTCCGAAAGCTAGTGACATCAAAACAAACCTGTTGGACTTTAACCTGGTGTTGTAAGACTTCTTACTGTGCTCACCCCAGTCCAACGCCGGCATCTCCATATCATCCATTCCATAACACCAGAGATCAGCTTTGTCTTTTTTTCACTCATTGTTAACAAATTTCTCAATGGAGTATTTCAACAGCTACCAGGTCCCTAATTTACACATTTAAAGGACCCAGTTCTTGCTTTAGGCATACATTGTGGCATACAAATTTAGTAGCGAGACCATGGCTATGCAAACTGGGCACAGGTTGTTCCAGTACTAAAGCCATAAGCTTTACAGCCATATTATGCTCAAATATCAGGTGCAAAGCATTTCAATTTCCACGGCAAACAATTCATTTTAAACATCATTTCAAAATCTAGGTTTTCTGCCACTTCTCCCCCCCCCCACCCCCCCCCCCCCACAGTATACCCTGCTCACCCATGGCTCCCCCCCCCCCCCCCACAGTATACCCTGCTCACCCATGGCTCCCCCCCACCCCACAGTATACCTTGCTCACCCATGGCTCCCCCCCCACAGTATACCCTGCTCACCCATGGCTCCCCCCCCCCCCCCACAGTATACCCTGCTCACCCATGGCTTCACCCCCCCCCCCCACAGTATACCCTGCTCACCCATGGCTTCACCCCCCCCCCCCCCCCCCCACAGTATACCCTGCTCACCCATGGCTTTCTTTCTTTTTGCGAGGATTTCTTCAGCGGTATCCTCCTCCTTGCTTAGTTCTGGTGGTAGCTCCTTTAGTGTAACTCCCTGAAGGCATGTCCGAAGCAAGGCTGCGATACGGGCCGTCTCCTCTCTCCGGGTGCAGTAGACAATAATGGAATCCAAGGAGGCAAACCGATCACCTTGGATCAAAGTTACAAGACCCTGGGCAAGTATACAGTTAAAGAATTTACTGAAAACCAGTACACAGATTTTAAAAACATCACAAAGAGCCGATGTTCTGACAGATAACATCTCAGAGACCCTCAGATATAGAAGCAGAATTTGACCATTCGGCCCATTGAATCTGCTGCCCCATTCAATGAGATCATGACTAATCAGAATTGATAATCCTTAACTCTTCTTTCCCGCCTTATTCCTATAACCCTTGATTCCTTTACTGATTTAAAAATCTGTATCCATAGGATCACCATTGGTTGCAAACCACAAACTATCATTTTTTTTACGATTCATAGATGTTTCCAGTACAGATGGAGGCCATTCAGCCCATCATGCACGCCGATCAACACGGATCTGATGACAATAATCCTTTTTCCAGCGCTTGGCCCATAATCCTGGAGGTTATGGTAGCACAAGTGATATCTACATACTGAACTGTTATGGGAGTTTCTGACTCAACCACCTACTGAGGAAAACGTTTCTCCTCAACTCCCCTCTCACCTTCTACCTCTTACCTTCAATCCATGTCCCCTGGTTATCGACACCTCCACTAGGGGGAAAGGTGGTTTCCTATCCACACTATCTATGCCCCTCAATCTCATACATCTCTATCAGATCCCCCCTCAATCTTCACTGCTCCAAGGAAAACAGCCCATCCAATCTCTCCTCATAGCTCAGACCCTTCAACCCAGGCAGCATCCTGGTAAATCTTCTCTGCACTCCTGTGCAACCACATCCTATAATGTGGTGATCAGAACTGCACACAATACTCCAGTTGTGGCCTAACTAGTGTTTTATACAGTTCCAGCATGACCTTCCTGCTCGTGTTCTATGCCTCGGCTAATAAAGGCAAGTATCCCATATGTCTCTTTAACCATCTTCTCTACCTGTCCTGCCATTTTTAGGAATCTGTGGATATGCACCCCAAAGTCCCTCTGATCGTCAGTATCTTCCAGGGTCCTACCATTCATAGTGTAATCATTTGTCTTGTTAGCCCTCCACAGATGCATTACCTCATACTTTTCCAGGTTGAACTCCTGTCCTTTCACTTGTCACTGGCTTAAAATCCTGGGATATCCTCGCTAACCGTGCTCTATATACCAACAATACCGCAACTACTGCAGTTCAAGGAGGCAGCTCACCACCACTTACTCAAGGACAATTAGAGATGTGCAATAAATGCTGGCCTAGCCAGTGATGTCCGTTTCATGTTAACAAATAAAAAACAATTGTATGGTCTCCCGGTTCACAAGACGTTGCGTTTATTTTACGACGGGGCCTGTGTTCTCAACCACACGTGATTGCAAGTTTATGTGCAGTCACCAGCAAGAACCAGGTGGTTTTCTCTCTCACTCCCTCTTGTGTGTTATTAACAGCCTGATCAGGCCTTTACCTGGTCCCTGTCTCGATCTGTAGACACGCTCAGGAACAAATTAGCTGGTATGTCTGCAGAACGTACAGCTATTCCTTCCGCCTCCTGGATCTCGAGGTGATGTGCGATGTTCTGGGCTGTTGAGAGTGTGGCAGTGGCCGTCAATCCTAGCAGGCATTTCACTCCCAAACGTTCCTTCAGGACCTGCACATCAAACAAATTGATCCACTGATGTAAACATTAAAAAGCTACAAAGTGCTCTCTGGTGTTATTGACATTCATAATTGAAACTGAAAATGTTAATCCACTGGTTGATGACCTGAAATAACTGCGGAAAGAGACAATTTATTCAGCCTAACTGACAACACCAGGCAAC
Organism: Scyliorhinus torazame; assembly: GCF_047496885.1. Classification (NCBI taxonomy): domain Eukaryota; kingdom Metazoa; phylum Chordata; class Chondrichthyes; order Carcharhiniformes; family Scyliorhinidae; genus Scyliorhinus; species Scyliorhinus torazame. The sequence continues at coordinate 23,097,090 of NC_092712.1, forward strand.
ATTCTTCAGTGTGTGACTTTAGCATACTTTTTTTTTGTTTAAATTCTCACAATAACTGCCCCCCACATTTTGAAATAACTGACTGATGATAGGGTACAGTTCCATTGGCGCTGTCTATCCTCTGATACCTGTTTAAGTGTCTGGAAGAAACGGTTTCTCTATCTATATGATCAAGTCCATTATCACATCAAAAATCTTGATCAGATTAGATCACCCTTCTAAATCCGCTTAAATCAAATGTCCTTCTAATTTCATAGAATCATAGAATTTACAGTGCAGGAGGCGGCCATTCGGCCCATCAAGTCTGCACCAGCCCTTGGAAAGAACACCCCACCCTAGCCCACGCCTCCACCCTATCCCTGTAACTCAGTAACCCCACCTAATCTTTTTTGGTTTACTAAGGTCAATTTAGCACGGCCAATCTACCTAACCTGCACATTTTTGGACTGTGGGAGGAAACCGGAGGAAACTCACGCAGACACGGGGAGAACGTGCAGACTGCACAGTGACCCAAGCTGGGACTCAAACCTGGGACCCTGGAGCTGTGAAGCAACTGTGCTAACCATTGTGCTACCATGCTGTCCCTTTAATTGATTAATCCCTGGTATAATTCTCATGTAATCAGTCAGGAGCTGAAAAAAATCCAGAGATAAAAACAGGAAACGCTGGAAAGAGAGAGCAGGTCAATCAGAATCTGTGGAGATAAACAGTGTTAATGCTTCACATCAATGAGATTTCATCGGGTCATCGACCTAAAACGTTAGCTACAGCAGCACCTCAGCACCAATCCCTTTGAGGCAATGCACAACATTTATCAGATGTTTTGATTACTTATCGTACAATTCAGTTGGTAAAGTGTGGTGTGGCGTTGCTGGAGTGCACCACTCAGAAAACTGCAAGGTTCAAATTGGATGTGTGCCATGCTGGCTCATACAACCTGCCTGGGGGGCACTCGGGAGCTCATTACTGGCAGGAGTGGCTGAGAATCATCCAGGGTTTCTGCTGCTTATTGCTAGCTAGTGAATCCTTCAGGAAAATGCATCAGAGTGAAAATTGAGTAGGCCAACAATGTAATGTCCATCATAGTAAACAAACTCAGTTACGGTCCATCTTGAATAGGACAAGGGCCACACACTCCGCATTTTCGGGGGGGGGGGGACTGAAAAAGTAATTAGATGTCCAATTGAAATCTGATTATTTCCCTCAAGCCAAGTCTGATCACAGCTACATTGCATGAATCTAAAACAAGTCACCACTGAGCTGCTCCTCCCTTACCTTGCACAGACGGAGGTAGCATGGTCTGAAGTTGTGCGACCATTCCGAGACACAGTGCGCCTCATCGATACAAGCAAAAGCCACAGGGGGAAGCTCACGTGCAGGCGGGAGACAGCTTGCTCCAGCCCACCCACCACCCACGAGCGCCTCTGGGGAGAGCAACAGCACATGGACCTTACCTTCTTTTACCTGTGGATTCAAAGGCAAACACATGAATTGGAAGAAATCTGTGGATTTAAAGGCAAACATATGAACTGGAAGAATAATAATCTTTTATTATTGTCACAAGTAGGTTTTCATTAACACTGCTATGAAGTTACTGTGAAAATCCCCTAGTCGTCACAGTCCGGCGCCTGTTCGGCTGCAGGGAGGGGGGGTGGGGTGAACACATCCAGGTGAATTTCCAGAGTATTCCACCATTCTCTATAGTTGTGCCTTTGGGGAGTCAGCAGACTGTCATTCCCTGCAGAATTCCCAGTTTCGGACATACTGGTCGAGTTGAGTTTCTGGTAAATGGTGACCCACAGGACTTTGAAGGGGGGGGGGTTATGGACAAAAGGCGAAACTAACACTGGACGACAGAAATCTCAGAATCAAAAGTTCTCACTGTTCAAAGGCAAGAGACTGCAAAACTATAAAATTAGGATTTTTTGATAGTTCTGAGAAGTTAACATTTGCAAGGAGTAACGTCATCTAAAATTACCCACGTGCTAGGCACACAACATATTTCAACAGGACATATTTTACAAACCAAGATTTCTTTGAAGAAGTGCTCATGAAATACCAGCAAAGTCTCCCTTCAGAATCAGTATTCAGCAGGCTTGCAGTGGAGTCACTATTTACTGCCATGCTGAGGTCAGGATTGTCACTGGGGGAGGGGAACAGGGTGGATTTAGTAACTAAATTCAATCGTTGCAGGGAAGGATTGGGGGGGGGGGGGGGGGGGGCGGACGGGGGGACTCTTGCTGTTCAATTGTTATTCTGTGTTTTTGTAGGTTTTGTACTAAAATTGTTAAACATTTTAATGGATATATTTCCAAAAGAAAAAGGATTGCCACTAGATCTAAAAGCAATTTACTGCAGATGCCGGAATCTGAAACCAAAGAGAAAATGCTGGAAAATCTCAGCAGGTCTGGCAGCATCTGTAGGGAGAGAAAAGAGCTGACGTTTTGAGTCCAGATGACCCTTTTAGATGCTGCCAGACCTGCTGAGATTTTCCAGCATTTTCTCTTTGGTTGCCACTGATCTGAATGTTTACATTTAAATGGTACTGGCTGGCAAAATGAACCTTTTCTCCGGGTTGCATGTTATAACTGACACCAATGTATACAGAGTGACAGAAATAACAGCGATTCTTCCCATGCAAGACAAATCAGAAAAATAAATCACTTGGGTACTGCCTGAAAGGGTGGTGGGAGCAGCTTCAACATTAACTCCCAGAAAAGGAACTGAATACCTGAAGTCGTATTTGGAGGGTGAGAGGGGCGTTGAACTAATTTGATAACTCGTTCAAAGGGCCAGGACCGGCACAATGAGCTGGTTGGCTTCATTCTGTATTACGACGTTTGGGCAGCACGGTAGCATTGTGGATAGCACAATTGCTTCACAGCTCCAGGGTCCTAGGTTCGATTTCGGCTTGGGTCACTGTCTGTGCGGAGTCTGCACATCCTCCCCGTGCGTGCGTGGGTTTCCTCCGGGTGCTCCGGTTTCCTCCCACAGTCCAAAGATGTGGTTAGGTGGATTGGCCATGATAAATTGCCCTTAGTGTCCAAAATTGCCCCTTGGTGTTGGGTGGGGTTACTGGGTTATGGGGATAGGGTGGGGTGTTGACCTTGGCTAGGGTGATCGTTCCAAGCGCCGGTGCAGGCTCGTTGGGCCAAATGGCCTCCTTCTGCACTGTAAATTCTATGATATACAGGTCAAAGAACATGTGTAGAGGTTGGTTTGCTGTTCCCCCATATCCATGGACCACAATGAACTACAGCTTTCAGCTAACCTTTGCAATAGCTGCTTCTCTCTGTGCCCTGGTCATACTGGAATGGATACAAACTGCCTTCAGGTTGGAAGGAAGCCCCGATACCTGTAAGAAACATACAAGATAAATATGCAAAGTCAAGTGATTTCGCAACAATCTGATATCTAGGCTCAACTCTAAAGGGGCTGCAGGAGCAGAGGGACCTAGGGGTATATGTGTGCAGAACACTGAAGATGGCAGGACAAGTTGTGGGTATGGCATCCTAGGCTTTATAAAGAGTACAAAAGCAAGGGGGGCATATTGAATCTGTACAAAACACTAATTAGGCTCAGAGTATTATGTCCAGTTCAGGGCAAGATGTGAAGACATTGGGGAAGGTGCAGAAAGAGTAATGAGAATGGTTCCAGAGATGAGGTACCTCAGTAACTGGATCTAAGCTCGGACAAAAGAAGATAGAGAAAAGAATTTGATAACGGTATTCAAAATTATGAGGGGTAAGGGCAGCACGGTGGTGCAGGGTAGCACTGCTGCCTCACAGCGCCGAGGTCCCAGGTTCGATCCAAGCTCTGGGTCACTCTCCGTGTGGTGTTTGTACATTCTCCCCATGTTTGCGTGGGTTTCGCCCCCATAACCCAAAGATGTGCAGGGTAGGTGGAAATTGCCCCTTAATTGGAAAAAATGAATTGGGCACTCTAAATTTTAAAAAAAATTATGAGGGGTCAGAACAGAGAAGGTCAGGAGAAACTGCTCTCATCGATGGAAGGATTGAGAACGAGAAGACAAGTGTTTTTCACACAGCAAGTGGGTAGAATCCAGAATGCACTGCCCGAGAGGGTTAAGGCAGGGTCAATCGAGAAACTCAAATGGGAGCTGATTTATCGGAAAGGGAAGACTGTGCAGGGCTACTGGGAGAAGACAGGATGGGGGCATCTGGCATGAAGTGAATTGCTCTTACAGAGAACCAGCCTGGGGAAAGCGGGCAGCATAATCAAAGACCCCTCCCACCCAGCTTACGCACGCTTCCAACTTCTTCCATCGGGCAGGAGATACAAATGTCTGAGAACACGCACAAACAGACTCAAAAACAGCTGCTTCCCCGCTGTTACCAGACTCCTAAATGACAGTCTTATGGACTGGCCTGATTAACACTACACCCGTGTGCTTCACCCAATGCCGGTGTTATGTAGTCACATTGTGGACCTTGTGTTGCCTATTATGTACTTAATTATCTGCTCGCAGAAAGATATTTTTCACTGTACCTCAGTACACGTGACAATAAACAAAATCAAATCAGACACAATGGTCTCCTTCTGCACTATTTAATGATTCTAACTCAAATTCTTGCACTGCATATGGTTTGTGATTTCTCTGATACACAAGACATCAATGCACAGTTCGACAGCATTTTCATAGCTTCAGGACGTCCCAAAGCGCTTCACAGCCACATCCAAGTATTTTTGTAATTCTGATTTTATATTCTTTTCATGAGATGTGGGCATCACTGACTAGATGTTGCCCATCCTGAAAGCCCTTGAATAGGTAGGTGGTGGTGAGTCGCCTTTTTAAACTCCAGTCCACCCACAGGGAGTGCCAGGATTTTGACCCAACGACTGTGAAGGAACGGCAATATCATTCCAAGTCAGGATGGTGAGTGACTTGGAGGGGAATTTGCAGGGGGTGGTGTTCCCATGCTTCGCTGTCCTTGTCCATCAAGTAAGGATGCGTCGGTGGTACACACGGCTGCCACCGTGCACTGGTGGTGCAGGGAGTGAATGTTTAAGGTGGTGGATGGGGTGTAGATCAAGCGGGTTGCTTTGTCCTGGATGGTGTTGGAGCTGCACTCATCCAGGCAAGTGGACAGTATTCCATCATACCCCCAGCTAGTGCCTTTTAAGATGTTGGGCAGGCTTTGGGAATCAGGAGCGGAATTATGAGTCACAGAACTCCCAGTCTGGTCTGTTCTTGTACTCTCAATACTCATATAGCTGGTACAGACCAGTTCAGTTCATGGCCAATGATATGAAATGAACTGAAATGAAAATCGCTTATTGTCACAAGTAGGCTTCAAATGAAGTTAGTGAAAAGCCCCTAGTCGCCACATTCCGGCGCCTGTTCGGGGAGGCTGTTACGGGAATTGAACCGTGCTGCTGGCTTGCCTTGGTCTGCTTTCAAAGCCAGCGATTTAGCCCTGTGCTAAACAGCCCACCTTCGGAGGGTAACCCCCTCGGATGGTGATGGTGGGGATTCAGTGATGTAGTTAATGTTGTAAGGTTGTAAACGTGGCAGCCAATCGGTGTTCAGCAAAATCCCACAAACAACAATGAGGAAAATGACCAGATATTTCCCTCTTGATGAAAGAACTTTGACAGATGCTGTCTGAATTGCCGAGCATTTCCTGTTTATATTTGAGATTTCCAATACTTTGTATAGATTTAGTGACTTTAATGAAGGACAAATAGTGGCACCAACAACTCACACAGAATGCTAATAGTTTAAGTCTGTGATTGAGGAGCACTTGAAAGGGGACTGTTACATCACATAGCATGGGGACGAAATGTTCACCATTATTTGTCTAGTTAACAGACTGAACAGAACTGGAGTCTCAACTGATTCTTTTGGGTTTTACTAACAGGTGCTGTGTTTTTTTTTTTTTAAATTTGAGAACACAGCCAGGGCTACTGCTTAAAAACTAACAGGCATAAAAAAAATAGAAAAAAGGAAACTGTGAACTTCACCTGGTCATCCATCAGTGAGACGAGAGGTGAAATCACCAAGGTGATGCACTTTGACCTCTTGGCATACAGGTATGCAGGTAATTGGTAGCAAAATGATTTCCCCATTCCAGTGGAGAGCACAACCAGAGTAGAAAGACCTAGTTTGAAGAGAACAGAGCAGACACCATATGAGAGGTCAGAAACCTCTCTAAGTATTACATTCAACAACAACTTTGCTTAAGGAAGCCACTTTATGTGATGTTGGGGGGGGGGGGAAGAGATCATAGAATTTACAGTGCAGGAAACCATTTGGTCCATCGAGTCTGTACCGGTCCTTGGAAAGAGCACCCTACTCAAGCCACACCTCCACCCTATCCCCGTAACTCCACCTAACCATTTTGACACTAAGGGGTAATTTAACATGGCCAATCCACCTAACCTGCACATCTTTGGACTGTGGGAGGAAACCCACGCAGACATGGGGGGACATGCAAACTCCACACAGGCAGTGACCCAAGCTGGGAATCGAACCCGGGACCCTGGAGCTGTTAAGCAACAGTGCTAACTACTGTGCTACCGTGCCTAACTTCCCACCAAGCATTGGACCATCTCCACATTCTTCATCATTGTCAAAAGAATTCATAGAATAGAATAGAATTTTACAGTGCAGGAGGCGGCCATTCGGCCCATTGAGTCTGCACCGGCTCTTGGAAAGAGCACCCTACCCAAGGTCAACACCTTCACCCTATCCCCATAACCCAGTAACCCCACCCAACACTAAGGGCAATTTTGGACACTAAGGGCAATTTATCATGGCCAATCCGCCTAACCTGCACATCTTTGGACTGTGGGAGGAAACCGGAGCACCCGGAGGAAACCCACGCAGGCACGGGGAGGATGTGCAGACTCCGCAGACAGTGACCCAAGCCGGAATCGAACCTGGGACCCTGGAGCTGTGAAGCAATTGTGCTATCCACAAGGCTACCGTGCTGCCCTAAATTAAAGGAAAAGTTTTATTTTTTGAAGGAAAGATTGACCATACTGCCTGAAAGGGTGTGGAAATCAATTCAATACAAGGAAATTGGCTCCAACTCTGCTGTATGGTGGCAAGTAATTTTTTTAAAAATGGATGGGGTTGGTGATGAATAGAAGAAATTGTCATTTTTTGCAATGTTATTAAAACCGGGGTTAAGATGCAGGCAAACAGTATGACCACTACAGTTGTGATTAAGGTGTTGTAAAAGTGAGATAATTATTGATTTTTCAGATGAAGTCTTCTGCTAAGACCTGGAGAACCATTTACTTGTTTACGTTTGAAGGACCCCAGGGATGTAGATTATTTATGGAGGGGTACTATGTTTGGTCCTGGCTGAACAAATCAAGGGACATCGTGTAAGAGGCAAAATCATGTTTTATACTTTGGGTACAGATGATGCAGCTAATGGGAGGAGTCAGGTCTGTCTGAAAAGTCAGTTGGTTTTGGAACTCTCATCTGAACAGAGGTGTTTCAGTTTGGTTCGGAAAGGTTCTCTCTCCAAAGATTCTGCACAGAGAAAAATCTGGTTGTTAACTTAGTGGTATTTGAAATATATTGGTTTACTTAATTGGAATATAGTGGCAGGTTTAAGAAGTTAGTTAAGGTTTTATCTTTTACTTAAGAACTGTTGTAACTGTTAACTGTAAAGCGATGGGGTTAATTTTGTGTTTAAATTTAAGTTTGTTGACATAAAAGATACCTATGGGTTAGTATCATCACACCTCAATTTTACAAATTGCTAATCATTGGGTTTTTGTCCAGGATCCCTACAGGTTGCACCTACTATTGCTATTAGTTGGACTGAAACGTGGTCACAGCCTGAACGATTCTTTTACTGACATACCTGATAAAATCCTCATTACAGTTAATTCCTGTCCGGGTCTGAATGAACGGTACCCGAGCTCTAACAGTGCCTCATGGACCTCTGCTGGAGTAGCTGACGAAGAGAAAAAAAACACAAATAATCAATGAAATGCAATCCAAATGCTGACTTCATGTCACCGGTGGCTCATTTGCGACAGAGTCAGCAGGTTTAAGTTCAAGTTCCACTCCAGAAACACAAGCACAAAAATCCAGGCTGATACCTATGGCCCCTCGTCCTAGAATGTCCAACACAGGGGAACCACCGGAGATACGTCTGCTCTATATTTACCCTATCTATCCCCTTCAGCATCTTATATACCAGTGCCTACAAGTTACAGTGCAGAAACTCACGTGGCTCCTTCCTCGGCACTATCCAAATGCACGACCTCTACCACCTAGAAAAATAAGTGCAGCAGAATCATGGGAACACCGCAACCTGCAAATTCCTCTCCCATATATGGCAACAATGAGCCTAAGCAAAACTGGGGTCAATGGGAATCAGGGGAAAACTCGCCACAGGTTGGAATTATATCTGGCACAAAGATAGATGGTTGTGGTGGTTGGAGGTCAATCATCTCAGCTCCAGGACATCACTGCAGGAGCTCCTCAGGTTAGTGTCCTGGGCCCAGCCATCTTCAGCTGCTTCATCAGCTGATCTCCCTTCCATCATGAGGGCAGAAGTAGGAATGTTTGCAGATGACTGCGCAATGTATAGCACCAATTGCGATTCCTCAGATACTAAAGCAATCAGTGTCCTTATGTAGCAGGATCCTCTTACAAGTAGCTGCTCTCAGTCGACTTTGACTAAATTCGGTCTTATCCTACTAAAAGCCGCCTTCCTAAAATCAAAAATCTTTAATTCCGGTCCATCCTGGTCTCTTTCCAAAACTACCTCAAATCTTACCAAATTAGGTCAAGTACCACCCCCTCTCTTGTGGGACTTCCTACATGCTGGCTCAAATAGGTGCCCAATTCAACCCCCTCTTAACCTTTCACACTTTGCCTATCCCAATTAATATGAGGGAAGTTGAAATCCCCTATTATTTTTACACTTGAGATTTATCTACATATCTGTTCTTCTAATCTCTCCCAGACTGTTTGGGGCCCTATACTACCCTCCCTGCAATGTGATTACCCCGTTTTTGTTTTAAACTCCATTGTTTTGATCACTAATAGCTTCAGCCATTCTGATTTTTCAAATCAACAGTGTTAAGTATAAAAATGTCCACTCAAGTTGTCACAGGTATGTTCTCATGTATCAAGAATGTGATTTAGTATTTTTGCTTCAATGAATGTTTTTTTTACAGAATTTACAGTGCAGAAGGAGGCCATTCGGCCCATCGAGTCTGCACCGGCTCTTGGAAAGAGCGCCCTACCCAAGGTCAACACCTCCACCCTATCCCCACAACCCAGTAACCCCACCCAACACTAAGGGCAATTTTGGACACTAAGGGCAATTTATCATGGCCAGTCCCCCTAACCTGCACATCTTTGGACTGTGGGAGGAAACCGGAGCACCCGGAGGAAACCCACGGACACACGGGGAGGACGTGCAGACTCCGCACAGACAGTGACCCAAGCCGGAATCGAACCCGGGACCCTGGAGCTGTGAAGCAATTGTGCTATCCACAAGGCCACCGTGCTGCCCAAACTTCTTTCTACAAGATTTAACTGTTACAAATGACGGATGAACTAAACTGTTCAGATGATCGGACAAAGTGGGAATCAGCAAGCATTACCCGGCTCTCCTACTTCTAACGCTGAGACAATTGACAAAAACAGCTGGCAGTGAATGTGTTAGAGAGAAGATAAAGGGTCGGGGAAGTAGAGTGTCCATGTTCATGAGTCACTAAAAGCAGGTGTAGCAAGCAGTTAGGAAGGCAAATGATATGTTGGTCTTTATCACAAGAGGAGAAATAAAGAAGCCTTGGTGAGACCACATCTGGAGTATTGTGTACAATTTTGATCCCTTTACCAAAGGATAGAAATGCTAGTCTCAGAGGGAGTGCAAGAAGGTTCAGACTAATCCCTGGAACACTGGCATTGTCTGATGAGGGAGAGATTGAGGAAACGGGGCCTCCATTCTCTATCATTTCAAAGAATGGGGCGTGATGTCATTGAATCTTACAGGGTGTGACAAGGTAGATAGGACATTTTCCCTAGCTGGTGGGTCTAGAACCGGGGACATAATCTTAGAATAAGGGGCAGGCCATTTAAGACCGAGATGAGGAAGTATTTCTTCACTCAAGAGGACAGTGAATCTACAGAATTCTCAACCCTGGAGGGTTGTGGATGCTCATAGAGTACGTTCAAGGCAGAAATCAATAGATTTCTGAAGACTAATGAGACATCTGTTGAGGAAAATACGAAAGATGTCATTTGAAACATGAAGGTCTGATGATAAAACCCAAGGAACATGAGATAAAGCAAAGTAACAGAAAGGATCCCAAAGAAGTAAATGTAATTAAACACCAAAATGAAATAGAAGGCCCTCGAAGGGGTAACTGCAGACAAAAGTTCTATAGAATGAAGACAGCCATTATCACACAGGCCTTGAGATAAGGAAGCAGTTCAAGCTGTAACCTGGTATCTTTAGTTCAAGTCAGAGAAATTCTTATAAAACTTGAGATTTAAGTTACATTAAGGGAATGAGTTTTATACCCTTTAATAGAAGTTAATTAGTTTAGCAAGCAATTGATTGGAATTGTCAGAATCTTACTTTTGAATAACTTGAAACATTTAAGAATACAAGAAATTACAATGCTTTAAAAATGAAATGAAATGAAAATCGCTTGTCACAAGTAGGCTTCAAATGAAGTTACTGTGAAAAGCCCCTAGTCTCCACATACTGGCGCCTGTTCGGGGAGGCTGGTACGTGAAAAAGATAAGGGAATGAAAGGCTGGAATGCCCCAGAATAATTAACAGGAAACCTCCCTTGCCAGTAAGCTGAAAAACCAAGGTCAAGTTAACATGAAGGCCCTCTCATGACATTACGAGTACTCGATGTGGAATCACATGGACAGAAAGGGTATTGCGATCAGGAGCAGAAGAAAATACTTTAAAATAATGTCATGTAATCAGCAAGGCTGTTAGAAAGGTGATATATATCCTGAATCGCCCCAGCCAGGGACTCACTCTCAGCTTGCAGAATGATCTCGGTCATCGGAATGACTGAACACAAAAACCGAGCAGAACCGCAAAACAACCGGGAGAAAACCAACAGATAAAGAGAGATTGTCGAGGAGGCCCAAGAAGGTCTGATCAGCCAACCAGGAGAATCCAGAAGCAAGATCTTTTTACTTTACTGTAAAGACAGTGATTTTATCTTTTAAAAGAAAAAATAAAATAACTTCAAAGTTTTAACCTGAAACAGTGGTTATTACAAAAGTTTACTTTACTTACTTCGCAACGAGGGACCCAGAATTGATGCTACTAAGTGGTAAGTAGATAGAATTCTTTTATGAAGATACGGGTCATACCGGGGGGATAACTTGAAACACTACTTTGACCTGAATAGCACCCGCCTAAGTCTGCATAGGAGTCAGCGAGTGAGAATCCCTGTCCACCATTTAGAATCTCTTGACCCTTTTTTTTATATAACAGGAATTCTAAGAATAGTGGTGAGGTTTTAACTTTATTCTGAAGATATGTAGACAGTGTAAGAAAGTGCCCTTGAGGTAGATGATCAGCCGCGATCTAATTGAAAGGCAAAGTAGGCTTGATGGCCTAGTCCTGCTCCAGTGTTCCCACGTTCCTAAGAGAATAGCAGAGAAGATGCAGGAAAATGCAGACATTGGCAGCTCCATTCTCCACCATCCCCTGCCACCCACCATCTTCCTGTGTGAGGAACTGCAGGCTAGCTGTAGTGAAGCAACTACTGTTATGTAAACTGCAGAATGTGTTATTCTAGTTTCATGTTTTTTTTTTTAAGGAAAGGCAGAGGTGGGAGGGGGAAAAGAGGAGAGACATTCATTCGGAAAGTGTAACAAACTTCGAGAGATATATTACATTGCAATAGCTTTATCTAGTCACTGGCTGTGTTACAGGGAAAGTTTAACAGTTCTATTAAATAGCCAGAATCATAGAATTTACAGTGCAGAAAGAGGCCACTCGGCCCATCGAGTCTGCACCGGCTCCTGGAAAGAGCACCCCACCCAAGGTCAACACCTCCACCCTATCCCCACAACCCAGCAACCAAACCCAACACCAAGGCCAATTTTGGACACTAAGGGCAATTTATCATGGCCAATCCACCTAACCTGCACATCTTTGGACTGTGGGAGGAAACCGGAGCACCCGGAGGAAACCCATGCACACACGGGGAGGATGTGCAGACTCCGCACAGACAGTGACCCAAGCCGGAATCGAACCTGGGACCCTGGAGCTGTGAAGCAATTGTGCTATTCACAATGCTACCGTGCTGCCCACGTGCCCAGAATGTGTTGTAAATTAGTGCTACCCATAGTAGGAATAAGCTAAGGCAGCCAGACAACCAAGCACTGCACAATGTCAAGCAGTCCCTCTCCAGCAGTGCTGCAAATGGACGTCAAAGACAGAGAGGAATCTCTTCTCCGAGGGTCGCTAGTCTTTGCAATTCTCTACCCCAGTGAGCCATGGAGACTGGGCCATTAAATATATTCAAAGTTACAGATATTTTGATTATCAAGTGAGTGAAGGGTCATGGGGAACAAGCAGGAAAGTGGAGTTGAGTGGCGGCACAGTGGCTCAGTGATTAGCACTGCTGCCTACTGTGCCGAGGACCCGGGTTCGATCCCGGCTCCGGGTCACTGTGTGGAGTTTCCACATTCTCCCCGTGTCTGCGTGGGTCTTATCCATGCATGGGTCAACCCAAATACTAATAATAATCTTTATTCTCACAAGTAGGCTTACATTAACACTGCAATGAGGTTACTGTGAAAATCCCCTAGTCGCCACATTCTGGGTACACAGAGGGAGAATTCAGAATGTCCAATTCACCTAACAGCACATCTTTGGACTGTGGGAGGAAACGAGCACCCGGAGGAAACCCACGCAGACACGGGGAGAACATGTAGACGTCACACAGACAGTGACCCAAGCTGGGAACCGAACCCGGGTCCCTGGAGCTGTGAAGCAACAGTGCTAACCACTGTGCTACCGTGCCGCCCACCCTTGATTGGAAAAAAATTATAGGGTGTTGTAATGTTTTAAAAAAAAAGTGAAGTGAGGTCATAATCACATCAGCCATGATCTTACTGAGTGGCACAGCAGGCTCGAGGGGCTGAATGGCTCGCTACTCCTATTTATCAGTTTATTATCTGGAAAATATGATCCATTTTCTTGTTTATTCCAGCTTCACATGCTCTTTCTGGTGAAGGAAGTTGACATAGACTGGAGTGGGGGGGGTTTATTGGATGTCATACCTATGACCTTTCCATCCTCTCCCAGCCTATAGAGCGGTTCCATGGGTGGTGGGGCTGCTGGCTGCTCAAACGTGGGACGAACCGTGTTCAGTAGGACTTCAGTAGCAGGCATTGGTTCAAGCGGTTCCCTTGTATCACCTGGAACTGAGATACCTGCAATGAAGGTGGGATAGCCAAGAACATTCTCCTGGTTACAGCAAGAACACAAAATTGAAGCTTTACATTTGTGGGTCACTGATTAAGGATCAGTGTCAGTCAGCAGTCATAAATAGTAATTATAAACATGGAGGAAAACGGTCAATTTTAACTGCGTCCGCCTTGCAAGAAGTTGGCTCATGGTTTACATCCCACCCAGTTTTCATTTCTAATGATACAAGAACATTGGGGGGTAACGCACAGCCTAAATTACAGGCGTGGAGGAGAAACAGGTCCAAACAGGGGTGGACTGGGAAATTGAGACATTGAGGGTGCCACGGTGAATGGCTGCACAGCAGTTATATCAACACCTTCCTCTGCTGGCAAAAATCCCTGCTCCTTTCAGGGGAGTCAGTCTACCCATGAATCCTGGAGAACGTTACCAAGGTTTATCGGTCCTCTCTTATTCCAGCTCGTTTAGCGGGCTTACTTTGTTCCAAACTGTAAGTGGCCAATTAAGAAAATAAACATTTTACTTTTTAGATCCATTATCACTGAATTAGAATCACAGAACTGTAACGGTGCAGAAGGAGGCCATTTGGCTCATTAGTTCAACAGGAGTCCTTTCTTCCAACCCGTACACAAAATGCAGTGTTAGAAAGCTACAAATATCTTCATTTGCAACAACCACTTCATTTACAATTGTTTTCATTGAACATTTTCCTCGATTAGCATTCCCTCATAACAAAAGCCGCTTACTCCTCGCAGTGTCGCACATGGAAGTCAATCGTGCCACCTCTTCCAGAGTTGGTAGTGGAGCAATGTCATTATCTATCACCTCAGATGTTTCCATTTTCTCCTCAGATTCTGCTTTAAACCCAGTGTTATGTCCTGAGGGAAGGAATGATGAACAATGTTGCTGTGCTGTTCAGAGATATGAAAGGATGTTGAGCTTCACTGCTACATCACAGGATCTTTACAGTACAGGAGACCATTCAGCCCATCGAGTCTGCACTGGCTCTCTGGAAGAGCATTCTACTTAGTCCCACTCCCTGCCTTGTCCCAATAACCTTTCACATTCCCTTTTCTCAGATAGCAATACAATTCGCATTTGAATGCCTCGATCGACCCCGCCTCTACCGCCCTCGCAGTAAGTTCATTCCAGACTCCAACTAGCCTCTGGGTGAAAACTTTTTCTCACATCACTGTTACTCCTTTTGCCAATGATTTTGAAACTGGGCCCTCTAATTCTTGATGCTCTGAAGTGGGAACATTTTCTCACTATTTAACTTGTTCAGGCTCCCTAGAGTCTTAAATAACTCTGCCAAATCTCCTTTCAGCCTTTGTTTCGCCAAGGGAAACCGCCCCAATCTATCCTCATAGCTACAGTTGTTTATTCCTGGAATCATTCTGGCGAATCTCCTCTGTACTCTCTCGAATGCCTTCACATCCTTCCTCAGGTATGGTACCCAGATCTGGACGTAGCACTCCAGACAGTAACATTGCTGAATGTCTGTTTTTCGGAGTGGCGATAAAATATAACATTTCAGTTCTGAGATAAGGCATAATAAGTGAGTTAGGGCTAGGGTTAAGGATACTAATGAGTTTTTTGGAAAGGAGTTTGTCATGATGTGCTGGGGAAGGAGTAGGGAGGCTCTTTGGCATTATTGGCTGGAGAGTAACATACAAACATGATTTTGAGTCTCTGCCAGGCAGT
The DNA here is from genome assembly GCF_047496885.1 of Scyliorhinus torazame. Lineage (NCBI taxonomy): Eukaryota > Metazoa > Chordata > Chondrichthyes > Carcharhiniformes > Scyliorhinidae > Scyliorhinus > Scyliorhinus torazame. The sequence goes on from NC_092712.1 coordinate 23,112,209, forward strand.
CGTCTGAACAGTGAAAGTACACAGAACTGGAGGGAGGACAGTGATAAGTGTCAAGAGGACAAAGGCAATTTAATGCACAGAATGGTGAAGTGATTCATTTTAGTCGGAAGAACAAGGCAACATAAAATAATGGATATCTTATGGATATGCAGGAACAGAGGGATCCGGATGTAGTTGTGCACAAATCACTGAAGATGGTAGAACAGGTTAAGAAAGTAGTTAATGAAGCATACAAGATATCGGACTTTATAAATAGTGAAAGTAAAGTAGTCATAATCTTAGATTGATAGTCCCAGATGACCATGGACTGCTTTCCCCTCAGGAGAGCTGACTGGTGGTGATTTAACCTAAGGGTCACCATACCTCAGGCGAGCAGCAAGGTTGAGGTGGGCTTTCATGAATAACCTCAGCCGGTACAGCTGGCCATGCTCTTCCTCACGAATCAGCTATCCAGCCAACTGAGCTAAACCCGGCCTTTATAAATAAGGGCCGAGTACAAAAGCAAGGAACCTGGATAAACACTGGTTCAGCCTCAACTGGAGTATTGTGCCCAATTCAGTGCACCACACTTCAGGAATAGGGAAGACAAATGGAACATTGGCCTTTATTTCAAAGTGAATGAAGTATAAAAATAAGGAAATCCTGCTAAAACTCTACAAGGAACGAGTTAAATCACACCTGGAATGCTGTGAAGAGTTTGGTCCCCTTATCCAAGGAAAGATATCGGAGGCATTCCAGAGAAGGTTCACTAGGTTGATCCCAGGTGTGGAGGGATTTTCTTATGAGGTGAGGGTGAGTAGGTTGGGTCTGTACTGATTGGAGTTTAGAAGAACGAGAGGCGACCTTATTCAGACATATACAATTCTCAGGAGGCTTGACAGGGTAGATGCTGAGAGAATGTTTCCCCTTATGGGAGAGTCTCGGACCAGAGGGCACAATCTCAGAGTAAGGGGTCACCCATTTAAGGCAGAGATGAGGAGGAATTTCTTCCCTGAGGGTAGTGAATCTGTGGAATTCTTTATCGCAGAGAGTTGTAGACGCTGGGTCGTTAAGTATGTTCAAGGCTGAGAGAGACAGATTTTTAATCAGTAAGGTAATCGAGGGTTATGGGGATAAGGTGGGAAAGTGGAGTTGAGATTATATCAGATCAATGATGATCATTGAATGGCAGAGGGGATCCGGTGGGCCAAATGGCTTACTTCTGCTCCTATGTCTTGTGGTAATAATGTGAAGGCGATAGAGAATCAAAGAATTGTGACAGCACAAGAGGCGGCCAATCGGCCCATCATTTCTGTACCTGCTCTCAGGAGCATTTCACCTAGTGCCTGAGTTTTCCCTATGACATTGCACATGCTTCTCTTCAAATAATGATCAAATTTCCTTTTGAATTGTTTGATTGACCCTGCCTCCACCATATTCGCTCAGCGCATTCTAGACCCTAGCCACTCGCTTTGTGAAAAAGATTTCTCATATCACTTTTCCTTCTTTTGTCAATTACTTTAAATCCGTTCCCTCTCATTTTCAATCCTTTCACGAGTGGGAAGTTTCACCGTCTACTCTGCCAGACCCCGAATGACATTGAATAGCTCTACCAAATCTCCTCGCAGCCTTCTCTTCAAGCAGAACAGACCCAATTTCTCCAATTTATCTTGATAACTGCAATTTCTTATCTCTGCAATCATTCTCAATGAGCTGTTCTCTCAGCCATTCCTGCCAACTTTAATGACACACACCCAGGTCCCTCTGCCCTGTATCCTTTATTTTATATGCTTTCTCCAAGTCCTTCCTACTAAAATGTATCACTCCACATTGGACTTTATCTGCCATAATTAACCCACATTTGTCAATGTGTAGCCATGTAAAATGGCTGCGTTCCGATTAATCTGGCCAAAACCCAGTTTAAAATGGCTAACCTGAAAGACTGCTGGGAAAAGCAGCCAAGAAGACACAAGCAGGCAGCTGCAGACAGGTTTGCATATTCAGCTCTGGGAACGTAGCCCAGATCGATACTCAGGGCTATCAACAGCCCTTCCACCCAGGTATCCGCAGTTTCATTCAGGACTGTTTACACCTAATCAACTCAGACATCCACAGTTAAATCGGCTATCCCCGGGAACAATTGCAACATATTAGCAATTGAATACCGGGCCAGACCTGTCGGCGCCTGCAGTGGCCGAAACAAAGACAGGTGAGCGACTACCTCCCCGATCGAGGAATCGCCTCACCATTGGACACATCGACCCCAGAGACTGGGGACAGAATCCAATCACTTGGGACTCAGGGTCAAGGGCCGCCCCGGGAGGCGGGAAGCCCCTGGGCCCTATAAAAGTGAGGGTCCAAGTTCAGACCTCTCTCTCTCTCCTCTTCGCCTGCTCGAGACCTTCGCAAGAACAGCAACCGGTAGCAGTAAGTTTGAATCCAGCGATCGCTATCCGGTACAGACACCTAGCCACCGACCTGTAGCAGCCTTTTGAATCCCGCGGGCCAGATTTGATTGGACAAGCCATTCGTTTCCCTGACCTGGTGGGCTCTTCCTAAGTTAAGTATTGGCCAGTAGTGATAGGTTTATTGTATAGAATGTAGTATTAGGGTATTAATATTGCTTGTTGTATATAATAAATGACCGTTGTTTTAATCCTTACTAAGCGGTGTGCTGTGTTATTAATCATAACCTAAACTTGAACCACGTGGCGGTATCATAAAGATACCTGGCGACTCATGAGCAAAGGTGACCTAAACAGAGCAAATAGAATAAAGCTAGAAAGAGCAACAAATGTGATAATTAATTCGGTCCTGAATTATAGTTTTGAGAAGCTCCCCCATCATTGAAGCTAAAGTGGCCTCCATGTGTAAATCCCCCTTTTTGGTCCCTAAATGGCCCGACTCCTCCTTTCACCAGCCTTTTTACTATTTATATATGCCTATAGGAGACTTTGGGATTCCCTTGTATGTTAGTTGCCCATCTCTTTTCATATTCCCGCTTTGCTTTCCTCATTTTACTTTTATTATGCTCCCATGTCTAGTTGCTAAGCAGCCTCCTTACCCTCACCTCCCTCTCCCTAGTCAAAACACAATGCATTAGATCCAGGTAAATTTCTATCAAATGTGGTTTACAGATCATATGTCCTCTAGGTACAAGCAAGTAGCTACTGGAGACCCGAGATTAAACATTTCTAAAGAAGACCCATACGAGTCTCAAAACGTGAATTCTATTTTCTCTCTCCACACATACTGCCCGACCTGCTGAGTTTTTTTCAGAATTTCCTGTTTTAATTAAACATCTCGTGTTTGATTTCTATTTAGGCTATTAGAATCACCATTCTCCACTGGGTTCATTGATTCCAGCAGACACAGGATTAGCCACTCCCAACCCATCCCCAACAGGCAGAAGAAAAGTGTGCAGTTTTCTGGTACATCCACAATAGGAGGCCATTAAGATGTCATACGAACAGGAACAGCAGGCCATTCAGCCCCTCGAGCCTGCTCTGTCATTTAATATGGTCATGGCTGATTGGATTGGGGCCTCAATTCCAGATTCCTTCCTATCCGCTATACTCTTTGACTCCCTCATCAATCAAATATTTATCCAACTCAGCTTTAAAAATATTCAACGACCCAGTCTCTATGACTCCCTGGGAAAGTGGTCCACCCCAGTTATGGCCAACCTCGGAAACAGAGGAATCATATGGCGACATGTACACTCACCTTTACCCCTGCAGTTCTTGGCCCAGTGGCCTGTTGCTCCACAGCGGAAACACGTGTCTCCGCTCCTATTAAATCGGCCGCCACCTCCACCAAAACGTTCCCCTTTCATCTGTAATTTCTGCTTCCAGGCCTTTGGGAATCCAGAAAAATGTGCATTAGTGAACCAGAGTAAAACACAACATGCTTGGACTGATACTTTTCTGGCAAAAAGGATGTTTCCCATCAATTATATCACCGAGTAATGGCTCCTTCCCCATTGCAGTGATGTGATTGGCTAAATCTCGGGCAACATTCACACAACCAAAGGTAATGGGTTTTCCCAGAATGAGATCACTGTTGGATGATAACAACAATTATGTCCTTGCCCATTTTACAAACATCTTTCAAGTGCTGTAAACCTGTATTAGTTACAGTCTCGCAAGGAAGACATTTGGAACATAATTTGCATTGTTTCGGGATCACCGCAAAAAGGGAGAAGTTGCTACTTCAACATTCATCAAACGGAATCGGGTTCTGCAGCAACTCCACTTAAATCCAGTACCTGTTTGCGAAGATATGCTCCTCTCAACACCCCACCTTTGACGTGCGATTTCTTCTTTAGGTTGATCCTCACAAAATTTCCATCCTTTTTGGGTGGCACAAGTCTAAAACAGATCAACAAAGACAAACCACGTCAGAGAAGACTGATCAGACAACCAGTGCACAATCTGACTATACCATAAACCTCTCAACCAAAATCCCTTTTCCTCAGTAAGCTTGCACTAATGACATCAGTTATTAATTAATGCCTTGGGATCATCATGTGTAAATGATACAAAACGTGAAGGAGTAATGTCTGCACTGATAACCAACTTCTATTACAAACTTGACTCAAAATGCCATTGTTGTTAATAAAAGTGAGTTATTAATAAAAGTAACCAACAGCAGAAGTGAATTAAGCAGTAAGTTAGGGGGAAGGTTATAATGATCTCCGCATTCACAAACTTGACGTTTGAGTCAAAGAGTTCTAACCCTGTAATCGATTATGATCTCGATCAGCTCATGTATTGCGAATAGACCATTACAGCGCAGTACAGGCCCTTCGGCCCTCGATCTTGCGCTGACCTGTGAAACCACTCTAAAGCCCATCTACACTATTCCCTTATCGTCCATATGTCTGTCCAATGACCATTTGAATGCCCTTCGTGTTGGCGAGTCCACTACTGTTGCAGGCAGGGCATTCCACGCCCTTACTACTCTCCGAGTAAAGAATCTACCTCTGACATCTATCTTATATCTATCTCCCTTCAATTTAAAGCTATGTCCCCTCGTGCTAGACATCACCATCTGAGGAAAAAGGCTCTCACTGTCCACCCTATCCGATCCTCTGATCATCTTGTATGCCTCAATTAAGTCACCTCTTAACCTTCTTCTCTCTAACGAAAACAGCCTCAAGTCCCTCAGCCTTTCCTCATAAGATCTTCCCTCCATACCAGGCAACATTCTGGTAAATCTCCTCTGCACCCTTTCCAATGCTTCCACATCCTTCCTATAATGCGGCGACCAGAATTGCACGCAATACTCCAAATGCGGCCGCACCAGGGTTTTGTACAGCTGCAACATGACCTTATGGCTCCGAAACTCAATCCCTCTACCAATAAAAGCCAACACACCATACGCCTTCTTAACAACCCTCTCAACCTGGGTGGCAACTTTCAGGGATCTATGTACATGGACACCGAGATCTCTCTGTTCATCCACACTGCCAAGAATCTTACCATTAGCCCAGTACTCTGTCTTCCTGTTATTCCTTCCAAAATGAATCACCTCACACTTTTCTGCATTAAACTCCATTTGCCACCTCTCAGCTCAGCGCTGCAGCTTATCTATGTCCCTCTGTAACTTGTAACATCCTTCCGCACTGTCCACAACTCCACCGACTTTAGTGTCATCTGCAAATTTACTCACCCATCCTTCTACGCCCTCCTCCAGGTCATTTATAAAAATGACAAACAGCAGTGGCCCCAAAACAGATCCTTGTGGTACACCACTAGTAACTGGACTCCAGGCTGAACATTTCCCATCAACCACCACCCTTTCTCTTCTTCCAGCTAGCCAATTTCTGATCCAAACTGCTAAATCACCCTGAATCCCATGCCTCCGTATTTTCTGCAGTAGCCTACCGTGGGGAACCTTATCAGAACGCTTTACTGAAATCCATATACACATCAACTGCTTTACCCTCATCCACCTGTTTGGGCACCTTCTCAAAGAACTCTATAAGGTTTGTGAGGCACGACCTACCCTTCACAAAACCGTGTTGACTATCTCTAATCAAATTATTCCTTTCCAGATGATTATACATCCCGTCTCTTATAAACCTTTCCAAGATTTTGCCCACAACAGAAGTAAGGCTCACTGGTCTATAGTTACTGGGGTTGTCTCTACTCCCCTTCTTAAAGTTGGGGACAACATTTGCTATCCTCCAGTCTTCTGGCACTATTCCTGTAGACAAAGATGACTTAAAGATCAAAGCCAAAGGCTCAGCAATCTCCTCCCTAGCTTCCCAGAGAATCCTAGGATAAATCCCATCCGGCCCAGGTGACTTATCTATTTTCACACTTTCCAGAATTGCTAACACCTCCTCCTTATGAACCTCAAGCCCTTCTAGTCTAGTAGCCTGAATCTCAGTATTCTCCTCGACAACACTGTCGTTTTCCTGTGTGAATACAGACAAAAAAATATTCATTTAGCACCTCTCCTATCTCCTCGGACTCCACGCACAACTTCCCACTACTGTCCTTGACTGGCCCTACTCTTACCCTAGTCATTCTTTTATTCCTGACATATCTATAGAAAGCTTTAGGGTTATCCTTGATCCTACCTGCCGAAGACTTCTCATGTCCCCTCCTAGCTCTTCTTAGCTCTCTCTTTAGGTCCTTCCTAGCTAACTTGTAACTCTCGAGCGCCTTAACTGAACCTTCATGTCTCATCTTTACATAAGCCTCCTTCTTTCTCTTGACAAGTGTTTTGACTGCTTTAGTAAACCACGGTTCCCTTGCTCGACCACTTCCTCCCTGCCTGACAGGTACATACTTATCAAGGACACAGTAGCTGTTGACGCAGTAGAATGTCAGTATGATTAGGATTAAAGAAGCATAATTCACAAAGTCTACAACTACAAAAGCATTGAAGAGGCAGATTTAAAGACTACATTCAAAGAGCATTCTCCACCAGCCAGTACACAATAGTATCTCCCCCAACTGGAGCAGGACAAGTGATTGGCCCAGTGGGAGAAATAATAAAACTACAACCAAATGCAGGGTTTTGTTCTAGAGGAATCATAGAATTTACAATGCAGAAGGCCATTCTGCCCATCGAGTCTGCACCGGCTCTTGGAAAGAGCACCCTTCCCTCCCGCACACCTCCACCCTATCCCCATAACCCAGTTACCCCACCCAACACTAATTACGTTTTTTTTTTAAATTAGAAAGCAAATGTGAGTACATCTTTCCCACATAGTGACATCAGTATTCAGACATACCTCACTGCACTGCTTTTCTGGGCCCCTGAACTGAAGCTGTCTTCTTCCACATCTCCATAGAGGTTCTCCCTTGGCATCTCAGGATTTGGTTTTCTCTTGTCTCCATTCACAGCCAGACTGCTCTCATCTCCCACAGCTTTGATAGTTTGCTTCTTCTTGTGTTTCGGAGCTGAGGTAGTGCCCGAAGATTTTGTCGCTTTTCTTCGTTTTTTAGCATTGCCTTGGAGGTCTTCACAAGCTTCGGCACTCTCCACGCCTGCTGTCGATTTTCTCCGTCTCTTTTTGCTGCTTATTTGGATATCTTGTGAACCTTTCCCAGGATTCAGCACTTCAATAAACTGTTCACAATCAGCCGTTATCCCATTAAACTCTGCTTTATTAGAAGTCTCTGGTGAAGAATCTTGGACATAAGAACTTCTCTCTTCTGTGGTCAATGAATTGGTGTTTAATTGGCACTCCAGTCTATGTTTTGTTACATTTTGTACTTTCCCCGTGCTACGTTTTTTTTGGCAAGTATGAACATCCTGGAAACAATCATCCTCTGATTCTGCAGGATTTTCAGGATTGGCTACATAACTAGTGGAGACTAATGGCTCATTATATTCAGCTTTTAAAGAGACGTCACCACACAATGACAGCATATCATCAGCTGAGGTAGAAGTTCTACTCAGTGAACAAGGCCTTTTATTGACTGTTGGAAAGGCATCACCTTGATGCAGAGGCTTCTCACTGGCTACCTGTGTCGTGTCATTGAAGACGAGGGGTTTGTCATTGGCTTGTAATGTAGAGTCGTTGAAAGACAGCGGGTTCCCTTCAGGTGAAAGTTTCCTACAATCAGAATTAAGTTCACATGTCGCACCACTTTGCCCAGTGGCTAGGGATGAACTTCTGCCCGGCAACTCTGCATATGGTTGTATTCTCTCCTGGCACCTGTCCAACCAGCCAAGATCAATCGAGGATATTCTCCTGGCCACACTCTGCTGCAATTGTTGTAATTTATTTACAGATCGGAGAGTCCATGGCTGGGCTCGGAGCACCTTTGATGGAGAAATACCCTTCACGATTGGGTGCAGAAATCCCAGTTCATCAGCCCCACCACGAGAGTCTTTGGCTGCAGGCTGCAGATCGTCAGAAATTTTGGAGGTGACAGGATTTGTTCCACTAACTTGGTCGACTCCCCTTTCCTTGAACCCCTTGGACATCTGTGGCGTTCTTGGAGTCGATGATTTACGGAGAGAAATTGGCCTTTCCTTTCAAAAAAATAAATTGAATACTGCTATTGCGGTGTTTTTTTAAAAATTGAAAACATTTAAAATCAAGCGACGAAGATGATTAAGAATCTTTTAAAGTAAAACACTGATGTCACAGCTCCCATACTCAGCATTGTTATACATCCATTTAATAAGGTAGAAACACGCCAAATGGCCCATTAAATCTGTGCTGTCTTTCTTTCATAAGTCACCCAATTCAAATGCCACTCTTCTTCCCTCCCTAACCCGCTCATGTTCCTCTTCTTCAAGCAACTATTTAATTCCCCTTTAAAATAATTTGTGGACTCTGCATCAGTTTGTGACAGAAAATTCCACATTCCAACCACCCTCCTCGTAAAGATAGCTTTTCGAACTTCCCTTTTGATTCTGTATTCGGAGGGTCTGATATCAGCCATGCTACCAGGTTAACAGCATCTGTCACCAAACTGTTCTACAGAGGCAGCCCGAGAACAATTGTGACTGAAGTAGGTGCCCTCCTTAGTGAGGCAGGCTGTGTGGCATGAGGCGATGCCTCCATATCTGTCCAGCAGTCCAGAATAGAAAGTGTGCAGCTGTAGATATTAAAACAAGGCTGGGTTTGGACTGGATTGAAGTAAGCTCCCAACATTTACTGTTGAAAAATGAAAATTGCTTATTGTCACAAGTAGGCTTCAAATGAAGTTACTGTGAAAAGCCCCTAGTTCCACATTCCGGCGCCTGTTCGGGGAGGCTGGTACGGGAATTGAACCGTGCTGCTGGCCTGCCTTGGTCTGCTTTAAAAGCCAGCGATTTAGCCCAGTGTGCTAAACCAGCACACTGAGGATTAGGTAACTATCGGCGAGGTAAGGCTGGGAGTGTGGGGTCTCAGAATCATACCCAAACAATAAGTCAACACCTTAAAGTTGGGTGGGGATGGAGAGTGAGACGAAGAAAAGTGGCAACACTTGCCTTTCCTGATGTTCCAAGTTTCTCCTTTAATTTCATTCCGTAGTACTGGGCCGATGCTTTGAGAGCACTATGCTCCTTTACCATGAGCTTCAGAACATTCCTGTTCTGACGATTAAGATGTGATCCCCAAATGTCACATTCCGCAATCTGGAAACAGAAATCAGCTGATTATATTTTTTTCTAAACCAAATTCCCTCCTCTGCTGCAAATATGACCAACTGTCTGGTGCAAAAATGTGCATCAACAGGCAGTGGGAGGCTTAATCGGCCAAACATTGACAGAACATTTTCAGATTGTTATTACTCTAATACCCAATGATAAGGTTATAAATCATATCTTAACTGGGAACCTTCATTATTAAAATTTGATAAATTTGGTAGTCAAGTGAAGTCGCCAGGTGACGGAGGGACTAAATCTCATGCTGACTTATTCTATCTTTTTTTTTTTTAAAAAAGAGCACCCAATTATTTTTTTCTAATTAAAGGGTAATAAATGTGGCCAAACCACCTAACCTGAACATCTTTGGGTGGTGGGGGTGAAACCCACGCAGTCACAGCGAGAATGTGCAAACTCTACACAGACAGTGACCCAGGGCCGGGATCGAACCCGGGTCCTCAGCACCGTAGGCAGCAGGGCTAACTACTGCGCCACCGTGCTGCCCTCAAGCTGACTTATTCAATGTCCATTTGGTTCTTTCAGGTTAGAATTCCACTACCCTTTGTGTAAAATGGCATGGCTCCAATTCTAAAAAAAGCTATCCCTATGGTTCTACATTTCCCCACTAGAGCAAATACTTTCTATCTACCCCATTAACTCCTTTAGTTACATGTCTACATAAGAACACAACTCCAAAAAGCTGTAGGAACATAGCACGAACAACAGGAGTTGGCCATTCAGCCCCTCAATGGCTTATCTGATTATGGCCTCAACTTCAATTTCCTGTATGTCCCCCATAACGCTCGACTTCCTCGTCCTCAGAAATCTGTCCAGCTCAGCCTTCAATACATTCAAATGACACAGCCTTCCCTGCTCTCTGGGGAAGGAGAATTCCACAGGCCACTAACGGCAAGAAATTCTTCCTCATCTCAGTCTTCAATGTGAGACCTCATATTTTTAAGCTGTGCCCCCTAGTTCTATACTTCCCCAGGTGAGGAAAATTCCTCAGTGTCTGCCCTGTCATGCCCACTTAAGAGTCTTATATGCTTTAATAAGACCACGTATCTTCTAAACGCCAATGAGTACAGCTCCAACCTGCTTAATCTTTCCTCACAAGACAAGCTCCACACTCTAGGAATTAACCTAGTGAACCTTCTCTGAACTGCTTCTATAATATCGAAGGAAATAGAAGGAGTCGGCCATTCAGCCCACTCCACAATTCAGTAAGTTTATGGCTGATCTGCTGTGGCCGTAACTTCACGTTTCTAACCTGTCCCCCATAACCCTCAACTCCACTTCACTTTTCTTGCCTGTCCCCCATGAAAATGAAATGAAAATCACTTGTCACAAGTAGGCTTCAAATGAAGTTACTGTGAAAAGCCCCTAATCGCCACATTCCGGCTCCTGTTCAGGGAGGCTGGTACGGGAATTGAACCATGCTGCTGGCCTGCCTTGGTCTGCTTTCAAAGCCAGCGATTTAGCCATGTGATAAACCAGCCCCAATAACCCTCCATAACCCTCAACTCCCTGGTCAATCAAGATTCTAACTCGGCCTTGAATATATTCAATGACCCAGCCTCCACTGCTCTCTGAGGAAGAGAATTTTAAAGCCTGAAATCCCTCAGAAGAAATTCCTCTTCATCTTAAATGGGGGGCCCCTAACTTTTAAACCGTGTCTCCTAGTTCTAAATTCCCTCAATGCAACTATGTCCCTCCTGAAGTAGTGACCAAAACTGTACTTAGTACTCCAGGTGAGGTCGCATCAAATGCCCTGAACAGTTGTAGCAAGACGTCTGTACTTTTATACATCAATCCCTTGCAATGAAGGCCAACATTCCATCGGTCTTCCTAATTATTCGCGAAACCTGCATGTCGGACGTTTTTCAATTCATGTATATGAATACCCAGATCCCCCTCTGTACTGCAGTATTCTGCAGTCTCCCTCCATTTAAATAATATTCTGCTTTTCTAACCTTCCTGTCAAAGTGGTTAACCTCACATGTTCCCACATTATACACAAACTGCCATTTGTCCATTCACTTAACCTATCTATGTCCCTTTGCAGAGTCTGTACTCTTCACAATGTACTTTCCTCCCTATCTTATCAGCAAAGGATCAAAAGTACGATTGCAAAATTTGATGACAAAGATAAGTAGGATAGTAAGATGCAAGACATGGGGAGGCCACAAAGGAATATTGGTTAAGTGAATAGGCAAAGACCTGACAGACAAGGAGAGTATAATGTGGGAAAGTATGAAATTTTCCATTTTGGCAGGAAGAATAAAAATCACACGATGTAACTGGTGAGATTGTAGAGCTCTGCAACGCAGAGATCCTACTGCATAAATCACAGGTTAGTTAGTATGCAGATACCGCAAGTAATTAGGAAAGCTAACGGAACGATCATTTATTGAGGGGAATTGAAAATTAAAATGAAAATCGCTTATTGTCACAAGTAGGCTTCAATGAAGTTACTGTGAAAAGCCCCTAGTCGCCACATTCCGGCACCTGTTTGGGGAGGCCGTTACGGGAATTGATTACAAAAAGTAGAGAGGTTATGCTGTAGTATTGGTGAGACCACATCTGGAATACAGTGTACAGAGATGGCATCCTTACTTAAAGGAGGATGTGAATACATTGGAAGCAGTTCAGAGAAGGATTATCAAACTAATGCCTGAAATGGGTAGGTTGCCTCAGGAGGAAAGGTTGGATAGGTTAGGCTTGTACCCGCTGGAGTTTAGAGGAGTAAGAGGTGACTTGATTGGAATATACAAGATCCTGAGGGACCTTGACAGGATGGATGTGGAAAAAGACGTTTGCTCGAGAGAGAGAGAGAGAGAGAGAGAGAGAGAGAGAGAGAGAGAGAATCTAGTGCTGGTGGGCACTGTTTAAACTAAGGGGTCACCAGTTTAGGGCAGAGATTAGGGAAAATGTTTTTTCAGCGTATTGAGTCTTTGAAACTCTTCCTCAAAAGGTGGTGGAATCACCTTTGAATATTTTTAAGGTAGAGCTAGTTGGATTTTTGATAAGCAAGGGGGCAAAACGTAATCGGGGTAGGTGAGAATGTGGAGTTGAGGTTACAAACCGATCTGCCGCGATCATATCTAACGGTGGAATAGTCTACACCTGCCCCAAATTCATATATTCAGATGGACATAAAAGTTACTAAAAATCACACAACACTGCAATTATTAGGCATGATCAATTGATTCACTTCAGCTCGTGCAACAAATGATGACCTAGCCAGCGACACCCACATCCATGAATGAATAAAAATATCAGCGTGGTCAGATGTCACAGCCCACCTTGCTACTCTGTGTCCAAGTGACATAAGAACATAAGAACTAGGAGCAGGAGTAGGCCATCTGGCCCCTCGAGCCTGCTCCGCCATTTAATGAGATCATGGCTGATCTTTGTGGACTCAGCTCCACTCTCCGGCCCGTACACCATATCCCCGAATCCCTTTATTCTTTAGAAAGGCATCGATCTTTTTCTTAAAAACGTTTAAAGAAGGAGCCTCAACTGCTTCACTGGGCAAGGAATTCCAGAGATTCACAACCCTTTGGGTGAAGAAGTTCCTCCTACACTCCGTCCTAAATCTACCTCCCCTTATTTTGAGGCTATGCCCCCTAGTTCTGCTTTCCCCGACCAGTGGAAACAACCTGCCCGCATCTATCCTATCTATTCCCTTCGTAATTTTATATCTCAATAAAATCCCCCCGCATCCTTCTAAACTCCAATGAGTACAGTCCCAGTCTACTCAACCTCTCGTCATAATCTAATCCCCTCAACTCTGGGATCAACCTAGTGAATCTCCTCTGCACTCCCTCCAGTGCCAATATGTCCTTTCTCAGGTAAGGAGACCAAAACTGAACACAATACTCCAGATGCGGCCTCACCAACACCTTATACAATTGCAGCATAACCTCCCTAGTCTTGAACTCCATCGCTCTAGCAATGAAAGCCAAAACTCGATTAGCCTTCTTAATCACCTGTTGCACCTGCACACCAACTTTTTGCGACTCGTGCACCAGCACACCCAGGTCCCTCTGCACAGCAGCATTTTTTAACATCTTACCGTTTAAATAATAATCCATTCTGCTGTTATTCCTCCCAAAATGGATAGCCTCACACTTGGCAACATTGAATTCCATCTGCCAGACCCTAGCCCATTCACCTAACCTATCCAAATCCTTCTGCAGACTTCCGGTATCCTCTGCACTTTTTGCTTTACCACTCATCTTAGTGTCATCTGCAAACTTTGACACATTGCACTTGGTCCCCAACTCCAAATCGTCTATGTAAATTGTGAACAACTGCGGGCCCAACACTGATCCTTGAGGGACCCCACTAGTTACAGGTTGCCAACCAGAGAAACACCCATTTATCCCCACTCTCTGCTTTCTGTTAGTTAACCAATCCTCTACCCATGCTACCACTTTACCCTCAATGCCATGCATCTTTAGTTTATGCAGCAACCTTTTGTGTGGCACCTTGTCAAAAGCTTTCTGTAAATCCAGATATACCACATCCATTGGCTACCCGTTATCTACTGCACTGGTAACGTCCTCAAAATTCTACCAAATTAGTCAGACACGACCTACCCTTTGTGAACCCATGCTGCGTCTGCCCAATGGGACAATTTCCCTCCAGGTGCCCCGCTATTTCCTCCTTAATGATAGATTCCAGCATTTTCCCTACAACCGAAGTTAAGCTTACCGGCCTATAATTACCCGCTTTCTGCCGACCTTCTTTTTTAAACAGTGGTGTCACGTTTGCTACTTTCCAATCCTCTGGGACCACCCCAGAGTCTAGTGAATTTTGATAAATTATCACGAGTGCGTTTACAATTTCCCTAGCCATCTCTTTTAACACTCTGGGATGCATTCCATCAGAATGGGACCAGATAGAATGAGACAGAGCATTGCGACTAAGAGGTCTTGATCATCACTGTAGTCAATTCCATCAAGAAAATTCTAAACAGAAGAAAAATTAGGCAAAGAGTCAGAGAAAACCAACATAATTCAGAAACTAGACTCACCTTCTCCTCATCTTGGTTAGTTTTTCTCCCAGAATCTAAATGTGCACTTTGATTGTTCTCTGCATTATGTCCTTCTCTATTTTGCTTGATAGCTCTGTACTCTCTGTACAATTCTGAGAATTCAGAAAGTATTCATGATCAGTACGGCCAGCGGTATAAATCTATATGGACGATGGAATTAGTTTACCAAACAAGTTCAATCCAATCAGACAGTATCCACTGGATACTTTTCTTTCAGTTCCAGTCTCTGGCCCATTATCCAGGCGAGAAAGAAACTGGATGTTTAGATCCTCATTAAATGCACACTACAATTATTAAAATGAACAAATGAGACAAACTGTCATCTGGAAAAATTGAGACGATTTTTGAAAGGACCCAATTATTGTGTTAGGATTTCTAGAAAGTCAATTAATTGGTGAATGGACTTGTGGCATGTATGAGCCACACAAAGCAGGAAACCCAGAGGTCAATTTCATGACTTTTATTAAGCAGGTTTTCTGCAGCAAAGAGCGAGAGTCCAGATGGCTATGTTACTTTCCCAGTGCCAGGGATCAGGATATTTGCTCCTCCACCCACTCGCATCTCTCCCTTCGTCTCTACTTCCAGTTTTGAAACCACCATTCACAGGGTTATCACCCCATGTTCAACTTCTCCAATGTTATCCCTTGTTGACTTTACTGCTTTTACCTTTCAAACACCAAATCATCCAACCAGTCTTCAGCCACACTAAAGCCCACATTTGCATCATGCCTATCCATGCCAGGCTTTGATAGTTTCCCTTTGGAAAGGCCTTTGATAAGGTGCCTCACGGGAGACTGCTGAGTAAAATAAGGGCCCATGGTATTCGAGGCAAGGTACTAACATGGATTGCTGATTGGCTGTCAGGCAGAAGGCAGAGAGTTGGGATAAAAGGCTCTTTTTCGGAATGGCAACCGGTGACGAGTGGTGTCCTGCAGGGTTCAGTGTTGGGGCCACAGCTGTTCTCTTTATATATTAACGATCTAGATGACGGGACTGGGGGCATTCTGGCTAAATTTGCCGATGATACAAAGATAGGTGGGGAGGCTGCAGAAAGATTTAGACAGTTTAGGAGAGTGGTCCAAGAAATGGCTGATGAAATTCAACGTGGGCAAGTGCGAGGATTTGCACTTTAGAAAAAAGAATAGAGGCATGGACTATTTTCTAAACGGTGACAAAATTAATGCTGAAGTGCAAAGAGACTTGGGAGTCCTAGTCCAGGATTCTCTAAAGGTAAACATGCAGGCTGAGTCCGTAATTAAGAAAGCAAATGCAATGTTGTCATTTATCTCAAGAGCCTTGGAATAAAAAAGCAGGGATGTACTTCTGAAGCTTTATAAAGCATTAGTTAGGCCCCATTTAGAATACTGTGAGCAATTTTGGGCCCATCACCTCAGGAAGGACATACTGGCACTGGAGCAGGTCCAGCGGAGATTCACACGGATGATCCCAGGAATGGTAGGCCTAACATACGATGAACGTCTGAGGATCCTGGGATTATAGTCATTGGAGTTTAGGAGGTTGAGGGGAGATCTAATAGAAACTTACAAGATAATGAATGGCTTAGATAGGGTGGACGTAGGGAAGTTGTTTCCATTAGCAGGGGAGACTAGGACCCGGGGGCACAGCCTTAGAATGAAAGGGAGTCACTTTAGAACAGAGATGAGGAGAAATTTCTTCAGCCAGAGAGTGGTGGGTCTGTGGAATTCATTGCCACAGAGGGCGATGGAGGCCGGGGTGTTGAGTGTCTTTAAGACAGAAGTTGATAAATTCTTGATTTCTCGAGGAATTAAGGGCTATGGAGAGAGAGCGGGTAAATGGAGTAGAAATCAGCCATGATTGAATGGTGGAGTGGACTCGATGGACCGAATGGCCTTACTCCCGCTCCTATGTCTTATGGTCTTATATCAGAGTCAAGATCCACTCTTCCATTCGCATGATCTCACCCGTCTCTACCTCTAGCCCCATGTGAACACCCTTTGGTCCTCCAACACGGTCTACTTTTTCTCCCCTTATTCCCTGTGCTCCAACATCAGTGGCTCGAAGATACTCCAGCTTTCTCCCTGGAATTCTGTATTTGCCTTACAACTTTTTAAACATCTCCTCCTCAACTTTCTCCCATTCTCTTTGTGGCCCAACGTCTACAGGGTCAGGTTTATCTCTGGTTTATACCTCTACTGAGCAGCACATTCACGTTATTGTATATGAGCAACACAATACATTAATGAGGAGTTATGCTTTGTGACAAAAACCAAGAGGTCAGAATAACACTTGAACCAGAAGAAATTGGAAAGATCTGCAAGGAGAAATATTGCAGATGCCATTTTCATGAAATGTGCGCTGTGCGCATCCTCCAGCATCCCCAGAGCAAAAAGAAAAGGATTCCATTTATTCTCCGCCCTCCATCCATCCATTCCCAAAAACCTCTGCATTGAGGAAACAGCACGTAGTCCTTTCATTCGTGACTTACTTTGAGTCTTCTCTGAAGCACTGGCCACATCCACCTGAATGAGGGAAAAATTAAGGAATAGTAAGTTTTTCTGTCTCGACACAGAACCATGCTTGTTTCTCACAGCGCTCCACAAAATTTAAAAGACTCGAATTTAGAATATTTGATGACCTATGGCTACTTGAAGCTATGGTCACATTAGCTGGACACATCATTCTGCAGCATCATAGCAAAGTACCAACAATCATACAGAGTCAAAGGTTTGAAATATCATGAATGGTCTGTACATTTTCAGACCACTTCAAGTTACTTAGTGACCAGTGATGTAGATAAGTGTAAAAACTTTTAATTAAAACAAATAATAATAAAAATAATCATTACTGTCACAAGTAGGTTTACATTAACACGGCAATGAAGTTACTGTGAAAAGCCCCAAGTCGCCACATCCCGCCTCCTGTTCGGGTTCAAAGAGGGAGAATTCAGAATGTCCAATTCACCTAACAAGCACATCTTTTGGGACTTGTGGGAGGAAACCGTAGCAGACATGGGGAGAACGTGCGGACTCCGCACAGACAGTGACCCAAGCCGGGAATCGAACCTGGGACCCTGGTGCTGTGAAGCCACAGTGTTAACCACTTGTGCTACCGTGCTGCCCAATAAAAAGGTGGAATTCAAATTAAACAGTATTAAGCTTGAGGAAACAATACAGGGGTTAAGTCACTAGAACAGTACATATGTGCGGCCTGAAAGGACAAATTGGATGCACAACTAATGATGCATCTTAGAATCAAAAGTAATTTGAAGTTGTATCTGGCTCTGGTGAGACAGAATGTGAAGTTCTGTACTCCGCTTTGGTCTCCATATAACAATGTGATGGGAGAGTATTTCAAGAAAGTTCCAAGACAGACTCCTAAACTTGAGAAGGGAGAGTTATGCAGAAAGATTGCATACCTTGGAACATCACCTTCTTCAAAATGGAAAATATGGGCAACAATATTTGAGAAAATCTTTACAAGTGGTCTGGTTTAGCTCACTTGGCTAGACAGCTGGTTCGTAATGCAGTGCGAGGCCAACAGTGTGGGTTCAATTCCCGTACCAGCTGAGGTTATTCATGAAGGCCCCACCTTCTCAACCTCGCCCCTTGCCCGAGGTGTGGTGACCCTCAGGTTTAATCACCGCCAGTCAGCTCTCCCCCTCAAAGAGGAAAGCGGCCTATGGTCATCTGGGACTATGGCGACTTTACCTTTCCTACAGATGAAGTAGATCAAGAGCATAGATTTGAAGAACTGAGGACATATTCAGTGCTAAGGGTTTCAAAAATTAAGTCGGACAGCAAATTATAAGTTCATACATTCATAGGATATGGGAGCAGAATTAGGCCATTTGGACCATCGGGTCTGCTCCGCCATTGGATCATGGCTGATCTCATCTTGGTCTTAACTCCACCATCCTGCCCATTCTCCATAACCCATTATCAATTACAAATCTGTCTAACTCCTCCTTAAATTTATTCACTGTCCCAGCATCCACCGCACTCCGAGTTAGCGAATTCCACAGATTCACACCCCTTTAGGAGTAGTTTGTCCTCTTATTCTAAGACTATGACCTCGCATTCTAGAATGTCCCACAAGAGGAAGCATTCACTCCACGTCTACTTCATCCATACCTTATACCTCAGTTTGATCTCCCCTCATCCTTCTAAACTCGAGTATAGGACTAAACTGTTCAGTCTCTTCATACAACCAAGCCCTCAACTCTGGGATCAACTGAGTGAACCTGGTCTGAACTGCCTCCAATGCCGCTACAACTTTCCTCAAATAAGGGGACCACAACTGTGCACAATACACCAGCTACAACTTCATTACAGTGTTAGTGTAAGCCTATTTGTGACACTAATAAAGATTATTAGGTGCGCTCTCACCAATGCCTTGTACAGTTGCAACAACACTTCCTTACCTTTATACTCTAGTCCTTTAGCTATAAATGACAACATTTCATTCACTTTCTTTATTGTCTGCTGTACCTGCATGCTACGTTTCTGTGACTCTTGAACCCCAGAGTCCTCTGCAATGGAGCACCCGTTCTGGGTCAATGGAAGCAAGGAAAAGAAGTTGGGGTGGGATTAGAAACTATGGCAGGTTTTAAAAGATGACTTGAGCTCTGGTTAATAAATAGTATAAGGACCAACAGTTGTGAACTCACATTAAGCTCTTGGGGCTAAAAGGATATGGGGGGGGGGGGGGGGGGGGTAGGAAGAAGATGGGATCAGGGTATTGAACGTGATGATCAGCCATGATCATAATGAATGGCAGAGTAGGCCCAAAGGGCCAGGTGGCCTCCTCCTGCTTCTATTTCCTATGTTTCTAAGAATATGATAAGTGGAAGAGAAGGGTTAGAGAGTCCAGTGATCTACTATCCAAAATATAACTTATTTATCCCAAAGAAATTGACTGAGGGTATCTTAAAAAAGCAACTCTTTACCACCACCCCTCCCCGGAGGGTACGTATCCGACTGAAGATCCTTTTTTGCTTCCTGGCTAGTTGCAGTCAAGAAATTTGTCCCCATCCCCCCAAATTACGATTGGTTAATGGTTTGTCACCTAAACAGACCAAGGGAAAATGCTACGTCCGGGCGGATAACCGGTTGTCACCGAAAATAATTCCAAGTGCGAGTGGTTAACCAGTTGTCCTGACAAAGAGCATTGGTTAATGAGTTGCCACTCTGACTTGTGCCTGCCCTTTGGCCTCAACAAGCTGTGGCCCACTCCCATGTTCCCTTCGTCTGTGGCGGGCAGGGGGAGCTCCTGGGCCGGGTACAGAACAGTGAATACAATTCAAAAGATACTTCCCTGGTTGTGAAGGACTGGGGGACTTTGTGAGGATATGCAAATCCACGCAAATTATTTTTGAACGTCCAACGGCTTAATCATCAGGCGATTTACTTTACTTGCCATGGGCTAATGCTTACTGGAGGTTGAGAAGACAGTGACTATAGGAGAGCTGCCAGCTTAATCAGTTGAATAGCTTTTCAAAACTGTGACACTGGATTTGGGGTTCAGCGCTTACCTTAGTTGGCTTCCGTTTGTGTTCCTGAAAAAACAAAGTCTCCCACTCCTTCAGCACAAGTTTTAATTCATTGTATCGATCCATTTCCCAACAGCTGACTGCACTGGTTCCTCTCAATCTTTCATGTTTCAATAGGGGAGGAGAAAACAACACAAAAAAGCCAGTTGATTAAATGCAATTGGGAGATTCAGAAGTGTAAAACGACACATTTAGCAGAAGCTAATTAAAATAATTCTTTATTATGGTCCCAGACCCGACCAACATTTGCTAGGATACTGGATAGGAATCCCAGTCACTTTTTTTTTTAATTTGCAAAACTGAGGAAAGGATACTTTACTCCAGGAGTGATTCCACGCACAAATATGGGATATGGTATATTATGTTATGGGCGAGGTGTTTTCAAAACCCCAAAATGTATCATGGAGTTCAACCAACCTCTCCCTTTAATGGATTTGTTGCTTTTCCGAGCACGCGGCTTTTCCCGAGGTGTTTATTCCATGAACTCAACTTAACACCCCTTACTTCAAAGATAACTCAGAAAATATTGCAACAGTAAATACTTCCTTAAAATGTTCCTTCAAACTTCCAAGAGACTTAACATCTTTAAACAGTATCACATCAGGTTAAAGGATATATATATTTTCTGTAGAATGGCAGAGATATATTAGCTTGGGTGACTTCAGCTTCAGCACCTTGCTTTCTTCATGCAGCTCTCTGGAAACCCACAGACTCACCCACAGATTCACCCACGCTGCTTTCTCAAACCTGGCTTTCTCCCTTCAAGCAAATCACAGCAAACCAGAACTTCTCAAGCTGCTGTCTCAAACTGGCTTTCTACTTTTAAACTGCTCTCAGCAAAACCAGCCAAGCACTTTTTAGCTGCTCTCAGCAAAACCAGCCAGGCACTTTTTAAACTAACTGCAAAATGGCTGAGCTGAGCTCCACCCACTCTATGACATCACTGTTTTCTTGAAGGTACTTTGCTTAAACATCCAGTTCTTAAAGGCACTCTCGCATGACAATTAAAACAAACATTAACACAGTCTTAAACTACCTTATCACAGCAAAACATAGCTTACAATTACCAGTTAAACAATGCTCAACAATAAAATGAAGCACTAACTCCTAACTAATACCTCAGCAAAACCCATCACCGGTCAAAAACCACTTTTAAATAAAGTTAGCACACACAGGATTACTTTCTGGCCTCTGGAAAAAGAGAGTTCTTCGAAAGACTGCTTGAAGAGAGAGAGAGAGATCCTGTCAGATCAATTCTGAATCTGACAGCCTTCTGCAGAAGCTGCAGTTCAGTTTACAGCTAATCTAAAACCGACTGCTTGTACAAGTCCAGGCTCCTCCCATTAATTACTCCCATGACCTACTTATTTAAGTTTATACACAATGTCTATAATTATAAATAAACAGAACAAAAACCCATTAAGCCTTTTCCTTGCAAACATACGCATCGCCTGAAAGAAAGATGTTCTCATTTTTACAACATCTTAACTGCACCTTCTGCAGCCTCAAAGTCGGCAGTTTAAAACAGGATTTTTAAAACTGTTACTGCGGCAGGTATCTTTACACCCTAACCCAGGCATATAAAACATTTACTGCAACAAATACATTGAATACAATATATAAACCAATTTCTTACATTCACCACGCCATTCACAATTCACATTAACAATGGCAGCGTGGGGATATGTACAGGCTGCATATTCTTACAGACGATAGAGCTTTGCAGATTTAGCTGATTGGTGGCATAGTGGATAGTGAAGGTGGTTACATAAGATTGCAAAAGGATCCTGAGCAATTGGGCCAATGAATGGCAGATGGCGTTTAATTTGGATAAATGTGAGGTGCATTTTGGTAGATCGAATCAGGGCAGGACCTACTCAGTTAATGGTAGGGAGTTGGGGGGGGGGGGGGGGGGAGTTACAGAACAAATAGGTCTAGAGGTACAGGTTCATAGCTCCTTGAAGGTGAAATCGCAGGTGGGCAGGGTGGTGAAGAAGGCAGTCAGCATGCAAGGTTCTTTTGGTCAGAATATGGAATCCAGGAGTTGGGACGTCTTGTTGAACAAAGAAAAGTACAGCACAGGAACAGGCCCTTCGGCCCTCCAAGCCTGCACAACCATGTTGCCCGTCTAAACTAAAATCTACTACACTTCCGGGGTCCGTATCCCTCTATTCCCATCCTATTCATGCATTTGTCAGGATGCCCCTTAAACATCACTATCGTCCCTGCTTCCACCACCTCCTCCGGCAGCGAGTTCCAGGCACCCACTACCCTCTGTGTAAAAAAAGTTGCCTCGTACATCTCCTCTAAATCTTACCCCTCGCACCTTAAACCTATGCCCCTGAGTAATTGACCCCTCTATCCTGGGAAAAAGTCTGACTATCCACTCTGTCTATGCCCCTCATAATTTTGTAAACCTCTATCAGGTCGCCCCTCAACCTCCGTCGTTCCAGTGAGAACAAACCAAGTTTATTCAACCTCTCATAATGCCCTCCATGCCAGGCAACATCCTGGGAAATCTCTTCTGCACCCTCTCTAAAGCCTCCACATCCTTCTGGTAGTGTGGCGACCAGAATTGAACACTATACTCCAGTGTGGTCTAACTAAGGTTCTATACAGCTGCAACATGACTTGCCAATTTTTCTCCAAACTATTTATATATACTATGAATAGCCAAGGTCCCAGCACTGATCACTGCAGAACACCACTCGTCACAGCCTTCCAATCAGAAAAGCACCCTTCCATTGTTACTCTGTCTTCTATGACCTAGCCAGTTCTGTATCCATCTTGCCAGCTCACCTCTGATCTCGTGTGACTTCGCCTTTTGTACCAGTCTGGCATGAGAGACCTTGTCAAAGGCCTTACTGAAGTCCATATAGACAACATCCACTGCCCTACCTGCATCAATCATCTTTCTGACCTATTCGAAAAACTCTATCAAGTTAGTGAGACACAACCTCCCTTTCACAAAACCGTGCTGCCTCTCACTAATACGTCCACTTGCTTCCAAATGGGAGTAGATCCTGTCTCGAAGAATTTCTCTACCACGGATGTAAGGCTCACCGGCCTGTATGTCCCTGGATTATGCTTGCTACCCTTCTTAAACAGAGGAACAACATCGGCTATTCTCCAGTCCTCTGGGTCATCATTGGAAGACAGTGAGGATCCAAAGATTTCTGTCAAGGCCTCAGCAATTTCCTCTCCAGCCTCCTTCAGTATTCTGGGGTAGATCCTATCAGGCCCTGGGGACTTATCCACCTTAATATATTTCATGTTGTAAGTTTTTGAAGTGGTACAAGACATTGGTAAGACCACACATGGGAATACCGTGTTCAGTTCTGGTCGCCCTATTATAGGAAGGATATTGTCAAACTAAAAAGAGTGCAGAAGAGATTTACGAGGATGCTACCAGGACTTGATGGTCTGAGTTATAAGGAGAGGATGGATAGGCTGGCACCTTGTTCCCTGGAGCGTAGGAAGCTCAGGGGTGATCTTATAAAAGGTCTATAAAATAATGATGTGGAGATGCCGGCGTTGGACTGGAGTGAGCACAGTAAGAAGTCTTACAACACCAGGTTAAAGTCCAACAGGTTTGTTGCGATGTCACTAGCTTTCGGAGCGCTGCTCCTTCCTCAGGTGAATGCCTCTTCATTCACCCGAGGAAGGAGCAGCGCTCCGAAAGCTAGTGACATCGAAACAAACCTGTTGGACTTTAAGCTGGTGTTGTAAGACTTCTCACTATAAATTAATGAGGAGCATAGTTAAGGTAGATAGTCGACATCCTTTCCCAAAGGTAGAAGAGTCTAGAACCAGAGGGCATAGGTTTTTAAGGTGTGAGGAGAGATGCAAAAGAGATCAGAGGGGAATTTTCTTCAGAGTGATGAGCATCTGGAACGGGCTGCCAAGGCAGTGGTAGAGGTGGGTACAATCTTGTCCTTTTAAAAGCATTTAGACAGTTACATGGGCAGGGTGGGTATCGAGGGATAAGGGCCAAATGCAGGCAAGTGGGACTAGCTTAGTGACAGAAACTGGGCGGCATTGACAAGCTGGGCTGAAGGGCGATTTCCATGCTGTAAACATATATGGCTCGAGGTGATCTCAATCCAGGTGGTGGTCCTTGTAATGACTTAAACCAGGCCTTTGAGATTGGTCAATTGGAATAAGAGTTTCCCGATTAGTGGGTCAATCAGGGAACATCTTTTTGCATATAACAGAGTGTCAGGTCCTCGGTGTCCCAGTATAGACAGCAAGCTGAATGCACATGGTCGTACTGCTGTTGGTTTTGGAAATAAAAGGGATTCTGGTGAAGAGACTTCTGCCTCCGTGGACTTATTTCAGTGGTGACGAGGAAAAAGAAACGATCCAAAGGAAGCTGCTCATTATCAGCCACCACATATTGAGCGTAAGCCACTGACAGGCAAAATTCATTTATTTGGGAAGTTGGATTCTTTTGACCCTGCAGTGGAAGACTGGGCCCAATATGTAGAGTGGATGAAGTACTTTTTCAGAACGAACGATATAGTTCCGGATGAAAAGCAACGCGTGTTAAGGGTAAGATCCTGGCATGGATAGAGGATTGGCTGACTGGCAGAGAGTGGGGATAAAGGGGTCTTTTTCAGGATGGCAGCCTGCGACTAGTGGTGTGCCTCAGGGGTCCGTGCTGGGACCACAACTTTTCACAATATACATTAATGATCTGGAAGAAGGAACTGAAGGCACTGTTTGCAGATGATACAAAGTCTGTAGAGGGACAGGTGGTATTGAGAAAGCAAGGGGGCTGCAGGGGGATTTGGACAGATGAGGAGAGTGGGCAAAGAAGTGGCAAATGAAATACAATGTGGAAAGGTGTGAGGTTATGCACTTGGAAGGAGGAATTTAGGCATAGACTATTTTCTAAATGGGGAAACGCTTAAGAAATCAGAAGTACAGAGTGACTTGGGAGAACAGTGGTTTGTTCTCACTGGAACGAAGGAGGTTGAGGGGCGACCTGATAGAGGTCTACAAAATTATGAGGGGCATAGACAGAGTGGATAGTCAGAGGCTTTTCCCCAGGGTAGAGGGGTCAATTACTAGGGGGCATAGGTTTAAGGTGAGAGGGGCAAGGTTTAGAGTAGATGTACGAGGCAAGTTTTTTACGCAGAGGGTAGTGGGTGCCTGGAACTCGCTACCGGAGGAGGTGGTGGAAGCAGGGACAATAGTGACATTTAAGGGGCATCTTGACAAATAAATGAATAGGATGGGAATAGAAGGATACGGACCCAGGAAGTGTAGAAGATTGTAGTTTAGTCGGGCAGTATGGTCGGCACGGGCTTGGAGGGCCGAAGGGCCTGTTCCTGTGCTGTACATTTCTTTGTTCTTTGTCCTTGTTCATGATTCTCCTAAGGTTAACGTGCAGGTACAGTCGGCAGTTAGGAAGGCAAATGCAATGTTAGCATTCATGTCGAGAGGGCTAGAATACAAGAGCAGGGATGTACTTCTGAGACTGTATAAGGCTCTGGTCAGACCCCATTTGGAGTATTGTGAGCAGTTTTAGGCCCTGCAACGAAGGAAGGATGTGCTGGCCTTGGAAAGGTTCCAGAGGAGGTTCACAAGAATGATCCTTGGAATGAAGAGCTTGTCGTATGAGGAAAGGTTGAGGACTCTGGGTCTGTACTCGTTGGAGTTTAAAAGGATAATGTAGGAATCTTATTGGAACTTACAGGATACTGCGGGGCCTGGATAGAGTAGACGTAGAGAGGATGTTTCCGCTTGTAGGAAAAACTAGAACCAGAGGACACCATCTCAGATTAAAGGGACGATCCTTTAAAACAGAGATGAGGAGGAATTTCTTCAGCCAGAGGATGGTGAATCTGTGGAACACTTTGCCGCAGAAGGCTGTGGAGGCCAATTCACTGAGTGTCTTTAAAACAGAGATATATAAAGGCATCAGGCGTTATGGAGAGAAGGCAGGAGAATGGGGATGAGAAAAATATCAGCCATGATTGAATGGTGGAGCAGACTCGATGGGCAAGAGTGGCCTAATTTATGCTCTTATGTCTTATGATCATTCTGCTGACCACGGGTGGGCTGGCAGCTTTTGCCATTATGCACAGTCTCACGTTTCCGGAGGCACCGGTCATGAAAATTTCCCAGGAATTGACGGATTTAGTAAAAGCGTACTATGGCCCTAAGCCACCTCTGATCCTGCGAAGATACCGGTTTTACTCAGCATTCCGAGACACTGGGGAGTCGGTCACTAATTTTTTAACAAGATTAAGATTATGAGCAGAGGCTTGTGATTTGGCCTGACGCTAAATGAGATGCTCCAAGACCAACTGGTGTGCGGAATAAATAACTTAGCAAAACAAAAATATCCGTCAGTAGAGGCCGAGCGGGATTGAAAACCAGCATTCCAGCTGGCTTGGTCCTTGGAAAAAGCTGCAAGCGGAGCTTCATGAGTGACAGGGTACTCCAATGGAGGTGGACTCCCTCACCAGTGCAACGGTGTTAAGAGACTACCACTGGGGAATATCCAACTGCGTAGCCACCTTTAGTAACGACTTGGATACTAAGGAACCCAGGCCCACTCCCAAATAAGGGGATATTAGGACCAGACAAACAGTAGACCCTGCAGCCTTTAGCCCGGCAAGGAATTGTAGTTGTTGCCAGAGTTCGGAGCCAGAGAGGAAAAATAGAAGTCCAAAACCAAAATTTTGCAGAAGGACGCGTAGGCCGGGGTACAGGAGAATGCACACCCTGGAAGCCCCACCTACCTCCGACGAGGAACAACTAAATTGTGTAACAACGTGATAGAACTAAGTTTTGATACTCGAGGGATTTGTTGAAGGCCTACAACAAAGAATCATGCTTTTGAGAAGTGTGTGTATTCAGTCTGATTTGATCTTAAAGGTATGCATCCAATACTAGAATGTCATTCGTAGTCATAGAAACAGTCAGAGGGGAAGCCCTGCTAGACAGAGATTAGTCAAGTTTCAATCTCCTCAGACAAAACCATTACAAAGATCAAGTTCCAATACCTTAAAAGATGCATACACACAGAAGACTAAACTTGAATAAAATGTCATACTGCAGCAAATTCCATCCAATCTGTACTGATAACCTTGTCAGCTAATTGAGACATCTAGCTGGGCAGACCATAACAGGGTCCTCCGGGAAAAGAGCCAATTAGAGACAAAGCTAGGGTTAACCCAAAGGTAAGCATCTCCTTAAAGAGAGGTGGCAAGAAAGTTAGCCTTTGTTCTGACCAGTTCTAGCTCTCTAAGCCTGTCCTTGACCTACGCGCCTTTACTCTGCCATGTGCTTTAAATCACCTCTAGGTATCTTCTAAATTTATTACGTTTTGTACTGGCCAGTTGGCCGAATTGTTTTATCAAAGTATAAGAAATCGTGTAGCGTCAGCCGCACTGCCTAACATTAAAGTCAAAAGTGAACTTTTACCATTGCACGGAATTGGTCCTTTTATTGAGAGAAAACACGAGGATTCATCAATATCAGGATTCCATCATAATGGTTAAATCAAAACCCATGGGTGCAGTGGGGCTGCTGGTGACACCTTCTGTTCTTGTTGGCATTCTTAGCACCAACCTACCAATGTCGCTATGTCTGTGTCCAGGCCATGTTGACCATAAGGCTGAACGGACGTCCAACATTAATGGAGGTCGACAGGGGAGCAGCCGTATCAGTGATAGGAGAAACAGTATTTAATAAAATTCCCACTGGACTCCAACCCTTATTCCCAACTACGACCTCGGCAAAACACAGAATTGCAAAGCAGAAACTGGTAGCCAAGTTCCGCACACGAGTACGGCCTCAACTGGGACCTTGGATTCATGTCGCATTACATTCACCCCCCCCCCCCCCATCTGGCCTGGGCTTGTGAAATCCTACTAACTGTCCTGGCTTGAGACAATTCACACCTCTTTAACCTGGGGTTACCCCTCTCTCTGGCTCTGTAAAGACTTAATTAAATTACCTGCAAATGCTCACATTCAAAGTATTGTCTTGCATCTTTGACTTTGTCTATATAAATGTTTCTGGAACCTACCCCTCCATTCACCGGAGGAAGGAGCAGTGCTCCGAAAGCTAGTGTTTGAAACAAACCTGTTGGACTTTAACCTGGTGTTGTAAGACTTCATACTGTGCTCACCCCAGTCCAACGCCGGCATCTCCACATCATGACCACTCCGAAACTTCAACTAATTTCCCCCTTCCCACTGGTGGGAAAACTCATTTCCCACCAGATTCCCTCAGAAAGACAGTTTGATTTTTATTTAAAGAAATCAAGTTGGAAAGCATCAGATGATTGTCCAATTACTGGAATTATGAAGATAAATGTAGAAGCATTTGCCAAAATACTTTGTGAACAAACTTCTTAGAATTTTTCAAATATAGTGGTGGGAGGAGGGTTGGTCCGGAGCTACACAAGGCTCTTGTATTTAGTTCCCAAAAAGTATATATTTTTTAAACAGCCAGTCCCGAACTGGCAGACTTTATGTACAGTGAGTACCCCTGAGAACTTAGTAGGGAAGCCCATATTCTGCTACACTTAGTCTGGACAATCCACCTAACCTGCACATCTTTCGACTGCGGGAGGAAACCCACGCAGACACAGCGAGAATGTGCAAAGTCCACACAGTCACCGAAGGTCTGAATCAAACCCTGGTCCCTGCCGCTGCTAACCACTGTACCTCCATGCCATACTAGCTGCCATTTTGAGCAGGTAGCCCGATCCTGAGGTGGCGCATGCTAATCCAACCAAAAGGAATAACAGGTCATCGGGAATTTGGTCCATTGGAGGTGAAGAATCCTAGAGGCCTCGGAGAATACTGGGTAGGGCACACTAATGAATGCCAACGACGTTTACTGTACGTGCGTTCTGGAATGCATTGACGTCGCTGTCGAGGCGACAGAGAATTGAGATTTGGCGTGAAATCAGCACCCGCTGACTCCTGCCCCTTATGATTTCATGGCTACTACTATGCCAAATGGATAAATCATTTAATCCTCCGGCACCTGGCAGTTAATGGCACGTATATAAACAAAAACCCTTCGGGAGAGAAGCCCAAATGAATGCAATGCAATATCCAGGGGGTTACAATCGACCATAAACTGAACTGGACTAGCGATATAAATAGTGTGGCTAAAAGAATTATATACTGAAATCCTCACCTCCTGACACTGTCAGGAGTGTAATGGAATACTCGCCATTTGCCTGGATGAGTGCAGCTCCAAAAACAGTCAAGAAGCTTGGCAGCCCTGCTTGATTGGCACCCATTCTAGTAGCAGCCATGTGTACCATCTACAAGATGCACTGCAGGAACTCACCAAGATTCGTTAGACAGCATCTTCCAAACTCACAACCACTACCATCAAGAAGGACAAGAACAGCAGATGCAGGGGAACACAACCACCTCTGTTCTTCTCCCACGAGGACCACAGGAAAACCATTGTTGACCTCCCTGTGGGGCCTGTGAGTATGAGCTTCCCAGGTAGGGGGTGGAGGCCACCCAGCTGGAGCTCGCTAAAGACGCACAAACATCAGCCCAGGCAGGGCCTGGTCTGGTAGAGTTACTACCGTGGGCAGAATATTGTATACAGTTTAATAAATCTTTATTCTACTACCGCTGACTTCCTCAGGTTACTAATACCTCCTAGCCACTCGCCATCCAGTCTTGGAAATATATCACAGTTCCTTCAGTCACTGGGTCTAAATTCAGGAACTTCCTCTCTAACAGCACAGTGGGTGGACCTGCACCTCAGGGACTGCAGCCGTTCAAGGAAGCTAGGGAAGGGTAATAAATGCTGCCTCAGCCAAGGCCAGCACGGTAGCATAGTGGTTAGCACAGTTGCTTCACCAGGTCCAGGGTCCCAGGTTCGATTCCCGGCTTGGGTCACTGTCTGTGCGGAGTCTGCACATCCTCCCAGTGTGTGCGTGGGTTTCCTCCGGTTTCCTCCCACAGTCCAAAGATAATAATCGCTTGTCACGAGTAGAAGTTACTGTGAAAAGCCCCTAGTTGCCACATTCTGGCACCTGTTCAGGGAGGCTGTTACGGGACTTGAATCGTGCTGCTGGCACAGTCCAAAGATGTGCGGGTTAGGTGGATTGGCCTTGCTAAGTGTCCAAAGAAAAAAGGTTAAGGGGGGTTACGGGGAAAAGGTAGAGACGTAGGTTTGAATAGGGTGCAGACTCGATGGGCCAAGTGGCCTCCTTCTGCACTGTAAATTCTACGATGATGCCCACATCCCCAGTAGTAGGTCTCAGTCACTCAGCATCATTTCTAAACAGTACTTGCAGCATTTTGGAAACATATTTCTTGCGAGGAGAAGGTTTTTGAACACTGTATTAAGAAACACTGGTCGTATTTAAATAGAATGGAGGTAGACATAAAAACATTAAATTGATAGAAGGTTAGAAATTAGACCTGAAATGAGAATCCAGGCGGAGCGGTTATCAGTGAGGGGAAGACTTACAGAAATGATGTGGAGATGCCAGCGTTGGACTGGGGTGAGAACAGTAAGTCTTACAACACCAGGTCAGCACCCACACCGGGTCAGCACCCTACACCAGGTCAGCACCTACACCAGGTCAGCACCCACACCAGGTCAGCACCCACACCAGGTCAGCACCCACACCAGGTCAGCACCCACACCAGGTCAGCACCCTACACAAGGTCAGCACCCACACCAGGTCAGCACCCTACACCAGGTCAGCACCCTACACCAGGTCAGCACCCTACACCAGGTCAGCACCCTACACCAGGTCAGCACCCACACCAGGTCAGCACCAACACCAGGTCAGCACCCTACACAAGGTCAGCACCCACACCAGGTCAGCACCCTACACCAGGTCAGCACCAACACCAGGTCAGCACCCTACACCAGGTCAGCACCCTACACCAGGTCAGCACCCTACACCAGGTCAGCACCAACACCAGGTCAGCACCCTACACCAGGTCAGCACCCTACACCAGGTCAGCACCCTACACCAGGTCAGCACCCTACACCAGGTCAGCACCCTACACCAGGTCAGCACCCTACACCAGGTCAGCACCCTACACCAGGTCAGCACCAACACCAGGTCAGCACCCTACACCAGGTCAGCACCCTACACCAGGTCAGCACCCTACACCAGGTCAGCACCCTACACCAGGTCAGCACCAACACCAGGTCAGCACCCTACACCAGGTCAGCACCCTACACCAGGTCAGCACCCTACACCAGGTCAGCACCCTACACCAGGTCAGCACCAACACCAGGTCAGCACCAGTCACCTGAGCAAGCAGCTCTGCTCCGAAAGCTCGTGATTTGAAACAAACCTGTTGGACTTGACCCTGGCTGTTGTAAGAATTCTTTAAGTGATGGGCTCAGGGCTGCCAGTCCGTCTCCATGGTAACCGGCCCTGGACACGGCCTCCCTCAGCGCGCCTTCCCGGCCCCACAGGACAACAATGGCGGAGGCCGGACCCGGACAGCGCCAATCTTTCTGCTCCCGACTCCGCTTCTTCACCGGTGGGGTTAATGGTTGATCGGCGGCCTGTTCAACGCTGGAGGAAGTCCCGGTGCCGAGCAGATCCGAATCTCCCGCCTTTCCAGTCAGCTGACCGGCTGGGGCTGCGCGCGCAGCCTGGAGGAGCGGAGCTGTGTGAGGGGGCGGATCTGCGAGTGAAGGGGCGGCGCTCCGGGAGGGGTTCCGAGGGGGGCGGCGCTCCGGGAGGGGTTCCGAGGGGGGCGGCGAGGAGTTCCAAGAAGGGCGGGGCCAAGCTCCGAGTGAGGGGTCTAAGCTCCGGGAGGGGGCGGGGTTAAGCTCCGGGAGGGGGCGGGGCTAAGCTCCGGGAGGGGGCGGAGCCTCGAGGGGGCGGGGCGGCGGAGCTCCGAGGGGGCGGGGCCAGCATTGGATGCCCAGCCCTGCCCGTCGTCAGAGTTTCAGGTAGGCCAGACCAGGTAAGGATGGCAGAGTTTCACATTAGCGCCACCCGGGGCTAGCTTCATATTTATACTCCAGCTTCATTCAATTCAACTTTGCACCAGCCAGCAGTGTGATTTGCGCCCATGTCCCCAGACTTCATAAGATTTAGGAGTAGAATTAGGCCATCTACATAGACCAGCTGGCAGAGGTATTCACGGACATCTTTAACCTGTCCCTACTCCACTCCGAGGTCCCCACCTGCTTCACAAAGACCACCATCATACCGGTACCAAAGAAGAACCAGGCAACGTGCCTCAATGACTACTGACCAGTGGCCCTGACTTCAGTCGTAATGAAGTGCTTCGAGAGGTTGATCATGAAGCGCATCAACTCCATACTCCCAGAATGCCTTGATCCACTGCAATTTGCATACCGCTGCAACCGGTCCACATCAGACACCATTTCCCTGGCCCTACACTCATCCCTAGAGCATCTCGACTCCTATTTATTGACTACAGCTCCGCCTTCAACACCATAATCCCAGCCAAGCTCATATCAAAGCTCCAAAACCTAGGACTTGGCTCCCCACTCTGCAACTGGATCCTCGATTTTCTGACCAACAGACCACAATCAGTAAGAATGAACAACAACACCTCCTCCACAATAGTCCTCAACACCAGCGCCCCGCAAGGCTGCGTACTTAGCCCCTTACTCTATTCCCTGTACACACACGACTGCGTGGCAAAACATGGTTCCAACTCCATCTACAAGTTTGCTGACGATACAACCATAGTGGGCCGGATCTCGAATAACGATGAGTCCGAATACAGGAGGGAGATAGAGAACCTAGTGGAGTGGTGTAGCGACAACAATCTCTCCCTCAATGCCAGCAAAACTAAAGAGCTGGTAATTGACTTCAGGAAGCAAAGTACTGTACACACCCCTGTCAGCATCAAGGGGGCCGAGGTGATGGTTAGCAGTTTCAAATTCCTAGGGGTGCATATCTCCAAAAATCTGTCCTGGTCCACCCACGTCGACGCTACCACCAAGAAAGCACAACAGCGCCTATACTTCCTCAGGAAACTAAGGAAATTCGGTATGTCCACATTAACTCTTACCAACTTTTACAGATGCACCATAGAAAGCATCCTATCAGGCTGCATCACAGCCTGGTATGGCAACTGCTCGGCCCAGGACCGCAAGAAACTTCAGAGAGTCGTGAACACCGCCCAGTCCATCACACAAACCTGCCTCCCATCCATTGACTCCATCTACACCTCCCGCTGCCTGGGGAAAGCGGGCAGTATAATCAAAGATCCCTCCCACCCGGCTTACTCGCTCTTCCAACTTCTTTCATCGGGCAGGAGACTCAGAAGTCTGAGAACACGCACGAACAGACTCAAAAACAGCTTCTTCCCCACTGTCACCAGACTCCTAAATGACCCTCTTATGGACTGATTTAATTAACACTACACCCTGTATGCTTCATCCGATGCCAGTGCTTTTGTAATTACATTGTATATGTTGTGTTGCCATATTATGTATTTTCTTTTATTCCCTTTTCTTCTCATGTACTTAATGATCTGTTGAGCTGCTCTCAGAAAAATACTTTTCACTGTACCTCGCTACACGTGACAATAAACGAATCCAATCCAATCCAATCCACATGTCGATTGGTTTAACCAGGTCGGTCAAGGCAGCCTTGAGGAGGAGTTTATAGACTGTATCTGCGATAGTTTCCTAGAACAGTATGTAATGGTACCTACGAGGGAACAAGTGGTCCTAGATCTGGTCCTGTGTAATGAGACAGGATTGATTCACAATTTCAGTTAGGGATCCTCTCGAAAGGAGCGATCACAATATGGTGGGATTTAAAATACAGATGGAGGGTGAGAAGGTAAAATCAAACACTAGTGTTTTGTGCTTAAACAAAGGAGGTTACAATGGGATGAGAGAAGAACTAGCTAAGGTAGTGTTGGGAATTTGTACTGGATATTGTATGAGCTAGGTATGGAATTCAGAATCATAGGTTTTAGTGAAATGATAAAGCAGATTTAGGTGAGTAGTGAAATGGGTATGTAACCTATGTAACCTAATGTAATTTAGAGTAACCTTGTGTGACCTAACGTAATCAAACATAGAATAGATGACCTAATGTAATCAAGTATAGTTGATATGATCAAAGCAGAAGACCCAGAAAAGTAGTATAGCAGTTACTAATTAACAAAGGCAAACAATAGTCACTTGGGGGAACAATGAATACTGCTCAGTGGATTACTTTAGTAGTTGACCATAATAAAAAAGAGAGAATAAAGTGAGCAGGTGTTTCCACACATTCGGCCTAAGTCAGCTAAACCACGATTGTTGCACAAATAGAGAAGTGTAGATAAGGGCAAGAATTATAACCACCATGGTTTAAGAGACAAAGAGAGGAAAAAGGAAGCGACCAATCTTGAATAAGACAGATAAAAGTCAACAAAAAACAATGGTGGCCAAAGCAAGGTCCGGCTGTAAAGTAAGATAATAAAGATAAGAATCTTGAGATACGGAGCTGAAATGTACATAAAAAGACTGTAAGCCTGAGGGCTCATCGGATTGTTCCGGACATCCCGATTTTATTCTCTTGTGCTAGGTGAATAAAGTCTACTGCTTGGAAGATCGCTGCTCAGACTCTCTGTTTTTATCGGTATAAACGAATTGTCGTCCAGGGGAACCACGACAGTAGACTGGGAGCAAAGACTTTATGGTGAAACAGTTGAGGAACTTCAGAGAACCTTCCAAGTGATTTTTCACAGTGCTCAGCAAAGGTTTATACCAACAAAAAGGAAGGACGGTAGAAAGAGGGAAAATCGACCGTGGATATCTAAGGAAATAAGGGAGAGTATCAAATTGAAGGAAAAAGCATACAAAGTGGCAAAGATTAGTGGGAGACTAGAGGACTGGGAAATCTTTAGGGGGCAACAGAAACATACTAAAAAAGCTATAAAGAGTAAGATAGATTATGAGAGTAAACTTGCTCAGAATATTAAAACAGATAGTAAAAGTTTCTACAAATATATGAAACAAAAAAAGAGTGGCTAAGGTAAATATTGGTCCTTTAGAGGATGAGAAGGGAGATTTAATAATGGGAGATGAGGAAATGGCTGAGGAACTGAACAGGTTTTTTGGGTCGGTCTTCACAGTGGAAGACACAAATAACATGCCAGTGACTGATGGAAATGAGGCTATGACAGGTGAGGAGCTTGAGAGGATTGTTATATTTGAGCAGGAGCTGAGCAGGCTAGTCCATTTCAGCGGGGGCAGTGCAGAAGTGATTTCTGGGAGTAAGTCTCTCCTTTAAATTTTTATTTTTATTTTTTTTAATTTTAGTGTTTAAGGTGGGAACAGGAAGTCGACCCGCGGACTTCTGGGAAGACCCTCACCAATAAATTCTGGTGGAGAGGAAACCCGAGACACTACACGTGTAGTGTCTCCCACCCGCCCTCCTCCTCTAACCTAATAATAAAACCCATTGGTGTGAGGTAAGTACCATATTTTATTATTGTTATTAATTTTTTTTTTTGTTTTTAAAATTTAATTTAGTTGTTAGCCAGATATTGGTAGAAAGTTAGAGGGATGGCAGGGAAGGGAGTGCAATGTTCCTCCTGCAGGATGTTTGAGGTGAGGGATGTCGTTAGTGTCCCTGCTGATTTTACCTGCAGGAAGTGCTGCCATCTCCAGCTCCTCCAAGACCGAGTTAGGGAACTGGAGCTGGAGTTGGAAGAACTTCGGATCATTCGGGAGGCAGAGGAGGTCATAGATAGCAGCTTCAGGGAATTAGTTACACCAAAGATTGGAGATAGATGGGTAACTGTAAGAGGGACTGGGAAAAAGCAGTCAGTGCAGGGATCCCCTGCGGTCGTTCCCCTGAGAAACAAGTATACCGCTTTGGATACTTGTGGGGGGGGGGGGGGGACTTACCAGAGGTAAGCATGGGGTACGGACCTCTGGCACGGAGTCTGTCCCTGTTGCTCAGAAGGGAAGGGGGGAGAGGAGCAGAGCATTAGTAATTGGGGACTCGATAGTCAGGGGCACAGATAGGAGATTTTGTGGGAGCGTGAGAGACTCACGTTTGGTATGTTGCCTCCCAGGTGCAAGGGTACGTGATGTCTCGGATCGTGTTTTCCGGGTCCTGAAGGGGAGGGGGAGCAGCCCCAAGTCGTGGTCCACATTGGCACTAACGACATAGGTAGGAAAGGGGATAAGGATGTCAGGCAGGCTTTCAGGGAGCTAGGATGGAAGCTCAGAACTAGAACGAACAAGAGTTGTTATCTCTGGGTTGTTGCCCGTGCCACGTGATAGTGAGATGAGGAATAGGGAGAGAGAGCAATTAAACACGTGGCTACAGGGATGGTGCAGGCGGGAGGGATTCAGATTTCTGGATAACTTGGGCTCTTTCTGGGGAAGGTGGGACCTCTACAGACAGGATGGTCTACATCTGAACCTGAGGGGCACAAATATCCTGGGGGGGGAGATTTGTTAGTGCTCTTTGGGGGGGGGGTTTAAACTAATGCAGCAGGGGCATGGGAACCTGGATTGTAGTTTTAGGGTAAGGGAGAATGAGAGTATAGAGGTCAGGAGCACAGATTTGACGTCGCAGGAGGGGGCCAGTGTTCAGGTAGGTGGTTTGAAGTGTGTCTACTTCAATGCCAGGAGTATACGAAATAAGGTAGGGGAACTGGCAGCATGGGTTGGTACCTGGGACTTCGATGTTGTGGCCATTTCGGAGACATGGATAGAGCAGGGACAGGAATGGATGTTGCAGGTTCCGGGGTTTAGGTGTTTTAGTAAGCTCAGAGAAGGAGGCAAAAGAGGGGGAGGTGTGGCGCTGCTAGTCAAGAGCAGTATTACGGTGGCGGAGAGGATGCTAGATGGGGACTCATCTTCCGAGGTAGTATGGGCTGAGGTTAGAAACATGAAAGGAGAGGTCACACTGCTGGGAGTCTTCGATAGGCCTCCAAATAGTTCTAGGGATGTAGAGGAAAGGATGGCGAGGATGATCTTGGATAAGAGCGAAAGTAACAGGGTAGTTATTATGGGAGACTTTAACTTTCCAAATATTGACTGGAAAAGATATAGTTTGAGTACATTAGATGGGTCGTTTTTTGTACAGTGTGTGCAGGAGGGTTTCCTGACACAGTTTGTTGACAGGCCAACAAGAGGCGAGGCCACATTGGATTTGGTTTTGGGTAATGAACCAGGCCAGGTGTTGAATTTGGAGGTAGGTGAGCACTTTGGGGACAGTGACCACAATTCGGTGACGTTTACGTTAAGGATGGAAAGGGATAAGTATACACCGCAGGGCAAGAGTTATAGCTGGGGGAAGGGAAATTATGATGCCATTCGACGTGACTTGGGGGGGATAAGGTGGAGAAGTAGGCTGCAAGTGTTGGACACACTGGATAAGTGGAGCTTGTTCAAGGATCAGCTACTGCATGTTCTTGATAAGTATGTACCGGTCAGGCAGGGAGAAAGGTGCCGAGCGAGGGAACCGTGGTTTACCAAAGAAGTGGAATCTCTTCTTAAGAGGAAGAAGGAGGCCTATGTGAAGATGAGGTGTGAAGTTTCATTTGGGGCGATGGATAGTTACAAGGTAGCGAGGAAGGATCTAAAGAGAGAGCTAAGACGAGCAAGGAGGGGACATGAGAAGTATTTGGCAGGAAGGATCAAGGAAAACCCAAAAGCTTTCTATAGGTATGTCAGGAATAAGCGAATGACTAGGGACAGAGTAGGACCAGTCAAGGACAGGGATGGGAAGTTGTGTGTGGAGTCTGAAGAGATAGGCGAGATACTAAATGAATATTTTTCGTCAGTATTCACTCAGGAAAAAGACAATGTTGTGGAGGAGAATGCTGAGCTCCAGGTAAATAGATTAGATGGCATTGAGGTACGTAGGGAAGAGGTGTTGGCAATTCTGGACAGGCTGAAAATAGATAAGTCCCCGGGACCTGATGGGATTTATCCTAGGATTCTCTGGGAGGCCAGGGAAGAGATTGCTGGACCATTGGCTTTGATTTTTATGTCATCATTGGCTACAGGAATAGTGCCAGAGGACTGGAGGATAGCAAATGTGGTCCCTTTGTTCAAAAAGGGGAGCAGAGACAACCCCGGCAACTATAGACCGGTGAGCCTCACGTCTGTAGTGGGTAAAGTCTTGGAGGGGATTATAAGACACAAGATTTATAATCATCTAGATAGGAATAATATGATCAGGGTTAGTCAGCATGGCTTTGTGAAGGGTAGGTCATGCCTCACAAACCTTATTGAGTTCTTTGAGAAGGTGACTGAACAGGTAGACGAGGGTAGAGCAGTTGATGTGGTGTATATGGATTTCAACGAAGCGTTTGATAAGGTTCCCCACAGTAGGCTATTGCAGAAAATACGGAGGCTGGGGATTGAGGGTGATTTAGAGATGTGGATCAGAAATTGGCTAGCTGAAAGAAGACAGAGGGTGGTGGTTGATGGGAAATGTTCAGAATGGAGTTCAGTCACAAGTGGAGTACCACAAGGATCTGTTCTGGGGCCGTTGCTGTTTGTCATTTTTATCAATGACCTAGAGGAAGGCGCAGAAGGGTGGGTGAGTAAATTTGCAGACGATACTAAAGTCGGTGGTGTTGTCGATAGTGTGGAAGGATGTAGCAGGTTACAGAGGGATATAGATAAGCTGCAGAGCTGGGCTGAGAGGTGGCAAATGGAGTTTAATGTAGAGAAGTGTGAGGTGATTCACTTTGGAAGGAATAACAGGAATGTGGAATATTTGGCTAATGGTAAAGTACTTGAAAGTGTGGATGAGCAGAGGGATCTAGGTGTCCATGTACATAGATCCCTGAAAGTTGCCACCCAGGTTGATAGGGTTGTGAAGAAGGCCTATGGAGTGTTGGCCTTTATTGGTAGAGGGATTGAGTTCCGGTTTCAGGAGGTCACGTTGCAGCTGTACAGAACTCTGGTACGGCCGCATTTGGAGTATTGCGTGCAGTTCTGGTCACCGCATTATAGGAAGGACGTGGAGGCTTTGGAGCGGGTGCAGAGGAGATTTACCAGGATGTTGCCTGGTATGGAGGGAAAATCTTATGAGGAAAGGCTGATGGACTTGAGGTTGTTTTCGTTGGAGAGAAGAAGGTTAAGAGGAAACTTAATAGAGGCATACAAAATGATCAGGGGGTTGGATAGGGTGGACAGTGAGAGCCTTCTCCCGCGGATGGAAATGGCTGGCACAAGGGGACATAGCTTTAAACTGAGGGGTAATAGATATAGGACAGAGGTCAGAGGTAGGTTCTTTACGCAAAGAGTAGTGAGGCTGTGGAATGCCCTACCTGCTACAGTAGTGAACTCGCCAACATTGAGGGCATTTAAAAGTTTATTGGATAAACATATGGATGATAATGGTATAGTGTAGGTTAGATGGCTTTTGTTTCGGTGCAACATCGTGGGCCGAAGGGCCTGTACTGCGTTGTATTGTTCTATGTTCTATGTTATCACTAAGGAGGTAATGATGGGAAAGCTAATGGGGCTAAAGGTAGACAAGTCTCCTGGCCCTGATGGAATGCATCCCAGAGTGCTAAAAGAGATGGCTAGGGAAATTGCAAATGCACTAGTGAAAATTCACTAGACTCTGGGGCGGTCCCGGCGGATTGGAAATTAGCAAACATGACACCACTGTTTAAAAAAAGGGAGGTAGGCCGAATGCGGGTAATTTTCGGCCAGTGAGCAGAACTTCGGTAGTAGGGAAGATGCTGGAATCTATCAAGGAAGAAATAGAGGTGCATCTGGATGGAAATTGTCCCATTAGGCAGACGCAGCATGGGTTCATAAAGGGCAGGTCGTGCCTAACTAATTTTGTGGAAATTTTTGAGGACATTACCAGTGCGGTAGCTAACGGTGAGCCAATGGATGTGGTATATCTGGATTTCCAGAAAGCCTTTGACAAGGTGCCACACAAAAGGTTGCTGCATAAGATAAAGATGCATGGCATTAAGGGGAAAGTAGTAGCATGGATAGAGGACTGGTTAATTAATAGAAAGCAAAGAGCGGGGATTAATGGGTGTTTCTCTGGTTGGCAATCAGTAGTCCCTCAGGGATCAGTGTTGGGCCTAATTGTTCACAATTTACATAGATGATTTGGAGTTGGAGACCAAGGGCAATGTGTCCCAATTTGCAGACGACACTAAGATGAGTGATAAAGCAAAAAGTGCAGAAGATACTGGAAGTCTGCATAGGGATTTGGATAGGCTACGTGAATGGGCTAGGGTCTGGCAGATGGAATACAATGTTGACAAATGTGAGGTTATCCATTTTGGTAGGAATAACAGCCAAAGGGATTATTATTTAAATGATAAAATATTAAAACATGCTGCTGTGTAGAGAGACCTGGGTGTGCTAGTGCATGAGTCGCAAAACGTTGGTTTACAGGTGATTAAGAAGGCAAATGGAATTTTGTCCTTCATTGCTAGAGGGATGGAGTTTAAGACTAGGGAGGTTATGCTGCAATTGTATAAGGTGTTAGTGAGGCCACACCTGGAGTATTGTGTTCAGTTTTGGTCTCCTTACTTGAGAAAGGACGTACTGGCACTGGAGGGTGTGCAGAGTGTAGCCATGTAAAATGGCTGCGTTCCGATTAATCTGGCCAAAACCCAGTTTAAAACAGCTAACCCGAAAGACTGCTGGGAAAAGCAGCCAAGAAGACACAAGCAGGCAGCTGCAGACAGTTTTGCATATTCGGCTCTGGGAAGGTAGCCCAGATCGATACTCAGGGTTATCAACAGCCCATCAACCCAGGTATTCACAGTTGCATTCAGGACTGTTTGCAGGCAATCTATTCAGACATCCTCCGTTAAATCGGCTATCCCCGGGAACAATTGCAACATATTAGCAATTGAATACCGGGCCAGACCTGTCGGCGCCTGCAGTGGCCGAAACAAAGACAGGTGAGCGACCACCCCCCGATCGAGGAATCGCCTCACCATTGGACACATCGACCCCAGAGACTGGGGACAGAATCCAATCACTTGGGACTCAGGGTCAAGGGCCGCCCCGGGAGGCGGGAAGCCCCTGGGCCCTATAAAAGTGAAGGTCCAAGTTCAGATCTCTCTCCTCTTCGCCTGCTCGAGACCTTCGCAAGAACAGCAACCGGCAACAGTAAGTTTGAATCCAGCGATCGCTATCCGGTACAGACACCTAGCCACCGACCTGTAGCAGCCTTTTGAATCCCGTGGGCCAGATCTGATTGGACAAGCCATTCGTTTTCCTGACCTGGTGGGCTCTTCCTAAGTTAAGTATTGGCCAGTAGTGATAGGTTTATTATATAAATAGTAGTATTAGGGTATTAATATTGCTTGTTGTATATAATAAATGACCGTTGTTTTAATCCTTACTAAGCGGTGTGCTGTGTTATTAATCATAACCTGAACTTGAACCATGTGGCGGTATCATAAAGATACCTGGCGACTCATGAGCAAAGGTGACGTAAACAGAGCAAATAGACTAAGGTTAAAAAGAGCAACAAGAGGAGATTCACTAGGCTAATCCCAGAGCTGAAGGGGTTGGATTACGAGGAGAGATTGAGTAGACTGGGACTGTACTCGTTGGAATTTAGAAGGATGAGGGGGGATCGTATAGAAACATATAAGATTATGAAGGGAATAGATAGGATAGATGCGGGCAGGTTGTTTCCACTGGCGGGTGAAAGCAGAACTAGGGGGCAAAGCCTCAAAATAAGGGGAAGTAGATTTAGGAGGAACTTCTTCACCCAAAGGTGTGTGAAACTATGGAATTCCTTGCCCAGTGAAGCAGTAGAGGCTCCTTCATTAAATGTTTTTAAGATAAAGATAGATAGTTATTTGAAGAATAAAGGGATTAAGGGTTATGGTGTTCGTGTCGGAAAATGGAGCTGAGTCCACAAAAGATCAGCCATGATCTCATTGAATGGCGGAGCAGGCTCG
Organism: Scyliorhinus torazame; assembly: GCF_047496885.1. Lineage (NCBI taxonomy): Eukaryota > Metazoa > Chordata > Chondrichthyes > Carcharhiniformes > Scyliorhinidae > Scyliorhinus > Scyliorhinus torazame. The sequence goes on from NC_092712.1 coordinate 23,154,264, forward strand.
AGGGGCCAGATGGCCTATTCCTGCTCCTAGTTCTGATACTCTTATTTGGCCCCTCGAGTCTGCTCCTCCATTCGATCAGATCACGGCAGATCTCATCCTGAACTGAATTTCACCATACTGAATATTCCCCGTAATCCTTCAACCCATTACCAATTAGAAATCTGTCCAGCCCCTCAAATTTACTCACTGCCCCAGCTTCCACCGCACTCTGAAGTAGTGAATTCCACAGATTCACAACCCTTTGGGAGAAGTAGTTTCTCAACTCAGTTTTAAATTTGTTACCACTTATTTGAAGACTATGACCTCTTCTAGAATGCCCCACAAGTAGCACAGTGGTTAGCACTGTTGCTTCACAGCGCCAGGGACCAGGGTTTGATTCCCGACTTGGATCACTGTCTGTGCGGTGTCTGCACGTTCTCCCAGTGTCTGCGTGGGTTTCCTCCGGGTGCTCCCGCTTCCTTCCACAGTCCAAAGATGTGCGGGTTAGGTGAATTGGACGTTCTGAAATCTCCCTTTGTGTACCTGAACAAACGCCTGAATGTAGCCACTAGGGGATTTTCACACGAACTTCATTGCAGTGTTAATGTAAGCCTACTTGCGACACTAATAAAAATTAGATTGTTAAAGAGGAAGTAGACTCCACATTATCCATACCTTTTATATATATCTCAATTTAATTTTGAATTATCTTTATTGTCACAAATAAGCTTATATTAACACTGCCATGAAGTTACTGTGAAAATCCCCTAGTCGCCACATTCCGGCACCTGTTAGGATACACAGAGGGAGAATTCAGAATGGCCAATTCTCCTAACAGTACGCCCTGAACAGGCACCGGAATGTCGCGACTAGGGGCTTTTCACAGTAACTTCATTTGAAGCCTACTTGTGACAATAAGCGATTTTCATTTCATTTCAGTTTTCATTTCAGGACTTGAAATGAAAAATGAAATGAAAATCGCTTATTGTCACAAGTAGGCTTCAAATGAAGTTACTGTGAAAAGCCCCGAGTCGCCACATTCCGGCGCCTGTTCGGGGAGGCTGTTACGGGAATTGAACCGTGCTGCTGGCCTGCCTTGGTCTGCTTTCAAAGCCAGCGATTTAGCCCTGTGCTAAACAGCCCCAGTTGAGAGGAAACCGGAGCACCCGGAGGAAACCCACGCAGACACGCGGCGAACGTGCAGACTCCGCACAGACAGTGACCCAAGCCGGGAATCGAACCTGGGACCCCGGCGCTGTGAAGCAACAGTGCTGACCACTGTGCTACCATGCCGATCTCCCCTCATTCTTCTAGGTCCTCTGGGCTATAAGAGCCAGTTCCCTGACCCTGGCTCCAGGGAGACAACACCATCGTGGATGTTCCACAGTGTCTCTTTTATGGTGCAGAACCTGTCTGTTCCCTTTACAATTGAATCCCTGACCACTGTAGCTCTGCTATTCTTCCTTCTCCCCTCTTGTGCAGCAGACTCAGTGTGATGAAGATAACTGCCTCTGTTTTACCCTGCTTGCTCATCCCCCCTTTTACATAAGACACATGGAAAATGCCCCATGATCGAGGCAACGTAGGATGATCTGGTTTTGATTATTAAAGAGGTAAATTTTTAATGTTTTATCTTTCTGAAATTTGTTCACGGGCCGGAGAGCGAAAAAAACTGAAGTGGTTCTTCACACAAAAAAGGTGAGAGACCAAGATTTATTTTCATTCTAAGGTTTAAAGACTAAAACTGATTGCTTGTTCTATCTGCTGTTCTGATGCCAGCTGAAGTTTCTTATGGACAGACAGATCCCAAGGTCTGACTTTATAGATCCAAACTTTTAACATTAAACAAAATTAACCACCATAACACGACTCCTTCAATACCTTTACAGATTTGGAAGGATAACAAGTTACAAAACCTCTTCATACTGTACAATTCATGTAAACCAGTAGACAAACTGTGGTCAGATACACCACACATGGATTCAAAGTGAGATGCCACCCAACAACTCATGGATTTCTCATCAATTCCCCCAGATGCTTGTAATAGAGCACAGCGGTTAGCACTGCCCCTCTCAGCGCCAGGGTTCAATTCCAGCCTTCGGTGACTGTGTGGAGTCTGCACGTTCTCCCCGTGTCTGCGTGGGTTTCCTCCGGGTGCTCCGGTTTCCTCCCACATTCCAAAGATGTGCAGGTTAGGTGGATTGGCCATGATAAATTGCCCTTAGTGTCCAAAATTGCCCTTAGTGTTGGGTGGGGTTGCTGGGTTGTGGGGATAGGGTGTAGGTGTTGACCTTGGGTAGGGTGCTCTTTCCAAGAGCCGGTGCAGACTCGATGGGCCGAATGGCCTCCTTCTGCACTGTAAATTCTATGATAATCTATTCTATGAAATGGGATTACAGGTGTACTGGGATAGGGTGGAGGAGTGGGCCTGGGTAGGATGTTCTTTCAGAGTGTCGGCACAGCGCAGATGGGACAAGTGGCCTCCTTCACTGTGGAACACCCACAATGCTGAGCAAGTCATACATAGACCGTTCAGTGAGGTCACACCGTCGGTGAAGATTGAACAGGCAGAAAGGGCATGGGTGACCAGCAGGCAGAGTGTAGAGGAAGGCAGGAAGTGCAGGAGTCCCCTGTGGACATCACCCTTTCTAACATACATGACATTTTATAGGGGAGGGACGAGGCAGTGGTATTATCACTGGGCCAATATTCCAGACCCCCAGAGTAATGCTCTGGGCACCTGTGTCTGAATCCCACCACGGCAAATGGGGATTCAATTCAATAAGAAAATCTGTCATTAAAAGTCTAATGATGACCATGAAACCATTGTCAATTGTTGTAGAAACCCATCTGGTTCGCCAATGTCCTTTAGGGAAGGAAATCTGCCGTCCTTACCTGGTCTGGTCTACATGTGACTCCAGACCCACAGCAATGCGGTTGACTCCTAAAAATGCCACACATTGAGAGCAATTAGGGACGGGCAATAAATGCTGCGACGCTCACAGTCCGAGGGCAATTAGGGACGGGCAATAAATGCTGTGACGCCCACAGTCCGATGGCAATTAGGGACGGGCAATAAATGCTGCGACGCCCACAGTCCGAGGACAATTAGGGACGGGCAATAAATGCTGCGACGCCCACAGTCCGAGGGCAATTAGGGACGGGCAATAAATGCTGCGACGCCCACAGTCCGAGGGCAATTAGGGACGGGCAATAAATGCTGTGACGTCCACAGTCCGAGGGCAATTAGGGACGGGCAATAAATGCTGCGACGCCCACAGTCCAAGGGCAATTAGGGACGGGCAATAAATGCTGGCCTCGCCTGCGACGCCCACAGTTCGAGGGCAATTAGGGACGGGCAATAAATGCTGCGACGCCCACAGTCAGAGGGCAATTGGGGACGGGCAATAAATGCTGGCCTCGCCTGCGACGCCCACAGTCAGAGGGCAATTGGGGACGGGCAATAAATGCTGGCCTCGCCTGCGACGCCCACAGTCCGAGGGCAATTAGGGACGGGCAATAAATGCTGGCCTCGCCTGCGACGCCCACAGTCCAAGGGCAATTAGGGACGGGCAATAAATGCTGCGGCGCCCACAGTCCGAGGGCAATTAGGGACGGGCAATAAATGCTGCGGAGCCCACAGTCCATGAAAACAATTATTTTTTTAAAAACTGTTGGGGCAGCCAATCTAATGGCACCATTGGTGGGGTCTGCTGCTGCATAAGAGGGGCAGAGGAAGAATTGCAGGGCTATGGTAGTAGGCAGTTAAGTTTTAAGGAGAACACAGAGGTGTTTTTGCAGCCTCAAAAGAGACTCCAGGATGATATGTTGCCTCCCTGGTGCCAGGGGTGTCACTGAACAGCTGCAGGGCATTCTGAAGGGAGAGAACAAACCTAGATATCGTGGTCCACATTGGTACCAACGATATAGCAAAATAAAGGCAGGAGGGTCCTGTAAGCAGAATCTAGGGAGTAAATTAAAAAACGGGATCCAAAAGATAGTAATCTCTGGATTACTTCCGGTGCCACGGGTGAGGTGAGTATAGAATTGGAGGTTAGCCCAGATGAATGTGTGGCTGGAGAGATGGTGCAAGAGGGAGGGCTTTAGATTTTTGGGACAATAGGATTGTTTTTGAAGATGGTGGGACAAGGTTTGCACTTGAACCAAACTGGGACCAGCGTCCTTACAGGAAGGTTTGCTAGTGCTGTTGGGGAGGGTTTAAACTAACTTGGCAGCGGGATGGAATCCGGAGAGAAGATTGAGCAAGGGTAGATGCACTGCCAAAATTAGAGACAGCAAGTGAGTCAGGAAGGCATAGACTTTACAGGCCAGTTAAGTCACCAGAGTTTGGTAAGATTGGATGGTATTTATTTTAATGCAAGGAATCTGATGAACAAGAGAAGAGTTGAGGGCACAAATTAAAACATGGGGGTCATTGCTGTCACGGAGCCATTGTTGAGAGAGGGTCAGGATTAGCAGCTCAATATTCCAGAATATAGGATCTTCAGGCGAGACAAGGAAGGAGGTAAAAGAGAAGGGGCTGTCGCAATTTTGATCAGGGAATCAATTACAGCAGTAAGGAGGGACAATATCTAAGAATATCTTAACTGAACTAGTATGAATAGAACCTAAAAACCAAGGAGCAATTACATTGCTGAGAGTGTTCTATAGGCCCTCCCAACAGTCTGAGCGAAATAGAAAAGCAGACAAGTTGGGGATTTCAATTTCCCCAACATTTAACTGGGGTAATCATAGTGTGAAAAGTTTGAGGGAGCGGAATTCTTCAAAGCGTCCAGGAAGACCTTTTACAAATCCCATAGAAGGCCCTTTAAGAGAGGGGGTGGCCTTGGACTTCATTTTAGGTAACAAAGCCAGGGAAATGGTTGAAGTATCAGTGGGGGAGCATTTTGTGGACAGTGATCATAACTCAGTTAGATTCAAGATTGTTCTGGAAAAGTACAAAGGTGGGCTTGAAATCAAAATTTGAAACTGGCAGACTTTAAAGTGGATAACTCCAGGACTGAATGAAATATATCCCAGGCTGTTATGGGAGGAAATAGCAGGGCACTGGCAATAACTTTCAATTCCTGTCTGGCCACAGGAGAGGTGCCAGAGGACAGCCAATGCGGTACCTTTATTTAAGAAGGGATAAAGCAGGAAACTATAGGCCAGTCAGTCTAACCTCAGCGGTGGGGAAACTATGGGAAGAAATTCTGAGAGACAGAATGAATCTGCATTTGGAGCGGCAGCGATTAAATCAAGGACAGTCAGCGATGAGGGCAATGCATTTGACGTAGTCTGTTTGGGTTTCTGCAAGGCGTTTGATAAGGTCCCACATGGGAGAATGATCGCAAAGAACCCATGGAATACAAGGAAATTCTTTTTGTCAAATTTGATCCAAGTGGCAAGAAGCAGAGGGTGATGGTCAAGGGGTGTGTTTCTGCTTGGAGACCTGTGTCCAGTGGTTGCCCGCAGGAATCAGTGTTGGGGGCCTTGCGATTTATACAAATTTAGTCGCGAGTGTAGGAGGGTTGATCAGTACATTTGTGGATGATACGAATATTGGTGGGGTGGTAAATGGGAGGACAACCTTAGACTACAGGAGGATATAGACGGGCTGATCGATGGCAAATGGAGTTCAATCCAGGTAAGTGTGAGGTGGTGCACTTGGGCAGGACAAACATGGCAAGGGAATACAAAATGAACATGGGAAACAGAGGGAACTTGATGTGCACGTACACCAGTACCTTAAGGTAGTAGGTTTCTGGATAAAGTGGACAAGGCAGCATATGGCATCCTTAACTCTATGCCTCAGCTAATAGAGGAAAGAGCAGAGAGGTTATGCTGGAACTGTAGGAAACATTACAGCTAAGAGTATTGTGTGCAGTTCTGGAGTCCACATTACAGGAGGGATGTGATATCACTGGAAAGGGTGCAGAGGAGATTTACCAGAATGTTCATAGAATTTAGTGCAGAAGGGGGCCATTAGGCCCATCGAGTCTGCACCGGGTCTTGGAAAGAGCAGCCTACCACCCTATCCCAGTAACCCCACCTAACGCATGTTTCGGTTGGAGCAGCAATTGGATGCACTTAGGAGCATGCAGGTGGCATAAAGCATCATAGATTGCAGTTATATAAATGTGGTCACACCCAAGGTGCAGACAGAGAAATGGGTGACCACCAGAAAGGGCAGGCAGTCAGTGCAGGAATCCCCTGTGGTTGTCCCCCTCTCTAACAGGTATACCCCTTTGGATACTGTCGGTGGGGGGATAGCCTATCAGGGGAAAACAGCAGCAGCCAGAGCAGTGGCACCACGGCTGGCTCTGATGTTCAGAAGGGAGGGTCAAAGCGCAGAAGAGTAATAGTAATAGGGGACTCTATAGTCAGGGGCACAGATAGGCGCTTCTGTGGACATGAAAGAGACTCCAGGATGGTATGTTGCCTCCCTGGTGCCAGGGTCCAGGATGTCTCCGAACGGGTAGAGGGCACCCTGAAGGGGGAGGGCAAACAGGCAGAGGTCGTTGTACATATTGGTACTAACGACATCGGCAGGAAGGGGCATGAGGTCCTGCAGCAGGAGTTCAGGGCGCAAGGCAGTAAGTTAAAAGACAGGACCTCGAGGGTTGTAATCTTGGGATTACTCCCTGTGCCACGTGCCAGTGAGGCTAGAAATAGGAAGATAGAGCAGCTAAACACGTGGCTAAACAGCTGGTGTAGGAGGGTGGGTTTCCATTATCTGGACCACTGGGAGCTCTTCTGGGGCAGGTGTTGCCTATATAAAGGATGGGTTGCATCTAAACTGGAGAGGCATAAATATCCTGGCCGCGACGTTTGCTAGTGTCACACGGGAGGGTTTAAACTAGTATGGCAGGGTGGTGGGCACGGGAGCAATAGGTCAGAAGGTGAGAGCATTGAGGGAGAACTAGGGAATAGGGACAGTGTGGCTCTGAGGCAGAGCAGACAGGTAGAAGTTGCTGAACACAGCGGGTCTGAACCAGGTGGCCTGAAGTGCATATGTTTTAATACAAGTATTATTACGGTAAGGCAGATGAACTTAGAGCTTGGATTAGTACTTGGAACTATGATGTTGTTGCCATTACAGAGACCTGGTTGAGGGAAGGGCAGGATTGGCAGCTAAACGTTCCAGGATTTAGCTGTTTCAGGTGGGATAGAGGGGGATGTAAAAGGGGTAGCGGAGTTGCGCTACTGGTTAGGGAGGATATCACAGCTGTACTACAGGAGGACACCTCAGAGGGTAGTGAGGCTATATGGGTAGAGATCAGGAATAAGAAGGGTGCAGTCACAATGTTGGGGGTTTACTACAGGCCTCCCAACATCCAGCGGGGGATAGAGGAGCAGATAGGCAGACAGATTTTGGAAAAGAGTAAAAACAACAGGGTTGTGGTGATGGGAGACTTCACCTTCCCCAATATTGACTGGGACTCACTTAGTGCCAGGGGCATAGACGGGGCAGAGTTTGTAAGGAGCATCCAAGAGGGCTTCTTAAAACAATATGTAGAGTGTCCAACTAGGGAAAGGGCGGTACTGGACCTGGTATTGGGGAATGAGCCCAGCCAGGTGGTAGAAGTTTCAGTCGGGGAGCATTTCGGGAACAGTGACCACAATTCAGTAAGTTTTAAAGTGCTGGTGGACAAGGATAAGAGTGGTCCTTGGGTGAATGTGCTAAATTGGGGGAAGGCTAATTATAACAATATTAGGCGGGAACTGAAGAACCTAGATTGGGGGCGGAGGTTTGAGGGCAAATCAACATCTGACATGTGGGAGGCTTTCAAGCGTCAGTTGAAAGGAATTCAGGACCGGCATGTTCCTGTGAGGAAGAAGGATAAATACGGCAATTTTCGGGAACCTTGGATAACGAGAGGTATTGTAGGCCTCATCAAAAAGAAAAAGGAGGCATTTGTCAAGGCTAAAAGGCTGGGAACAGACGAAGCCTGTGTGGAATATAAGGAAAGTAGGAAGGAACTTAAGCAAGGAGTCAGGAGGGCTAGAAGGGGGTCACGAAAAATCATTGGCAAATAGGGTTAAGGAAAATCCCAAGGCTTTTTACACGTACATAAAAAGCAAGAGGGTAGCCAGGGAAAGGGTTGGCCCACTGGATAGTGTTGGGAAATTTGTACTGGATATTGTATGAGCTAGGTATGGAATTCAGAATCATAGGTTTTAGTGAAATGATAAAGCAGATTTAGGTGAGTAGTGAAATGGGTATGTAACCTATGTGACCTAATGTAACCTAGAGTAACCTCGTGTGACCTAACGTAATCAAACATAGAATAGATGACCTAATGTAATCAAGTATAGTTGATATGATCAAAGCAGAAGACCCAGAGAAGTAGTATAGCAGTTACTAATTAACGAATACAAACAATAGTCACTTGGGGGAACAATGAATACTGCTCAGTGGTTCAATTTAATAGTTGACCATAATAAAAGAGAGAGAATAAAGTGAGCAGGTGTTTCTACACATTCGGCCTAAGTCAGCTAAACCACGATTATTGCACAAACAGATAAGTTTAGATAAGGGCAAGAGTTATAACCACCATGGTTTAAGAAACAAAGAGATATAACAGGAAGCGACCAATCTTGAATAAGACAGATAAAGAGTCAACTAAAAACAATGGTGGCCAAAGCAAGGTCGGGCTGTAAAGTAAGATAAGAATCTTGAGATATGGAGCTGAAATGTACATAAAAAGACTGTAAGCCTGAGGGCTCGTCGGATTGTTCCGGACATCCCGATTTTATTCTCTTGTGCTGGTGAATAAAGTCTACTGCTTGGAAGATTGCTGCTCAGACTCTCTGTTTTAATCGGTGTGAACAAATTGTCGTCCTGGGGAGCCACGACAATAGGCAAGGGAATCTATGCGTGGAGCCAGAGGAAATGGGCAAGGTACTAAATGAATACTTTGCATCAGTATTCAGCAAAGAGAAGGAATTGGTAGATGTTGAGTCTGGAGAAGGGTGTGTAGATAGCCTGGGTCACATTGAGATCCAAAACGACGAGGTGTTGGGCGTCTTAAAAAATATTAAGGTAGATAAGTCCCCAGGGCCGGATGGGATCTACCCCAGAATACTGAAGGAGGCTGGAGAGGAAATTGCTGAGGCCTTGACAGAAATCTTTGGATCCTCACTGTCTTCAGGTGATGTCCCTGAGGACTGGAGAACAGCCAATGTTGTTCCTCTGTTTAAGAAGGGTAGCAAGGATAATCCAGGGAACTACAGGCCAGTGAGCCTTACTTCAGTGGTAGGGAAATTACTGGAGAGAATTCTTCGAGACAGGATCTACTCCCATTTGGAAGCAAATGGACGTATTAGTGAGAGGCAGCATGGTTTTGTGAAGTGGAGGTCGTGTCTCACTAACTTGATAGAGTTTTTCGAAGAGGTCACAAAGATGATTGATGCAGGTAGGGCAGTGGATGTTGTCTATATGGACTTCAGTAAGGCCTTTGAAAGGTCCCTCATGGTAGACTAGTACAAAAGGTGAAGTCACACGGGATCAGGGGTGAGCTGGCAAGGTGGATACAGAACTGGCTAGGTCATAGAAGGCAGAGAGTAGCAATGGAAGGATGCTTTGCTAATTGGAGGGCTGTGACCAGTGGTGTTCCGCAGGGATCAGTGCTGGGACCTTTGCTGTTTGTAGTATATATAAATGATTGAGGAAAATGTAACTGGTCTGATTAGTAAGTTTGCAGACAACACAAAGGTTAGTGGAATTGCGGATAGCGATGAGGACTGTCAGAGGATACAGCAGGATTTAGTTTGTTTGGAGACTTGGGTGGAGAGATGGCAGATGGAGTTTAATCCGGACAAATGTGCGGTGATGCATTTTGGAAGGTCTAATGCAGGTAGGGAATAACAGTGAATGGTAGAACCCTCAAGAGTATTGAAAGTCAGAGAGATCTAGGTGTACAGGTCCACAGGTCACTGAAAGGGGCAACACAGGCGGAGAAGGTAGTCAAGAAGACATACGGCATGCTTGCCTTCATTGGACGGGGCATTGAGTATAAGAATTGGCAAGTCATGTTGCTTGGAGTATAGTGTTCAATTCTGGTCGCCACACTACCAGAAGGATGTGGAGGCTTTAGAGAGGGTGCAGAAGAGATTTACCAGGATGTTGCCTGGTATGGAGGGCATTAGCTATGAGGAGCGGTTCAATAAACTCGGTTTGTTCTCACTGGAACGACGGAGGTTGAGGGGCGACCTGATAGAGGTCTACAAAATTATGAGGGGCATAGACAGAGTGGATAGTCAGAGGCTTTTCCCCAGGGTAGAGGGGTCAATTACTAGGGGGCATAGGTTTAAGGTGATGGGGGCAAGGATTAGAGTAGATGTACGAGGCAAGTATTTTACGCAGAGGGTAGTGGGTGCCTGGAACTCGCTACCGGAGGTGGTGGTGGAAGCAGGGACGATAGTGACATTTCTCACTAAGGGGCATCTTGACAAATACATGAATAGGATGGGAGTAGAGGGATACGGACCCAGGAAGTGTGGAAGATTGTAGTTTAGTCGGGCAGCATGGTCGGCACGGGCTTGGAGGGCCGAAGGGCCTGTTCCTGTGCTGTCCATTTCTTTGTTCTTACCCAAGGGCAATTTAGCATGGCCAATCCACCTAACCTGCACATCTTTGGACTGTCGGAGGAAACCCACGCAGACATGGGGAGGAGGTGCGGACTCCGCACAGACGCTCACCCAAGCCGGGAATCGAGCCTGGAGCTGTGAAGCAACAGTGCTAACCACTGTGCTACCGTGCCGCCCGGGTACCCTATGTTGCCTGGGCTCAAGAGTTTTAGTTATTAAGAGAGTTTGGATAGATTGGGGTTTTCCTTGGAGCAGAGGAGACTCGAGAGGGGAGAAGCTGGAGATGTATTAAATTATGGGGGCACAGATTGACAGGAAGTAACATTTTCCCCTTGGTGGAGGGATCAATGACCAGAGGGCACAGATTTAAGGGAAGGAGCAGGAGGAGGTTTCAAAGGGATGTGAGGAACAACTTTTTCACCCAGAGGATGGTGGGAGTCGGAACTCACTCCCCAAGTGGTGTCGGCGGCAGAGACCATCACAAGTATTTAGAGGAACACTTGCAATGCCAAGGCGGCATAGGGCCAAGGACTGGAAAACGGGATTAGAATAGTTAGCTGGTTGTTTTTGAGTGGCGCAGACGTGGAGGACCTTTTCTGGGCTGCAGACCTCTATGAATAGCGATGAGAAATAAACCCCTTCACTGTTGATGGGTTAAAATCCTGAACAGCAGTGGGTGGGACTGTGACTCAGGGACTACAGTGATTGAGGAACACAGCTGGTCATTTCCTTCTCAAGGACAACTCGGGATGGGCAATAAATGCGGGCCTAGCCAGTGATGCCCACAACCTGCAAATGAATTTATCAAAGGATCCACAGCCTGCTTCCAGTTTCTGGCTGGCCTGGATTGCCACGCGGATTTCAATGTGCTTCATGCAGGGACAAGGGGATTTCAGCAAGGCTGATGTTGCACCGGATCAAAACCTCCAAGTTAAATTTAACTCAGGAGACTTTTTACAAAATAGTGAGGGCATAGAGAATTGAAAAGCTTTAATGGTGAGACTGTAGTTAAGAGATTCATTCTTTACATTTGTATTAAGGTTAGGGATAGAGTTGGATTAAGTACCTTGAACATGGAAAAAAAAGTCTCAGTTACTACTAGAGACATGGATTCAGATGGCTGGCAGAGGGGGGGCTCTGGCTGCTAGGTTGACCAGAGTCAGGGCATGCTGGATGGTGGAAGGGCGGGATGGGATGATGCTTTAAGAACTAGTTAGGTAGGAATCACTTAGTGTCCAGCCTGAAGCCATCCACAGCTCGAGGACCTTGGATACGATGGAGCTCGTGGCGTCTGAAGTATGTGGTGCACTCTCGTTCAGGATGGAATTCTACATTTGTCTCGAGCCTTGAGCCGCGACCCCACAATTGGAGCAGCCTCGTGGAAATTCCCTCTGCCTTTCCATTCAGCCAGAGAGGGGGTTCGTGTGTGGCCCTGCTACTGTACACCCTCCACCCCCTTCCCTTCATCAGGACACGCCTTGCCTGGCAGTGGGGGAGGGTCCCAGTGAGGGCTCTCCACGTGGGAGCCCTCCCTTTCTCCATTGGGGACCTGGCGTGGAACGTGTTCCATGCAGCAGTGCCACGCATCGTAGATCAAAGGTGGTTCATTGGCTCCCTGACCACATGCATTTTCTGCAGCCGAGGGAAGTTGGCGTTCACATCCATGTGGCTCGCCCAACGTTGCAGTCACTATTTGAAGGGGCTGCGTTTTCCTTGCACCTCAGCTCCACGCTCCTCATCTTCAGTCATCTGGTGTGGGAGGATGGTCTCCTCGTAAGCCTGTTTCTGGGCCTTGAGATCCAGGCAGTGGCATTCTCTGACCCAACTGTCTGCTCCTAAAGAGGGATCCTGTGGGCACAGCACGGGTTGGAGTCCATCAGTAGCCAGAAGAATATTTTTGTTTAATTTTGCAAGTTCCCTTAGATGTTTTAATTTTCTCAGTGGCGACTGTCACCCTTTCTATTCGCTTTTTTTACATTTTTAATGTTACCATTCCATTCCAGCGGAGGTTATAACTGGGCGGGATGGACTTCTGGTGTCGTAATGTCGGGGGAAAGACGCGCACACAAGGTGGCTACCACTGAGTACTGCAGTTAGTTTCTCAGTTTCAGGGTATATTTTCTAGTGAAATTGTGATAAAGATCCGGAAACGTCCAGGACAGCAATGTGGATGGCAGAAGTTCATCGGCAGATATAATGGCAGAGGCAGCGTCTGGGGATTCAGCCACTCCGCTAACAACCAAGGTGGTAGAGTGGAAATATCCTGTTTGAGGTTTTTGCGAAGTTCGGATTTAGCCACAAGTTGATTTCCTGGATTCAACTACTGTATGGGGCCCTCATTGCGAGTGTTCGTACAAAAGCCCTGAACTCTGTTACTTCCAATTGAATAGTAGGGCGAGGCAGGGGTGTGGACAGTCTCCGATCTGGTTTGCTTTGGCAATTGAACCGCTAGCTACAGTGCTGATGTCCTCGATGAGATGAAGTGGGATGAAATCGGGGGGGTGGAGCATCAGGTGTCCCTTTACGCGGATGACCTACCCCCCCCCCCCCCATTGATTAGATTATGAAGCGCTTCAGGATTTGTGACTACTTCTCTGGTTACAAATTAAACTTGAACAAATTAATGTTTCCCGGTCAACCCCCACGGGGAGGGGAGCCCAACTGGGGACGCTGCCTTTTCGCCGTACCAAGACTAGCTTTCGTTCTCTGGGCCTCGCTTCATTAATTAATTTACACTAATCCGGTTGATAGTGTCAAGTCAGACTTGCAGAGGTGGGATAACCTCCCCCTATCCATGGCGGATAGTGTTCAGACTATTAAAATCAACATGCTCCAAGATGTTTTTCCTTTTTCAATGTCAAAGTCAACAAATTAATGTCCTCATTTATTTGGGAGGGTAATACTCCAAGGATCCAATGGCTTACGTCCCAAGTAGTGGCTGGAATGCCCAACTGTGGACCATGTGGTAGTGTATAGTGACACATGGAAAGAACATATGGAGTAATTGGAGGAGTTATTCAGACAACTGGAGTTGGCCAGGCAACTAATTAATTTGGCCAAAAGCGAGTTTGCTAAAGGAACAGTCACCGATTTCGGCCATGTGGGGGGACAGGAGCAAGTGATGCCAGAAAGGCTAAAGTTGGACTTCCCTGTTCCCAAAACCAAACAAGAAATTCAGGTTCCTGGGTGTAGAGGGTTCCATCTCTGCTACTCCACTACTGGGCCGATATCTGGGGTTTGAGTATCTGTGTGTGTCTCTCTCCAGCTGGCACTGAAACTTCAGAGGCCAGGGGATGCCGCACTGGGACACCTCCACGGGAGAGAGCACTGAATCAAGCCTGCCGTTTATCCCTATAACCGGAAGCCTGAGGCTTATATCACACAGATATCCAGACCCCCACCAATGCCCAGGTGATTCTCTCTCTTGCCGGTGGTACAACACCCACCCGGTTCCTACTTCGCTGGAGTAGCTTTCCCAAGAGAGAGAATAGGACACTGCTGTTTATTACCTAACCAGCAGCCTGTCCTGAGTGAACGGGTTCGAATCGTTCAAGATGACCCTAGATTCTCAACCCCAGAATTAAGGTGAGGAATATCTTAAAAATGACTTGGTCAGAGATCGCTGGTGAGAGATTGAAGAATTGAAACAACTCCAATTATCAGCAAATCGAGGTTTATTGCAAAACCCAGGTCAAAATCATCAAACAGAAGAAGTTATAATACAATCTTAAACTCTAACACAAACTAAGTCTATTCAAGAAGTACTATAACGGACACAACGTAAATCTTATTGTTACACAAGGTTAGCAATGGCACAAAACACAAATCAAGTCCCCTTCCCCAAAGCCTCAACTACTATCAAAGTCAAGGGAGTTTCGCAAGCTGCTGCAGGGTACTTACGGTCACAGGCTGCAGGAGGTCAAGTCAAAGGTGGAGAGGTCAAGCCAAGAGCCCCTCAATCGAAACACAGCTCCTTTTATATCCGTTTTACCTGGCTTTTTCCTGTGTTCGGCCAGCCCCTTTTGCATTGAATCCATAAGGTTTAAAGTTCCCGCTGGTCCTGCCCCCTTTGAGCCGGTCAGACCTGTCAAGATGGGAGTACCTCCCCTAGGTCCGCCTCCAGTCTGCTTTTTGAGATAACTAGGTTGAGCTCCCTTGTGAAGATTTTCAAAGTCTTCCATCTGCTCCGGAGATCGCTGCTATGTTGATGGGGTGTTGATTGGATTCTGCTCTGGTGGAGGCAAAGTCATTTACATCTGCATGGGGCTATGACCATCCCATTGTCCTGCTTGCAGGCAGGCCCCTTGTGTATTCCCGTGCCCCTTTGTCTGTGTTTTAATCTTATCTAGTTGTCTGGCTCCTTCTTCCTTGTAGCTCCTGGGGGGGGGGGGGGGGTTTGTAAATACCTATGCCCCTACTCAGCTCAGCGGACCAAGCCTGCTGGGAAATTTGGTTACGTTCCCTTGGCTGAAAAGTGTCCAGTTTACAGTCTCTGGGTTTAATCTTGGGCAGTCCAAAAAGGGCCGAATTGCCCGAAAACCTTACATGGGTATGTGTGGATTCTACAGGAAATTCATACCGAACGTCAGTACAATAACGGTACCTTTAACCAATCTAGCGGAAATGGTGCGGTCCGCAGACTGCCAAGATGCGTTTGAGAAGTTGAGAGCCTGCCACCTACTAGATGACGATGCAGGAATAGAGAGACTAGTTGGATATTTTTAGAAAAAAGTTACAGCGCTTCAGTCGGGAGGGGGGTGGGGGGGGGGGGGTGGTGAATGCCGTTTGTCCTCACCTTCACCTCGTTAATAGCCCCGAGATGAGTTCTGCCTGAGTGGAGATCTCCTACTCCGCCTAGTGCTTTGGCCTGGTTGGGGGGACCTGATGTCTTTTTTACATTTGGAGAAGGTTAAGTACACCATTAGAGGGCCAGTATAGGGATTCATCCCAAGAGAGCAGACATTCATTTTATTTTTTTTACGGAGCGAGTCACCGTCAACTGTTGGGGTGGTTTAGTTTCACTTTTTTGGGTTCAAGTTTGTATCTTTAAGTTTGTTTCTGTCTTCTATTTTGGTTAATTGTTTTGAACGGTTTTGTTTAATGTGAACATTTTTTAATAAACATTTTTTTTTTTTTTAAACTGGACAGGAAGATCGCCGAATGGAACTCTGGGTGAATAAACTTTGAGCGCGAACTTACCAAAAGGGAACAAAGTTCCCGAGCGAGTGCGTTGAGCCACGTGTTTCATAGAATTTACAGTGTAGAAGGAGGGCATTCGGCCCATCGAGTCTGCACTGGCTATTGAAGAGAGCACCCCACCCAAGCCCACACCTCCACCTTATCCCTGTAACCCCACCCAATCTTTTGGGACACTAAGGGCAATTTATCATGGGCAATCCACCTAACCTGCACATCTTTGGACTGTGGGAGGAAACCGGAGCACCCGGAGGAAACCCACGCACACACGGGGAGAACGTGCAGACTCCGCACAGACAATGACCCAAGCCGGGAATCGAACCTGGTACCCTGAAGCTGTGAAGCAACAGTGCTAACCACGGTGCTACCGTGTCGCAGTGCCGAGAAATACATACCTATTCGACATGACTCCTGTTGAATAAGGGGGCTGAATGGGGCGGCCAAGGCCATACATTGTCCCGCTTTTTACAACAGGGAGCTCTGCTCACCAGAACTCCCCGTTGCAGTGAGAAACCGGGACGCCATTTTAAAATGGCGTCCCGATCTCCGAGGCCCACAAAAAAAAAAAATCCCTGACTTCTCTCAGCCCAAACACATGATGGGTGGGTCCCTGGCCCACTCCACCCCTCAACACCCACGGTGGGCAATCCCGGCCCAATCGCACGTGCAACAAATGCCAGCTTGGCAGTGCCAACCTGGCACTGGCAGTGCCCAGGTTGCACCAGCAGGGCCAGGGCACCACCCTGCCCGAAGGGAATTAACTGGGGGGGGGGGCCCTCCGATCCCCTTGGAGACCCCGAGTGCCATTCCATCTGGTCCCCGTCTGTGGGGACCTGTATCAAACAGCGCTCGCCCGAGGTCCTTGAGGGGAAGGGATTGAACCCCAAAGCCTCAGGTACCTCAGAAATCTGCGCACTAGAGTCCACTTACTGCCTTGCTCTAATATGCAGGTTTGCCAAAAACTGACTTAGTCGAATCTCGCGAGGCGTTGAGAGCTGGGTCGGTCCCAGGAGCGGAGTCTCACGGTTTTTATCGGCCACACTGCGCACAGCGAGGTGCGTTTCCGACACAGCGTGGTCTGAAGATCGCGCCCCATAACTTATAAAACATGGAGGAACGGAGTCACAGGATCACTAATTAATTTTAAGAAAAAAATTGGATGATACAATATGCCACAATACACCTGTACACAAGTTTTAGAATTAGCACAGATTACAAAGTCCTCATTAACACTCCACTCTGAACCCAAGTTAGCGTCTGGATTTCTCCTCGGAATCCCCAGATGATCACAAGAGTTTCCAAACTGTACCCCCAAAAACGCACTTTAAAATGTTCTCTCATAACAATGCTTCCCTTCGCAGTTTGCCTTTGAAGCACTATCAATCGCGACGAGACGAGAGTAGAGAGTAATCGAGGTTTTATTACGCAGAGATGTGTTGCCTCCTACAGCTGCTGCCGAAATGGCTGCAGCTCGGTGAGCACACACATTTATACTCCGCCAACTGGGCGGGGCCAGCAGGCAGGGATCTACCCCCGTACCTGTAGTACAGGAGTCTTACCGTATTACTTCTCATATACGTCATATGTACAAACAGTGGTGACTACCACATTCACCCCCTGTTAAAAAAGAGTCCAGCGGGGGTGGTGGAAAACTATTTACATGTAAGTGAGCATTTCTCATGTGTACAGTTCTGGAAAAATTCACAAATTCAGCCGATCGGGTGCCTTGATCCTCCGTTGTGAGCGCCGCTGTCCTGGTGGCGATGCAGGCGCCGGCTTGGTCGCCGGTGACTCCGGGGGCGTGTAGTCCTCATCTTCATCCCCGGGTGGAACCAATGGGAGGACAGATCGTCCTGGAGCGGGGGCTGTGGTGAGGTGCGCTGGGGGGAGGATGGATGGCGCCGGGGCAGATGGGGGGGGGGGGGGGGGCGGGGAGACCCAGCTGGTGCCAGGTCCCTGAGGGAGACTGTGTCTTGGCGGTGTGGTAGTATGTATTAGGGGTCATGTGGGACTGTGAAGCCGTGATGCTATTGGCTGACAGATCCCGGGTCCTGGTTGGCTGTTGACTCCTGGCTCCGCCCTGAAGGCGGAGTATAAGAACCCGAGCTTCTCCCCGCCGCTCCATTCTGTTGCTGAACTGCTGGGGACAAGTCTCGCTTAATAAAGCCTCATCGACTTCATCTCTACTCGTCTCTCTCGTAAGTCATTGTGCGCTACAGGCGGCCGGCGGGGTACGCTACGTAGGCGTACTGCGGGTTTCCATGGAGTAGCTGTACCCTCGCGACCAACGGGTCCGCCTTGTGGAGCCGCACATGCTTGTGGAGGAGAACGGGTCCTGGAGCTGCCAGCCACGTTGGGAGCGAAACGCCGGAGGTGGACTTTCTCGGAAAGGCAAGGAGACGTTCATTGGGGGTTGCACTCGTCGCAGTGCAAAGTAGCGATCGGATGGCATGGAGGGCATCGGGGAGGACCTCCTGCCAGCGGTAGACCGGGAGATTTTTAGACCGTAGGGCCAGAAGGACGGCCTTCCAGACCATCCTGTTCGCCCTCTCCACCTGCCCGTTTCCCCGGGGGTTGTAGCTGGTCGTCCTGCTCGAGGCAATGCCCTTGTTGAGCAGGAATTGACGCAGCTCACTCAAAGGGCAGCACGGTAGCATTGTGGATAGCACAATTGCTTCATAGCTCCAGGGTCCCAGGTTCGATTCCGGCTTGGGTCACTGTCTGTGCGGAGTCTGCACATCCTCCCAGTGTGTGATTGGGTTTCCTCTGGGTGCTCCGGTTTCCTCCCACAGTCCAAAGATGTGCAGGTTAGGTGGATTGGCCGTGATAAATTGCCCTTAGTGTCCAAAATTGTCCGTAGTGTTGGGTGAGGTTACTGGGTTATGGGGATAGAGTGGAGGTGTTGACCTTGGGTAGGGTGCTCGTTCCAAGAGCCGGTGCAGACTTGATGGGCCAAATGGCCTCCTTCTGCACTGTAAATTCTATTATGATAATCTATGATAAAGGAGGATCCCCGGTCGCTCTGGACGTAAGCGGGGAAACCGAACAGAGTGAAGATGCGATTGAGGACTTTGATGACTGTGGCAGACGTCATATCGGGGCATGAATGGTGAAGGGGAATCTGGAGTATTCGTTGACCACGTTAACGGAGTACGTGTTTCGGTCGGAGGAGGGGAGGGGCCCTTTGAAGTCCACGCTGAGGCGTTCAAAGGGGCGGGAGCCCTTCACCAGATGCGCACGGTCAGGCCGGTAGAAGTGCGGATTGCACTCCGCGCAGACCTGGCAGTCTCTGGTGACAGCCATGACCTCCGCAATGGAGTAGGGCAGGTTGCGGGCCTTTATGAAGTGAAAGAACCGGGTAACCCCTGGGTGACAGAGACCATCGTGTAGGGCCCGGAGTCGGTCCACTTGTGCGCTGGCACATGTACCTCGGGATAGGGCATAGGGGGGCTCGTTGAGCTTCCCGGGGCGATACAAAATCTCGTAATTCTAGGTGGGGAGCTTGATCCTCCAGCTCAAGATTTTATCATTCTTGATCTTGCCCTGCTGTGTGTTATTGAACATGAAGGCAACCGACTGTTGGTCAGTGAGGAGAGTGAATCTCCTGCCGGCCAGGTAATGCCTTC
The DNA here is from genome assembly GCF_047496885.1 of Scyliorhinus torazame. Classification (NCBI taxonomy): domain Eukaryota; kingdom Metazoa; phylum Chordata; class Chondrichthyes; order Carcharhiniformes; family Scyliorhinidae; genus Scyliorhinus; species Scyliorhinus torazame. The sequence continues at coordinate 23,173,658 of NC_092712.1, forward strand.
AATGCTGCACAGCTTCTACGATGGCTTGGGCCTCCTTTTCGATGGAGGAGTGCTGAATTTCGGAGGCATGGAGGGTGCGGGAAAAGAATGCCACAGGTCTACCTGCCTGGTTGAGGGTGGTGGCCAGAGCGACATCTGATGCATCGCTCTCAACTTGAAAGGGGAGGGTCTCGTCGACCGCGTGCATCGCGGCCTTGGCGATGTCGGCCTTAATACAGTTGAGCCTTGGCCGTCAGGGGCAAACTGTGGAGTGAATGAGTGGGCGGGCCTTGTCCGCATAGTTAGGGTCCCCTGGGCATAGTATGAGAAGAACCCTAGGCATCGTTTGAGGGCCTTGGGGCAGTGGGGGAGGGGGAGTTCCATGAGGGGGCGCATGCGATCGGAGTCGGGCCCTAGAACTCCATTTTGCACCACATAGCCAAGGATAGCTAAGCGGTTGCTGCTGAACACGCACTTCTCCTTGTTATACGTTAAGTTCAGGAGTTTGGCGGTGTGGAGAAATTTGGAAAGATTAGCGTTGTGGTCCTGCTGGTCATGGCCGCAGATGGTGACGTTATCGAGGTACGGGAAGGTGACCCGCAGTCCGTACCGGTCAACCATTCGATCCATCTCCCATTGGAAGACCGAGACCCCATTAGTGACGCCGAAGGGAACCCGAAGGAAGTGGTAAAGGCGGCCGTCTGCTTCTAACGCAGTGTATAGGCGGTCCTCCTTGTGGATGGGGAGCTGGTGGTAGGCAGATTTCAGGCCCACTGTAGAGAAGACCCGGTACTGTGCAATCTGATTGATCATATATGCGTGGGAGGGGGTATGCGTCGAGCTGCGTGTACCGATTGATGGTCTGACTGTAGTCAATGACCATCCTGTGTTTCTTCCCAGTCTTTACCGGCTCTTGGAAAGAGCACCCTACCCAAGGTTAACGTCTCCACCCTATCCCCATAACCCAGTAACCCAACCCAAAGGGACAGCACGGTAGCATAGTGGTTAGCACAATTGCTTCACAGCTCCAGGGTCCCAGGTTCGATTCCGGCTTGGGTCACTGTCTGTGCGGAGTCTGCACATTCTCCCCGTGTGTGCGTGGGTTTCCTCCGGGTGCTCCGGTTTCCTCCCACAGTCCAAAGATGTGCAGGTTAGGTGGATTGGCCATGATAAATTGCCCTTAGTGTCCAAAATTGCCCTTAGTGTTGGGTGGGGTTACTGGGTTATGGGGATAGGGTGGAGGTGTTGACCTTGGGTAGGGTGCTCTTTCCAAGAGCCGGTGCAGACTCGATGGGCTGAATGGCCTCCTTCTGCACTGTAAATTCTATGATCTCCCTACCACTTGGGCTCTCCAGGGGCTGTTGCTGGCCTCAATGATGCCTTCGCTCAGCAGCCGCTGGACCTCGGACCTGATGAAGGTCCTGTCCTGGGCACTGTCCCATCTGCCCCTGGTGGCGACGGGTTTGCAATCCGGGGTGAGAATTGCAAACAGGGAAGGTGGGTCGGCCTTAAGGGTCGTGAGGCCGCACACAGTAAGGGGTGGTCGGGGCCCGCCGTATTTCAGAATTAGACTTTGGAGGTTGCACTGGAAGTCCAGGCCGAGTAGCAAGGCAGCGCAGAGGTTGGGGAGGATGTAGAGCTGGAAGTTGCTGAACTCTACGCCCTGGACGGCGAGGGTGGCGGTGCAGTACCTCCGGATCTCCACGGAGTGGGATCTGGAGGCCAGGGAGATTCATTGGGTAATGGGGTGCACCGTGAGGGAGCACCGCCTTACCGTATCGGGGTGGACAAAGCTCTCCATGCTCCTGGAGTCGAGAAGGCAAGGTGTCTTGTGGCCATCGACCTTCACTGTCGTCGTCGCGGTTGCGAGGTTTGTGGCTGGGACTGGTCGAGCGTGATGGAGGTGAGCTTCGGCTGGTGTTGGTGGGCCCCGGGCTGGCCGGCGGCGGTTGCGGGCGATGAGCGGCCCGACGAGCAGGGGTCCTGAGGCACCGTCCAAAATGGCGCCGATGATGGCGGAGCCCACGGGGTGCACGAGGCGGGCAGTGTTAAAGATGGCGGGGCCCACGGGTCGCATGTGGGGGGTGCAGGAACAGGGCCGGTTACAGCGGAAATCGACCGGGCCTGGCACACCGCAGCAAAACGTCTTTTCTTCCCGCAGGCCTTGCAGATTGCGCCAGGCAGCGCTGCCGGGGGTGCTTTGTCTGCCCGCTGAAATAGCACTTGGGGCCCCCCGGGGTTGGTTGGCTGGGGGCGGTCGCTGGGGGGGTCCATGATGTCCAGGAGGGGGGCGCCGTGCGGTCGAGGGCGTACGCTTGTACATTACGGGAGGCTACCGTTAGTGAGGTCGCGAGTTTCTTGATCGCCGTTAAGTCAAGCGTACCCCCTTCTAAGACTCGCTGGCGGATGTACGCCGACCCTATGCCCGTAACGAAAGCGTCCCTGATTAGGAGTTCGGAATGTTCAACGGCCGAAACTGCCCGACAATTGCAGTTCCTCGCCAGGGCGTGCAGGGCACCCAGAAATGTTCCAATGACTCACCGGGGAGTTGTTGCCGCGTGGACAGGAGGTGCCTGGTGTGGCGTAGAGTTTGTTCATCGGCCGTGTGTAGTAGCGCCATGTCCTCAGTGTAGTTGCTCGCGTCCAGGATAAGGGGAAAAATATCGGAGCTCAACCGTGTGTACAGGATCTGTAGTTTCTGTGCCTCTGAGTGTGGTTCTGTCGCTGATGCGATGTAGGCTTCAAAGCAAGCTCGCCAGTGATCGAAGGCCGACGTGGCGATGTCTGCTTGAGGGTGCAGCTGCAGGTGATCTGGCTCGATGAGAAGGTCCATCGCTGTAAACTCTCTGCTGAATAAATTGATGCACTATCAATTACGACGAGATGAGTGTAGAGAGTAATCGAGGCTTTATTACGCAGAGATGTGTTGCCTCCTACAGCTGTTGCCGAAATGGCTGCAGCTCAGTGAGCACACACTTTTATACTCCGCCTACTGGGCGGAGCCAACAGGCAGGGATCTACCCCCGTACCTGTAGTACAGGAGCCCTACTGTATTACTTCCCATATATGTCATATATACAAACAGTAGTGACTACCACAGCCTTCCGAAATCCAGTCACATTTTACAAATTACTATCAACAGCAAATCCAGTTCTGGATTTCACACCAAAGGCTTCCTTTGTCTTAACTACTTTATGCAAACTCCAAGATCAAGCCCGTGATAGCCATTGATATTTCAACCCGTGTCCCATAGGCTGTAATACAGCCATAAGCTCTGTAGCTGAGGCCCTATTCGGAGCATGATGGGAAAATGGGCAAGCTTCGAGACATATCTGGACCTGCCCCACTGGAAGAGCAGTTGCAAAGTCAGGCCGGTAATGGGAGGAGCAACAAAAGGAAGAGATGATTGCAAGACAAGATTAGGTCTCAAGAAATGGGTCAGGACCTGTGCTTTTAAGTGGCTGAGAGCTGTTACTGCAGACCATCGTTTGTGACGAGAAGACCCTCAGACTGCAAATCAAGAGGATAACCCTTACACCAAAGTGGTCTGGCCAACTGCCTCAGTACAGCTAATACCAGTCTTCTCTGGCTAGTTATAGATTAAAATGAGCACTTAAACCTTTATCGACTTAAACCTTTAGTGGTTCTCCGGTGTTTTACATTGTATAATATAGTTAGCTGTGTGTTTCTCACATTCTTGCACAGTTAGTGCTTATACTGATGAGCAATAAAGCTGCAGTTTTAGACTATTCAACTCCTGTCTGACTCGTTTAGCCGGTCACCCTCACAGTCCGTTTTTACAGCAACAACTTCCACACAAAAAGGAAGGGTGGTCGAGGTTTGGAACTGATCCACAAATGGCAATTGACACCATGGCAAATGGTTAATTTTCAATCCGAGGACTTCCGGGTGCGGCGATGACCAGCTAAGTCGCACGTTTCGGCAGCTCCCGGTGGAACGGACTTTTGGGCCCTTAATAGGAGCCCCAAGGGCAATTTTAACGGCAAATAACACTGTGCGGTAATCCAGAAGGGAATCCCCCCTGGACACAGATGGAAGAAAGAGAGGAAAGTAGCCGGATTGCGGTGGATCCTCTAGAGCAGTGGCCAGGAAGGCAGGCACAAAGCAAGATGGCGTCGGAAGGAGGTAGTTTAATATGGGGCCCTGACCAACAAGAGTTCCTGCGGCGTTGCGTGGAAGAACTCAAAAAGGAGATGAAGGAGGAGCTGTTGGCCCCGATATTACAAGCGATTGAGGGGCTAAAGGAGGAGCAAAAGACCCAGGAACAGGAGCTTCGGGTCGTGAAGGCAAAGGCTGCTGAGAATGAGGACGACATACAGGGCCTGGTGGTGAAAACGGAGATCCACGAGGCACAACACAAAAGATGTGTGGAAAGGCTGGAGGTGCTGGAGAACAATGCGAGGAGGAAGAACCTAAGGATTCTTGGTCTTCCCGAAGGTGCAGAAGGGGCGGACGTCGGGGCATATGTGAGCACGATGCTGCATTCGTTAATGGGATCGGAGGCCCCGACGGGTCCGCTGGAGGTGGAGGGAGCCTATCGGGTTATGGCGCGAAGACAGAGGGCTGGAGAAATTCCTCGAGCCATAGTGGTGAGATTTCTCCGGTAATAGGACAGAGAGATGGTCCTCAGATGGGCAAAGAAAACTCGGAGCAGTAGGTGGGAGAACGCGGTGATCCGCGTATATCAAGATTGGAGTGCGGAGGTGGCGAGAAGGAGGGCAAGCTTTAATCGGGCCAAGGCGGTGTTGCATAAAAGGAAGGTCAAATTCGGAATGCTGCAACCGGCAAGACTGTGGGTCACACATCTAGGGAAACACCACTACTTCGAAACGGCAGATGAGGCGTGGACAGTTATTGTCGAGGAGAAGCTGGAGGGAGCGGGCCAGAAAAAGAACGTTTGGGACAAAGTGGGGGGATGAATATGTGGGATGAAGGGGGGAAAAAGGGGGAAGAGATGACTTCCCAAGTTGTTAAACCTGCGACCCTGTAACTTCTCTCTCTTCCCCATGTCGTGGGGGAGGGGGTGAGGGAGGATGAGGAGCTGAGGGTGCCGGCCATTGGGGGCGGGGCCAAAAGGGAAGCGTGGGCCAGAAAAAGAACGTTTGGGACAAAGTGGGGGGATGAATATGTGGGATGAAGGGGGGAAAAAGGGGGAAGAGATGACTTCCCAAGTTGTTAAACCTGCGACCCTGTAACTTCTCTCTCTTCCCCATGTCGTGGGGGAGGGGGTGAGGGAGGATGAGGAGCTGAGGGTGCCGGCCATTGGGGGCGGGGCCAAAAGGGAAGCGTGGGCTTTGTTCCCGCGCTATGGTAATCACGGCGGGAACAGGGAAGCAGGAAGGAGGGGGCCTCGCACAGTGTGAGCCGAGGTCACGGGGGGGGGGGAAGCCGAGGTCGGCCAGAGTTTGCTGACTTCTGGGAGCAACATGGAGGGTGCAATTACGCTAGTTTGGGATCTAGCGGGGGGGGGGGGGGGTTAACTGGGTTGCTGCTGCTGGGGAGAAGGGGGAACTGGTATGGGAGGGGGGGGGGGGTGTGCCGCCTGGGGGAGATACAGCTACGTGGGAACCGGGGGAGGAGCTGGATTGAAAAAGGAAATGGCTAGTCGTCAAGGGGGGGGGGGGGGGGGGTAAAGAGCCCCCAACCCGGTTGATCACGTGGAATGTGAGAGGGCTGAACGGGCCGATCAAGAGGGCATGGGTACTCGCACACCTAAAGAAACTTAAGGCAGATGTGGTTATGCTTCAGGAGACGCATCTGAAGCTGATAGACCAGGTCAGACTACGCAAAGGATGGGTGGGGCAGGTGTTTCATTCGGGGCTAGACGCAAAAAACAGGGGGGTGGCCATACTAGTGGGGAAGCGGGTAATGTTTGAGGCAAAGACTATAGTGGCGGCAGATACGTGATGGTGAGTGGCAAACTGCAAGGGGAGGTGGTGGCATTAGTGAACGTGTATGCCCCGAACTGGGATGATGCCAATTTTATGAGGCGTACGTTAGGACGAATCCCGGACCTAGAAGTGGGGAAGTTGGTGATGGGTGGAGACTTTAATACGGTGCTGGACCCAGGGCTGGACAGATCGAGGTCCAGGACCGGAAGGAGGCCGGCTGCAGCTAGGGTGCTCAAGGATTTTATGGAGCAGATGGGAGGAGTAGGTCCCTGGAGATTTAGTAGACCTAGGAGTAAGGAGTTTTCGTTTTTCTCCTATGTACACAAAGTATTTTCACAAATAGATTTTTTTGTTTTGGGAAGGGCACTGATCCCAAAGGTGACGGGGATGGTGTACACGGCTATAGCCATTTCGGATCATGCTCCACACTGGGTGGACCTGGAGATAGGGGAAGAAAAACAACAGCGTCCACCCTGGAGAATGGACTTGGGATTATTGGCAGATGAGGGGGTGTGTTTAAGGGTGATGGGGTGTATTGAAAGGTACTTGGAACTTAATGTTAATGGGGAGGTACAGGTGGGAGTGGTCTGGGAGGCGCTGAAAGCAGTCGTTAGAGGGGAGCTGATATCTATTAGGGCACATAAAGGAAAGCAGGAGGGTAGGGAAAGGGAGTGGTTGTTGAAAGAACTTCTGAGGGTGGACAGACAATATGCGGAAGCACCGGAGGAGGGACTGTACAGGGAAAGGCAAAGGCTACATGTAGAATTTGACTTGTTGACTACGGGTAATGCAGAGGCACAATGGAGGAAGGCACAGGGTGTACAGTACAAATATGGGGAGAAGGCGAGTAGGTTGCTGGCCCACCAACTGAGGAAAAGGGGAGCAGCGAGGGAGATAGGGGGGGTGAGAGATGAGGAGGGAGAGATGGAGCGGGGAGCGGAGAGAGTGAATGGAGTGTTCAAGGCATTTCATGAAAGATTATATGAAGCGCAGCCCCCGGACGGGAAGGAGAGAATGATGTGCTTTCTGGATCAGCTGGAATTTCCTAAGGTGGAGGAGAGTGGGGCTGGGAGCACAGATTGAGACGGAGGAAGTAGTGAAAGGGATTGGGAGCATGCAGGCGGGGAAGGCCCCGGGACCAGACGGATTCCCAGTTGAATTCTATAACAAATATTTGGACTTGCTGGCCCCGATACTGATGAGAACCTTTAATGAGGCGAGGGAAAGGGGGCAGCTGCCCCCGACTATGTCAGAGGCAACAATATCACTCCTCCTAAAGAAGGAAAAAGACCCGCTGCAATGCGGGTCATACAGGCCCATTTCCCTCCTGAATGTAGATGCTGAGATTCTGGCCAAGGTAATGGCAATGAGGATGGAGGATTGTGTCCCGTGGGTGGTCCATGAGGACCAAACTGGGTCTGTGAAGGGGAGACAGCTAAATACAAATATACGGAGGTTGCTAGGGGTAATGATGATGCCCCCACCAGAGGGGGAAGCGGAGATAGTGGTGGCGATGGATGCCGAGAAAGCATTGGATAGAGTGGAGTGGGATTATTTGTGGGAGGTGTTGAGGAGATTTGGCTTTGGGGACGGGTATATCAGATGGGTACAGTTGCTGTATAGGGCCCCGATGGCGAGCGTGGTCACGAATGGACGGGGATGAGGCAGGGATGTCCTCTGTCCCCGTTATTGTTTGCACTGGCGATTGAACCCCTGACCATAGCACTGAGGGGTTCCAGGAAGTGGAGGGGAGTACTTAGGTTGGGGGGGGGGGGGGGGGAGAGAAGAACACCGGGTATCTCTGTATGCAGATGATTTGTTGCTATATGTGGCGGACCCGGCGGAGGGGATGCCAGAGATAATGCGGATACTTGGGGAGTTCGGGGATTTTTCAGGGTATAAACTGAACATGGGGAAAATTGAGTTATTTGTGGTGCATCCGGGGGAGCAGAGCAGAGAGATAGAGAATTTACCGTTGAGGAAGGTAACAAGGGACGTCCGGTACCTGGGGATCCAGATAGCCAAGAATTGGGGTACATTACATAGGCTTAATTTAACACGGTTGGTGGAACAGATGGAGGAGGATTTCAAGAGATGGGACATGGTGTCCCTGTCATTGGCAGGTAGGGTGCAGGCAGTTAAAATGGTGGTCCTCCTGAGATTCCTTTTTGTGTTCCAGTGCCTCCCGGTGGTGATCACGAAGGCTTTTTTCAAAAGAATTGAGAAGAGCATTATGAGATTTGTGTGGGCTGGGAAGACCCCGAGAGTGAGGCGGGGATTCTTGCAGCGTAGTAGGGACAGGGGGCCGAGCCTAAGTGAGTACTACTGGGCCGCCAATGTTTCAATGGTGTGTAAGTGGATGGGAGAAGGGGAGGGAGCGGCGTGGAAGAGATTGGAGAGGGCGTCCTGCAGGGGGACTAGCCTACAAGCAATGGTGACGGCGCCGTTGCCGTTCTCACCAAAGAAATACACCACAAGCCCGGTGGTGGTGGCTACATTGAAAATGTGGGGGCAGTGGAGACGGCATAGGGGAAGGACGGGAGCTTCGGTGCGGTCCCCGATAAGAAACAATCACAGGTTCGTTCCGGGGAGAATGGATGGGGGATTTGGAGCATGGCAAAGAGCTGGGGTAGTACAACTAAGAGATCTATTTGTAGATGGGACGTTTGCGAGTCTGGGAGCGCTGACGGAGAAATATGGGTTGCCCCAAGGGAATGCATTTCGGTATATGCAATTGAGGGCTTTTGCGAGGCAACAGATGAGGGAATTCCCGCAGCTCCCGACGCAGGAGGTGCAGGATAGAGTGATCTCAGAGACATGGGTGGGGGACGGTAAGGTGGCGGACATATACAGGGAGATGAGGGACGAGGGGGAGATCATGGTAGATGAGCTGAAAGGGAAATGGGAAGAAGAACTGGGGGAGGAGATTGAGGAGGGGCTGTGGGCTGATGCCCTATGTAGGGTAAACTCATCGTCCTCGTGTGCCAGGCTAAGACTGATACAATTTAAGGTCCTACACAGGGCGCATATGACTGGAGCACGGCTTAGTAAATTTTTTGGGGTAGGGGATAGGTGTGCGAGATGCTCGAGAGGCCCAGCGAATCACACCCACATGTTCTGGTCATGCCCGGCACTACAGGGGTTCTGGGTGGGGGTGGCAAAGGTGCTTTCGAAGGTGGTGGGGGTCCGGGTCGAACCAAGCTGGGGGTTGGCTATATTTGGGGTTGCAGAAGAGCCGGGAGTGCAGGAGGCGAGAGAGGCTGACGTCTCGGCCTTTGCGTCCCTTGTAGCCCGGCGCAGGATATTGTTAATGTGGAAGGAAGCCAAACCCCTGGGTGTGGAGACCTGGATAAACGATATGGCAGGGTTTATAAAGTTGGAACGGATTAAGTTCGTTCTAAGGGGTTCGGCTCAGGGGTTCACCAGGCGGTGGCAACCGTTCGTCCATTACCTCACAGAAAGATAGAGGGAATGGAAAAGAAGTAGACAACAGCAGCAACCCAGGGGAGAGGGGGGGGGGGGGGGGGGGGAGGAATCGGACAGACTCTCAGGGATGTTATTGTATATGTATAGGTATTTGGTATATGTAATTGTATATAGGATTGTTGGATTGTATTTTTGGAGAGTATTTATTTTGGACAAGGCAGTTGCCATTTAATTTTGTTTTTGTTTTCGTTTATATATTATCTGTTTAAAACTGGCCATGGTTATTTATATTGCTTTATTGTTGTGTAAAAGAAACACTACGTATTGTTATGTTTGGCCAAAAATCTTGAATAAAGTAAGTTTAAAAAAAAATAAAAAAAATTTCAATCCGAGATAGATAGGTTGTCAGGTAAACGTATTGCGGGATATGGGCCAGAGGTCTATTGAGTTAGGCCACAGATCAGCCATGATCTCATTGAATGGCAGAGCAGGCTCAAGGGGCTGAATGGCCGACTCCTGTTCTTAATCAAGCACCAACAACTACTACCTCCTCACCTGACATGGCACACCCATCCATCTTGTATCCCACCCTTCAGCCTCCCCCCCAACTACTACCTCCTCACCGGACATGGCACACCCATCCATCTTGTATCCCACCCTTCAGCCTCCCCCCCAACTACTACCTCCTCACCGGACATGGCACACCCATCCATCTTGTATCCACCCTTCAGCCTCCCTCCTGTGCCTCCCATTTAAAATAATCTAACACCTGGTTCGAGGAGGGCAGAAGGAGAGAAAGAGAAGATATTTAAACTTTGACCAAGCACAACCCCCCCCCCCCCCCCCAATCTAATCTGACATTTCATGTAACAAAGCACATTCGGGGTGAGTGTTGCTCAGACCCCATGGCGGCAACACCATCACTGGTGAGGGGACACTGAAAAAACATCTCCGCAGCTTCATTTCACTGTCTGACTGAAACCCTCGGGGTCAAGAGCTACACTCAACACAGGTCTCATCTCGGGGCAAGGCCACGGCAAAGGTTGTCAGCCCCCTAGACGTAGCCTCATCTGTACGAGCCGAGCGAGAGGCATGCCTCCGGAGTGAGGCCACAGGCTGCACATCTGGAATGAGGCCACAGGCGGCACGTCGAGAGAGGGCACAGGCAGCGCACCAAGAGAGGGCACAGGCGGTGCACCGAGAGGTGCCACAGGCGGTGTTATGGGAAAAAATCAACCACTTCAAGAGTCAGACTTGCTGTGTTCAACTAAGTGCAGTTTTATTGTTACACGAAGCTTCGGGAGAAAGCGTACGTACCCCGCGGTACAGCAGCCAGCCTTTCTCCCGGTTTGAATATATACTTTGGGTTCACAATGAGCCCAGATACAAAACAATTATCACCTTGTTATCTTTAAACATTTTATAGATTGTACATCGCTATTTGTAAGCGTTTTGCCATTTACACCTGGTTATAGTTAAAGAGGTTTTACAGGTTACAGGTAGCAGCAGGAAGGCAGTATCGATTGTCCCTTTGTTTTAGGAAATGGCCCAAGACATTCGTATTAGCATATCATTGTGTACACCTTGGCTGAAGTCAGCTTTATTCAGGTGGTGTCCCGCATTTATGTATTTCTTAATCTTCCTGTCTGGCTCCCTTTGTCCTGGATCTGTTCCGATCTGTCCCACTGGCACCCCGCTGGGCTCCAGGCATCAGTTATGTCTGCTTTATTCTGTGTCTCCATCTTGTGTGTCAGGCAGCCATCTTCTGTGCCAAGTGCCCTTCTGAACCATTTCCCACTTCAACCCCTCCTTTTGGTCCGGGCTGTTGTCGCCCCAACAGCCCCGTAGACCAACACCACGGTACCTCTCATAGGTACAGGTCCGCAACTTCCCATCTTTCTCCGCATCTCCTGGAGTCTTCGGGGAATATTGTGCTTTTGTTAAGGGTGACACTGGCTCCTGACACAACCTTTGTTACGGTACTGCAGTAGATTTTTTGACACCCAAAGCTAAGGCAGCACACCAGTGTGACCGATATGGACATGACCAGTCCGTGTATTAAATAGGGTCCCAGGTATTTCCCACTAGCCACTCTAGCCAGCTACTTCCTTTTGTGGGTCCCTGTCTGAAGTTATCCAGTTGTTCCCTGATGTTGTGAATGGCCTCTGTAATATTATGGGATTCGTCTATGACATGGATTATACGTTTATCGCCTATGATTGTACACACTCCCCCTTGTTGGGCTAACTGGTAGTCTACTCCATACTGTGTCTGCTGTGCATATAATCTGAGTTCAGCCATTTCTTGGTTGACAGCCTCTAGCGCTTTTGAGGTACTGTTTCCCAAGGTTGTTAATCCACAAACAATTACATTTCTGTTCTTAGCACTAACCACTCCTGCTGCTCCCCCCAGAGATAGAGTCCCGAGGAACCCGTACCCAAGGGATGATCCTAATGTGCCCAGGGTTTCCCAATCAGCGCAGAATTCCTTGCTGGTAGCCCACCCGGGATATTCTTCTCCGAATATGTCCCTTCTGAGGGCATGGTACGGTGAGTGGTCCTATGGTTCCCACTGCAAAAAGGCCTGGGAGATCGAGTGTTTCTGTCGCGTACGTTCCATTTAAGTGGAATACGTATCCCTCCTTTGCCCGGTAGCATGTAGTGTCCTGATTATGAGTCTGCCTGTATTCCCAATTTCTCGGTTCCCCTGACTCTCCGTTTGATTCCACCACCTGGTAAGTATCAAACGGGTATGTCCATGTGGCTGAGCTTACGTGAGTCCCATTGCACTGCCCACACATGAGCTGTCTTCCTGTGGTTATGTTCAGGCATTTTAGTTCATTGCAGGTGCAAGTAAACTGTCCTTTATTAACCCGACTATGCTGGTGGATGCACTGCGTCTGTATGCAGGAATTATTTGTGGGGACCAGGGCATAGGCACATCCCCATCCCTGCCCTGTGAAAGCGGATAGCTTGCCGTATCTTAACCAGCTTTCCCTCCCTCCTTTTGGAGCTCCCCGCCGCCAGAGTCGGTGGGATTTACAAGTTTCACACATCTCACCTGTATCCCCTTTTTATACTTTCCGATTTCTCCCTTACAGGGTGCACCTGTTGTATCAACTGTATAGAAATTGCTCGGGATCCACCCAGGGGTGGCTACAAATAGGGCTTCTACCGACTGTGCTAATGGGTAGCATACAGTCCGATTCCTGTGTAAGTTTATGTGGGCTTTGTAAAATAGATTATCCTCTAGCCCAGTCAAATTTACAGTCGCGACAAAGCAAAGTATCATAATCACACCCGTGGTTACACACATTTTTACAACGAGCAAGTAGCAATTCTCACATTATAGTTTATAATCTGTCTGTATGCTTGGTTGCAGAACTGTTCTACACTTTCCGAGTACACTGGTCGTTCGCTTGCGGTCTCCTGTGTTTGGGGGAAAGCAATCGGATTAGTTCATTCATGTTCAGGTTTATACAATTTTAGCTGGGTCCAGTGTTTCCATGTTCCCTTCCCTCTTATGTCAATACAGGCACAGGGTCTCCACTAATTATGACTTCATATGGCCCATTCCATTTTGGGGCAAATCCTGGTTTAACAGGTAGTGTTTTTATTAGGACGCGACTCCCCGCTGCTGGGACATCAGGGAATATTTCAAGCTCCCTTTGTGCGTCTTTTTGTTCCCGATTGTCTTTTACGAATTTGCGCATCCCTTTTAGCTGGGTGCTCAGTTCCGAAACATATCTCCTGATTCTGGCTTTTAGCGGACCGAGATCGGTCCCACCTGTTATGATGCTTTCTGGTAATTGCATCGCCCGTCCTGTCATTAGCTCATTAGGGGTTAATCCGGTTGTCCGGTTTGTGGTAGCTCTTAGCCTCAATAATATAGTGGGCAACACCTCTGTCCACATTTTTCCCGATGTTTGCATTATGTATTCTTAAGTGTTCTATTCATACGTTCCACCATCCCAGAACTCTGTGGATGATAGGGGATATGGAATTTTTGTTTTATCCCCATCAGCTTACATACTGTTTTCATCACTTTCCCAGTGAAGTGTCCCCCCTGGTCTGAATCAATTTGTAGGAGCACTCCCCATCTGGGGCTTACTTCCTCTGCCAATATTCTGGCTACTGTGATAGCAGTACAATTTCTGGTAGGGAATGCTTCTACCCACCGGGTGAATTGGTCTATGATGGCCAGACAATAAGTTTTTCCATGGGATTGTGGTAGTGGCCCTGTGAAATCCATTTGCAGGTGTTCCCAGCGTCCTTTGAGTCTGGGTTGGTGTCCCATTTTAATTTTTATGGGTTTACCAGGGTTGTGTTGTGCACATATCACGCATCGGCGGCAGTGTCGGGCTACGTCTCTCCCATCCCTTTCCACCACCATTCTCTTCCTAAGCTGGTTATCATGGCCTCTCTACCCACATGCGAGAGCCCATGGTGTAATTCCAATAGGGTGTTCTGTATGCATTCCGGTGCTATCACCTTATCCTCTCGTCTCCAAACATGATCAGCCCCTTTGGCTGCACCCTGCGCTTCCCATCTCTCTCTCTCCTCACTTGGGGTGTTCTGTAATTCCCTAATATCTATATCTTCTTCTACTGGTTCTGTAGCTGCTATTGGTAGCTCGCTAATCGTTTCTTGTTCTAGAGCCAGTTGTGCTGCTGCATCAGCTGCTTGGTTTCCTTTGAAATTCAACCGATCCAGGTTGTCTCTTCCTGGCTCCTTCTGGTGCGCTTTAATTTTTGATTACTGCGGCTTCTCGGGATTTCTCACTGGCTTTTAATAGCGCCTTAATTCTTTCCTGATGTTTGATAGGGATTCCGCCAGTGGTTATGAACCCTCTCCTTCCCCATGTTGTCATGTAATCATGTATAATACCAAATGCTAATCGGCTATCCGTGTATATGTTCACGGTTTTTCCCTCAGAACTCTCGTGCCTGTGTGAGCGCCACTAGTTCAGCTACTTGCGTGGATTGACCTCTGTCAATCCTTCCTGACCTTATGGTTTCTAACTTATCATTCACTGCTGCCCACCCTGTCCGAGGTGATCCTTCCACATATTTTCGTGACCCATCGACAAAGAGGGTCTCCTCAGCTGTTGTTAATGGTGTGTCTTTTATTCTACCTTCTCCTTCATCTCTGTCTACATCTCCACAGGTGTGTGGCTCTCCTGTATCTAAAATCCCTTCTGCTGGATTCTCCCCTATATCTCTTACTATGGACTTGCTTGGGGGTAGGAGGACAGCTTCCCACTTGGCCCTCCTTATGTTCGAGACTGACCTCAATTTCCCTGGATTTAACACTTCCACCAAGGTGTGCTTGATGTGGAGGATTATGTTCCCTGCCATCACTCCTGGTTCGCTAATTCTTACGGCCCAGGCTGCACAATCTAAAACGGCTATGCATCTTGGCAACCCAGTGACTGTGGCCACCTTAATGGTTTCCAAGTGATTTGTAAGTTTCCCTATTTTAGTTTTCCGACCGTCCTGTCTTGGCCAAATCAGTTCTCCCTTTCCACAATCAATTAAAACTTCATATTCCTTCATTAAATCATTTCCCATTATTGCACCCTCGTTATTTTGGCATACATAGAATCTCATGGGTATATACAAATTATTTATTTTTACTAACGTAGTTTCGCTCAGGTAGGCGGGTGTTTGGTTCCCTCCTATCCCGGTTAGGTGAATCATTTTGTTTGTATGGGGTCAGGGTAGGTTGGTAACAGATATGGATGCTCCTGTGTCCACTAGCATCTCACATTGTCTGTCCCCTACTCGTGCAGACACAAATTCTTCCCTCCTTTTTACCCTTGAGTGGGGGCTGCAGACAGTCAGCCCTGCTGACCTCGGAGGCTCCGTGATCCCTCCGGTTCTGTGGTGGTCCTGGATCGGGTCGGGGGGGTCTCCCATGCTTCTCCCAACACACTGCCTCGGAGTGTCCATACTTATTACAGTGGCTGAAATGCTTCCCACTGTCTCCTGGTCGGTCTCCTTTCTGTGGGGCCCCGCGGTCCCTCGCATAGTGCCCTTGCCGGCCACAATTGTGGCAGGTCAGTTTAGGCTTGGCCCAGTTCCCGTTACTGGGGGTTGCTACTCTTTCTGGTCTTGCTCTGACCTGGGATGTCTCCTCTACCTGTACACCGCTAGCCCACTACCAACTCGTCGTAATCCTGGGACATAATCACTCACATTTTTAGGATAGCCTGGTGGGCACTAGAGAGTCCATCTTTAAAAGTTTGGATGAACGCCTGATCCCCACGGCATGGGTTCCCTTGCCCTGAGCACTTTGGTACACGTGGACCAATCGTTTCCCGTATTCAGAAGCTCCTTCCCCTTTCTGCTGTCTTGTGGTAGTGATCTTGCTCCAGTTAGTGGGAGCGTTCCCTAACACACTCTGGATTTCCGTTTTAAATTGGGCGAAGGGGTCCTGCTGTGCATCTATCTCTGCTGTTAAAGCGACGGCATGTGTCCACCGTCCCCCGTTATAATCCTGGGCTGCAGGAGTGGCGGGTCCGCCAGCTACCTGCCTCCACTTATCTGCTGGACAGGCTGCCCCGACCAGCTGGTGTACGTCTCTTAGATGTAACTGGTGTCCGACCCAGATTGTGTCTAATTCTTCCCAGAATTTGGTGTTTGCGCTTCTAAGTTGTAATTTGCCCAGGGAAGCATTTATCTGCTGTCTCTCACCTGGGGTAAAGGGTTTATAATTCGCTTTTGGCTGCACATCTGTTCCCCCTCGGGTTACTCGCGCTAAATTGTATTGTAACGCACCCCACCCTGCCGGAGGGGCGGTTGGCCCCTGCTGTGTGGGCTCGTAAGGGGGTAGGGGATCAGTTTCCCCCCTCCCTTGTTGTTCTCGCAACACGTGGTTGTGTTTCTCCAGTTCCCTTACTCTAGATTCTAATTCCCGGATCTTCTTCGTCTTCCTTCCACTTTTCAGTAGAGGTGCCTACTTGTTCAATTAGTCCTGCTCACTGATGTACTAACATTATCCCTAACTATTTAGTCTTGTTTCTCTTCTCTTTGTCTATCCAACCCCTCTGTTGTTCTAAGGTCTGGGAAGTGTCCCAGCCGTCCTTCTTCATCTTTATCAACACTTGTCTGTCTGTCATATATGTCTCGATAAGAGAACCTGCAGATCCCCCCGGTTACTATGAGTAAAGTGTGCTCTCTACTGAAGGGACTTCACTACCCCCCAGCCACTATTACTATTCCAGCGCCGCGCTATCGCTACTGTCTCTCAGAGTTTGACTTATACTCACGGTGTCCACTATTACCACCTCGGCAACTCCACCGGAGTTCGGCTCTAGGTCAGAGTTGATCAGCTTCTTTTCCATCCGCTAATAAGACATTGGACAGCCCAGTACCCAACTTATGCTCTACTTTCATACAAGAACTCTGCGTTTGTTCGCCACTACAGAGTTCGGGGCTAGCCCATTTCTGCCACTTGTGCTTCACAATCCTTAGTGCCCTTGGTGCCTCAATACCCACTTCAAATCCTGACCTTCGTGTGGGAGATTCCTCCTCTTGACAGCCAGTCTAAGGCTGGGCCTTTGGGGCAGCACTACCTTGTCCGTTTGTTGATCAGCACAAGCCACAAATCCTTAATACTATCAGTAGTAGTTAGTACCAAACCTGATCTATTATCATGTCACTATACTGTTAAGACATATCATTATGCTCATCACTGTAGGTACCTTACTTTAAACTGCCTTAAACTTTTGACCTGTCTGACTCCTGCAGTTTCGAAACGATCTTTACCCCGGCTTTCCGATCGAGGCCTTCGATCGGAACTCACCAGAAGTAATACCCTGCAGACTACGCCAATATGCTGTGGGAAAAATCACCCACTTCGGGAGTCAGACTTGCTGTGGTCAATCAGTGCAGTTTATTGTTACACGAAGCTTGGGAGAAAGGGTACGTACCCCACGGTACAGCAGCCAGCCTCTCTCTCGGTTTGAATGGCAATCATTCATTTTATACTTTGGGTTCACAATGAGCCCAGATACAAAACAATTATCACCTTGTTATCTTTAAACATTTTATAGATTGTACATCGCTATTTGTAAGCGTTTTGCCATTTACACCTGGTTATAGTTAAAGAGGTTTTACAGGTTACAGGTAGCAGCAGGAAAGCAGCTTCGATTGTCCCTTTGTTTTAGGAACTGGCCCAAGACATTCGTATTAGCATATCATTGTGTACACCTTGGCTGAAGTCAGCTTTATTCAGGTGGTGTCCCGCATTTATGTATTTCTTAATCTTCCTGGATCTGTTACTATCTGTCCCACTGGTGTCCCGCTGGGCTCCAGGCATCAGTTATGTCTGCTTTATTCTGTGTCTCCATCTTGTGTGTCAGGCAGCCATCTTCTGTGCCAAGCGCCCTTCTGAACCATTTCCCACTACGGGCGGCGCATCGAGAGGGGACACGGGCGGCGCATCGAGAGGGGACACGGGCGGCGCATCGAGAGGGGACACGGGCGGCGCATCGAGAGGGGACACGGGCGGCGCATCGAGAGGGGACACGGGCGGCGCATCGAGAGGGGACACGGGCGGCGCATCGAGAGGGGACACGGGCGGCGCATCGAGAGGGGACACGGGCGGCGCATCGAGAGGGGACACGGGCGGCGCATCGAGAGGGGACACGGGCGGCGCATCGAGAGGGGACACGGGCGGCGCATCGAGAGGGGACACGGGCGGCGCATCGAGAGGGGACACGGGCGGCGCATCGAGAGGGGACACGGGCGGCGCATCGAGAGGGGACACGGGCGGCGCATCGAGAGGGGACACGGGCGGCGCATCGAGAGGGGACACGGGCGGCGCATCGAGAGGGGACACGGGCGGCGCATCGAGAGGGGACACGGGCGGCGCATCGAGAGGGGACACGGGCGGCGCATCGAGAGGGGACACGGGCGGCGCATCGAGAGGGGACACGGGCGGCGCATCGAGAGGGGACACGGGCGGCGCATCGAGAGGGGACACGGGCGGCGCATCGAGAGGGGACACGGGCGGCGCATCGAGAGGGGACACGGGCGGCGCATCGAGAGGGGACACGGGCGGCGCATCGAGAGGGGACACGGGCGGCGCATCGAGAGGGGACACGGGCGGCGCATCGAGAGGGGACACGGGCGGCGCATCGAGAGGGGACACGGGCGGCTCATCGAGAGGGGACACGGGCGGCTCATCGAGAGGGGACACGGGCGGCGCATCGAGAGGGGACACGGGCGGCGCATCGAGAGGGGACACAGGCGGCGCATCGAGAGGGGACACAGGCGGCGCATCGAGAGGGGACACAGGCGGCGTGAGCTTCAAGCTTTAAACTTGGGAATTTGAAGCAGAATGTGGATTGAATTGGTAAATCTATTCATTTTCCATAAGTTCCATATTCCACCTGCTCCATCTTTATGTATTTAAGTTGCTTCTTTCTAATACGTCGTATGTTTCTCATGTATGGAGTAATCTGTCTGGACTGTATGCGGAACAAACCTTTTCACTGTACCTCTGTACATGACAATAAATCAAATCAACGAAACCTAAAACCTCTTTGATCCCTGTGAGTGACACTTCCTGACTCCACAAAACTTGTCCACTACCTACAAGGTACAAGCTGAGTGCAGTTCCAAGAACACCAAGTTCGACACCATCCAGGACAAAGTAATTTGGTTGATTAGCACCCTCCCTCCACCGCCGACGCACAGTGACAGCCGCGTGTACCATCTACAAGATGCACTGCAGGAGCTCATTGAGGTTCCTTAGGAGCATCTTCCAAACGCACCACCACCACCTAGGACAAGAGCAGCAGATACCTGGGAATCCCACCACCTGGAGGTTCCCCTCCCAGTCATTAACCATCCTGACTTGGAAATATAGCGCCGCTCCTTCACTGTTGCTGGGACAAAATCTTGGAACTCCCTCCGGTGGTGAATGTATTATGCCAATAATCCACCATTGTATTTGTATCTGTGCTATGCTGTTGCCCTTGTGGGCTCCTCCTATGGGCCATTGTATGGCATTATCCACAGGGGAACATGTTGGGGCCTGTATGGGCTCCGCCCATGGCTCCTCCCCTTGAGGGAGGTATAAAGAGCAGTCGACCTGTAGGCGGTTCTCAGTATTGGATCAGCCTGTTCCAAGCAGGCACTGTTCTAAGTTGATTAAAGCCACGGTTTACTTTTACTCTCGTCTCGAGTGAATTGATGGTCGCATCACCTCCCTAACAGCACTGTGCATGTACCTACACCACAGCCGTTCAAGAAGGCAGCTCACCAACTCCTTCTCAAGGGAAATTAGGGTTGGGCAACAAGTATTGGCTTAACCATCCCGTAAAAATATATATATTTTTTTTAAATGGAGAAACAGAATGGCATATTATTCAAATAGTTGGAAAATGTGGACAAGAGGAGACCTGGGTACACCAGTCGCTGAAAGCAATCATGCAGGTCCAGAAGCAGGAGGGAGGCAAATAGCGTGTTGGCTTTCATTGCAGGAGGATTTGAGTACAGGAGCAAGCATACCTTACTGCGGCTGTACGGCACCTTGATGAGACCACACTTGGGAGTATTGTGTGCCGTTTTGGTCTCCTTATCCAAGGAAGGACAGACTTTCCCGAGGGAGTGCAGCCATGTTTCACCAGACTGATTCCTGGAATGGCAGGGTTGTCAAACGAGGAGCGTTTGGGTCGCCTGGGCCTTTATTCACGGGAATTTAGATAAGAAGATCACATTGAAACGTATAAAATTGACAGGGTTGGAAGGCTAGATGCACGGATGTTGTCTTCCGGATGGGGGGAGGGGGGGGGGTCTAGGACAAGGGGGTCACAGTCTCACAATTCAGGGTAAGCCATTTAGGACAGATGAAGAAATGTCTTCACTGAGGGTGGCGAACTTGTGGAAGCCAAAAATCACTGAAAATATTTTAAAAGAAATAAGTAGATTTCTATTCATTAAAGACGTCAAGGAGTATGGGGCGAGCACTGGCTTACATCCTCGAGACAGAGAATCGGCCTTGGTCAGGAGGGCCAAATGGCTTACTCGTCTCTTTTTGTTCCTAGTACGGTCCTCTCGCGTCCATCAGATTGTATCAATGCAGAAATTAGGCAAATGTGATAACAAAGGCAGAGTAGTATTAATGAGGGATTTTAACTGACACATGGATTGGGAGAGGCAAACAAGCACCTGTCAGAAAGGTAGTGAATTTCCAGAAGGTGTCCGGGTTAGTTTCCTGCAGAACATGTTCTAGCTGTAACAAGGGGACTGGCAATATGATCTAGTTAGGAGTAATGAGCCAAATTTAATTAGTAGCCTAAAAGTGCGCAAACATTTATCGAATAGTGATCACAACATGATTGAATTCAATGTCGGGTTTGAAAGTGAAAGCACGTTTCAGATACTAGAATTGTAGCCTTGGTAAGATCTGTTATTGGGTCAAAATACTGAAGATCAGTGGAGAATATTTAAAGAAACATTTAACGGGATACAGAGTGAGTATATACCCGAGAGGAAAAGGCTACACTTCACAAAATAAAAAGCCATGGACAACTAAAGAGATAAAGACCAGCAAAGGGTCACGAAGCAGCTTGCAAAAACTACTAAAAGGATTATGAAAGGAAACTTAAGGCACATCAAATTCAATAAGAAATGTTATAGTTTCAGAACGTGGGTGAAGAGCAATGTGGGCCCACTAAAAGCTGAAAATAGAGAATTGTCAGTGATAACGGGGGAAATGGCAGACATGTTGAACAATTACTTTGCCCCAGTATTTACAGGAGCAAAGGAGGATAACAACTTTCCGGAAGTACCGAAAAAAATAATAATTGAGGACAGGGGCTGAATACAATTAACATGTTAGCGAGAAAATAATATATGTATTAATAAAAAGATGTTCTAGGTTAAAAGCAGCACATGAGGAGTGGAAAACCGGGAGGCAAAGGGTTAAATTGTTGGATCAGCCAGAAACCTTAAGAAACCCTGCACTCCGGATAATTTCTTACAGAACATTTTAATAATAATCATGGGGAACCCACGTCACCCCACGTCACAAGGCTATGGCCCCAGCTTGTCTGCAGGAGATTCATTGTTCTACCCAGAGGAGGGAATACCAACCCATTAACGCCTCATCGAGGGCTAACAGCATTATTTCACGTTAAGGGGAACATTCTGAACATGATCTGGTAATTTGGAAAAAAACCATTGTGTGAGTAAATCGGTTTCCCATTAAGGGGAATACTTTAGGGGAATAGGGGAATTTACCGATACCTCCTGATCAGATTGTATTGTATAAAATTGATCGATGACGTCAATGCTTATCTGTAACTATAAACAAACTTGAAATATATATGCATTGAATCCCTATAAAAGATCAGAACAGACTCGTGCTAGCTGAAGACAGCAGCAACTTCTGGTTCTCGTTGTGCACACAGCCATTTTTCGAATAAACAAAAGTTTTACCAACACCACGCAGTCGCAAGCGGACTCTGAGCATTTCTTCCCTCCAACAAGGTGTAACAATTAACAATGAAAATTCTTTTCTTTTTGACTCTCCAAACTCATGCTGGATTCTTCATGGCCCTCAAAACTGGCGACGAGGGTTAAAGATGGACAGCTGTCTACGCTGTTCTTTGTTCTTTACCGGAGGAGGTAGTGGAGGCAGGGACGATAGGGACATTTAAGGGGCATCTTGACAAATATATGAATAGGATGGGAATAGAAGGATACGGACCCAGGAAGTGTAGAAGATTGTAGTTTAGTCGGGCAGTATGGTCGGCACGGGCTTGGAGGGCCAAAGGGCCTGTTCCTGTGCTGTACATTTCTTTGTTCTTTGTTCTTTGCTGCTGAAGCCACTTTTGTTGGATACAGGTTGGAAGTTTTTTTCAGTTGTACCATGCCTCTTTACTGTCACGTGCGAGTACCTTTAAGAAATGGATGTTTAAGCAATGTACCTTTAAGAAATGGAGCTGATCATATTACTGAAGTGATGTCAGAGGGTGGGGGGAGCTGAGCTCACTTCTGCTTTTTGAGTTTCAGTTTGAGAAGGCAGCTGGGATTGTCTGTGTTTTGCTGTGAGCTGCAGGAAGAAACACAGAGCTGGTCTGTTGATTTCTGCAATCCAAAGACTATAAATATATTGAATGTAACCTAATGTGCTCCGATTTTTGAAGGTTTGAAGTCTTTTGGATGTTTAAAGGAACAGTTTGAAGGATTATTTAGTTGTAGTCTTTTGGGGTTATCTTTGAAGTAATGGGTGTTAAGATATTCAATGTTTGTTTTTAAAAGGTTAACTTAGAATAAACGTTGTTTTGTTTTAAAAAACACTTGTCCATTTCTGCTGTATCACACCTGGAGAGTACGCCGTGTGCTTCCCACACCACAATCTATTAAAAGTTGTGGGTCGCTTGAACTCCATGAAACACTTTGGGGTTCTGTTAACCCGGACCCATAACATTACCGACGGTTGGATGTCTTTGATGCTGGTCTGCAAAGTTGGAACCAGTACGCACAACAGATGCTTAACTATTTCCGGATGAATAACATCACCAAAAACGAACGCCAGGTGGTCATTTTGCTCGCTGCTGTGTTGATAAGAAGCCTCAGCTGCACCTGACAGTAAAACGTTTGATGAACTTGTGACCTTGATGGGTGATGCACGATCAATCACTACTGAAGCGAGATTGTAGTCCAATTGAAGGCTTTAATCAACAAAGTTACTCCAGCAGCTCTGGTACAGAATGACTGCTGTGGGTGAAACACAGACTCTTATGCTCCGCCTGCTGGGCGGAACCAGCAGGCAGGTTCCACCACTCATACTACAGTATAAGGTACATCCCACCTAGGTACCGCGATACCCCTAATATAGCCTACCACAATGGGGCAACATTTTAACCCAACCCCATCCACGATAGTCCAGCATTACGGGTTCAACACTGCAGAGAGGACCCCTTGAGAATCTCTTGCTGAGTTTTTATCCAGGCTAAGCAGGATTGCGGAGTATTGTGACTATGGTGACACTTTGTCAGAAATGTTATGAGATCGTTTGGTTTGCGGCATCAACAACGCGACCACCCGAGCGGACACTGACTTTTCAACAGGCCATCCAGAGAGCCTTGTCCTGAGGGAGGGCAGAACAGGGAGTGCAGGAGCCAGAGGGAATGGAGGTGCATGCCTTGGGGCACACCCCCTTCCATCCCAAAGCGTGTTCCCATACCCCTACTATACCTTGGGCAGGGCACGCTAAGCATCATCGCCAGTGGCCATTGGACGTTCCACCCCAAAGGGAACCTTCTCCAGAACCAATGGACGAGCAACTGTGTTAGTGGAGGACTTGTGGGCGCTGACCCTGTCGTGGACGCCAGTCCTGGGGGTTTTGGAGGCGTCAGCTTTCTGGCAGGAGCTGGGACTAACCCAGGGGCCGTACCTTCCATTTGGATGAACCTGAGGGTTCTGCTCCAGAGGATGTGGAGACGCAGGACGACTGCCTGCATCTGTAGTGTGGCAGCTCCCAGAGTGGCCCCCCATTAAGGTGATGGTACAGGTCAATGGTCACCCGCTTGAGATGGAGTTGGACACATGATTGGCCAGAAGACATTTGACCACATCAAGCAGGGTATACAGACATTGACCGATACACAGGCCAGATTGGGCACCTTTACGGGGAAACCTTTGGACATGGCTTACTGACGCCAGGAGGGGTGTTTCCCGCTCATCGTGGTGCGCGGCCACCGGCTCAGCCTGTTGGGTTGGGACTGGTTGTGCCATTTGCGGCTGCAATGGCAGCACATTCTTCGAAGTGGATTCTGGAGGTTTGACGGAGGTACTAGGATGAATACCCAGACGATTTCCAACCCGCTTAGGGGAAGATAAAAGGGACCGTATACCTGGAAACCATGTTGTGCTATTTCCTGGTGCCTTGCTTGAAAAAGTAGTAGTGAAGCTCACTCGTTTGGAGTCCGTGTAATATCAGGCCCGTCCGTTTTGCTGACTGGGCACGCCAGTTGTACCGGTAATCAAGCCAAATAATATGGTTCGCTTCTGTGGCAGCTATAAACCTAAGGTGAACACAACTTCCCGACTTGACTGATATCCCATGT
This sequence comes from Scyliorhinus torazame, assembly GCF_047496885.1. Lineage (NCBI taxonomy): Eukaryota > Metazoa > Chordata > Chondrichthyes > Carcharhiniformes > Scyliorhinidae > Scyliorhinus > Scyliorhinus torazame. The sequence goes on from NC_092712.1 coordinate 23,198,062, forward strand.
CCCGCATAGAAGATATCTGTGCAAACGCCACAGGCGGAGTCTCGTTCATGAAATTGGATATGAGTCACTCCTATCTGCAGCTGGAAGTGGATCTGCCTCCCGGCCAAATGTTACTATCGATACGCACAGGGGCCTGTATGGGTTTACACTGTTGCCCTTTTGGAGTGTCCTCTGCCTGCGTTATTTTTCAACATGTCATGGAGAGCGTCTTGCGAGGGTTGCCACGTGTCGCTGTGTACTTGGACGCCTTGATTACGGGAGCTTCGGAGCAGGGACATTTGGATAATTTGGAGGCTGTGCTTAAACGCTTCTCAGAGGCTGGAGTTTGTTTACGTCGTGCAAAGTGCGTCTTTCAGGTGAAGTAAGTGGTCTACCTGGGTTATCGGGTGTGTGGTGATATGCATCACTGTAAATACACAAGGGGTTAATGTAAATACACTACAACTAAGTAAACACTAGAGGGAGCACCAGAGATGTCATGACATGCAGACATACAGCTAATGAACACACAGAATAGGACACGACCAATGGGCAGTCAAGACACCCAGAGGTAACACTACCACAAGGGGGCATTACACAACCCATATAAAAGGACAGGGCACACACGTTCTTTCTCTTTCCACAGGCGACACCAAAAGAAGGACGGGGCAGATCGGAAGCATCACACCCACCACATGGCTTAGAGCAGACTGGTTAGTTAGATTGAGTTACTATAGCAAGATTAGCAGGAGTGTCGAACTCAAGTAGGAGAATTGTTAACTGTTCAATAAATGTGTTAAACCTATCTCCAAGTCTGAACCTTCCTTTGTCAGAGCAGACATCAGGGAAGCAGCTTATGCTACACCAAGAAGCAGAACACAACAGGGTGGATTGCAAAGATTTGCACCCCATTGCGGAGAAGGTGCACGCAATTCAACAGGCCCCCGCCCCCGACTGATGCTTCGGATCTTTGTTCTTTTCTCGGCCTCGTAAATTATTATGGGAAGTTCCTCCCCAATCTGGCAACTACACTGGCCCCGTTGCACCTTCTGCTGAAGAAGAATCACACCTGGGTTTGGGGTCAGCACCAAGAAACCGCTTTTCAGCGGGTGAAGCAACAATTATCGTCATCCAGGTTACTAACCCACTATGATCCTGCAAAGCCTTTGCTCATCACGTGTGATGCCTCCCCGTATGGTATTGGGGCCGTCCTGTCCCACAAGGTGGAGAACGGAGCCGAGCGGCCGATAGCTTTCGCCTCCTGCATGTTGACTGCAGTGGAAAAGAAGTACACACAGATTGTGCCTGGTAGTGGTGTTAGCGGTGAAACGCTTTCACCAATATGTTTATGGCCGCCAATTCACTATCGTGACTGATCATAAGCCTCTGCTTGGACTTTTCAGAAAGGATAAGCCGATTCCTCCCATTGCTTGCGCGCGAATCCAGCGCTGGGCTTTGCTGCTCGCTCCCTACAGGTATTCTTCACAGCATAAACCAGGGACCCAGATAGCCCCTGCATCAGTGCGCATGGCCAGGGCAGCCTTGGGCGCGCTTGCATGTTGATTTCGCCAGCCCTTTTCAAGGGTCCGTTTTCCTTTTAATGATCGATGCCCAATCGAAGTGGCTTGAGGAGCATAGGATTGCGGGAACAAAGTCCCGCGCAACCATTGAGAAGATGCGTTTATCTTTTCGCATGCATGGCCTCCCCAAGGTTCTCGTCACGGACAACGGCACTCCTTTCACAAGTGAGGAGTTTACGGGGTTCATGAAGATGAACGGCCTACGCCATATCCGCACCGCTCCATACCGCCCAGCTTCCAATGGGTTGGCGGAGGGCGCAGTGCAGACCTTCAAACGGGGCTTAAAGAAACACAGTCTTCCGGGTCATGGACACGAGACCGGCTCATTTTTTTTCTTACACTACTACTCCGCATGCAGCGACGGGGGTAGCTCCTGTGGAACTCCTAATTGGCCGCAGACTTTATACCCGCCTCAGCATGGTTTTCCCAGACTTTGGCGCGAAAGTATTCCAAACTCAGGAATGGCAGGGGCATGGCCCTTCAACATTGGCCAATCCGGAGACCTGGAGCTGGATTCTCCGATAATGAGGCTACGTATTGACAACGTTGTGAAAACGGTGGAGTTTCACGACGGCGTCATCAGACCTCCAGGAGGAGCAATTCAGTGGCCCACAAGGGGCTAGCACGGGCGCAACGGGAAGCGCCCGAGGGAGCAGCGATACGTGGATTGCGTCCCGCATCATTCTCCCCCACCACACTCACCGCCGCAGGCAAGCTGGCCGCCAGAGGAGCAGCGCCGCGATTTAGGGCCGGCGAGTTGGACATCCTCCTGGATGCCTTGGAGGAGGAGAGGAGGCTGGAGTTGTACCCTGGGCCGGGATGCAGGACAGCAGGCACCATCGTTCGGCGTGCCTGGGCGGAGGAGGCCGCTGCCGTCAGCCCCGTCGTGCCGGTGGCCAGGGCCACAGACCAGTGCCGATAGAAGCTGCACGACCTCCTCAGGGCAGCCAGGGTGAGTACCCAGCACTGTGCCCCTGGCAACAACCACCCTACACCCCCACACACACGTGACCCACTGCCATCAATGTGGCCCTGGGTGGTCTTCCAGTGGGTGTCACCGGTTGGGTGGGGTGGCCGTGGAGGGGCCCGTACCCACCCATCACGATGTTAACCCTGCTTTCACCCAGAGGCTGGGGTGGGTGGCCAAGGTGGCCGCTGTAAAGGCGCCCGTTGCGTGAGCACTGCCCTGTTGTGTTGGGGGCTTCCCAACCGCTTGGCCTGTCTCCCCCCCCTTCCCCTACCCTGGCAGGATCCCCCCACCCCACAGAAACCACAACTGGTGTCTGTTACGGGGGCCCGCAGTCCCCCCCCCCCCCCCATGCCAACTCCTACCTCCTCCCACCGCTGCATCTACCAGCACGCTGGCATCACAATTTTTTATAGGTGGTTAGAAACACTGCGTTGGAACTTCGGCTCAACCGGGCCACAGAATCGCTCATGCCCCGGAGAATCAGTCGTCGGGACACCTAATGCGCTTCTCCGGGCCGCGTGGTGGGCGCCGCGATTCCGTCGTGTTGGGGTGTCCGGAGAATCGGAGATGGGCGCCAAAGCCAATTTCGGCATCGGAGCCTATTCTCTGGCAGATCGCGTTTCGCGATTTTGAGGCGGAGCTGCAGAGAATCCTGCCCCTGACGCTGGTTTTTAATTTTGCTGGTGGCATCCGGTGGGTCCCCGACGTTGGGGGCGATTCTCCAACATGGAGCCCAAGTGTTCGCGCTGTCCTGAACGCCGTCGCGAACCGGGCTCGGGTACGACCGATTCTGGCCCCCACAGGGGGACAGCACTGCGCTGGAGCGGTTCACGCCGCTCTAGCCTCCTTTCGCGGCGCCGACCTGCGCATGCGTGGGGGACTGCATAGGCGCGCCGGCCTTGACTCAACATGGCATCGGTGTTCAGGGGCCAGCCGCACCAGTAGGCCGGGGGGGGTGGGGGGGGGGGGGAGAGAAAGAGGCCGGCCCGCCGATCGGTGGGCCCCGATCGCGGGCCAGACCCCATCAGAGGCCCCCCCCCCCCCCCCCCCCACAGGCCGACCCCCGACCATTGGTGCAGATTTCCCAGCGGCAGCGGCCAGGGGTGACGAGCGCCGGCGGGACTCTATCGGATTGGTGCGGCCGCTCGGCCCATCTGGGCCGGAGAATCGGCAGCCCCGCACCTCAGAGAATCGCGCGCCGGCGTCGTGGCGCAGTTGCGCCGATTCTCCGGCCCGGCGTGGGGCTCGGAGAATCATCCCCGTTATCTTGATGAAAGGGCCCCAATATCTTACCTTATTATAGAAAGGATATTAAACTAGAAAGAGCGAAAATATTTAATTGGATGCTACCGGGACTAGGTTTGAGTTATGAGAGTCTGGATAGACTGGGACTTTTTGCCCTGGTGCGTAGGAGGCTTAGGGGTGATCTTATTGATGTCGATAATATAATGGGGCATTGATAAGGTAGATAGTCAACTTCTTTTCCCAAAGGTATGGGAGGCTAAAACTACAAGGCAGAGGTTTAAGGTGAGAGGGAAGCGACACAAAAGGGTCCAGAGGGGCAATTCTTTCCACACAGAAGGTGGTGAGCATCTGGAACGAGCTGCCAGAGGCAGTGCTAGGGGCGGATACAATTTTGTCTTTGAAAAAGCATTGAGAGAGTTATACAGGAAAGCTGGGTATAGAGGGATATGGGCCAATGCGGGCAATTGGGACTTGAAACTGGGCAGCATGGACAAGCTGGGCCGAAGGGCCTGTTTCCATACTGTAAATTTCTATGCTTTTCTAACACAGTATGTAGATTGTCCGACCAGAGGAGGGGCAATATTGGATTTAGTACTGGGTAATGAACCAGGGCAAGTGATAGATGTGTTAGTGGGGGAGCATTTTGGAGATAGTGACCACAATTCTGTGACTTTCACTTTAGTAATGGAGAGGGATAGGTACGTGCAACAGGGCAAGGTTTTCAATTGGGGGAAGGGTAAATACGATGTTGTCAGACAAGAATTGAAGTGCATAAGTTGGGAACATAGGCTGGCAGGGAAGGACACAAGTGAAATGTGGAACTTGTTCAAGGAACAGGTGCTACGTGTCCTTGATATGTATGTCCCTGTCAGGCAGGGAAGAGATGGTCGAGTGAGGGAACCATGGTTGACAAGAGAGGTTGAATGTCTTGTTAAGAGGAAAAAGGAGACTTATGTAAGGCTGAGGAAACAAGGTTCAGACAGGGCATTGGAGGGATACAAGATAGCCAGGAGGGAACTGAAGAAAGGGATTAGGAGAGCTAAGAGAGGGCATGAACAATCTTTGGCAGGTAGGATCAAGGAAAACCCCAAGGCCTTTTACACATATGTGAGAAATAGGAGAATGACTAGAGCGAGGGTAGGTCCGATCAAGGACAGTAGCGGGAGATTGTGTATTGAGTCTGAAGAGATAGGAGAGGTCTTGAACGAGTACTTTTCTTCTGTATTTACAAATGAGAGGGGCCATATTGTTGGAGAGGACAGTGTGAAACAGATTGGTAAGCTCGAGGAAATACTTGTCAGGAAGGAAGATGTGTTGGGCATTTTGAAAAACTTGAGGATAGACAAGTCCCCCGGGCCTGACGGGATATATCCAAGGATTCTATGGGAAGCAAGAGATGAAATTGCAGAGCCGTTGGCAATGATCTTTTCGTCCTCACTGTCAACAGGGGTGGTACCAGGGGATTGCAGAGTGGCGAATGTCGTGCCCCTGTTCAAAAAAGGGACTAGGGATAAACCTGGGAATTACAGGCCAGGTAGTCTTACTTCGGTGGTAGGCAAAGTAATGGAAAGGGTACTGAAGGATAGGATTTCTGAGCATCTGGAAAGACACTGCTTGATTAGGGATAGTCAGCACGGATTTGTGGGTCTTGCCTTACAAGTCTTATTGAATTCTTTGAGGAGGTGACCAAGCATGTGGATGAAGGTAAAGCAGTGGATGTAGTGTACATGGATTTTAGTAAGGCATTTGATAAGGTTCCCCATGGTAGGCTTATGCAGAAAGTAAGGAGGCATGGGATAGTGGGAAATTTGGCCAGTTGGATAACAAACTGGCTAACCGATAGAAGTCAGAGTGGTGGTGGATGGAAAATATTCAGCCTGGATCCCAGTTACCAGTGGCGTACCGCAGGGATCAGTTCTGGGTCCTCTGCTGTTTGTGATTTTCATGAATGACTTGGATGAGGGAGTTGAAGGGTGGGTCAGTAAATTTGCAGACGATACGAAGATTGGTGGAGTTGTGGATAGTGAGGAGGGCTGTTGTCGGCTGCAAAGAGACATAGATAGGATGCAGAGCTGGGCTGAGAAGTGGCAGATGGAGTCTAACCCTGAAAAGTGTGAGGTTGTCCATTTTGGAAGGACAAATATGAATGCGGAATACAGGGTTAACGGTAGAGTTCTTGGCAATGTGGAGGAGCAGAGAGATCTTGGGGTCTATGTTCATACATCTTTGAAAGTTGCCACTCAAGTGGATAGAGCTGTGAAGAAGGCCTATGGTGTGCTCGCGTTCATTAACAGAGGGATTGAATTTAAGAGCCGTGAGGTGATGATGCAGCTGTACAAAACTTTGGTAAGGCCACATTTGGAGTACTGTGTACAGTTCTGGTCGCCTCATTTTAGGAAGGATGTGGAAGCTTTGGAAAATGTGCAAAGAAGATTTACCAGGATGTTGCCTGGAATGGAGAGTAGGTCTTACGAGGAAAGGTTGAGGGTGCTAGGCCTTTTCTCATTAGAACGGAGAAGGATGAGGGGCGACTTAATAGAGGTTTATAAGATGATCAGGGGAATAGATAGAGTAGACAGTCAGATACTTTTTCCCCGGGTGGAACAAACCATTACAAGGGGACATAAATTTAAGGTGAAAGGTGGAAGATATAGGAGGGATATCGGAGGTAGGTTCTTTACCCAGAGAGTAGTGGGGGCATGGAATGCACTGCCTGTGGAAGTAGTTGAGTCGGAAACATTAGGGACCTTCAAGCAGCTATTGGATAGGTACATGGTTTACGGTAAAATTATATAGTGTAGATTTATTTGTTCTTAAGGGCAGCACGGTAGCATTGTGGATAGCACAAGTGCTTCACAGCTCCAGGGTCCCAGGTTCGATTCCGGCTTGGGTCACTGTCTGTGCGGAGTCTGCACGTCCTTCCAGTGTCTGCGTGGGTTTCCTCCGGGTGCTCCGGTTTCCTCCCACAGTCCAAAGATGTGCAGGTTAGGTGAATTGGCCAATGATAAATTGCCCTTAATGTCCAAAAGTGCCCTTGGTGTTGGGTGGAGGTGTTGAGTTTGGGTAGGGTGCTCTTTCCAGGAGCCAGTGCAGACTCAAAGGGCCGAATGGCCTCCTTCTGCACTGTAAATTCAATGATAATCTATGATTAATCTAGGACAAAGGTTCGGCACAACATCGTGGGCCGAAGGGCCTGTTCTGTGCTGTATTTTCTCTGACTATGAGGTGCAAGCCCAGGGTCATATTCAACACAAGCATTCAGACCACATTCAGTACCGAAGGCTGCCTCTTCCACAGATTCCCCGTCCCCAGAGATCACTTCTCCAGCCACAGCGACCACCGGGTTCGGACACAGTGGATGTTCATCCTCGATCTCCCTCTGGTGCTGCACTCGCAGCTCGGGTCATTACAGAACCCCACGGATATCCGGACACCCAGATGGCGGAGGTTCTTGACACCGACTCCGAGATGGACACGCGGGATGCCTCCGAGGGGGAGGGTCTTTGGTGGATTCCCTGGAATTTCGGGTGGTGGGTGGGTGGGGGAGGGGGAAATGTTATAACCTGCCTGAATCCTATTGGCTGCGCACTATTGGTTATCCCATAACTCATGGGGAGTATGAGCTCCCCCAACGAGGGGGGGGGGGGGGGGGGGGGGGGGGGAGGCTGGGAAATCAATTAGCAGTTGCACCTGTATAAATAGAGCTGGCCAGTGTGGTGCCAGCTACAGTAGGAAGCAGTGGTTAACACTGCTGCTGTTTGTATATTATTGTAAATAAAGTTCTTATCTTTTTGACTCTACAAACTTGTGCTGGATTCTTCGTGGCCCTCACAAAACGTACTCTGCCGCATTCTCTGAGGGGATTATCTGGGCCAAGTATTCCGGACACCTGGTCGGTCCGTGGCAGATGGACTCCCCTCCCAGAGGAGCAGGACCAATATCCTTTACTTGGTGTCCATCTTTGCCCGGCTGAGGAATCCTGGCCGGCAAACTGGGAGGAGCTGGAGGCCAAAGCCACCACTTGCCTGGAATGCTGGACGTGACTGTTCTGAGTGCTGTCCTGCGGGGGTGGAGTTCTCGTCATAAAGCAGCTGCTCGCCACCACGCTGCGGTATTGGCTGGTCACTTTGACCCCCTCCCCCTGACCTGGTCACAGGCATCCAGAGAACTCTCAACCGGTTCTTCTGGGGCAAGGGATTGCACTGAGTGGCTGCGGAGGTCTGGAGTCTCCTGCTGGTGTGCCTTCACACCCAGGCAGTGCCATTCCGCCTTCGGACCCTGCAGCAATACCTCTACGTCAAGCCTTCTCCACGATGGTGTGCCCTGGTGACGTGTTTCTGCCAGGTGCACGGCCTGAACTACGACGCGCAGCTCCGATTTGATGACGAGCACGGGCTTCGTAACTCCTTGCTGGCACTGCCCATCTTGTACCAGGATCTTCTCAGAGTCTGGAGCAGGGTCGCCACGCACCGCAGCTCTCCCCTGTCAGGAGCGGTGACTATCGTTCGGGAGCCGCTGCCCAGGAATGTGCACTTCCGCCAATCTCCATTGCGGTGGCTGGCAGAGCGGAGGGCTGTGGCTGCCAGGGTGACCAGGATCGGGGCATGCTGGATAGCACCCCCCGAGCCTGCCAAGCGCGCGGCGTCCCTCCGGAACGCGTCCAATATCACCCAAGCCTCAAACCGGTCGTGCTTGACGGTATCCCGTCCGCACAGTCCCTGTGCGGACGGAATTCCACAATCCTAGCCGACTCGCGCAAATACCCTCGGTGTCTTTTCGCTGTGTTGAGGGGTTTCCTGTACAGGCTGATGTTGCACACCCTTCACCTCCTTCCCTCGCCTGCCATCTGGACATGCCTTGCTGTGTCTCATTGCCATCCAGCAGCAGAGGTCCCCATGGATGTTCTTCGAAGGAAGCATCCTCCCAATAAATCTCAGCGATCGGGGGAGGAGGATGATTCATGCAGATGTGCAATCAATCACCGTTTGGAATGAAGGAATGAATTTGGATCGATAGCAAGGAGCGATATAGGATCAGAAGGCATAGAATCTCTGTGGGTAGAGTTGAGGAATCGCAAAGGTAAAAAGACCCTGATGGGAGTTATGTACAGGCCCCCTAGCAGTAGTCAGGATGTGGGGCAGAAAATAAATCAGGAGATAGAAAAGGCATGTAGAAAAGGCAATATTACAATAATCACGTGGGACTTCAATATGCAGGTGGACTGGGAAAATCAGGTTGGTCGTGGATCCCAAGAAAATAAAGTTGTGGAATGTCTAAGAGATGTTTTTTTTGGAGCAGCTTGTGACAGAGCCCAGCAGGGAACAGGCAAAACTGGATTTGGTGATGTGTAATGAGGCAGACTTGATTAGGGAACCCTGAGGGAGCAGTGACCACAAGATGATAGAATTTACCCTGCAGTTTGAGGGAGAAGCTGCAATCAGATGTAACGGTATTACAATTAAATAAGGGTAACTACAAAGGCATGAGGGAGGAGCTGGCCAGAGTTGATTGGAAAAGGAGACTAGCAGGGAAGACAGTGGAACAGCAATGGCAGGGGTTTTCACGGGTTATTCAGGAGGCACAACAGAAATTCATCCCAAGGAGGAGGAAACATGCTGAGGGGAGGACAAGGCATCCAACAAAGAACAACAAAGAACAAAGAAATACACAGCACAGGAACAGGCCCTTCGGCCCTCCAAGCCCGTGCCGACCATGCTGCCCGACTAAACTACAATCTTCTACACTTCCTGGGTCCGTATCCCTCTATTCCCATCCTATTCATGTATTTGTCAAGATGCCCCTTAAATGTCACTATCGTCCCTGCTTCCACCACCTCCTCCGGTAGCGAGTTCCAGGCACCCACTACCCTCTGCGTAAAAAACTTGCCTCGTACATCTACTCTAAACCTTGCCCCTCTCACCTTAAACTTATGCCCCCTAGTAATTGACCCCTCTACCCTGGGGAAAAGCCTCTGACTATCCACTCTGTCTATGCCCCTCATAATTTTGTAGACCTCTATCAGGTCTCCCCTCATCCATTGCTGACGAGGGAGGTCAAGGACAGCATAAAGGCTAAGGAAAAAACGTACAATGTGGCGAGGATTAATGGGAAGCCAGAGGATTGGGAAGCCTTTAAATGTAAGCAGAGGATAACTAAAAAAGCAATAAGGGGGGAGAAGATGAAGTACGAGTAGAAGCTAGCTAGTAATAAAAAGGAAGATAGGAAGAGTTTTTTTTCAATATATAAAAGTTGAGAGGGGCAAAAATAGACATTGGACCACTGGAAAATGTGGCTGGAGAAGTAATACTAGGAAACAAAGAAATGGCAGATTAACTGTTTAGTTACTTTGCATCAGTATTCACGGTGGAAGACACCAGTGGGATGCCAGAGCTCCAGTAGAACCAGGGGGCAGAGGTGAGTGCAGTGACCTTTACTAAGGAGAAGGTTCTGGGGAAACTGAAAGGTCTGAAGGTGGATAAGTGACCTGGACCGGATGGACTACACCCCAGGGTTCGAAAAGAGATAGCTGAGGAGATTGTGGAGGCATTAGTGATGATCTTTCAGGAATCACTGGAGGCAGGAAGGGTCCCAGAGGACTGGAAAGTGGCGAATGTAACACCACTGTTTAAGAAGGGAGGGAGGCAGAAGACGGGAAATTATAGGCCGGTTACCTGACTTTGGTCATTGGTAAGCACAAAGGGATTGGGAATCAATCCAGAGAGACGGGATTAACTGTCACATAGAAAGGCAGGGACTAGTCAGGGATAGTCAGCATGGATTTGTTAAAGGAAAGTTTTGCCTCACAAATTTGATTGAATTCTTTGAGGAAGTGATAAAAAGGGTTGATGAAGGTGGTGCAGTGGATGTGGTGTACATGGACTTTTGCAAGGCATTTGGCAAAGTTCCACATGGCACATTGGTCAAGAAAGTGAAAGCTCATGGGATGCAGAGAAATGTGACAAACTGGATATGTTGGCTTAGTGACGGGGAAACCAAGGGTAATGGTCGGTGGCTGCCCTTGCAATTGGAAAGTTGTTTCAAGTGGTGTTCCACAAGGCTCGGTGTTGGGATCCTTATTGTTTGTGTTATATATTAATGATTTGGACGTGAATGCGGGGAGCATGATTGGGAAATTTGCAGATGACACAAAGATTGGCCGAGGGGTGGACAGTGTAGAGGATAGCTATAATCTCCAGAATGATATGGATGGATTGTGGAGTGGGCGGTAAAGTGGCGGATGGAATTTAACTCAAACGCGAAGTCATGCATTTCGGGAGGTCGAACAGTGTAGGGAGTACACAATAAATGGGAATATGCTCAGAGGTGTAGATGAAGTGGAGATCTTGGCATGTTGGTACACCAGTCCCGAAAGGCAAGTAGGCAAGGTTGTAAAGAAAGCATATGGAATGCTCTCCTTCATTGACAATGGAACAGAATATAAAAGGATATAATGTTGGAATTGTATAAAACACTGTTGAGGCCACAACTGGAAAGTGTGCAGTTCTGGTCACCACATTACAGGAATGACATTATTGCTCTGGAGACAGTGCAGAGGAGCTTTACAAGAATGTTGCCAGGGCTGGAAAAGTGTGGCTATGGGAGATTGGCTAGGTTGAGGTTATTTTCCCTGGAACAAAGGTGACAAAAGGGTGACTTAATTGAGGTGTACAAAATTATGAGGGGGAAGAAAGAGTGGACAGGATAAAGTTGTTTCCCCGGTCAAGAATTCTAGAACCAGGGGACGTAGATGTGGCAGAAAGGGTTGAGGGGAGATGAGGAAAATCTTTTTTATGCAGAGGGCAGTGGGAGTCTTCGCTGCCCGAGTTGGCGGTGGTGACAGAGACCCGAAACTCTTTAAAAACGTACCTGGCTCTGCACCTTGAGTGCTCTAAGATATAGGGCTACAGACTAGGTGCAGGATGGTGGGATTATAAAGGGCACCTGGGTGTCCTGGGGCTGGCATGGACAAGATGGACCAAATGGCCTCTTTCTGTGCTGTAATTTTTCTATGATTCTAAAGAGAAGGACTTGGTGGATGATGAGTCACGGGAAGGGTGCGTAGATAGTTGGAGTCATGTCAATATCAAAAAGGTGGTGGTGTTGGGCGTCTTAAAAAGCATTAATGGTGGAAAAGGTCCCCAGGGCCTGATGGGATCTACCCCAGCATACTGGGGGAGGCAAGGGAGGAAATTGCTGGAGCCTTGACAGAAATCATGGGCTGGTTTCTCCGATAATGGGGCGAAGTGTTGACGTAGCCGTGAAAACCGTGGCGTTTCACGACGGTGTCATCGGGCCCCCAGTTGTAGCTATTCAATGGCCCACAAGGGGCTAGCACGGGCCCAACATGAAGCGCCCGAGGGAGCAGCTGCCGATGCGCGGGTTGCGTCATTGACGCGGCGCCGCGGCAGCTGAAAAGGTTTCTCTTCCCCCCCCCACACAGCCGTCGCAGGCAAGATGGCCACCAGACGAGCAGCCCAGAGATTCAGGGACGGCGAATTGGACACCCTCCTGGACGCCGTGGAGGAGAAGACGCTGGTTCTGTACCTCGGGCCGACGCCACAAGACAGCAGGCGCCAGGTGAGTCCATCAGCGCTGTCGGGCCGGTAGCCAGGACCACAGACCACTGTCGGAAGCTGCACGACTCCCTCGGGGCAGCCAGGGTGAGTACCCACCACCCTACCCCCCACAGGGGGACGGTACCACCCCCACCCCGACCCACATGGCTGCACCCACCCATGCCAGCCACAGTGGCCAAGTGCCCTGTACACTGATGGCATCAGAGACCCAACCCCTGGGCTGCATGCGTCAGACCGTCGAACACTGTTGCTGTTTGTGTTTCTCTTCCCCACCAGCAGAAGTTTGCGCATAACCGTCGGGAGCGGGAGAAGGCAGGAAGGGGATCCACCAGAACCGTGACCCCTCACGGTGCTCGAGCAGACGTCACTGGACATTGTTGGCAGACCGGAGGAGCGGGAGGTTGCCGATGAGGAGGTCGGAGGCACGCCACCAAGCGAGTACCCACTGCCTCTGTGCGACCCCTCATGACATGTACCTCTCCCCCCCCCCCCCCCCCCCCGCGCCTCCTTGTACAGCAGGTGGAGGTAGGAGCAGCCGAGGGGCCGGATAGTCGGAGGGCAGCCCGGCCCCAGGATCCAGCTGCCACCCAGATGGGTCCCGGGTTCCTGGAACATCCAGTCCCACCCACAGTGCAGGGTCTGCCAGCGACCCAGGGACCAGAGAAGGTGACGACGGCTGGCTTCCAGCACCTGCGGGCGCAGGTGGAGGTGCAGGAGCAGGGAGTGGTGCCGGTCGGGGTGCCACCCAGGCCAATACCACACGGGAGGCGCCTGCAGTAGAGGCAATGGGGGCGAAGGTGTCGGAAAGATCATGCAAGCCTGGGGCTGTGTGCGCAGGTGGGGGCCGTGGCCCAGGTCAGGGCTGCCCTCTCACAGGCTGCCATGTGCCAGAGCCAGCTGCAGATCAGCGGTGCTCCTCAGTGTGGCTGAGTCTCAGTGGGCTATTGCTGGGAGCATCGGCACCATTGGCCAGGTGCTGGCCGGCGTCGCACAGGCCCAGACAGGGATGGTCCACTCCGAGCTCCATGGCCGCTAACGTTAAGACACTGGTCGATACCAGAACGGGCCTCCAGGGCTGGCAGGTGATGGGGGTCCTCAGGGTATGGCTCTGCTCGCACCTCCGTTCCATCAAGAAACCCGGGGGCTATCGGGCACCCTGAGGGAAGAGGAGGTGCTCACGACAAATGTGTGCCCACCCCAATCCCTACACCCCTCACCCCAACCCCCCCACCCCGCACGCCAAACCCCCACCCCTCATCACCTCCCGCCTCACCCCCGTCCAGCTGTCTAACCATCAAGCTGTCGTGTCTTACAGGACCAGCCGGCAGTGGGCCCGGTCCATCCGGGGCCCCCGGAAATCCAAGCACTGACGGGGAAAGCATCCGGAACACCAGCCCTCTGGCAGAGATGAGCCAGGAGACCGACACACGGGAGACTCCGGACTTCGGGTCGGAGAAGGACATTGACTTTCCGTCAAAGAGACTCACACCTCGGTTGGGCAAAATAGTGATGAGGCTTCAGGGGCACTCACTGGTGAGGGCCACACAGCCGTCCCGGTACAGCAGGTGTGAGCACCACACAGCCGCTCCGATACAGCAGGTGTGGGCACCACACAGCCGTCCCGGTACAGCAGGTGTGGGCACCACACAGCCGTCCCGGTACAGCAGGTGTGGGCACCACACAGCCGCCACGGTACAGCAGGTGTGGGCACCACACAGCCGTCCCGGTACAGCAGGTGTGGGCACCACACAGCCGCTCCAATACAGGTGTGGGCACCACACAGCCGCCCCGGTACAGCAAGTGTGGGCACCACACAGCCGCTCCGGTACAGCAGGCCGAGGTAGGAGCAGCCAAGCGGCCGAGCAGCCAGAGGGCACCTCAGCCCCAGGAACCCAGCTGCCGCCCAGACGGGTCCCCGGCTCCTGGAACATTCTGTCCCACCCACAGTGCCGGAGCAGGCAGAGACCCAAGGAGCACAGGAGGAGATGCCAGCCGGCTTCCAGCACCTACATGGGCAGGTGGAGGAGTCCATCCGCCTGCAGGAGCAGGGGGTGGTGCCAGTCATGCGTGCCACCCAGGCCGAAACCGCACGGGTGGCGGTGGATACACTGGGGGCGACGGTGTCGGATTTGGGTCAGGTTGTGCAAAGCCTGGGGCATTCTGTGCAGGCTGGGGCTGAGGCCCAGGACAGGGCTGCCCTCACACAGGCAGCCATGTGCCGGAGCCACCTGGAGATTGCAGCGGCGCTCCACAGCGTGGCCCAGTCACAGCAGGCCATGGCTGAGAGCATTGGCGATATTGCCCAGGTGCTGGCCGGTATCGCACAGGCGGCCCCGTCCCGGGTGTGGTGTTGGGTGCTCTGGTGCACAGATGAGCCAACACAGTTGTATGTGGTACAACTCTATTTTATTTTAACTCTTATAATACAGTTCGTTCTGGATACTCTGCACGTGCTGTCTCCCTGAGTGTGTTTGGCAATAGATGTGTCCTGGTTCTCCTCTGCAGCTAATACTGACCACCTGGGGTCGTGTCTGTGCTTTTATATCTTTCTGTCATTGGTTGTGGTGTTGTGTGTTCTGATTTGTCTGTTGGGGTGTCTATCATGATGTGTGTGTTTGAATATCATCGTCCCGGGAGGGAGGCGGCCCCGTCCCGGGAGGGAGGCGGCCCCGTCCCGGGAGGGAGGCGGCCCCGTCCCGGGAGGGAGGCGGCCCCGTCCCGGGAGGGAGGCGGCCCCGTCCCGGGAGGGAGGCGGCCCCGTCCCGGGAGGGAGGCGGCCCCGTCCCGGGAGGGAGGCGGCCCCGTCCCGGGAGGGAGGCGGCCCACTCCCTGCGCTCCATGGCCGCTAATTCTTAGACCCTTGTCGATACCAGAGTGGCATCAGGACTGGCAGCGGCAGGTGTCGGGGGGGCCTCGGGGCTTTGTTCTGCTCGCAACCCCGTCCCATGGAGAAGCCCTGGGACCCGTGCCGGTGGCTCCCGCAGGGGACTACCTCACACACACCCCCCTATGTATCTGGTGGGCAGAATAGGGTGGCACCACGACTCCAGAACGCCCAAGGTGCAGCCGGGCCCACCCAGGCTGGGCCGCCCCAGGAGACATGCGCCAATGGGGACCCAAGTCACAGGGCAGGAGTCACAGGAGTCAGCCTCCACTCCTGCTGCACCATCTGGGGAACCACAGAGATGTAGGGTAGGGCCCACAAGGCCAGAAAGTTAGACACCGGTTAAGCTGAGATGGGTGCAGGGTACATTTTAGTTCTAGGGGCTCGGGCACAGACTGTATATGCCTCTGCACATTAAACACCTGTTAACACCGTTGAAACCTGCCTCTGTGCTCGGTCTAATGGGTGTGAGTGTGGGGCAGTCGGTGATGGCCGCTGGGAGTGAGGGGTGGTGGACGAGTGAGGCCCAGCGGGTGGGCCACGCAGCCCCCCCCCCCTCCACCCACCGCCCCGATTACCCCGTCCCCAGCTATTCGACGGGACCGTGTGATGGACTGGCCAGGTCGCATGCAGTGATCACCCAGGTGGAAGGTGCTACTGTGGGCACGTGTCAGACATTGTCAAACGATGTGGAGCACAGAGCCCATCGCAGAGCGGGCCATCATCCTCCATCCCATGGACCAGACCCACTGTCACTGCCAACCCAGTGCCCCCAGCTCTTCGTGCCACAGGTATATATAATGGAGGGGGTGTGCATGCAGGTGGTTCCGTGGTGCCAACTCCACGGGTTTTAAAAGGTGGTTCAAACCACGGCGTCGGGAAATGGGCCCATGCGGGCCGCAGAATCGCTGAGGCCCCGGAGAATCGGTCGTCAGGGCAGATAATGAGATGCGTACTGTCCTTCCGGGCGGCGGGCTCTGCGATCTCGTCGAGTTGGGGGCTCCAGAGAATCCAAAATCGGCGACAAACCCGGTTTCGGTGTCAGAGCCGATTCTCCTCCGACCGCGATTTCGGCGCGATGTGACAGAGAATCCAGCCCAAAGTCTTTCAGTAAGAAATATATCTTTTAAAAACTAGGTAAGGTTGTAAAGATGCCACATGGAATGCTCGCCTTCATTGGCAGAGGTATAGAATATAAAAGTAAGGATATAATGTTGGAATTGTATAAAACACTGGTGAGGCCACAAGTGGAGTATTGTGTGCAATTCTGGTCACCACGTTACAGGAAGGACGTTATTGCTGTGGAGACAGTGCAGAGGAGCTTTACATGAATGTTGGCAGGGATAGATTGGGGCAGCTATAAGGAAAGATTGGATAGGTTGGGGTTATTTTCCTTGGAACTAAGGCATGACTTAATTGAGGTGTACAAAATTCTGAAGGGAAAGGATAGGGTGGACAGGATAAAATTGTTTCCCTTGGCGGAAAATTCTCGAACCGGGTGACATAGATACAAGTGGCAGAAAGTGTAGGTAAATTCGCCAACGACCCAGGTGACCTTTGGCTGCTTTCCCTTTGTGGGGGGAGCGCTGACAGGCAGCGACTTACCCCCTCGCCGGAGGTGATCCTCAGGTTAAAGTCAAGAGGAACACTGTTTTTTTCACGCAGAGCATAGTGGGTGTCTGGAATTCGCTGCACGAGTGTGATGGTGGAATCAGAGCGCCGACCTGGATGTGGACACTAAGTGCTGTGAGCTACAGGGCTGTGGAGCAGGTGTAGAAAGGTGGGACTAGAAAAGGCACCCGTGTGTCCTCGGGCTAGAATGGACCAGATGGGCTGCATGACTACTCTTGACATCAAGGCCACATTTGACCGAGTTTGGCATCAAGAAGCCCTCATTCAACTGGACCGGTGGTAAATTGGGGCGAAAACTCTCCACTGGCTGGAGTCCTACTTGGCACAAAGGAAGATGGTTGTATTCTTGGAGATGAATCGTCCCAGTCCTAGTACATCACTCAAGTTTCCCAGGGCAGTGTCCTGGCCCATTGATCATTTTCAGCTATTTCATAATTGACCTTCCCGTCATCGTAAGGTAAGTGGAGATGTTCACCGATGATTACATAACGTTCAGCATCATTTGCGACTCGGATACAGAGGCAGTCCATGTTCATATGCAGAACACCTGGACAACATTCAGTCTTGTGCTGACTCGTGGCATATAACATTTGTGCCAGCCAATGACATCTCACAGGAGAAGCCAATCATCTTAAAGTCATTCAATTGCATTAGCACCAAATTCCTCCCCGATCAAAGCCTGGCGGTTACCTTTGACCAGAAATGGAACTGGACGAGCCATAACAACGCTGCGGCTACAAGTAGATCAAAGGCTAGGAATCCTGTGGCAAATAGCTCAACTCCAAACTCCCCAAAGGCTATCCAAAACCTACTACAAGTCAGCAGTGTGGTGAAATACACTTGCCTGGATGAGTGCAGCGCCAACAACACCCAAGAAACTCAACACCATCTCGGATAAAACAGCCCACTTGATTGGCATCCCATCCACTGGTGACAACACCGCAGCAGCTCACCCAGGCTTCTTCAACAATACCGTCCACACCAGTGACCTCTACCACCAAGAAGGACAAGGCAGCAGATGAATGCGACCCCCTACAAGCCGGTCGCCATCCTGACTTCGAAACAAAATCCTAGAACACTCCCCAACAGCGTTGCGGGTCGATCTGCACCACATGGACTTGCAGCAGTTGAAAGCACCTCATCGCCATCCTTCATAGGCAATAAATTCTGGCTTAGCGAGCAACACCCACATCCCGTTAGTGGGCAGCACAGGACAATTCACAGCAGTCAGCCTTCTGGAGTAGACCAACAAACAAGTGGGAGTCCATAAGCCGATCATTTCTTTTTTTATTTCACCAGAGACCAGGTCCATAAGTCTGACTCCCGACCGAAGGTCAGGTCTGAGGCGTTCAAGTCAGGCGACGGTGCGACCTCCGCAAAGCCATCAGGGATGCCAAGAGAATATCAAACCAAGCTAGAGTCACAGGCTAACGTCACAGACTCTTGTCGGGTATGACAAGGCATAAACAACATAACGGGCTACAAAGCAAAGCAGTAGCTCCAGCAGCAGCGCCGCCCCCCCCCCTCCGATGAACTCAATGTATTCTATGCTCGGTTCGAGTAGGAAACCCATCAATCCGCTGCTGACTGCCCTAGCAGCCCCGGACACACCCATACGCACAGTCACAGCTTCTGAAGTCAGATCGGCCTTGCTGAAAATGAACCCTTGGAAGGAGACGTGCCCGGACGAGGTCCCTGGTGGGGCACTCAGATCCTGCTCGGACCAGCTGGCAGATATGTTCGCGGACATCTTCAACCTCTCCCTACTCCATTCCAAGGTCCCCAACCTGCTTGAGGACCACCATAATACTAGTGCCAAAGAAGAACCAGGCAACATGCCTCAATGACTATCGTCTGGTGGCCCTGACAATTATCAGTATGAAGTACTTCGAGAGGTTGGTCATGAGGCACATCCAACTCCCAGAATCCCAGATCCACTGCAATTCGCACACCGCCTCAACCGGTCCACAACAAACGCCATCTCCCTGGCCCCACACTCATCCCTGAAGCATCTCGACAACAAGGACTCCTACATCAGACTCCCATTTATTGATTACCTTCAACACCTTAATATCAGCCAGGCTCACAACAAAGATCCAAAACCTCGGACTTGGCTCCCCACTCTGCAACTGGATCCTCGACTTTCTGAACCACAGGCCACAATCAGTAAGAATAAACAACACCTAGTCCATGATAGTCCTCAATACCGGGGCCCCACAAGGCTGTGCACTTACCCTGCTACTATACTCCCTATACACACCACTGCATGGGAAAATTTGGCTCCAACTCCATGTACAAGTTTGCTGACGATACGACCATAGTGGGCCGGATCTCGAATAACGACGAGTCAGATTACAGGCGGGAGATAGAGAACCTAGAGGAGTGGTGTAATGACAACAATCTCTCCCTCAATGCCAGCAAAACTAAAGAGCTGGTCATTGACTTCAGGAAGCAAAGTACTGTACACACCCCTGTCAGCATCAACGATGCCGAGGTGGACATGGTTAGCAGTTTCAAATTCTTAGATGTGCACATCAACAACAATTTGTCCTGGTCCACCCACGTCGACGCTACCACCAAGAAAGCACAACAGCGCCTATACTTCCTCAGGAAACTAAGGGAATTCGGCATGTCCACATTAACTCTTACCAACTTTTACAGATGCACCATAGAAAGCATCCTATCAGGCTGCATCACAGCCTGGTATGGCAACTGCTCGGCCCAAGACCACAAGAGATTTCAGAGTCGTGAACACAGCCCAGTCCATCACATGAACCCGCCTCCCATCCATTGACTCCATCTACACCTCCCGCTGCCTAGGGAAAGCAGGCAGCAAAGTCAAAGACCCCTCCCACCCGGCTTACTCACTCTTCTAACTTCTTCCATCGGGCAGGAGATACAGAAGTCTGAGAACACGCACAAACAGACTCAAAAACAGCTTCTTCCCCACTGTTACCAGACTCCTAAATGACCCTCATCTGGACTGATTTGATTAATACTACACCCTGTATGCTTCACTAGTGTTTATGTATTTACATTGTGTACCTTGTCTTGCCCTATTACGTATTTTCTTTCCAGAAATCGTGGTGCACATTGGTACCAACGACATAGGTAGGAAAAGTGGTGTGGAGGTAATAAACGAGTTCAGGGAGTTAGGCTGGAAGTTAAAAGCCAGGACAGACAGAGTTGTCATCTCTGGTTTGTTGCCGGTGCCATGTGATAGCGAGGCTAGGAATAGGGAGAGAGTGCAGCTGAACACGTGGCTGCAGGAATGGTGTAGGAGGGAGGGCTTCAGGTGTTTGGATAATTGGAGCGTATTCTGGGGAAGGTGGGACCTGTACAAGCAGGACAGGTTGCATCTGAACCAGAGGGGCACCAATATCCTGGGAGGGAGGTTTGCTAGTACTCTTCGGGAGGGTTTAAACTAATTTGGCAGGGGAATGGGAACCGGATTTGTAGTCCAGCAACTAAGGTAGCCGATATTCAGGACACCAAAGCGTGTAGTGAGGCAGTGGAGAAGGGAACACTGACAAAGGAGAGCACTTGCAGGCACGGAGATGTGTTGAAGTGTGTATACTTCAACGCAAGAAGCATCAGGAATAAGGTGGGTGAAATTAAGGCATGGATCGGTACTTGGGACTACAATGTGGTGGCCATCACGGAAACTTGGATAGAAGAGGGGCAGAGATGGTTGTTGGAGGTCCCTGGTTATAGATGTTTCAATAAGATTAGGGAGCGTGGTAAAAGAGGTGGGGGGGGGGTGGTGGCATTGTTAATTAGAGATAGTATAACAGCTGCAGAAAGGCAGTTCGAGGAGTATCTGCCTACTGAGGTTGAAGTTAGAAATAGGAAAGAAGCAGTCACCTTGTTGGGAGTTTTCTATAGGCCCCCCAATAGTAGCAGAGATGTGGAGGAACAGATTGGGAAACAGATTTTGGAAAAGGTGCAGAAGTCACAGGGTAGTCGTCATGGGTGACTTCAACTTCCCAAACTTTGAGTGGAAACTTTTTAGATCAAATAGTTTGGATGGGGTGGTGTTTGTGCAGTGTGTCCAGGACTGCTTTTCTAACACTGCATGTAGATTGTCTGACCAGAGGGGAGGCCATATTGGATTTGGTACTTGGTAATCATAGAATCTACAGTGCAGAAGGAGGCCATTCGGCCCATCGAGTCTGCACCGGCTCTTGGAAAGAGCACCCTACCCAAGGTCAACACCGCCACCCTATCCCCATAACCCAGTAACCCTACCCAACACTAAGGGCAATTTTGGACATTAAGGGCAATTTATCATGGCCAATCCACCTAACCGGCACATCTTTGGACTGTGGGAGGAAACCGGAGCACCCGGAGGAAACCCACGCACACACGGGGAGGATGTGCAGACTCCGCACAGACAATGACCCAAGCCGGAATCGAACCTGGGACCCTGGAGCTGTGAAGCAATTGTGCTACCCACAAGGCTACCGTGCTGCCAGGACGGCAGGGTGAACCAGGGCAAGTGATAGATTTGTTAGTGGGGGAGCATTTCGGAGATAGTGACCACAATTCGGTGACTTTCACTTTAGTAATGGAGAGGGATAGGTGCGTGCAACAGGGCAAGGTTTACAATTGGGGGAAGGGTAAATACTATGTTGTCAGACAAGAATTGAAGTGCATAAGTTGGGAAAATAGGCTGTCAGGGAAGGACACAAGTGAAATGTGGAACTTGTTCAAGGACAGGTACTTGTCTTGTATGTCCCTGTCAGGCAGGGAAGAGATGGTCGAGTGAAGGAACCATGGTTGACAAGAGGTTGAATGTCTTGTTAAGAGAAAGAAGGAGACTTATGTAAGACTGAGGAAACAAGGTTCAGACAGGGCGCTGGAGGGAACTGAAGAAAGAGCTAAGAGAGGGCATGAACAATCTTTGGCGGGTAGGATCAAGGAAAACCCCAAGGCCTTTTACACATATGTGAGAAATAGGAGAATGACTAGAGCGAGGGTAGGTCCGATCAGGGACAGTCGCGGGAGATTGTGTATTGAGTCTGAAGAGATAGGAGAGGTCTTGAACGAGTACGTTTCTTCAGTATTTACAAATGAGAGGGGCCATATTATTGGAGGGGACAATGTGAAACAGACTGGTAAGCTCGAGGAAATACTTGTTAGGAAGGAAGATGTGTTGGACATTTTGAAAAACTTGAGGATAGACAAGTCCCCCGGGCCTGACGGGTTATATCCAAGGATTCTATGGGAAGCAAGAGATGAAATTGCAGAGCTGTTGGCAATGATCTTCTCGTCTTCACTGTCAACAGGGGTGGTACCAGGGGATAGCAGAGTGGCGAATGTCGTGCCCCTGTTCAAAAAAGGGAATAGGGATAACCCTGGGAATTACAGGCCAATTAGTCATACTTCGGTGGTCAGCAAAGTCATGGCAAGGGTACTGAGAGATAGGATTTCTGAGCATCTGGAAAGACACTGCTTGATTAGGGATAGTCAGCACGGATTTGAGGGGTAGGTCTTGCCTTACAAGACTTATTGAATTCTTTGAAGAGGTGACCAAGCATGTAGATGAAGGTAAAGCAGTGGATGTAGTGTACATGGATTTGAGTAAAGC
Organism: Scyliorhinus torazame; assembly: GCF_047496885.1. NCBI lineage: Eukaryota > Metazoa > Chordata > Chondrichthyes > Carcharhiniformes > Scyliorhinidae > Scyliorhinus > Scyliorhinus torazame. Next base: position 23,220,518 of record NC_092712.1, read on the forward strand.
ATTTGATAAGGATCCCCATGGTAGGCTTATGCAGAAAGTAAGGAGGCATTGGATAGTGGAAAATTTGGCCAGTTGGATAGCGAACTGGCTAACTGATAGAAGTCAGAGAGTGGTGGTGGATGGCAAATATTCAGCCTGGAGCCCAGTTACCAGTGGCGTACCGCAGGGATCAGTTCAGGGTCCTCTGCTGTTTGTGATTTTCATGAATGACTTGGATGAGGGAGTTGAAGGGTGGGTCAGTAAATTTGCAGACGATACGAGAATTGGTGGAGTTGTGGTTAGTGAGGAGGGCTGTTGTCGGCTGCAAAGAGACATAGATAGGATGTAGAGCTGGGCTGTGAAGTGGCAGATGGAGTTTAACCCTGAAAAGTGTGAGGTTGTCCATTTTGGAAGGACAAATATGAATGTCGAATACAGGGTTAACGGTAGGGTTCTTGGCAATGTGGAGGAGCAGAGAGACCTTGGGGTCTATGTTCATACATCTTTGAAAGTTGCCACTCAGTGGATAGAGCAGTGAAGAAGGCCTATGGTGTGCTAGCATTCATTAACAGAGGGATTGAATTTAAGAGCCGTGAGGTGATGATGCAGCTGTACAAAACTTTGGTAAGGCCACATTTGGAGTACTGTGTACAGTTCTGGCCGCCTCATTTTAGGAAGGATGTGGAAGCTTTGGAAAAGGTGCAAAGGAGATTTACCAGGATGTTGCCTGGAATGGAGAGTAGGTCTTAGGAAGAAAGGTTGAGGGTGCTAGGCCTTTTCTCATTAGAACGGAGAAGGATGAGGGGCGACTTGATAGAGGTTTATAAGATGATCAGGGGAATAGATAGAGTAGACAGTCAGAGACTTTTTCCCCGGGTGGAACAAACCATTACAAGTGGTCATAAATTTAAGGTGAATGGTAGAAGATATAGGAGGATGTCAGAGGTAGGTTCTTTACTCAGAGAGGAGTGGGGCATGGAATGCACTGCCTGTGGAAGTAGTTGAGTCGGAAACATTCGGGACCTTCAAGCAGCTATTGGATAGGTACATGGATAGGCCAGTCGATGTCAGCGCGAGCGGTGCGCAAGTGATTTCTGGGAAGTAAGTGTATCCTTTAAAAACACTTACCTTCACAGGAACAGGCCAGTCGATGTCAGCGGGAGCGGTGCGCAAGTGATTTCTGGGAGGTAAGTTTATCCTTTTAAAAAAACACTTGTTTTCGGTTTTATTTTTTGACCCGCGGACCTCTGGGAAGACCCCCCCCCCCCTCCCAACCAATAAATTCTGGTGGACAGGAAACCCGAGACACTACACGTGTAGTGTCTCCCACCCGCCCTCCTCCTCTAACCTAATAATAAGACCCATTGGTGTGAGGTAAGTGCCATATTATATTATTATTATATATTATTAGCATTGTGCAGGTCAAGGTTCGGAGGTGGAGGAGCAGTCTCTGTCAGGGAGAGAACCTGAGAACATGTAAGACACTCAGAAGGTAAGAAGGTAAGTGAATGATTTTTACTCATATACCTTTTTCAAATTGTGTGTGTCGGGGGAAACTGAAGTGACATCACAGAAAAGCTGTGACCGGAGTGGCTGGTTGGGAATCTACACCAAATTAAAATAATTAAGCATTGGTAACTAATTAAACATAATTACTTAATTATAATTTAGAGGGGTATCTAAGCCAGAGATCGGAGAGTACTATATTTAGCTTTCGCATTTCTATTAGAAATCTAGTGCTCGGAAACAGATAGTTAACAGTAACTTTGAAAAACATTTTAAAATATATATCTATTTTTTAAAAAATTTTAAATTTTAATTTTAATTAATTGACGCAATGTCAGTTAGAGGGGTGCAGTGCTCTGACTGTGAGATGTGGCAGGTCCGGGAGGCTTCCAGCGTCCCGGATGGCTTAATCTGCAGAAAGTGCACCCAACTGGAGCTCCTCACAGACCGCATGGTTCGGTTGGAGCAGCAATTGAATGCACTTAGGAGCATGCAGGTGGCGGAAAGCGTCATAGATCGCAGTTATGTAAATATGGTCACACCCAAGGTGCAGGCAGAGAAATGGGTGACCACCAGAAAGGGCAGGCAGTCAGTGCAGGAATCCCCTGTGGTTGTCCCCCTCACGAACAGGTATACCGCTTTGGATACTGTCGGGGGGATAGCCTATCAGGGGAAAAGAGCAGCAGCCAGAGCAGTGGCACCACGGCTGGCTCTGATGTTCAGAAGGGAGGGTCAAAGCGCAGAAGAGTAATAGTAATAGGGGACTCTATAGTCAGGGGCACAGATAGGCGCTTCTGTGGACGTGAAAGAGACTCCAGGATGGTATGTTGCCTCCCTGGTGCCAGGGTCCAGGATGTCTCCGAACGGGTAGAGGGCATCCTGAAGGGGGAGGGCAAACAGGCAGAGATCGTTGTACATATTGGTACTAACAACATAGGCAGGAAGGGGCATGAGGTCCTGCAGCAGGAGTTCAGGGAGCTAGGCAGAAAGTTAAAAGACAGGACCTCAAGGGTTGTAATCTCGGGATTACTCCCTGTGCCACGTGCCAGTGAGGCTAGAAATAGCAAGATAGAGCAGCTAAACATGTGGCTAAACAGCTGGTGTAGGAGGGAGGGTTTCCATTATCTGGACCACTGGGAGCTCTTCCGGGCCAGGTGTGACCTATATAAGAAGGACGGGTTGCATCTAAACCGGAGAGGCATAAATATCCTGGCCGCGAGGTTTGATAGTGTTACACGGGAGGGTTTAAACTAGTATGGCAGGGGGGTGGGCACGGGAGCAATAGGTCAGAAGGTGAGAGCATCGAGGGAGAACTAGGGAATAGGGACAGTGGGGCTCTGAGGCAGAGCAGACAGGGAGAAGTTGCTGAACACAGCGGGTCTGGTGGCCTGAAGTGCATATGTTTTAATGCAAGAAGTATTACGGGTAAGGCAGATGAACTTAGAGCTTGGATTAGTACTTGGAACTATGATGTTGTTGCCATGACAGAGACCTGGTTGAGGGAAGGGCAGGATTGGCAGCTAAATGTTCCAGGATTTAGATGTTTCATGCAGGATAGAGGGGGATGTAAAAGGGGAGGCGGAGTTGTGCTACTGGTTCGGGAGAATATCACAGCTGTACTGCGGGAGGACACCTCAGAGGGCAGTGAGGCTATATGGGTAGAGATCAGGAATAAGAAGGGTGCAGTCACAATGTTGGGAGTTTACTACAGGCCTCCCAACAGCCAGCGGGAGATAGAGGAGCAGATAGGTAGACAGATTTTGGAAAAGAGTAAAAACAACAGGGTTGTGGTGATGGGAGACTTCAACTTCCCCAATATTGACTGGGACTCACTTAGTGCCAGGGGCTTAGACGGGGCGGAGTTTGTAAGGAGCATCCAGGAGGGCTTCTTAAAACAATATGTAGACAGTCCAACTAGGGAAGGGGCGGTACTGGACCTGGTATTGGGGAATGAGCCCGGCCAGGTGGTAGATGTTTCAGTAGGGGAGCATTTCAGGAACAGTGACCACAATTCAGTAAGTTTTAAAGTACTGGTTGACAAGGATAAGAGTGGTCCTGGGATGAATGTGCTAAATTGGGGGAAGGCTAATTATAACAATATTAGGCGGGAACTGAAGAACATAGATTGGGGGCGGATGTTTGAGGGCAAATCAACATCTGACATGTGGGAGGCTTTCAAGTGTCAGTTGAAAGGAATTCAGGACCGGCATGTTCCTGTGAGGAAGAAGGATAAATACGGCAATTTTCGGGAACCTTGGATAACGAGAGATATTGTAGGCCTCGTCAAAAAGAAAAAGGAGGCATTTGTCAGGGCTAAAAGGCTGGGAACAGACGAAGCCTGCATGGAATATAAGGAAAGTAGGAAGGAACTTAAGCAAGGAGTCAGGAGGGCTAGAAGGGGTCACGAAAAGTCATTGGCAAATAGGGTTAAGGAAAATCCCAAGGCTTTTTACACGTACATAAAAAGCAAGAGGGTAGCCAGGGAAAGGGTTGGCCCACTGAAGGATAGGCAAGGGAATCTATGTGTGGAGCCAGAGGAAATGAGCGAGGTACTAAATGAATACTTTGCATCAGTATTCAGCAAAGAGAAGAAATTGGTAGATGTTGAGTCTGGAGAAGGGTGTGTAGATAGCCTGGGTCACATTGAGATCCAAAAAGACGAGGTGTTGGGTGTCTTAAAAAATATTAAGGTAGATAAGTCCCCAGGGCCTGATGGGATCTACCCCAGAATTCTGAAGGAGGCTGGAGAGGAAATTGCTGAGGCCTTGATAGAAATCTTTGGATCCTCACTGTCTTCAGGGGATGTCCCGGAGAATAGCCAATGTTGTTCCTCTGTTGAAGAAGGGGAGCAAGGATAATCCAGGGAACTACAGGCCCGTGAGCCTTACTTCAGTGGTAGGGAAATTACTGGAGAGAATTCTTCGAGACAGGATCTACTCCCATTTGGAAGCAAACGGACGTATTAGTGAGAGGCAGCATTGTTTTGTGAAGGGGAGGTCGTGTCTCACTAACTTTGGGGACAGTGACCACAATTCGGTGACGTTTACGTTAAGGATGGAAAGGGATAAGTATACACCGCAGGGCAAGAGTTATAGCTGGGGGAAGGGCAATTATGATGCCATGAGACGTGACTTGGGGGGGGATAAGGTGGAGAAGTAGGCTGCAAGTGTTGGGCACACTGGATAAGTGGAGCTTGTTCAAGGATGAGCTACTGCGTGTTCCTGATATGTATGTACCGGTCAGGCAGGGAGGAAGGCGTCAAGCGAGGGAACCGTGGTTCACCAAAGAAGTGGAATCTCTTGTTAAGAGGAAGAAGGAGGCCTATGTGAAGATGAGGTGTGAAGTTTCAGTTGGGGTGATGGATAATTACAAGGTAGCGAGGAAGGATCTAAAGAGAGAACTAAGACGAGCAAGGAGGGGACATGAGAAGTATTTGGCAGGTAGGATCAAGGAAAAGCCAAAAGCTTTCTATAGGTATGTCAGGAATAAGCGAATGACTAGGGAAAGAGTAGGACCAGTCAAGGACAGGGATGGGAAGTTGTGTGTGGAGTCTGAAGAGATAGGTGAGATACTAAATGAATATTTTTCGTCAGTATTCACTCAGGAAAAAGATAATGTTGTGGAGGAGAATGCTGAGCCCCAGGCTAATAGAATAGATGGCATTGAGGTACGTAGGGAAGAGGTGTTGGCAATTCTGGACAGGCTGAAAATAGATAAGTCCCCGGGACCTGATGGGATTTATCCTAGGATTCTCTGGGAGGCCAGGGAAGAGATTGCTGGACCTTTGGCTTTGATTTTTATGTCATCATTGGCTACAGGAATAGTGCCAGAGGACTGGAGGATAGCAAATGTGGTCCCTTTGTTCAAAAAGGGGAGCAGAGACAACCCCGGCAACTATAGACCGGTGAGCCTCACGTCTGTAGTGGGTAAAGTCTTGGAGGGGATTATAAGAGACAAGATTTATAATCATCTAGATAGGAATAATGTGATCAGGGATAGTCAGCATGGTTTTGTGAAGGGTAGGTCATGCCTCACAAACCTTATCGAGTTCTTTGAGAAGGTGACTGAACAGGTGGACGAGGGTAGAGCAGTTGATGTGGTGTATATGGATTTCAGCAAAGCATTTGATAAGGTTCCCCAAGGTAGGCTATTGCGGAAAATACGGAGGCTGGGGATTGAGGGTGATTTGGAGATGTGCATCAGAAATTGGCTAGCTGAAAGAAGACAGAGGGTGGTGGTTGATGGGAAATGTTCAGAATGGAGTTCAGTTACAAGTGGAGTACCACAAGGATCTGTTCTGGGGCCGTTGCTGTTTGTCATTTTTATTAATGAGCAAGGCGCAGAAGGGTGGGTGAGTAAATTTGCAGACGATACTAAAGTCGGTGGTGTTGTCGATAGTGTGGAAGGATGTAGCACGTTACAGAGGGATATAGATAAGCTGCAGAGCTGGGCTGAGAGGTGGCAAATGGAGTTTAATGTAGAGAAGTGTGGGGTGATTCACTTTGGAAGGAATAACAGGAATGCGGAATATTTGGCTAATGGAAAAGTTCTTGAAAGTGTGGATGAGCAGAGGGATCTAGGTGTCCATGTACATAGATCCCTGAAAGTTGCCACCCAGGTTGATAGGGTTGTGAAGAAGGCCTATGGAGTGTTGGCCTTTATTGGTAGAGGGATTGAGTTCCGGAGTCAGGAGGTCATGTTGCAGCTGTACAAAACTCTGGTACGGCCGCATTTGGAGTATTGCGTACAGTTCTGGTCACCGCATTATAGGAAGGACGTGGAGGCTTTGGAGCGGGTGCAGAGGAGATTTACCAGGATGTTGCCTGGTATGGAGGGAAAATCTTATGAGGAAAGGCTGATGGACTTGAGGTTGTTTTCGTTGGAGAGAAGAAGGTTAAGAGGAGACTTAATAGAGTCATACAAAATGATCAGGGGGTTGGATAGGGTGGACAGTGAGAGCCTTCTCCCGCAGATGGAAATGGCTGGCACAAGGGGACATAGCTTTAAACTGAGGGGTAATAGATATAGGACAGAGGTCAGAGGTAGGTTCTTTACGCAAAGAGTAGTGAGGCCGTGGAATGCCCTACCTGCTACAGTAGTGAACTCTCCAACATTGAGGGCATTTGAAAGTTTATTGGATAAACATATGGATGATAATGGCATAGTGTAGGTTAGATGGCTTTTGTTTCGGTGCAACATTGTGGGCTGAAGGGCCTGTACTACGCTGTATTGTTCTATGTTCTATGTTCTAACTTGATAGAGTTTTTCGAGGAGGTCACCAAAATGATTGATGCAGGTAGGGCAGTGGATGTTGTCTATATGGACTTCAATAAGGCCTTTGACAAGGTCCCTCATGGTAGACTAGTACAAAAAGGTGAAGTCACACGGGATCAGGGGTGAGCTGGCAAGGTGGATACATAACTGGCTAGGTCACAGAAGGCAGCGAGTAGCAATGGAAGGATTCTTTTCTAATTGGAGGGCTGTGACCAGTGGTGTTCCACAGGGATCAGTGCTGGGACCTTTGCTCTTTGTAGTACATATAAATGATTTGGAGGAAAATGTAACTGGTCTGATTAGTAAGTTTGCAGACGACACAAAGGTTGGTGGAATTGCGGATAGCGATGAGGACTGTCAGAGGATACAGCAGGATTTAGATTGTTTGGAGACTTGGCCGGAGAGATGGCAGATGGAGTTTAATCCGGACAAATGTGAGGTAATGCATTTTGGAAGGTCTAATGCAGGTAGGGAATATACAGTGAATGGTAGAACCCTCAAGAGTATTGAAAGTCAAAGAGATCTAGGAGTACAGGTCCACAGGTCATTGAAAGGGGCAACACAGGTAGAGAAGGTAGTCAAGAAGGCATACGGCATGCTTGCCTTCATTGGCCGGGGCATTGAGTATAAGAATTGGCAAGTCATGTTGCAGCTGTATAGAACCTTAGTTAGGCCACACTTGGAGTATAGTGTTCAATTCTGGTCGCTACACTACCAGAAGTATGTGGAGGCTTTAGAGAGGGTGCACAAGAGATTTACCAGAGTGTTGCCTGGTATGGAGGGCATTAGCTATGAGGAGCGGTTGAATAAACTCGGTTTGTTCTCACTGGAACGAAGGAGATTGAGGGGAGACCTGATAGAGGTCTACAAAATTATGAGGGGCATAGACAGAGTGGATAGTCAGAGGCTTTTCCCCAGGGTAGAGGGGTCAATTACTAGGGGGCATAGGTTTAAGGTGAGAGGGGCAAGGTTTAGAGTAGATGTACGAGGCAAGTTTTTTTACGCAGAGGGTAGTGGGTGCCTGGAACTCGCTACTGGAGGAGGTGGTGGAAGCAGGGACGATAGTGACATTTAACGGGCATCTTGACAAATACTTGAATAGGATGGGAATAGAGGGATACGGACCCAGGAAGTGTAGAAGATTGTAGTTAGTCGGGCAGCATGGTCGGCACGGGCTTGAAGGGCCGAAGGGCCTGTTCCTGTGCTGTATATTTCTTTGTTCTTTGTTTGTATCACGGTAGAATGATATAGTGCAGACTAATTTGTTCTTAAGGACAGCACGGTACCATTGTGGATAGCACAATTGCTTCACAGCTCCAGGGTCCCAGGTTAGATGGCGGCTTGAGTCAGTCTGTGCAGAGTCTGCACATTCTCCCCGTGTGTGCGTGCATGCGTTTCCTCCGGGTGCTCCGGTTTCCTCCCACAGTCCAAAGATGTGCAGGTTATGTGGATTGGCCATGTTAAATTGCCCTTAGTGTTGGGTGGGGTTGCGGGGATAGGGTGGAGGTGTACAGTTGGGTAGGGTGCTCTTTCCAAGAGCCGGTGCAGACTCGATGGACAGGGTGGCCTCCTTCTGCATTGTAAATTCTATGATAATCTATGATTAATCTAGGACAAAGGTTCGGCACAATATCGTGGGCCGAAGGGCCTGTTCTGTGCTGTATTTTTCTATGTTCTCTGTACTAAATGTTTGAGCTGCTCACAGAGAAATGCTTTTCACTGCGACAAGTGATAATAAACAAATCCAATCCAATCCACTACTTCACTCATCTAGTCAACACTAAACCATACCTTAAAAATACACAATATGGAACTGATACAGATTTAATCAGACATCTTTTCTGGACTTCATGGACCAGGATTGGACAGGTCTCACCTGAATTCTCACTTCTGGAAGCATAGTGGAGAACATGCCCCTGTCTACATCAATGGGAACAAAGTAAAAAGGGTCGAGAGCTTCAAGTTTTTCTGTGTCCAGGTCACCAACAACCTGTTCTGATCCCCCCCATGCCGACACAAAAGCTCACCAACCTTTCTCAGAAGACTAAGGAAATTGGCATGTCCACATCGATTCTTGCCAACTTTTACAGATGCACCATAGAAAGCATCCTATCTGGCTGCATCACAGCCTGGTATGGCAACTGCTCGGCCCAAATCCGCAAGAAACTACAGAGTTGTGAACACCGCCCAGTCCATCACACGAACCCGCCTCCCATCCATTCTACACCTCCCGCTGCCTGGAGAGAGTGGGCAGCATAATCCAAGACACCTCCCACCCGGCTTATTCACTCTTCCAACTTCTTCCATCGGCAGGAGATACAAGAGTCTGAGAACACGCAAGAACAGACTCAAAAACAGCTTCTTCCCCGCTGTTACCATACACCTTTATGACCTTATGGACTGAACTGACCTCTTCACACATCTTCTCTGAGTAGTACACACTCCTGTCTGCTTTGTGTATGTAGTTGCCCTATTATGTATTTTCTTTTCATGTATGGAATGGTCTGTTTGAGCTGCTCGCAGAACAATACTTTCACTGTACCTCAGTACACGTGACGTGACAATATACCAATCCAATCAGCTCCAGGACATCACTGCAGGAGTTCCTCATGGTCGGGTCCTAGGCCTCCCTTCCATCACAAGGTCAGATGTGGGGATGTTTGGGGATGACTGCACAATGTTCAGCACCATTCTCAACTCCTCAGACACTGAAGCAGTCCATGTCCAAATGCAGCAAGACCTGGACAGTATCCAGGCTTGGGCTGACAAGTGGCAAGTTACAGTCACGCCACACGAGTGCCAGGTAATGACCATCTCCTACAAAAGAGGATCCAACCATCACCCCTTGACATTTAATGACATCACCGTCGCTGAATCCCCACAATCAACATCCTGGGGGTTACCATTGATCAGAAACTGAACTGGACCAGCCACATTAATACTGGCAACCAGGGCAGGTCAAAGACCAGGAATCCTACGATGAGTAACTCACCTCCTGACCCCCCAAAGCCTGCCAACTATCTACAAGGCACAAGTTAAGAGTGTAATGCCACTTGCCCACTTCCCTGGATGAGTGCAGCTCCAACAAGACTCAAAAAGCACCTTCCAAACCCACGATCACAACCATCTGGAAGGACAAGAGCAGCAGATACCCATCACCTGGAGGTTCCCCTCGAAGACACTCACCATCCGGACTTGGAAATATATTGCCGTTCCTAGTCTATTTTACAAAGCCCACAAACTTACACGGGAATCGAACTGTCTGCTACCCATTAGCACAGTCGGTAGAAGCCCTATTTGTAGCCACCCCTGGGTGGATCCCGAGCAATTTATATACAGTTGATACAACAGGTGCACCCTGCAAGGGAGAAATCGGAAAGTATAAAAAGGGGATACAGGGGAGATGTGTGAAACTTGTAAATCCCACCGACTCTGGCGGTGGGGAGCTCTAAAAGGAGGGAGGGAAAGCTGGTCAAGATACGGCAAGCTATCCGCTTTGTTTCACAGGGCTGGGATGGGGATGTGCCTATGCCCTGGTCCCCACAAATAATTCCTGCATACAGACGCAGTGCATCCACCAGCATAGTCGGGTTAATCAAGGACAGTTTACTTGCACCTGCAATGAACTAAAATGCCTGAACATAACCACAGGAAGACAGCTCATGTGTGGGCAGTGCAATGGGACTCACGTAAGCTCAGCCACATGGACATACCCGTTTGATACTTACCAGGTGGTGGAATCAAACGGGGAGTCAGGGGAACCGAGAAATTGGGAATACAGGCAGACTCATAATCAGGACACCACATGCTACCGGGCAAAGGAGGGATACGTGTTCCTCTTCAATGGAACGTACACGACAGAAACACTAGATCTCCCAGGCCTTTTTGCAGTGGGAACCATAGGACCACTCACCGTACCATGCCCTCAGAAGGGACATATTCGGAGAAGAATAGTGACCTGGGCTACCAGCAAGGAATTCTGCGCTGATTGGGGAACCCCGGGCACATTAGGATCATCCCTGGGGTACGGGTTCCTCGGGACTCTATCTCTGGGGGGAGCACCAGGAGTGGTTAGTGCTAAGAACAGAAATGTAATTGTTTGTGGATTAACAACATTGGGAAACAGTACCTCAAAAGCGCGAGAGGCTGTCAACCAAGAAATGGCTGAACTCAGATTATATGCACAACAGACACAGTATGCAGTAGACTACCAGTTAGCCCAACAAGGGAGTGTGTACAATCATAGGCGATAAACGTATAATCCATGTCATAGACGAATCCCATAATATTACAGAGGCCATTCACAACATCAGGGAACAACTGGATAACTTCAGACAGGGACCCACAAAAGGAAGTAGCTGGCTAGAGTGGCTAGTGGGAAATACCTGGGACCCTATTTAATACACGGACTGGTCATGTTCATATCGGTCACACTGGTGTGCTGCCTTAGCTTTGGGTGTCTAAAGATCTACTGTAGTACCGTAACAAAGGTTGTGTCAGGAGCCAGTGTCACCCTTAACGAAACCACAATATTCCCCGAAGACTCCAGGAGATGCGGAGAAAGACGGGAAGTTGCGGACCTGTACCTATGAGAGGTACCGTGGTGTTGGTCTACGGGGCTGTTGGGGCGACAACAGCCCGGACCAAAAGGAGGGGTTGAAGTGGGAAATGGTTCAGAAGGGCACTTGGCACAGAAGATGGCTGCCTGACACACAAGATGGAGACACAGAATAAAGCAGACATAACTGATGCCTGGAGCCCAGCGGGACACCAGTGGGACAGATAGTAACAGATCCAGGAAGATTAAGAAATACATAAATGCGGGACACCACCTGAATAAAGCGGACTTCAGCCAAGGTGTACACAATGATATGCTAATACGAATGTCTTGGGCCATTTTCTAAAACAAAGGGACAATCGAAGCTGCTTTCCTGCTGCTACCTGTAACCTGTAAAACCTCTAACTATAACCAGGTGTAAATGGCAAAACGCTTACAAATAGCGATGTACAATCTATAAAATGTTTAAAGATAACAAGGTGATAATTGTTTTGTATCTGGGCTCATTGTGAACCTGAAGTATAAAATGAATGACTGCCATTCATATCACGAGAAAGGTTGGCTACCGTACCGTGGGGTACGTACCCTTTCTCCCGAAGCTCAGTGTAACAATAAACTGCACTGATTGACCACAGCAAGTCTGACTCCCGAAGTGGGTGATTTTCCCACAACACAAGCAAGGAGACCCACTCTCACCAATGCTCTTTAACATTGCTTTGGATCCACTGATATGCTCCCTGGAGGAGGCCAACGCAGGGTGTTATTGAAAATATGGAAAGATGTGTCATTTTAAACCTGGAAGTCTGGCAACATCTGATCTGAGAGAAACATGAGGGGATACAGGGAAAGATCCCACAAAGGGTTAACAGCAGCTGCAAAGAGCAGGATTGTAAAATGCAGATATCCTTGGTCAAGCAGGCTTAGCAAACACACAGGATTTTGAATGAAGCCAAAAACAATGGCTCACACCTTCATAGAAAGTAACTATCTTAGGAAGCATCTGGAAAGGAAAAGAGGTTCAGTTGAATTTGGGACAATTCTAGGTGAAAATTTGCTAATACCAGGTAAATTAAAGAAAACTGGAGACCAAGTCTACAAGAAACATAATTCAAAGCCAAAATCAAAGTCAAAATTATGAGCTGAGGACACAATTGGAAAATAAAACTATAGAAATGACAGGAATTAAAAGTAACACCTCTTTAGGTCAAAGCATTTTTGAATATCACAAAGGAACTTGAACATCACAAATGACACAATGTAATCAGATTATGTTGGATTAGAAAGTTTAGATCAAAGCTACTTTTTACAATCAAAGTGAAAAAAGTTACTTTACAATAAAGTCATAATAACTAGGTAACTGTTAGAAAGAGAATATAAACCTAGAGACCAGAGCAGGAACTACCAGAATCAGAACTCAGAGAGGCGGAGAAGCAGAGTCAGATTAGTCAGCTCAGCCATGGGAAAGGGACAGGGCAAAGCAGAGCTAAAATAGCTAATACATCTAAAGAAGACTAGAATTTAAAGAGGAGGCAGAGTCAGCTCAGAGACAGCTCAGAGACGGTCAGCAGAATCAGCTCTCACAGCTCGGTACATGGGAAAGATAGGACACAGCAACCGAGCTCATCAGCGAATATATCTAAAGATGATCAGACTTTAAAGAATATTTATTGTCAAGTTGGGCCTGAAGGTCCCTTCAACCAACCAGAAGGATCCCAAAGCAAGATCTTTTTCCTTTCTGTAAAGAAAGTAATTGCAGCATTCAAAAGAAAAAATATAATAATAAAATAACTTAATTTAACCTGAAACAGTGGTTCTTCCAAAGTCTACTTCAATCACTTAGCATTGCGGGACCCAGGATCGATGCTACTAAGTGGTAAGTAGATGAAATCTTCGGTGAAGGTATGGGTTATACCGGGGGATAACTTGCAAACATAGTTTGACCTGAATAGCACACACTGAAGCCTGCATCGGAGTCAGGGAGTGGGAATCCGTGATCACCATTTAGATTGTCGGCCCTTTTTGGTATAGGGGGACTTCTAAAAATAGTGGGGAGTTGTCAACAACAAGGGGTCATCACACCCGAGAGAGAATAGAGTCAACAGCTCTGCTTCGGCCTTCGCGAATGACGTAGCCCCTCTGAGTGACTCTCACGCAGGGATGGAACAGAACCTGAAGCTCCTCCAGACATTTTGCACTAATACAGGCTGAGCGATTAACACCACGAAGGCCAAAGACTTCCACTTCGCCCACAAGTCGAAACCTTTGTATACAACCATCACGAAAACTGGAAGCTCGGGAACGAGGTTATTGCCTCCATCCCTCCAGGTGACACAGAAGTACCTGGGAGCCCGAATAGACCCATGGGCTGGCGTGACAGAAGGGGAGTGGTCGGAAAAGCTCAAAGCCTGGACTAGTGCTTTACATGCGGCGGCTCTCCGACCAGCACAGAAGATCGAGGTCCTGAAGGCCCACGTCATCCCCAGGATGTAGTTTCATTTGATCCTATCCGAGCTATCACAGAATACGCTCCGCAAATTGGATCAAATCAGACTGAATACCACCAAAGAACTCCTACACCTCCCACCGCACGTGACCGACGGAATCCTGTATTCGAACGACAGGATTGGTGGACTGGGTTTGCCCAAAGTCGAAGTGCAGATTCCATCCGCGATTGTCCGCAAACGCGAATCACTCGAAAGGTCCACGGACTCAGTCCTAAGGTCGTCCTTCCAGTCCCGGGACGACAGCAATACTGTCACCATCGGAGGACTGCGCATGCTCAAGGTCCTAAAGGAAGTCGAGGACTTCCTTTCCAACACGTCAGATTGCAACCCGGACGAAAAGCACCCCGGAAATCTCATCGTGGCGGCAATGCCCATGTTAAGAGACCAAGACCGGCCCAGAGAGAAGCCGGTGAACCGGTACGCTGCGCGGAGAGAGTGGGAATTCGAACGGTGAACCGGTACGCTGCGTGGAGAGAGTGGGAATTCGAACGGTGAACCGGTACGCTGCGTGAAGAGAGTGGGAATTCGAACGGTGAACCGGTACGCTGCGTGGAGAGGGCGGGAATTCGAACGGTGAACCGGTACGCTGCGCAGACAGAGTGGGAATTCGAAAAGTGGAAAAACCCGAGCAGCCAGGGCGCTGGCAGAGCAAATTATCTAAACGATAACATGTCCAGTACATGGATTAAATCCAACGATCAAATGAAGTCGTATAGACTTATCAATAATCTGTTGCTCCGCACCAACTTATACCCTACACGGACTACCCTATTAAGGGGACGTCCACATTCTGCTAAGGTGTGTAGAAGGTGCGAGGCACCCCTCGAGACGCTCGCACATATTTTGGGTGGCTGCCTGCTTGTTAAGATGGCGAGTATCAAACAACACAACAAGATCTTAGGCCAGCTCCGCACGTACAGCTGGACATCATACCGAAAACCAAGGCTTTTGGCCAAAGACGGAACCCTCTGGAAACCAGGGGTGGGACTTTCCGACCCCCCGCCGGGTCAGAGAATCGCTGGGGGCGTATATCTCGCCCCCGCCGAATTCTCCGAAGGGTGAAAAGTCGGCGGGGCGTCAATCAAGCCGCCCACCTCGGAGAATGGCAGGGGTGGGCGCGAGACAATGGACTCCGGGGCTGCCCATATTCTCCCGGCCGGATGGGCCGAAGTTCCGGCGACGTGACCACGTCCAGCGTGGAGGTGGGTCACGGCCTGGGGGGTGGCCGCAGGAGAGGCGGTGGCATGGCCGCAGTCTGTGTGTGTGGGGGTGAGGCGTGTGTGGGTGTGCGCACGGCGGGTGGGGTGGGGTGAGCTTCAGGGGAGTGCCGCAGAAGGTCGGGGGTGGAGGGCGGATGAGTGCCGGGGGGGGGGGGGGGGGGGAATGAGTGCCGGGTACGGGGGGGGGGGGGGTGCAAGGGAGTTTGTCCGCCTGGCCAGGTGCCATCCTCCAATAGTCGCACCCATGCAGTCCATGCCACCTGGCTGGGGGGAGGGGGAGAACGGGCAATGTTGACCCCCCCACCGCCCCCCCCTCTCCCTCCCGGCCGTCATGTGTTCTGATTAGCCAGTGATGTTGGCCGCCACGGCGGCAGCCGCTATTCTCCATGTTGCCCTGGAGGAGGAGGAGGGTGCTAGAGAGGTGGCGCAGGCTGCCGCAGAGGAGCATGCCGCAGAGGGGCAGGCGGCAGCCGCCCAGGCTGGAGGGACACCCGCCCGATAGGACGAGGAGGAGGAGGAGGAGCAGAGGGAGCACGTAGTGGAGGAGGAACACGAGGAGGGGGAGGAGGACGTTGTGGCGCCACGGCAACTGAGGCACCCGAGGAGGCCCCATGTGTACCGGCCCCGGGCTGTCGTATCAGGACCTCACGGACCAGGAATGCAGGAGGAGACTCCGGATGAGCCGGGAAACCGTGGCACCTATCTGCCACCTGCTGGCACACCTGGCACCGTGTGGCACTGGGGGGGACGCACCCTCTCCCCGTGTCCGTCAAGGTTACGGTGGCCCTGAACTTTTATGCCACGGGGTCATTCCAGATGCCAGGTGGGGACCTGTCCGGCATCTCGCAGACATCGGTGCACCCGGGCAGTGACAGGCGCCCTATATGCAATTGCGGACCGCTACATCCGCTTCCCTGTGGACCGGGCCAGCCAGGATGCCCGGGACGTGGGCTTCTCTGCCGTGGCCGTGTTTTCCATGGTCCAAGGCGCGATCGATGGAATGCACGTCGCCGTGCGGCCACCTGCAGATAACAGGGCCGTGTTCACCAATAGGAAGGGAACCTATTCCATGAACTTCCAGGTGGTCTGTGATCACCGCATGATTATCCTGCACATCTGCGCCCGGTACCCGGGAAGTGCACATGACTCGTACGTGTTGTCGCGGTCTTACATCCCCGGCATGTATGAGGGACGCCACCCCCGGTTGAGGGGCTGGTTGCTGGGCGTCAGGGGTTACCCCTTGCGGTCGTAGCTGATGACGCCTATACGGAGGCCACAGAATGACGCGGAGAACAGCTACAATGATGCCCATGCAGCGACAAGGGGAGTGAGAGAGAGGTGCTTTGGCGTGCTCAAAATGCGTTTCAGGTGCCTGGACCTCTCTGGGGGCGCCCTCCAGTATCCGTCAGAAAGGGTCAGCCGCATCATTGTGGTGTGCTGCGTCCTGCACAACATAGCCCAGCAGAGGGGCGATGTGCCGCAGGCAGAGGACGGCGGAGTGGAGGAGCAGCAAAACGAGGCACAGTCCTCCCCAGATGTGGGGGATGGGGGCAATGGACAGGGCAGACGGGCTAGACATGGCGGGTGGCTGTCCACCGTTACCGGCTGGGCCAGCGGGCACGACAGGCTGATAGCCGCCCGCTTCACTGGCTAGGGGCCGTGGGAATCGGCGAGTATGGCCACATACCGCACACCATGGCAACACCCGAACACCCTCACTCCCCCCACCCATCCACCAACCCAGCACCCTCACACCCACCCTACCCGCATGCACACCACCCCTCCATTGCCGATCCACCTGCGGCACGACGGCCGGGTTCTCACGGGCGCCGGTGGATGCGTGTCTATTGCAGGCCATGGAGGATGATGACAACACGCCCTGCGATGAGCTCCTGGCTCCACATCGTTGGACGATGTCTGACCCATGGTCACAGTACCACCATCCACCCGGACCATCCCTGCATGCGGCGGTGACACTGCAGCGCACGGTCCCGTCCTCTGCCCGGGGGGGATGGTGAGGGCGGCCCAAGTGGAAGGGGGCAGACTCACCTGAGGCCGACGTAAGACCACCCCTCACACACACTGGCGCTCAACCTACATGACACCCCCGCATGCTTCGGACAGAGCACAAAGGCAGCTTCTGTAGGTGTAACATTGACTTTAATAACAAACAGTGCATGCACGTGCCCTAACCCCTAAAACTAGTCTGTGCCCTGCACCCGTGCCAACTTACTCTGTCTAATTGTTTGGCTTTACGGGCCCTTTGACTGCGCCTAGGTGGTTCCCCAGACGGCACAGCAGAACTGGAGGTGGACTCCTGTGATTCCTGCCCTCTGACTCGGGATCCCTTTGGCGGCCGCTTCCTGGGGCGTCCTGGCCTAGATGGGCCAGGCTGCGGCCCGGGCGACTGGAATGGCGAGCTGCCAGTCTGTCCTGCCCGTTGCCCACCCGATGCACCTGGGACAGAAGGGGGGGGGGGGGGGGGTCCGAGGTGCTGCAGTGTTCCTGGACCTCCCCTACAGGGGGAACCAGGGATGCGCGCCAGCAACTCCTCCTCCCTCGGAGTGCCCAAAGGCCCCCAGGCCACTACATGGGTCGGGGGTGCGAACAGTCCGGCCATCTGACGCCCCTCCGACACCTGGCGCTGCCAGTCCTGGAGGCCCGTGCTGTTATCGACAAGGGTCTGCAGGTTTGCAGCCATGGAGCTCAGGGAGTTGGCCATCCCGGTCTGTGACTGTGCGACGCCGCTTAGCACACTGGCCATGGCCTGTAGAGACAGGGCCGTGGCCTGCAGAGACAGGGCCGTGGCCTGCAGAGACAGGGCCACGGCCGGCTGAGACTGGGCCACGGCCGGCTGAGACTGGGCCACGGCCTGCAGAGATTGGGCCATGGCCTGCTGAGACTGGGCCACGGTGTTGAGCGCCTCTGCCATCTGCCGCTAGCTCATGGCCTCCTGTGAGAGGCAAGCCATGTCCTGGGCCACAGATGCTGCCTATACGGAAAGCCCCAGGCCTCGCAAACCGCTCCCCATGTCTGACACTGTCGCACCCTTGCCTCCACCGTGGACGCCACCCGTGCGGTATCGGCCTGGGTGGCACGCGTGACCGGCACCACTTACAGCTCCTGAACGCGGGAGCACTCCTCCACCTGCGACTGCAGCCGCTGCAAGCCGGCCGTCACCCTCTTCGCTCGTCCCAGGTTCGGTGGTTGCATCGGGGCTACGGGTGGGTGTGGTAACTCCAGGAACCCGGGATCCATCTGGGTGGCAGATGTTCGCTTGCGCCAGGATGTCCTCCGACCTCCCGGACCCTCTGCTGCTCCTACCTCCACCTGCTGTACCGGGACGACTGTGTTGTGCGCACCAGTGAGTGTACCAGACGCCTCATCACTAAAGTGCCCAACCGTGCTGAGTGTTTCTGCGATGGTGGAGGGTGTTGGAGACAGCAATGGCGTTGTGTCGAGTGCATCGTCCAACTCCGAGTCCATGGCACTTTGGGGTGGTGGTTCGTCTCCACCCACCACTGTGTCATGTTCTGTATTTCGGTTTCCTGGGTAGGGGTGTCCTGGGTACTGGTTACGTGGCTCGGCTGTGACGGGGGCCTCTGGCTGCCCCACGCGTCGCTGTGTGGCACACACCTGCGAGCCGCACCCGCACGAGACGGGGGCGTCGTCTCCCTAATGCTCCAGGTCCCTCCGTCTCCTGTCGTCGCCCTGGGGCATCCTGCGGGCGTCGCGTGCCAGAGGGTCCGGGTCTCTCCGCATCCCGTGGTGTGCGAGGGGCATCCTGCGGGCGTCGCGTGCCAGAGGGTCCGGGTCTCTCCGCATCCCGTGGTGTGCGAGGGGCATCCTGCAGGTGTCGCGTGCCAGAGGGTCCGAGTCTCTGTCTCCCGTGGTGTGCGAGGGGCATCCTGCGGGCGGTCGGCATCTGCGGGGATGGGTGCCTCGACGTTTGCTCCTGCGATACACAATGAAGCATGCATGGTTAGACACGCAGGCGGTGATCAGGGGATACGGGGGAGGGGGGGGGGGGGGGGAAGATATGGGGACGGGCGGTCGGTAGTTCACTTGCTGGTGGGCCCCCGACCTCTGGGTCGGCAACCTCCCGGTCCTCAGGTCCTCCAGCCAGTTCCAGGGCCCTTTCCTCGTGTACGGTGAGTGGCCTCTCATCAGCTGGGCCCCCTACAGTCCTCTCATGCTCCCTATTGTGTGCGCGCTTCTCCTGTGGGGGGGGGGGGGGGGGGTGGCAGGGGTAAAAGGCAACAGTGTTAGACAGGTTAATGAATGCACGCCATCGGTTGTGCGTATAGTGCAGAGGTTAGGGTTGGTTTCAACTGGGGGTGTGCCGCACATCAGGCAGGGGGGGGGGGGTGGGAAACAGACACCCTGGCTGCCACAGTGCTGACGGCCTCTGCCAACTCCCTCCACAGACGCCGGCTGAGGCGTGCGGCGACCCTGTGGCCGTGTCCGGGGTACAGGGACTCCCTCTTCTCCTCCACTGCGTCCAGGAGCGCCTCGTTGTCGCGGTCCTGGAACCTCGGGGCTCGGAACCTCGGGTGACGCCATCGCGAATGGTGTCACGCCGCTCCTAGCCCATTCGGGGCCGGAGTATTTGCTTTGTTTGGGGGGGTGGGGGGGTGGGTCCCGACGCCGGAGTGATCCACGCCATTTTTGGCACCGTGTTCCGGACATCGCGCCAGTTTTCGGAGAATCCCGCCCCTGATATTATATTCTGCAAAGACCAGTAAATAGCCAGGGGTGATGTCACAGTTCTTTACGAGGACAACTGCATGTCCCTCGAGAAGGCATGGCAAGAAAAAGTGCTTAAATATAAACACCTTGGATCGGAGATCGTGGAGTTGACGGGAGGCTCGGAGTCTAAACAATCTGGGTTGGTACTGGGCACAAGAGGCAAATGGCTAGACTTGAATAACACTCAGTTCACATTACTTGGTATCGAAAGAAACAAGTCTTTAGCCCAGCAGGTATCCCGACTTCATCCCTGACGCTGGAACTACTGCAAATCTTCAGTGACAGGCGAGGGATACCCTCACCATTTTCCCAGCTACTAGCTGGAGACGACAAGCCGACCCTCGGTACCTGGGTCTGGCATTCTGACCATCGAAGGCAAACGGAGGAACCAACACGGGTGCGATGGTTCAGCACGTTCCGGTCATCATCGGACCAAAAATACAATCAAGAACAAGCTTCCTCCGCGATTTCCTTGCTTAGAACACCACGCTCGGTGAAACCGAAGAGCCAGCCAAATACCAGTGTCCCCGGAACAGCATGTGCTGACTCAGAAGATCAGCCCGAAATGTGTGACACCAGCAACTCCCTACCTACCGCCCTCAATTAACAATAGTGTGTCGCCTTGGGTGTGGCAATGCTAGAGGTTACAAACCCGTCGACGAGCGACGTATAGACTCGGAAAAGGCACTCGCGTGAGTGTATTCAAAAAGGTTACCGTAGCTGCGGGAATCTCGATTCAAAGCAAGCATTCTATACCGCAACGCGTTGCACCTTCGCGTTGGTTCCTGCCAGGCAACGGTCCCACAGGTGACCCCACTATTTGTGACGTGGAACCAGCTGAAGCAACTGGCCGAGAGCATGTTTCTCTCAATGACAGGGTGGCCGGCCCATAGCCTGGCCTTCTACAGTGGAGATCAGTTACCTGTAGCTGCAGGAAGTGGGGGTCTATACCACAGTGGGTTGCGCCCAAAAGGAGTTACGGCTCCCAAGGGATCCCCGCGTCGATTCCTCCAGGAACAAGAGGGGACGATAAAAAGCGAGAGGCTGAGAATGTGGAGTGTAGCTACGGGAATCTAGAGGTCTATAATGTAGCGAGTTTCACCTTCCGAGATCCCACTTCACTCCCACATAACGCCCATGCTGGCGACGACAGCAACCTGTTGAACTTGCGGAGTGACGGCGGGACCTCCAGATTGTGGGTGTTACTCCCTGCATGTTGGAGGAGTAGCCATCACCTTAGCTGGACAATCTTGGTTGTTCTCAGCCACAGTGTGCTGAACCTGGCTAATTTGGTTCCGCAGGCAAGGAATTCAGCTGGCCGGGAATGACCAACACTTCGATCCCGAGCTGTCATCCGATTTAAAAACTTGGAATGTTCATCCACAGTGAACAGGGGTGTTCTGCCCGCATTCTACCAAAATTGGATGTTTGCGTGATACCAGACAGCAGAGGGAGTGAGTTCTCCCAGTGAGCCAGAGAAGACAGAGCCAGGAGTGAGACACAGCTAAGAGTGAGTTTGGGAATTTGAATCTAGGTGGGAATTTGAAGCTGGGTGGGGAGGAAGTGCTTTTTATCCCTGGTAAGTGACTGGTAAGTAGTCTTTCTGTTTCTTTTCATTGGTATATTTATTTATTTTTTCTTTGTTGTTTTTTTTTGTTGAAATTGTAGTTGTTGAAGTTAACCGAAGGTTTAAGACATGGCAGGAGATCTCAGACCCGTGTCATGCTCCTCGTGTGCTATGTGGGAGCTCAGGGACACGTCCACTGTCCCTGGCTCCTTCACGTGCAAGAAGTGTGTCCAGTTGCAGCTCCTGTTAGACCGCTTGACGGCTCTGGAGCTGCGGATGGACGCACTTTGGAGCATCCACGCTGCTGAGGACGTCGTGGATAGCACCTTTAGCGAGTTGGTCACACCGCAGGTGAAAGGTGCTGAGGGAGATAGAAAATGGGGGACCAAAAGACAGAGCAAGAGTAGGAAGGCAGTGCAGGTGTCCTCTGCAGTCATCTCCCTGCAAAACAGATATACCGCTTTGGATACTGTTGAGGGAGATGGCTCACCAGGGGAAGGCAGCAGCAGCCAGGTTCATGGCACCGTGGCTGGCTCTGCTGCGCAGCTGGGCAGGAAGAAGTATGGCAGGGCTATAGTGATAGGGGACTCAATTGTAAGGGGAATAGACAGGCGGTTCTGCAGATGCAATCGAGACACCAGGATGATATGTTGCCTCCCCGTTGCAAGGGTCAAGGATGTCTCGGAGTGGCTGCAGGACATTTTTGGGGGGGGGGGGGTGAACAGCCAGCTGTCGTGATGCACATAGGCACCAACGATATAGGTAAAAAACGGGACGAGGTCTTACAAGCTGAATTTAGGGAGCTAGGAGTTAAACTAAAAAGTGGGACCTCAAAAGGTAGTAATTTCAGGATTGCTACCAGTGCCACAAGCTAGTCAGAGTAGGAATGTCAGGATAGAGAGGATGAATGCGTGGCTCGAGAGATGGTGCAAGAGGGCGGGATTCAAATTCCTGGGACATTGGAACCGGTTCTGGGGGACGTGGGACCAGTACAAACCGGACGGTCTGCACCTGGGCAGGACTGGAACCGATATCCTAGGGGGGGATGTTTGCTAGAGATGTTGAGGAGAGTTTAAACTAATGTGGCAGGGGGATGGGAACCGATGCAGGAAGTTGGAAGGTAGTAAAACAGGGACACAAATAAAAGGCAATAAGGGGGAAAATCTAAGCCAGAGAAGCCATAGTCAAAAATCAAAAAGGGTGACAGTACAAGGTACAGTGACTGAGGGGAGCTCAGTGAATAGGACCAGGAATACTACAAGAAATAAAACGGGAAGTGAAAACATTAATGGTAAGCGACGCGGCAGGTTGTTAAATGAAGATGTGGGTTCAACGACAAGGAAAATTAGGAGAAAGGTTAAGAGGAAATATAACTTAGGAGAGGTTACTGATCGAGGTGTTAAGATTCAGAACAGAGGTAAAAAAGCCAACATATGTTTACTTTACCTGAATGCTCGTAGTGACAATATACCAATCCAATCAGCTCCAGGACATCACTGCAGGAGTTCCTCAGTGTAGAGGGTGCCATCTCCGCTACTCCACTACTGGGCCGATATCTGGGGTTTGAATATCTGTGTGTGTCTCTCTCCAGCTGGCACTGAAACTTCAGAGGCCAGGGGATGTCGCACTGGGACACTTCCACTGAAGAGAGCACTGATTCAAGCCTGCCGTTTATTCCTAACCGACAGCCTGAGACTTATATCACACAGATCTCCAGACCCCTACCAATACCCAGGTGATTCTCTCTCTTGCCGGTGGTGCAACACCCACCCGGTTCCTACTCCACGAGAGTAGCTTTCCCAAGAGAGAGAATAGGACACTGCTGTTTATTTCCTAACCAGCAGTCTGTCCTGAGTGAATCGCTCAAGATGACCCTCGATTCTTGAACCCGGAATTAAGGTGAGGAGTATTTTAACAATGACTTGGTCAGAGATCGCTGGTGAAAGATTGAAGAATTTAAGCGACTCCAATTATCATCAAATCAAGGTTTATTGCAAAACCCAGGTCAAAATCATCAACAGAAGAAAATACAATAAAATCTTATGCTCTAATACAAACTAAGTCTATTCAAAAGTAATATAACGGACACAACGAAAATTCTTATGATTACACAGTTTTTAGCAATAGCACAAGGCACAAAACAAGTTCCCTTCCCCAAAGCCTCAACCACTATTAAAGTCAAGGGAGTTTCGCAAGCTGCTGCAGGGTACTTACGGTCACAGGCTGCAGAGGTCAAGTCAGGGGTGCAGAGGTCGAGCCAAGAACGAAGAGACCCCCAATCGAAAACACAGCCCCTTTTATATTGTTTTACCTGGCTTTGTTCTGTGATCGGCCAGCCCCTTTTGCATTGAAAAAGGTAAGTTTTAAAGTTCCCGCTGGTCCCGCCCCCTTTGAGCCGGTCAGAGCTGTATGTTTCCGGGTATTCCTCGCAGGTCCGCCCCTTCCAGCTAGGCAGACCTGCGCGATTTGAATTTGGCGCTGGCTCCGCCCCCCTCCTCCCAGTGAGTTTCTGCCGGTAGCTTCTGTCAAGATTGGAGTACCTCCCCCAGGTCCGCCTCCAACTTGGTTTTTTCTACCGTCCGCGATTTGAATTTGGCGCTGGCTCCGCCCCCCTCCTCCCAGTGAGTTTCTGCCGGTAGCTTCTGTCAAGATTGGAGTACCTCCCCCAGGTCCGCCTCCAATTGGTTTTTTCTACCGTCCGCGATTTGAATTTGGCGCTGGCTCCGCCCCCCTCCTCCCAGTGAGTTTCTGCCGGTAGCTTCTGTCAAGATTGGAGTACCTCCCCCAGGTCCGCCTCCAACTTGGTTTTTCTCTACCGCTGATCTTCTAGGGGCTTTTCCAGCGCAATATACTGAACCCAGACAGTCTGATTTCTAGGATAACGAGGTTAGGCTCTTTTGTGGAGAATTTCAGTGTCTTCCAGCTGCTCCGGAGATGGCTGCTATTCTCACCTCGCTATGTTGATGGGGTGTTAATTGGATTCTGCTCTGGTGGAGGCCAGGTCATTTACATTTGCATGGGGCTATGACCATCCCATTGTCCTGCTTGCAGGCAAGCCTCCTGTGTATTCCCGTGCCCCTTTGTCTGTGTTTTGATGTTATCTTGTTGTCTGGCTCCTTCTTCCTTGTAGCTCCTAGGGGGGTGTTTGTAAATATTTATGTGCTTATGTCCCTAACTCAGCTCAGCGGACCAAGCCTGCTGGGAAAACTGGTTCTGTTCTCTTGGCTGAAAAGTCAGTTTACAGTCTCTGAGTTTCTCCAAAAGGGCCGAATTGCCCGAAAACCTTACAGATGCCCCTTCGATACGTCCCTACCTGCTTGGACCGTATCGACACAGGTGAAGGGCAATTGTTTCCCTTTGTGTGGACCGTAGGTCCCCCCCTCAGCAACATGCGAAATTACAATTCCCAAGACAGTTCCCTTAATCTAGGCTACCCCTGGTTTCAATGAAAGGGAAAGACAAGACCATATCTAATTTAAACACACAGTAACATATACACATTTCACCGGAACCCCAAACGTAAGGGTCCCTGTACATATATTACAATCAAATAACTGAAACCCGCGCTGCACACAACTATTTACACTACGACTTCTCTTTTGTGGGCTGCACTCCGCGTCTTCCCGAGGACCCGATGAAGGCTCTTCATTTTCCTCAGTTGTCGGTACCTGCAGCTGAGGCAACATAAATATAAAACTACGAAAACTTGTAACACTACTAACAAATGTGAGGCTATTCGGATCCAGGCTGGGATCACAATCCATGATCCCATGTTCCACCAGTCCGGGGCTTTGAGATCTGTAATTTCACGATCAATGTTTTGGGTTTTTTGCTCTAAGGAGAAAAAATGTCTTTGTGAGACTTCCACAGCTTGCAGTAATACCCTTAGGTCTTCCTTAACCGGGGGAATATCGTACCCAAAACGGGCCACATATTCTTGTATGTTAGTAATGTTTTCCCGTACCGAGAGATGAACTGAGGAGGGTCGTGGAATGGGCAGTATTCGTTGCTGTGCTACCTGGACCTCTGCTTTGGGTTTAAAACAGAAGCTGCTGTGCAGTATCGGACACCACTGCTGTGGCCCATGTTGATACTGCTGGGCTCCAGTGGTGACACAGTATGTCCCACTTCCTATATATGCTACCTGGGGCTGGACATGGCTCGCTGCCATTGCTTCCATGGTGCAGTTAATAGGTTCTGCCCCAACAGTCCTGAACCCGCACTGAGGTCGCGCCTCAGTGCCCAGGTGCTGAGGGCACAGGATTACCTGCGCTCCCCGGCTCCGGCAGCCCGAGAGGTCAATGCCTGCCACAGCTCGCTCCCGCACTATGACATACGGCGGGACCTTTCCAAACCGAATGTGTACCCCCCCACGAATGACCCCCACATTCTCCACTCGGTACAGCGGCACCGGCTGTGCTGAATTTCCCAAGATTGGGATTCTCACGATGACCCCCAAGATTGTGTGGTTTGACCTCCCACAATCGACCGGTACCGGGTATGCCTCTGAGGCTGCACGGAGCTGGCAAGGACTCAAAACCCTGTGGAATGGGTGCAGCGCTGCCAAGTGCCTGTTGCTAATCCACGAGGGGACCTGACCCTGTCTCAGGTCCTCCAGATTACTCCTCCCCTCTCCTAGCAACCAGGCACCATACAGCCCACACACTTCATTCTGGGCAGCCTGATCCGATGAATTTCGATCTTCTTTAATTAGCGCGTTCATGGCTTTTGCATGCCCTTCCAATTGCGCGATTATTTCTTTTAGATGTAGGGTCATTGCCACCTCCTCGTGCAAACCCGACCGCACTACTGTGTTCTCATCCTTCAATACCTTTCTCAGCTGGCCTTTTAGCTGATTGATTTGCAAGGCCAGCTCCACAGTATCCATACTGTTGACAATGGATGTCCCCGTATTGAAGGCAGTGAACCCATCATTGACTAGCCCTCTACGTTGTCTACTGGAGTCCCCATTAAATTCCCCTGCCCTATTGTACAAATCTTCCACGTCAACGTCCCCAAAATCCAAATTGTGGAATTTCTGGAACATGTCCTTCAGCAGCGCCTGGTACAATAGTTCAGTCTTGCGAGGGCACCACTCTGGTAACTTCACCTCGGTTAGGTTTAGCACCACCGAGGCCACCGCGTAATGTACCCCCTGGTATAAGAGTTTCTTTGTTGGGACGAGCAGCAAACCATTTTCGGGCCCCCGGGTGGTGATTGGACAGTTGTGAGGGTCGATTGGTTGGGCTGTGGGTATGGGCCTCTTTACCTGAACCAGCAGTTCGGTAGCTCTCACGGTTTCTTCCCCTCCGGGGGTTACACATCCCTTCCCATTATGATCCCAATTTATCCCATGTCCGGTGTCTTGCCACCACCTTACAAAGGTGATTGATGCCCCTTGTGGACATGCCTTGGCCGACCCCCACAAACATAGATACATGCCCTGGTCGGAAGCCCACCACTTATCCCAGCAAACGGTGATCCTACCCGGTGACCCCGTGATGGTTCGGTAGGTGTTATTGTCCATTCGTTCCCAGTCCGAGGATCGATCCCTCATGTCCAGGCTCAGCTTCCTGAGCCACCACCATCTCCCCACAGGAACGTCCCCCTCACAGGTTAAACACACCCGCCTGCCCTCAGTCACCCTAACCCGGTCAGTCGCCACCTGTATCTCCTCGCAGAGTACCGAGGCCTCTCCATAGGTGAAGCTCTGGTGGCTGGAGTACCTGGTCGAGTTCGACCCCAGCCACCCAGGCCACCTCCCTAGGTGTGAGTAGCGGGCCTGTTCTATGGCCACCTGGTTTCCCTGTCCGGTAGTGACCAGGGGGGCTCTGCCGCCAGAACACCCATAGACTAAGGACTCTTCTGTCTCGCCTCTGCGGAGTTCTCCCGGTCCCACCATCGCCAGGATCAGCAAACTCCACATCGTCGGGTGCCCCATCTGTAAGACAAACAAAACACATCCTTGCCTCCACAGAACTACCTACCTTGAAGTGCATGGGTGCTATCCGGTGGCGGCAGCAGCTCCTGCTTTGAAGTTGCCGCAGCCTGTCTGTGATTCTGTGTTTACAGCCCGGCTGCACCAGGGTCCTAGTGCCTGCCGCTATCATGTGGCAGCAGCAGCTCCCGCTTTGAAGTTGCCGCAGCCTGTCTGTGATTCTGTGTTTACAGCCCGGCTGCACCAGGGTCCTAGTGCCTGGTGCTTCATCATTTTACCCTTGCACCAGGCGCTTCTGTGTCCCCAAAATCCAAATACTTCACACACAACTACACACTAATTAGAACTAGCAGGGGGAAAGAAAAAGGAATATGATATATACAATGAAAATTCTTATGATTACACAGTTTTTAGCAATAGCACAAGGCACAAAACAAGTTCCCTTCCCCAAAGCCTCAACCACTATTAAAGTCAAGGGAGTTTCGCAAGCTGCTGCAGGGTACTTACGGTCACAGGCTGCAGAGGTCAAGTCAGGGGTGCAGAGGTCGAGCCAAGAACGAAGAGACCCCCAATCGAAAACACAGCCCCTTTTATATTGTTATACCTGGCTTTGTTCTGTGATCGGCCAGCCCCTTTTACATTGAAAAAGGTAAGTTTTAAAGTTCCCGCTGGTCCCGCCCCCTTTGAGCCGGTCAGAGCTGTATGTTTCCGGGTATTCCTCGCAGGTCCGCCCCTTCCAGCTAGGCAGACCTGCGCGATTTGAATTTGGCGCTGGCTCCGCCCCCTCCTTCAAGTCAGTTTCTGCCGGTAGCTTCTGTCAAGCTTGGAGTACCTCCCCCAGGTCCGCCTCCAAATTGGTTTTTTTCAGACCTGCGCGATTTGAATTTGGCGCTGGCTCCGCCCCCCTCCTCCCAGTGAGTTTCTGCCGGTAGCTTCTGTCAAGATTGGAGTACCTCCCCCAGGTCCACCTCCAACTTGGTTTTTCTCTACCGCTGATTTTCTAGGGGCTTCTCCAGCGCAATATGCTGGACTCAGACAGTCTGATTTCTAGGATAACGAGGTTAGGCTCTTTTGTGGAGAATTTCAGTGTCTTCCAGCTGCTCCGGAGATGGCTGCTATTCTCACCTCGCTATGTTGATGGGGTGTTAATTGGATTCTGCTCTGGTGGAGGCCAGGTCATTTACATTTGCATGGGGCTATGACCATCCCATTGTCCTGCTTGCATGCAAGCCTCCTGTGTATTCCCGTGCCCCTTTGTCTGTGTTTTGATGTTATCTTGTTGTCTGGCTCCTTCTTCCTTGTAGCTCCTAGGGGGGTGTTTGTAAATATTTATGTGCTTATGTCCCTACTCAGCTCAGCGGACCAAGCCTGCTGGGAAAACTGGTTCTGTTCTCTTGGCTGAAAAGTCAGTTTACAGTCTCTGAGTTTCTCCAAAAGGGCCGAATTGCCCGAAAACCTTACATCAGGGTGGTGTCCTAGGCCTCCGTTCCATCACAAGGTCAGATTTGGGGATGTTTGGGGATGACTGCACAATGTTCAGCACCATTCTCAACTCCTCAGATAGTGAAGCAGTCCATGTCCAAATGCAACAAGACCTGGACAATATCCAGGTTGGGCTGACAAGTGGCAAGTTACAGTCACACCACACAAGTGCCAGGTAATGATCATCTCCTACAAAAGAGGATCTAACCATCGCCCCTTGACATTTAATGACACCACCGTCGCTGAATCCCCACAATCAACATCCTGGGGGATACCATTGATCAGAAACTGAACTGGACCAGCCACATTAATACTGTGGCTACCAGGGCAGGTCAAAGACCAGGAATCCTACGATGAGTAACTCGACTCCTGACCCCCCAAAGCCTGTCAACTATCTACAAGGCACAAGTTAAGAGTGTACTGCCACTTGCCCACTACCCTGGATGAGTGCAGCTCCAACAACACTCAAAAAGCACCTTCCAAACCCACGATCACAACCATCTGGAAGGACAAGAGCAGCAGATACGCATCACCTGGAGGTTCCCCTCGAAGACACTCACCATCCGGACTTGGAAATATATCGCCGTTCCTTCGCTGTCGCTGGGTCAAAATGCTGGAACTCCCTCCCTCACAGCACAGTGGGTGTACCTACACCTTAAGGACTGCAGCGATTCAGGAAGGCAGCTCACCACCACCTTCTGAAGGGCAACTTGGGGATGGGGAATAAATGCTGGGATAACCAACTACACCCACATCCTGCAAATGAATTGAAAAAAAGAAGAGGGATATGTCAGCCACACCATCAGGTCCGTAGCCAATTGGAAGACTCCCAGAGACTACAGGCGCAGGAGATGGTGTCAGCAATGTGTGGCACAGAGGCCAACACTGCCAGGATGGCGGCCACCAGCAGCCAGGTGTCTAAGTGTGGATCAGTCAGCGACGGCCATGGCCGAGAGTCTCAGTGGACTGTCCCACTCACTGGGGACGTGATTCAGTATCAGGCGGATCTTAAACAGGCGGCAGACCGTGGGACACATCCCAGTCTCAGATGGGAATAGCCGAGGCACAGCGGACCTTGTCCCAGTCTCAGGTGGGCATTGGGGCGGTGCTGCAGAGCATGTCCCAGTCACCGAGGAGCATCGACACCATGGTGCAGATATTGGGGAGCTGCCAGGGATGGCAGAGCGGGATGACGCTGGGTCAGCTGGCAAGGTGAATCCTAGAGACCTATGGGCACCAGCAAGGAGGGGGCGATGGTTGCTAATCCAGACCCGTCCGTTGTAGTGGCGACAGTGGGCACCAGCTCCCGGATTCCACCCCGCCGACAGCACCGCATCTCACGGTCAACACCTCGGTCAGGGTGGCATGGCTGTGCACGTACCGCCAAGTGTGCCAGGGGCCTCCATCCCCAGAGGACACCTTCCAGGGGCATCGGGCTCTGGGGCGTGGTAAGCAGCAGGCTGCCCCCACCCCTCGTGCATCCTGGGGAAACACCTAGATGCAGCGCTAGGGCAAGGAAGGCACACAGAGGGTCACAGAGGGCACTGGGGGAGCGGAGAGTGGGTGAGATAGTGGGGCAGCACCACCGGGAGAGTGGAGCAGTGATGTGGATACATTAACAAGCTTTCACCACAACCAGTATAATGCCCGTCTCTTTCTTCCTGGGTGTTACCGCTTCCATCCAATACGCATATGCAATGGTGGTGCTCACCAGAATGTGTATGATGTTTCGGTGAAGTGTCTGGTGATAGGTTATTGTCACGGCCCCCTCGGGGAAGGGGGGGGGCCTCAGTAAGGAAACCCTGACCTGGATGCGGCTCAGGGAGGTTTGTCCCTTCGGGGAGAGGAGTTGTTGCTATTGTAATTGTTGAGTATACCATAATAAACCGATGCTAATTCCTTTCCTACCGTGCGTTCCTGAGCTAAAGCTGAGCTGTGGGGAATGTCCCAGGCTCGCTGCCTGGCACCGGCTCAAACAACGTTTGGATTGAAAAATTCCCATCCTCGTTTTCAAATCCCTCAATATCATCGACCGCTCCAATCATGGATCCTCTTCCAACACCGCTGTTAGGACCCCCTCAGGGTCTATGTGGTATCTGATTTCCCCCCCAGCATCATGGAATGTGAACTCCCGGTAATCTAGGGGGCGGAGCCTCCCCCGACTGGGAGGAGCTTCACAGTATCCAAACCCCGGCCTGGGTACAGGTCAGGGAGACTGTCCCTTTGGGTTGAGGACTTGTTATTGTGGTTAGTATAAATAAAGCTCACTCTTATCCAGCCTGTGCATTCATGTAGTCTGTCCCTTTGGCTACAACACTGGCGATGAGGATAAAGTGGAGCTGCCACAGCCATCAGGCTTTTCACCAGCGACATGCTTCGTCTTGGCTTGGAGACGCCTTCCATATCAAGCAGAATGCTAGCGCTCATCGTAAACTGGAGCCATTTGACACATGCCACTGGTGGAGCCCAGATCTCAGGCTTTGGATTTCGGCGGGAGCGCTGCGCAAGGGCCTTCTGGGAGGTACGTATTTACTTTAAAAACACTTACCTGGTCCAGTTTCTGTTCTTCTTTTCTTATATTTTTATTTTTAAATATAAGGCGGGAACCGGAAGTTTGACCCGCGGACTTCTGGGAAATTTCTCCCCCACCACCACCCCCCCCCCCCCCCCCAACCAATAAATTCTGGTGGAGAGGAAACCCGAGACACTACACGTGTAGTGTCTCCCACCCACCCTCCTCCTCTAACCTAATAATAAGACCCATTGGTGTGAGGCAAGTGCCATATTATTATTTATTTATTTTTTTAATTTATTAACCAGATCTTGGTTGAAGGTTAGAGGGATGGCAGGGAAGGTAGTGCAATGTTCCTCCTGCAGGATGTTTGAGGTGAGGGATGCCGTTAGTGTCCCTGCTGATTTTACCTGCAGTAAGTGCTGCCATCTCCAGCTCCTCCAAGACCGAGTTAGGGAACTGGAGCTGGAGTTGGATGAACTTCGGATCATTCGGGAGGCAGAGGGGGTCATAGATAGCAGCTTCAGGGAATTAGTTACACCAAAGATTGGAGATAGATGGGTAACTGTAAGAGGGACTGGGAAGAAGCAGTCAGTGCAGGGATCCCCTGCGGTCGTTCACCTGAGTAACAAGTATACCGCTTTGGATACTTGTGGGGGGGGGTGGGGGGGGGGGGAGACTTACCAGGGGTAAGCCATGGGGTACGGGCCTCTGACACGGAGTCTGTCCCTGTTGCTCAGAAGGGAAGGGGGGAGAGGAGCAGAGCATTAGTAATTGGGGACTCTATAGTCAGGGGCACAGATAGGTGATTTTCTGGGAGCGAGAGAGACTCACGTTTGGTATGTTGCCTCCCAGGTGCAAGGGTAAGTGATGTCTCGGATCGTGTTTTCCGGGTCCTTAAGGGGGAGGGGAGCAGCCCCAAGTCGTGGTCCACATTGGCACCAACGACATAGGTAGGAAAGGGGACAAGGATGTCAGGCAGGCTTTCAGGGAGCTAGGATGCAAGCTCAGAACTAGAACAAACAGAGTTGTTATCTCTGGGTTGTTGCCCGTGCCACGTGATAGTGAGATGAGGAATAGGGAGAGAGCATTTAAACACGTGGCTACAGGGATGGTGCAGGCGGGAGGGATTCAGATTTTTGGATAACTGGGGCTCTTTCTGGGGAAGGTGGGACCTCTACAGACAGGATGGTCTATATCTGAACCTGAGGGGCACAAATATCCTGGGGGGAAGATTTGTTAGTGCTCTTTGGGGGGGTTTAAACTAATGCAGCAGGGGCATGGGAACCTGGATTGGAGTTTTAGGGTACAAGAGATTGAGAGTATAGGGGTCAGGAGCACAGATTTGACTTCGCAGGAGGGGGCCAGTGTTCAGGTAGGTGGTTTGAAGTGTGTCTACTTCAATGCCAGGAGTATACGAAATAAGGTAGGGGAACTGGCAGCATGGGACTTCAATGTTGTGGCCATTTCGGAGACATGGATAGAACAGGGACAGGAATGGTTGTTGCAGGTTCCGGGGTTTAGGTGTTTTAGTAAGCTCAGAGAAGGAGGCAAAAGAGGGGGAGGTGTGGCGCTGCTAGTCAAAAACAGTATTACGGTGGCGGAGAAGATGCTAGATGGGGACTCTTCTTCCGAGGTAGTATAGGCTGAGGTTAGAAACAGTAAAGGAGAGGTCACCCTATTGGGAGTTTTCTATAGGCCTCCAAATAGTTCTAGGGATGTAGAGGAAAGGATGGCGAAGATGATTCTGGATAAGAGCGAAAGTAACAGGGTAGTTATTATGGGAGACTTTAACTTTCCAAATATTGACTGGAAAAGATATAGTTCGAGTACATTAGATGGGTCGTTTGTTGTACAATGTGTGCAGGAGGGTTTCCTGACACAATATGTTGACAGGCCAACAAGGAGAGGCCACATTGGATTTGGTTTTGGGTAATGAACCAGGCCAGGTGTTAGATTTGGAGGTAGGTGAGCACTTTGGGGACAGTGACCACAATTCGGTGGCGTTTACCTTAGTGATGGAAAGGGATAAGTATACCCCGCAGGGCAAGAGTTATAGCTGGGGGAAGGGCAATTATGATGCCATGAGACATGACTTGGGGGGGATAGCTTGGAGAAGTAGGCTGCAAGTGTTGAGCACACTTGATATGTGGAGCTGGTTTAAGGAACAGCTACTGCGTGTTATTGATAAGTACGTACCGGTCAGGCAGGGAGGAAGGCGTCGAGCGAGGGAACCGTGGTTTACCAAAGAAGTGGAATCTCTTGTTAAGAGGAAGAATGAGGCCTATGTGAAGATGAGGAGTGAAGTTTCAGTTGGGGCGCTTACTAGTTACAAGGTAGCGAGGAAGGATCTAAAGAGAGAGCTAAGACGAGCAAGGAGGGGACAGGAGAAGTATTTGGCAGGTAGGATCAAGGAAAACCCCAAAGCTTTCTATAGTTATGTCAGGAATAAGCGAATCACTAGGGAAAGAGTAGGACCAGTCAAGGACAGGGATGGGAAGTTGTGTGTGGAGTCTGAAGAGATAGGCGAGATACTAAATGAATATTTTTCGTCAGTATTCACTCAGGAAAAAGATAATGTTGTGGAGGAGAATGCTGAGACCCAGGCTAATAGAATAGATGGCATTGAGGTACGTAGGGAAGAGGTGTTGGCAATTCTGGACAGGCTGAAAATAGATAAGTCCCCGGGACCTGATGGGATTTATCCTAGGATTCTCTGGGAGGCCAGGGAAGAGTTTGCTGAACCTTTGGCTTTGATTTTTATGTCATCATTGGCTACAGGAATAGTGCCAGAGGACTGGAGGATAGCAAATGTGGTCCCTTTGTTCAAAAAGGGGAGCAGAGACAACCCCGGCAACTATAGACCGGTGAGCGTCACGTCTGTAATGGGTAAAGTCTTGGAGGGGATTATAAGAGACAAGATTTATAATCATCTAGATAGGAATAATATGATCAGGGATAGTCAGCATGGCTTTGTAAAGGGTAGGTCATGCCTCACAAACCTTATCGAATTCTTTGAGAAGGTGACTGAACAGGTAGACGAGGGTAGAGCAGTTGATGTGGCGCATATGGATTTCAGCGAAGCGTTTGATAAGGTTCCCCACAGTAGGCTATTGCAGAAAATACGGAGGCTGGGGATTGAGGGTGATTTAGAGATGTGGATCAGAAATTGGCTAGCTGAAAGAAGACAGAGGGTGGTGGTTGATGGGAAATGTTCAGAATGGAGTTCAGTTACAAGTGGAGTACCACAAGGATCTGTTCTGGGGCCGTTGCGGTTTGTCATTTTTATCAATGACCTAGAGGAAGGCGCTGAAGGGTGGGTGAGTAAATTTGCAGACGATACTAAAGTCGGTGGTGTTGTCGATAGCGTGGAAGGATGTAGCAGGTTACAGAGGGATATAGATAAGCTGCAGAGCTGGGCTGAGAGGTGGCAAATGGACTTTAATGTAGAGAAGTGTGAGGTGATTCACTTTGGAAGGAATAACAGGAATGCGGAATATTTGGCTAATGGTAAGATTCTTGGCAGTGTGGATGAGCAGAGAGATCTAGGTGTCCATGTACATAGATCCCTGAAAGTTGCCACCCAGGTTGATAGGGTTGTGAAGAAGGCCTATGGAGTGTTGGCCTTTATTGGTAGAGGGATTGAGTTCCGGAGTCAGGAGGTCATGTTGCAGCTGTACAGAACTCTGGTACGGCCGCATTTGGAGTATTGCGTACAGTTCTGGTCACCGCATTATAGGAAGGACGTGGAGGCTTTGGAGCGGGTGCAGAGGACATTTACCAGGATGTTGCCTGGTATGGAGGGAAAATCTTATGAGGAAAGGCTGATGGACTGGAGGTTGTTTTCGTTGGAGAGAAGAAGGTTAAGAGGAGACTTAATAGAGGCATACAAAATGATCAGGGGGTTAGATAGGGTGGACAGTGAGAGCCTTCTCCCGCGGATGGAAATGGCTGGCACGAGGGGACATAGCTTTAAACTGAGGGGTAATAGATATAGGACAGAGGTCAGAGGTAGGTTCTTTACGCAAAGAGTAGTGAGGCCGTGGAATGCCCTACCTGCAGCAGTAGTGAACTCGCCAACATTGAGGGCATTTAAAAGTTTATTGGATAAACATATGGATGATAATGGCATAGTGTAGGTTAGATGGCTTTTGTTTCGGTGCAACATTGTGGGCCGAAGGGCCTGTACTGCGCTGTATCGTTCTATGTTCTATGTTCTAAGTGACAGGAATTAAAAGTAACACCTCTTGAAGTCAAAGCATTTTTGAATATCACAAAGGAACTTTGAACGTCACAAAGAACACAACGTAATCAGATCGATGTTGGATTAGAAAATTTAGATCAAAGCTACTTTTTAAACAATCGAAGTGAAAAAAGTTAGAAAGAGAATATAAACCTAGAGACCAGAGCAGGAACTACCAGAATCAGAACTCGGAGAGAGGCGGAGAAGCAGAGTCAGATTACAGTCAGCTCAGCCATGGGAAAGGGACAGGGCAAAGCAGCCAAGCTAAAATAGCTAATACATCTAAAGACGACTAGAATTTAAAGAGGAGGCAGAGTCAGCTCAGAGATAGCCAGCAGAGTCAGCTCTCACAGCTCGGTACATGGGAAAGACGGGACATAGCAACCGAGTTCATCAGCGACTACATCTCAAGATGACCAACCAGACTTAAAAAGATTGATTGTCAAGTTGCGCCTGAAGATCCCTTCAACCAACCGGAAGGATCCAAAAGCACGATCTTTCTCCTTTCTGTAAAGACAGTAATTGCAGCTTTTAAAAGAAAAAATATAATAAAATAACTTAATTTAACCTGAAACAGTGGATATTCCAAAGTCTACTTTACTTACGTAGCAATGTGGGACCCAGGATCAATGCTACTAAGTGGTAAGTAGATGAAATCTTCGGTGAAGGTATGGGTTATACCGGGGGATAACTTGCAAACATAGTTTGACCTGAATAGCACCCACTGAAGCCTGCATCGGAGCTAGGGAGTGAGAATCCCTGATCACCATTTAGATTGTCGGCCCTTCTTGGTATAGGGGGGACTTCGAAGAATAGTGGTGAGTTTTCAACAACAAGGGGTCATCACGCCTGAGAGAATCGAGTCAACTGCTCTGCTTCGGCCTTCGCAAATGACGTAGCCCCTCTGAGTGACTCTCACGCAGGGATGGAAAAGAACCTGAAGCTCCTCCAGAAGTTTTGCACTAATACAGGCTGAGCGATTAACACCACGAAGGCCAAAGACTTCCACTTCACCCACAAGTCGAAACCTTTGTATACAACCATCACGAAAACTGGAAGCTCGGGAACGAGGTTATTGCCTCCATCCCTCCAGGTGACACAGAGAAGTACCTAGGATCCTGAATAGACCCATGGGCTGGCGTGACAGAAGGGGAGTGGTCGGAAAAGCTCAAAGCCTGGACTAGTGCTTTACATGCGGCGGCTCTCCGACCAGCACAGAAGATCGAGGCCCTGAAGACCCACGTCATCCCCAGGATGTAGTTTCATTTGATCCAATCCGAGGTATCGCAGAATACGCTCCGCAAATTGCATCAAATCATACGGAATACCACCAAAGAACTCCTACACCTCCCACCGCACGTGACCGACGGAATCCTGTATTCCAACAGGATTGGTGGACTGGGTTTGCCCAAAGTCGAAGTGCAGATTCCTTCCACGACTGTCCGCAAACGCGAAGCACTCAAAAGGTCCATGGACTCAGTCGTAAGGCCGTCCTTCCAGTGCCGGGACGACAGCAATACTGACACCATCGGAGGACTGCGCATGCTCAAGGTACTAAAGGAAGTCGAGGACTTCCTTTCCAACACGTCAGATTGCAACCCGGAAATCTCATCGTGGCGGCAATGCCCATGTTAAGAGACCAAGACCGGCCCAGAGAGAAGTCGGTGAACTGGTACGCTGCGTGGAGAGAGTGGGAATTCGCACGGTGAACCGGTACGCTGCGCGGAGAGAGTGGGAATTTGAATGGTGAACCGGTACTTTGCGCGGAGAGAGTGGGAATTCGAATGGTGAACCGGTACGTTGCGTGGAGAGAGCGGGAATTCGAACGGTGACCACAACCACATTTTGGGTGGCTGCCCGCTTGTTAAGATGGCGAGGATCAAACGACACAACACGATCTTAGACCAGCTACGCACGTACAGCTGGACATCATACCGAGAACCAAGGCTTGTGGCCAAAGACGGAACCTTCTGGAAACCTGATATTATATTCAGGGAAGACCAGTAAATAGTCAGGGGTGATGTCACAGTTCGTTACGAGGACAACTGCATATCCCTCGAGAAGGCATGGCAAGAAAAAGTGCTTAAATATAAACACCTTGGATCGGAGATCGTGGAGTTGACGGGAGGCTCGGAGTCTAAGCAATCTGGGTTTGTACTGGGCACAAGAGGCAAATGGCTAGACTTGAATAACACTCAGTTCACATTGCTTGGTATCGAAAGATACAAGTCTTTAGCCTAGCAGGTATCCCGACTTCATCCCTGACGCTGGAACTACTGCAAATCTTCAGTGACAGGCGAGGGATACCCTCACCATTTTCCCAGCTACTAGCTGGAGACGACAAGCCGACCCTCGGTACCTGGGTCTGGCATTCTGACCATCGAAGGCAAACGGAGGAACCAACACGGGTGCGATGGTTCAGCACGTTCCGGTCATCATCGGACCAAAAATACAATCAAGAACAAGCTTCCTCCGCGATTTTCTTGCTTAGAACACCACGCTCGGTGAAACGGAAGAGCCGGCCAAATACCAGTGTCCCCGGAACAGCATGTGCTGACTCAGAAGATCAGCCCAAAAAGTGTGACACCAGGGACTCCCTATCTACCGCCCTCAATTAACAATAGTGTGTCGCCTTGGTTGTGGCAATGCTAGAGGTTACAAACCCGTCGACGAGCGACGTATAGACTCGGAAAAGACACTCGCGTGAGCGTATTTAAAAAGGTTACCGTAGCTGCGGGAATCTCGATTCTAAGCAAGCATTCTATACCGCAACACGTTGCACCTTCGCGTTGGTTCCCGCCAGGCAATGGTCCCACAGGTGACCCCACTATTTGTGGCGTGGAATCGGCCAAAGCAACTGGCCGAGAGCATGTGTGGGAGTAACTGCGATTCTCTTATGACTCTCTTTCTGGCCAGAGTCATGGTTACAGTAACTACGGGAATCTAAGATTTAAGCACGGTTCTGTACCGTAGTGAGTTGCGCCTCCGCGTCGGTGCCTCCGGGCAACGATTCCAATGATGGGGGAGTGGAGTAGGAACCGGTTAAAGCAACTGGCCGAGAACATAGCGGGAGTAACTGGCATCTCTTAATGAGAGGATGGTTGTGGCACCCCCACCCCATCTACGGGGGAGATCGCAGTTACCTGTAATTACAGAAATCAGGGGTTCTATACTGCAATGAGTTGCGCCCCAGGTTTCCTGCATTCCCGCGTCGATTCCTCCAGGTGCACTAGGAGGAACGATAAAAAGCGACTAGCCGAGAACAGGTGGAGGTATCTCGTGTCACTCCCTGGTAAGTGAACCAGTGGTGGGCCACGGTTACTTTAGCTACGGAAATCATGGGTTCTATCCTGTAGCGGGTTGCGCGCGGGCTGGTCCCACCTCGCCTTAACAAAACACCTGTGGTTGCGCCAAAGCAACTTCCAAGAACTTGCGGTGTGACGGCGGGACCTTCAGATTGTGCACGCGTTACTCACGTGATGGAGGATGCCGTCATAGTAGCTGTGGGAATTTAGGCTGTTCTATACCACAGTGAGCTGAGCCTGGCCATGGGTTCCGCAGGCAAGGAATTCAGCTGGCCCAGAATAACCAACATTTTTGTTCCCTCGCGGCATCCATGAAACAAAAGTTAAGGGCGAGTTCCGCTGCATCCGACTTCGTTGGACGCGTGCTGGAAACCAGCCAGAGGAGAGGAACGGTGTTGCCTCGTTACATCGAGGAAGTCAGCTCGATCGAGCAATTTACAATGCCCGTCGACCCTTGGACATCCAGGCGGTCGTGATGGAGAAGGAACACCTGGCCAGTGATCTTATTCGTCTCGGCTTGTCGGTTCGTCCGAGTGGATGTCGGTGGTGACGCAAGAAGAGAGGTTCTGGGGAACCGCACCAATCATTGAATTGACTTTCCACAGTCCCATCTGCCCGATCCCCGAAGGGTCGGGTGAAGGCAGATGAATGGCCTTCTCCCGAGCTGGCTTGTCGCCTCCAATATACTTGTGCAGATGACGTACAGGGTAGGCCATCTCCGGACATTTATTATTACAACTAACTGGTTCCCAGCTTGCAATTGGTGGGTTGTGACACCACGCTTGTGATCCCGTGTAATGAATGGTCATTCGTCCTGAACAAGATACCCCGGGTCCAACACACAGTTCCCATGGGCTGTGGTAATATGCTTGGTGGTAGTTCAAAACCGTTGACGAGCAACGTGAACACTCGGAAAAGGCACTCCGTTCCGGAGTGTGTTCAAATAGGGTGGCCAGCTCATAGCCAGGCCTTCTACAGTGGAGATCACAGTTACCTGTAGCTGCAGGAAGTGGGGGTCTATACCGCAATGGCTTGCGCCCAAAAAGAGTTACGGCTCCCAAGGGATCCCCGCGTTGATTCCTCCAGGAACAAGAGGGGGACGATACAAAGTGAGAGGCCGAGAATGTGGAGTGTAGCTACGGGAATCTGGAGCTCTATAATGTAGCGAGTTGCACCTTCCGAGGTCCCACTTCACTTCCACATAACATCTGCGGTGGCGACCAAAGCAACTTGGAGCAATTTGCGCAGTGTGGTAAACCACTGTGTTCTGATATTAGAGGTTGTACGGTAGAACCTGCACTACAGGTTCGCCTGTGGCCCCTGCATGCTAGCTCCTCCCAGGAGGCGGGGTATATATATGCGTGTCCTCCAGCTCTCAGCCATTTCACCAGCTGCTGTGGGAGGCCACACATCTGATACGAATAAAGCCTCATTTTGGATTCAATTTCGTCTCCAGTCAAATTGATCGTGCCTCATTGAGTAACGGTGGGACCTCCAGATTGTGGATACCTGCATGATGGAGGAATAGCCATCACCTTAGCTGGGGCAATCTTGGTTATTCTAAGCCACAGTGAGCTGAACCTGACTAATTTGGTTCCGCAGGGAAGGAATTCAGCTCGCCGGGAATGACCAACACTTCGATCCCGAGCGGTCATCCGATTTAAAAAGTTGGAATGTTCATCTACGGTTAACGGGGGTATTCTGCCCGCATTCTACCAAAATTTAATGTTCGTGTGATACCAGACAGCAGAGGGAAACGTGTGCCTCCTCGAAGCACCATTGAAGAAAGACAAGTTCGAGGAACGTCTCGGTGCCCGACATCCCTTGGGTGTTGAGTTGGGCGGAGTGGAGAGGGAACGCATGGCCAAGTCTTCTATTCGTTTTGGTTCTGTCTTTTTGTTCGAGTTCTGATGTCGTGCAAAGTGGACAAGGAGAGGTTCGCGAAAACCGAAAAACCACAGCAAATTAACTTTGAACAATTCATCCGCCTGATCCCGGAATGGTCGGGTGAAGGTGGCTGGGCGAGTGACCTCCCGGGACGTGTGCGCGGGGTATCGCTGTTGCCACCATGTGATGTCTGATCATGTGGCTATGTTCTGGGAGGTGAGTAGTGTATTTAAAAGCCTTACCTTTACAGGAGCAGCCCTTTGGATTTCGGCGGCAGCGGTGCGCAGGGGCCTTCTGGGAGGTGAGTAGTGTATTTAAAAAGCCTTGCCTGGTCCCGTGTCTGTTATATAAAAACAAATAAAACAGAAACGAATAAGGCGGGAACCGGAAGTTCGACCCGCGGACCTCTGGCAAGTACCCCCCCCCCCCCCCCAACCAATAAATTCTGGTGGAGAGGAAACCCGAGACACTACACGTGTAGTGTCTCCCACCCGCCCTCCTCCTCTAACCTAATAATAAGACCCATTGGTGTAAGGTAAGTGCCATATTATATTATTATTATATTATTAGCATTGTGCAGGTCAAGGTTCGGAGGTGGAGGAGCAGTCTCTGTCAGCGAGAGAACCTGAGAACATCTCAGACACTCAGAAGGTAAGTAAGTGATTTTTACTTATTTTTACTTTTATACCTTTTTTCAAATTGTGTGTGTCGGGGGGAAACTGAAGTGACATCACAGAAAAGCTGTGGCCAGAGTGGCTGGTTGGGATTCTAACCTAAATTTTTTAAAAAATTGAGTATTTGGGAACTAATTAAACATAATAACTTAATTATAATTTAGAGGATATCTAAGCCAGAGATCGGAGAGTATTATAGTTAGCTATCGCATTTCTATTAGAAATCTAGTGCTAGGAAACAGATAGTTAGCAGTAACTTTGAAATTTTAAAGTATTCAAAAAAAAAAAAAGAAAACAAATTTTAATTTTAATTAATTGACGCAATGTCAGTTAGAGGGGTGCTGTGCTCTGACTGTGAGATGTGGCAGGTCCGGGAGGCTTCCAGCGTCCCGGATGGCTTCATCTGCAGAAAGTGCACCCAACTGCAGCTCCTCACAGACCGCATGGTTCGGTTGGAGCAGCAATTGGATGCACTTAGGAGCATGCAGGTGGCGGAAAGCGTCATAGATTGCAGTTATGTAAATGTGGTCACACCCAAGGTGCAGGCAGAGAAATGGGTGACCACCAGAAAGGGCAGGCAGTCAGTGCAAGAATCCCCTGTGGTTGTCCCCCTCTCGAACAGATATACCCCTTTGGATACTGTCGGGGGGGATAGCCTATCAGGGGAAAACAGCAGCAGCCAGAGCAGTGGCACCACGGCTGGCTCTGATGTTCAGAAGGGAGGGTCAAAGCGCAGAAGAGTAATAGTAATAGGGGACTCTATAGTCAGGGGCACAGATAGGCGCTTCTGTGGACGTGAAAGAGACTCCAGGATGGTATGTTGCCTCCCTGGTGCCAGGGTCCAGGATGTCTCCGAACGGGTAGAGGGAATCCTGAAGGGGGAGGGCAAACAGGCAGAGGTCGTTGTACATATTGGTACTAACGACATAGGCAGGAAGGGGCATGAGGTCCTGCAGCAGGAGTTCAGGGAGCTAGGCAGAAAGTTAAAAGACAGGACCTCGAGGGTTGTAATCTCGGGATTACTCCCTGTGCCACGTGCCAGTGAGGCTAGAAATAGGAAGATAGAGCAGACAAACACGTGGCTAAACAGCTGGTGTAGGAGGGAGGGTTTCCGTTATCTGGACCACTGGGAGCTCTTCCGGGGCAGGTGTGACCTGTATAAGATGGACGGGTTGCATCTAAACCGGAGAGGCATAAATATCCTGGCCGCGAGGTTTGCTAGTGTCACACGGGAGGGTTTAAACTAGTATGGCAGGGGGGTGGGCACGGGAGCAATAGGTCAGAAGGTGAGAGCATTGAGGGAGAACTAGGGAATAGGGACAGTGTGGCTCTGAGGCAGAGCAGACGGGGAGAAGTTGCTGAACACAGCGGGTCTGGTGGCCTGAAGTGCATATGTTTTAATGCAAGGAGCATTACGGGTAAGGCAGATGAACTTAGAGCTTGGATTAGTACTTGGAACTATGATGTTGTTGCCATTACAGAGACCTGGTTGAGGGAAGGGCAGGATTGGCAGCTAAACGTTCCAGGATTTAGATGTTTCAGGCGGGATAGAGGGGGATGTAAAAGGGGAGGCGGAGTTGCGCTACTTGTTCGGGAGAATATCACAGCTATACTGCGAGAGGACACCTCAGAGGGCAGTGAGGCTATATGGGTAGAGATCAGGAATAAGAAGGGTGCAGTCACAATGTTGGGGGTATACTACAGGCCTCCCAACAGCCAGCGGGAGATAGAGGAGCAGATAGGTAGACAGATTTTGGAAAAGAGT
Source organism: Scyliorhinus torazame (assembly GCF_047496885.1). Classification (NCBI taxonomy): domain Eukaryota; kingdom Metazoa; phylum Chordata; class Chondrichthyes; order Carcharhiniformes; family Scyliorhinidae; genus Scyliorhinus; species Scyliorhinus torazame. Next base: position 23,263,681 of record NC_092712.1, read on the forward strand.
AAAAACAACAGGGTTGTGGTGATGGGAGACTTCAACTTCCCCAATATTGACTGGGACTCACTTAGTGCCAGGGGCTTAGACGGGGCGGAGTTTGGAAGGAGCATCCAGGAGGGCTTCTTAAAACAATATGTAAACAGTCCAACTAGGGAAGGGGCGGTACTGGACCTGGTATTGGGGAATGAGCCCGGCCAGGTGGTAGATGTTTCAGTTGGGGAGCATTTCGGTAACAGTGACCACAATTCAGTAAGTTTTAAAGTACTGGTGGACAAGGATAAGAGTGGTCTGAGGATGAATGTGCTAAATTGGGGGAAGGCTAATTATAACAATATTAGGCGGGAACTGAAGAACATAGATTGGGGGCGGATGTTTGAGGGCAAATCAACATCTGACATGTGGGAGGCTTTCAAGTGTCAATTGAAAGGAACACAGGACAGGCATGTTCCTGTGAGGAAGAAAGATAAATACGGCAATTTTCGGGAACCTTGGATGACGAGTGATATTGTAGGCCTCGTCAAAAAGAAAAAGGAGGCATTTGTCAGGGCTAAAAGGCTGGGAACAGACGAAGCCTGTGTGGCATATAAGGAAAGTAGGAAGGAACTTAAGCAAGGAGTCAGGAGGGCTAGAAGGGGTCATGAAAAGTCATTGGCAAATAGGGTTAAAGAAAATCCCAAGGCTTTTTACACGTACATAAAAAGCAGGAGGGTAGCCAGGGAAAGGGTTGGCCCACTGAAGGATAGGCAAGGGAATCTATGTGTAGAGCCAGAGGAAATGGGCGAGGTACTAAATGAATACTTTGCATCAGTATTCACCAAAGAGAAGGAATTGGTAGATGTTGAGTCTGGAGAAGGGGGTGTAGATAGCCTGGGTCACATTGTGATCCAAAAAGACGAGGTGTTGGGTGTCTTAAAAAATATTAAGGTAGATAAGTCCCCAGGGCCTGATGGGATCTACCCCAGAATACTGAAGGAGGCTGGAGAGGAAATTGCTGAGGCCTTGACAGAAATCTTTGGATCCTCGCTGTCTTCAGGGGATGTCCCGGAGGACTGGAGAATAGCCAATGTTGTTCCTCTGTTTAAGAAGGGTAGCAAGAACAATCCCGGGAACTACAGGCCGGTGAGCCTTACTTCAGTGGTAGGGAAATTACTGGAGAGAATTCTTCGAGACAGGATCTACTCCCATTTGGAAGCAAATGGACGTATTAGTGAGAGGCAGCACGGTTTTGTGAAGGGGAGGTCGTGTCTCACTAACTTGATAGAGTTTTTCGAGGAGGTCACTAAGATGATTGATGCAGGTAGGGCAGTAGATGTTGTCTATATGGACTTCAGTAAGGCCTTTGACAAGGTCCCTCATGGTAGACTAGTACAAAAGGTGAAGTCACACGGGATCAGGGGTGAACTGGCAAGGTGGATACAGAACTGGCTAGGCCATAGAAGGCAGAGGGTAGCAATGGAGGGATGCTTTTCTAATTGGAGGGCTGTGACCAGTGGTGTTCCACAGGGATCAGTGCTGGGACCTTTGCTGTTTGTAGTATATATAAATGATTTGGAGGAAAATGTAACTGGTCTGATTAGTAAGTTTGCAGACGACACAAAGGTTGGTGGAATTGCGGATAGCGATGAGGACTGTCTGAGGATACAGCAGGATTTAGATTGTCTGGAGACTTGGGCGGAGAGATGGCAGATGGAGTTTAATCCGGACAAATGTGCGGTAATGCATTTTGGAAGGGCTAATGCAGGTAGGGAATATACAGTGAATGGTAGAACCCTCAAGAGTATTGAAAGTCAAAGAGATCTAGGAGTACAGGTCCACAGGTCATTGAAAGGGGCAACACAGGTGGAGAAGGTAGTCAAGAAGGCATACGGCATGCTTGCCTTCATTGGCCGGGGCATTGAGTATAAGAATTGGCAAGTCATGTTGCAGCTGTATAGAACCTTAGTTAGGCCACACTTGGAGTATAGTGTTCAATTCTGGTCGCCACACTACCAGAAGGATGTGGAGGCTTTAGAGAGGGTGCAGAAGAGATTTACCAGAATGTTGCCTGGTATGGAGGGCATAAGCTATGAGGAGCGATTGAATAAACTCGGTTTGTTCTCACTGGAACGAAGGAGGTTGAGGGGCGACCTGATAGAGGTATACAAAATTATGAGGGGCATAGACAGAGTGGATAGTCAGAGGCTTTTCCCCAGGGTAGAGGGGTCAATTACTAGCGGGCATAGGTTTAAGGTGAGAGGGGCAAGGTTTAGAGTAGATGTACGAGGCAAGTTTTTTACGCAGAGGGTAGTGGGTGCCTGGAACTCACTACCGGAGGAGGTAGTGGAAGCAGGGACGATAGGGACATTTAAGGGGCATCTTGACAAATATATGAATAGGATGGGAATAGAAGGATACGGACCCAGGAAGTGTAGAAGATTGTAGTTTAGTCGGGCAGTATGGTCGGCATGGGCTTGGAGGGCCGAAGGGCCTGTTCCTGTGCTGTACATTTCTTTGTTCTTTGTTGTTGTATTGTTATAAACTGTAACAAACTCATTAAAAAAATTTGTCAAATGGCGACTGTTCAGTTAGTACCTCACAGGAAAGCTGATGTAATGGGTAGGCGTCTCCGGAGTATTCCAAAACAACTATCCTGTTCCCAGCTCACTTCGCGGTGGGTGGTGAAGCCACGCTTGGTGAACCCACGCAATTAAAGGTCGGCTCGCCATGTCAAGATTAACCTCAGTCCCCACGCAGTTCCTTATGGCTGTGGTATGTCGTTTTTTGGCTCGTATTTAGTTTTGCTCTCAGTTGGAGAGCTGTATTCAAACCAAACAGAGATGTACGAATTGATATCTCCGTCTGGAATCTAAAGCATGTCTCCTGATCACTTGATGATTTCAAAGTAATAACCGTTTCTGTAAGGAAAGCAAACCTACTGTCGTCATTAAAAGGGTTTTTTGACTTCTGTCTGTTGTTTGGAAAGTTATTAAGTGTTATCTATAGAGTATTGTATCTGTGAGGATTATTTGTGTTGGTAGTTGATGTTTACTGTGTGTTCATAAAAATGTTTCCTGGATTCATAGAATAAACATTGTTTTTTTTGTTTAAAAATACCTTACTTCTCTGTTGCATCACACCTGTAGAGTGGGCCGTGTGCTCCCCATAACCACAATCTATTAAAGGTTGTGGGTCAGGTGAACTCCATGATATACTTTGGTGTTCTCTAAACCCTGGCCCAGAATATACCCAAATTGATGCTAGAACCTGTATAACATTATCTTCATGTGATAAACAGATTTATCCCAATCTCATCGGAAAGTTGGAAAACACTTTGTTCCTGTATCGACCAAACTCCGTCTTTTGCAAGACCTTGTTCAGATACATCGACAAAGTGTTTAGAAGCAATCAAAACTCCTTTTGTTCCAACATCATTCAGCTATCGAGAAGCCCAACATTATTGGAACCAACAGTACTTAACCGACGATCTGCTCCTTTTAACAATGAAGAACCAGGAACAGTTATTATCCCGACTGTCCGTTGAATTGAAGGCAGCCCTTTCTCCAGGGATTGAAACCGTTTATTACCAGTAACTCCAATATGGGTTTTATGAACAAAAACTTCGAATGATATTTTGGGAAAATGATAGAGAAAGATTTGTCCTCACGTATGAAGGAAGGACTGCATTACAACGATATGAAGTTTAAAAACTGAACTCAGAACAGGTTACTTTGAGGCACTTGCCATTCAAGCCTCAGGGTACAAGCATGAAAATAATATGTTAAGTGATGATCAAGACACTCTTCACTTTCTTGCTGTTATTTGTAATAATACTGTACATCCTCTTGGGAAGACCAAATGTTTAATTTGTCACCAAGAGAATGGCCAGAGACAAATAAAGCCATGCCCGAGTTGCATGCTGAAATTTCGAAATGATTAATGCGATATAGACTCCTCTTGTCGAGGATTCTATTTTCCTGCCATTTCAAGTAAAGGATACAGTGAATCCTTGGATTCCCGAGTACCACATGGAACTCGGACAATCTGGCCACCCTATGGGAATTGTTAGTGGGTAATCAAGTACAACAAGAAAACACTGGAACTTGATTACAGGCCGAATATCGAGAAGAGCTCCAGGATACTGGCACTGGAGGGTGTGCAGAGGAGATTCACTAGGTTAATCCCAGAGCTGAAGGGGTTGGATTACGAGGAGAGGTTGAGTAGACTGGGACTGTACTCGTTGGAATTTAGAAGGATGAAGGGGGGGATCTTATAGAAACATATGAAATTATGAAGCGAATAGATAGGATAGATGCGGGCAGGTTGTTTCCACTGGCGGGTGAAAGCAGAACGAGGGGGCATAGCCTCAAAATAAGGGGAAGTAGATTTAGGACTGAGTTTAGGAGGAACTTCTTCACCCAAAGGGTTGTGATCTATGGAATTCCTTGCCCAGTGAAGCAGTAGAGGCTCCTTCATTAAATGTTTTCAAGATAAAGATAGATAGTTTTTTGAAGAATAAAGGGATTAAGGGTCATGGTGTTCGGGCTGGAAAGTGGAGCCAAGTCCACAAAAGATCAGCCATGATCTCATTGAATGGCGGAGCAGGCTCTAGGGGCCAGATGGCCTACTCCTGCTCCTAGTTCTTATGTTCTTATGTTCTTATGATAAATCTCTCCAACAATCTGAACAAGCTTATGTTCAAAAATATAACACCTCGGAATGAACACAATGTACTCCGGATGAGACTCATGATACTAGTTCTCCAGTGAAGAAAACAATTTTATTCTATCCCCCCTTTCCAAAAAAGATACATCGTATGCATCTCAGAAGTGAGTACAAAACTAATCTATCAATCTCGCTATCCCAATTATTCAACATGGGAATACCGGAGATTTGGAGACTTAACCACTTTCCAACTCGCTTACATCAGAGAATAGGGAAAGTATAGAAGCAACTCGAAAGCTGGACTGTGGATGTGAATACCAGAGAATGAATCCAATCTCGGCAAGACCTCCCACAGACAGTCTAAAAAAGGAACATGTGTATGATGATGAACTAAAATATAAAATTGATTTCACTCACCTGCTGCAACTAAAAGATAAAGAATCTCAGGGAGCTTGTGGATACACTCCTGTGCTTTACAGGAATAAGACTCAAATTTCTCCCCATAAGGAACAAGAAAAGTAGAGTAAACTTTAACAATTCAGAGAAGTTTGATATAATTTGTCATTATCTGATGAACTTGATGCAAAAAGAAATGGACCGAACAGGAAAGGAAATGGAGTATTAACTGAATCCTGAAAAGGGAAAACAATCAGAAACTTTAAAATCAGCTTTACAACAAGGCTGAGGCCTCATGCAAAATGCAATCACCGCTATCACAGCAAGAGACATAACAAAAAAGGCATTGATTAGAACTATAGAAATAAAGTTCCTACATTAGGCAGGGAAGCAAATGTTACCATTGTTCCTACAGAAAATGGAAACATTACCCCTTATAGACCAACAACGTTTGAAGGATCGAATCCATGGAATCCTCAATGAATGTGGGCATGCCTTGGAAGCGATTATCTTCCACTGTAAAATGGAGCCGAGAATGAATTAGTCTGCCGAACAAATGCACATTGTACTATTCCTTCCGACAAAAGGTTCTCCTTTGGTAGGGAAGTCAATATTTATGGAAGAGAGAGGACAGACTTGAGTAAGAACAACTCATTAATTAATAAGAATTTAGGTCTATCAAGAGGGGGAAGTGATGGAGATCACACTGACCGCAAAATTCGGTTTAGAATAAGGACAAGTGTAAGCAGCAGAAATTATACTTCAAGTATTTTCATTCAAAGTGGAATAAAAGTTCTTTCAAAAGTCCCCATTTGCTGCAAGAAACTGTAGCTGACCAAGGATCATTAAGCCATTGCAGACAAATGTGTGATGAGAAAGATCCTCGAATTGACAGTCCATAAATTCTTTAAATTACCTTCCTGCAATTATAACCTAAATAGATAACACCCCCTTCGGAATAGTGTCTATCTGACCATCTATATATCTAAGAAACTTGAAACATTGAAAATAGACAGAAGTAGAAAGATCTCTTAAACAACTCCCTGCCTAACCAGACATCTTAGACACCCGACATTTAAGCAGACATGAGATCATTAAAGCACATTATTGTTGATAACACAACTAACCTGACCATTTGGATATCGAAAATTAGCCAACATAAGTGATAAAATAAGAGAAAAATCCTTGACTAAATAGGAGAATTTATGTATAAAAAGAGGGGCACTTCAGCAGAAAGGTATTCTCACTCTGCCCTGCTCAAGTGGGAGTCAAAGTCTGTTCAGCAGCTTGCCTTGTTCAACAAAGACCAACGTGGTTTTTGGAAGTATGTTTCTGTTAAACGCCTTAGAAATGTATTCAAAATTGATATGAGATACCTTAGGATTTTCCATGTTTTAGATAGATCATTCTCTTAGAGAAGTTAGTTTGTCAGCAGATAACAAAGGAATGTTAACTGTTTTATATTCTTAACAGATAACGAAGGACTGTTAATCTATTAACTCTGCAATTCTGTGTATCAATTGAGTACTTTTTAATATAAAATACTATTAGAAATTAAACTGTGTAGACTTACTCTCAAAGTTTTAGATCCTAGACACTCACTTAGGAAGTCTTAAATGACAAGGATCCACGACTGAGAGGTAACGATTTAGTTACAAGTGACATATCTGAACTTCTTCCACAAGAAAGTAACCAAAATCTTGTTTCACTGTTTGAGACTCCGGAAGTCACCCTCCCCTCGTGAGAGCTAATTAATCAGAGTCAGGAGAGAAACAGATTTCCCTCTTTTGGTGGCTTAACCTCCATCATAGGTTTGTAAGAAAGTATTATCAGGTCCGGAAATACTTAAAACTGTCACAGCTGCACCGGAAATACTTAAACCCGTCGCAGCTGCACCCGATACCGGTGTCTACGTATTTACATTTGTGTAGCCCTATTATGTATTTTCTTTTTATTTCGTTTTATTTTCTACTAAATGGTCTGTTTAAGCTGCTCGCCGAAGAATACTTTCTGTACCTTGGTACATGGTGACAATAAACAGATCCAACAAAACCTTAACAACATTGTTGTTAAGAAACCAAAACGTAAGTGCAGCCCCGACACGGCTCACGACGTGCAGTTCCTGTTTGTTGACCAGCAAGGTCTTCTGACCAACTTGCTGGAGCTGCCTGTTTGTACCAGGACCTTCCAGAGCTCTCCCCCCATCAGGAGTGGTGGCTGTCATTTGGGAGACGATGCTCAGGAATCCGCACCTCCACTAATATCCTCAGGTGGCGGCTGGGTGACCAGGATCAGAGACATACTGGGTGGAGGAGGTTTGGGCTGAATGACACCCTACGAGATCGGTGAGTGTGCAGCAGTGTCTCTCCGGCTCACTGCCTCAAAACGGTCATGCTCAGACCCGAGGGCCCTGTCATGAGGTGGCGCAGGTGTACGGTGGTATGCCGTCTGTGTGAACCCCTGCTCAGACAGAATTCCGCATTGGTCCCAAGCCCTGGAAGCATCCCTGGGCGCTGGAGTCCCACAACCATGGCTGCCCCTCAGAAAAATCCTCAGACCTTCAGTGCTTTTTCACACGGTGCAGAAGGGTTTCTTGTACAGCCTGCTGCTGCACACCCTTCCACCACCTTGTCCTCACCCGCCGTCCAGATACTTCTTGGTGTACCTCGTTGCAGTCTGGCAGCAGAGGTCCCAGCTGGAGGTCTCTCTATGGACACGTCCTCCCCCTAAAACTTGGGGACCCGAGGTGGAGATTGAAGCACGCAGCAGTAACGTGCAATCATTGTCTACACCGGCTCATGGAGACACAAGAATCCTGCCATTTTTGTGGACCTGCGGAGTCTGTGAGCCATGTCCATATTCAGTGTCCTAGGCTGCATTCCCCTTTTTAGTTTCTTAACAATGTTGTTGAGGTTTTTTTTGCACTTCAGCTCCTCGTGAACCTGCTCCTGGGCCTGGCCAAACTTGCCATCAAAGAGTCCAGGCAGCGGGCAACCAAGGGGTCGGCTAACCGGACTGTCTGCCCCTCTTCTGCAGCTTCATGGGTGGCTGGTGTCCCTGGAGCAGGAGCACTGTGCCCACGGGCACACTCGAGGCCTTCCGTGCTCAGTGGGCATCGCAGGGGTTGGGTTGTTGTCTCGAATCCTCTTCCCACATTGTGATTTGAAGGGTTTTTTGGGGGCTGTCCTCCTACTCGGAGCAGCCCCTTTTAATTTGTCCCAGAGTTAATTATCTTCTGTTTAGTTGTTTGACCCTATAATACTAAGAGTGAAATTTTAAATGGAATTCTGACCAATTCAATTCCTACCTACTAAACTCATTCTTCAATGTGCCTCACTGTCCTTTCTGGCCTTCATAGCGAAAGGACTAGAGTTTCGGAGTGGGGATGTCTTGCTGCAGTTATACAGGGCCTTGGCGATGCTACACCCGAGAATTGTGTGCAGTTTTAGTCTCCTAGTTTGAGGAAGAACGTTTTTGCTATTGAGCGTGTCCAGTGAAGGTTCACCAGACTAATTCCCGGCATGGCAGGACTGACAGATGGAGAAAGACTGGATCGACTGGGCTTGTACTGACTGGAGTTTAGAAAAATGAGAAGGGATCTCAGAGACACATAAAATTCTCATGAGATTCGACTTCCGACAGGGGACGAGAGCGGTCACGGGTTGAGGGGCCCCTGAGTCACATCTCGTAGCCCGACCGAGCAAACCCCCTCCCGCCCGACTGAGCCCTCCCCTAATGTGCTTGGGAGCGGAGCCAGTGACCAAGAGGGTGACACCCCCCCCCCCCCCCCCAACGGACCAGTGGCGACCATGTGGTGAGCAGCAAAACTAAGGGGGACTCCCGCCCAGACCACCAACCCCTCTGACCCAGTGAGACGTGTGGTAATACCAGTCCACAACCTTCCCCCTGTCGACAGAGGCCCGCCAGGCCTTCTGCCGCATCAAAGCAGACATCGCAAAAGCCACGATGCGCGCCATCGACGAGTCCCTCCCCTTCCAGGTCGAGAGCGACGCGTCCGACGTAGCTCTGGCGGCCACCCTCAACCAAGCGGGCAGGCCCGTGGCTTTCTTCTCCCGCACTCTCCATGCTTCCAAAATTCACCACTCCTCGGTGGAAAAGGAGGCCCAGGCCATAGTGGAAGCTGTGCGACACTGGTGGCATTACCTGGCCGGCAGGAGATTCACTCTCCTCACGGACCAACAGTCGGTGGCCTTCATGTTCGATAATGCACAGCGGGGCAAAATCTTGCAGTGGAGGATAGAACTCTCCACCTACTATTACGAGATCTTGTACCGTCCCGGGAAGCTGAACGAGCCTCCTGATGCCCTGTCCCGCGGCACTTGTGCCACCGCACAAATAGACCGCCTCCGAGCTCTCCACGAGGACCTCTGCCACCCGGAGGTCACTCGTTTCTTTCATTTCATTAAGACCCGAAACCTGCCCTACTCCATCGAGGAGGTCAGGACAGTCACCAGGGACTGCCAAATCTGCGCGGAGTGCAAACCGCACCTCTACCGGCCAGAGAGAGCGCATCTGATAAAGGCTTCCCATCCCTTTGAACACCTCAGCATGGACTTCAAAGGCCCCCTCCCCTCCACTGACCACAACATGTACTTCCTGAACGTGATTGACGAATACTCCCGGTTCCCATTCGCCATCCCCTGCCCGGACATGGCCATGACCATAAGACATAGGAGCGGAAGTAAGGCCATTCAGCCCATCGAGTCCACTCCACCATTCAATCATGGCTGATTTCAACTCCATTTACCCCCTCTCTCTCCATAGCCCTTAATTCCTCGAGAAATCAAGAATTTATCAACTTCTGTCTTAAAGACACTCAACGTCCCGGCCTCCACCGCCTTCTGTGGCAATGAATTCCACAGACCCACCACTCTCTGGCTGAAGAAATTTCTCCTCATCTCTGTTCTAAAGTGACTCCCTTTTATTCTAAGGCTGTGCCCCCGGGTCCTAGTCTCCCCTGCTAATGGAAACAACTTCCCTACATCCACCCTATCTAAACCCACGTTTTTTATTTATGACCACGACCACCGTCATCAAGGCCCTCCAGGGTATCTTTATACTGTTCGGTTTCCCCGCATACATTCACAGTGATAGGGGGTCCTCCTTTATGAGCGACGAACTGCGTCAATTCCTGCTCAGCAAAGGCATCGCCTCGAGCAGGACGACCAGTTACAACTCCCGGGGAAATGGGCAGGTAGAAAGGGAGAACGGGACAGTCTGGAAGTCAGTCCTGCTGGCCCTTCGGTCCACCCCTTAAGGAACTCCCTCTCCCCCGCAGCCTCAAGGCTCTCAAACGGTGCTTGGGGTTTTTCTCTTATTATGCCCAGTGGGTCCTCAACTATGCGGACAAAGCCCGCCCACTCATAAAGACCACCATTTTCCTCCCTCGGCTCAGGCTCAATTGGCCTTCAACCGCATCAAGGCCGACATCAAGGCCGCTATACACGGTGGACGAAACCATTCCTTTCCAGGTAGAGAGCGATGCATCAGACATCAACCTGGCTGCTACCCTCAATCAAGGAGGCAGACCAGTCGCGTTCTTCTCCCGAACCCTCACCGCCCCCCAGGTTCGACACTCTGCAGTCGAAAAGGAGGCACAAGCCATTGTGGAGGCTGTGCGGCGCTGGAGACACTACCTCGCCGGTAGGAGGTTTACCCTCATCACCGATCAACGGTCGGTCGCCTATATGTTCGATGACACGCAACGGGGCAAACTAAAAAACGATAACATTTTGAGGTGGAGGATCGAACTCTCCACCTACATGTACACTATCAAGTATCGTCCAGGGGAGCTCAACGAGCCCCCAGATGCCCTGTCCCATGGCACGTGCCAACGCGCAGGAGGACCGCCTGCAAGCCATCCACAATGACCTCTGCCACCCGGGGGTTACCCGGCTCGTCCATTTTATCAAGTCCCGCAACCTACCTCACTCAACCAAGGAGGTCAAGGCCATGGTCAGGGCCTGCCAGATCTGTGTGGAGTGCAAACTGCACTTCTACCGGCCAGACAAGGTTCGGCTCATGAAGGCCTCGGGTCCCTTTGAGCGTGGACTTCAAGGGGCCCCTCCCGTCCACCAACCGTTATGCCTATTTCCTCACCGTTATCGATGAGTTCTCCCGTTTCCCATTCACCATTCCCTGCCCCGACATGACCTCAGCCACTGTGATTAAGGCACTGCACAGCATCTTCACCCTGTTCAGTTTCCCTGCTTATATCCACAGCGACCGGGGTACATCGTTCATGAGCGATGAACTGCGTCAGTATCTGCTCAGCAAAGGCATCGCCTCGAGCAGAACGACCAGTTATAACCCGCGGGGAAACGGGCAGGCGGAGAGGCAGAACGCGACAGTTTGGAAGGCTGTCCTTCTGGCCCTGCGGTCGAGAAGTCTCCCAACCACCCGCTGGCAGGAGGTCCTACCCGATGCCCTACACTCCATTAGGTCACTCCTCTGCACGGTCACGAATGAGACCCCTCACAACCGATTGTTTGTCATCCCAGGAGGTCTACCTCCGGGGTCTCGCTTCCACCTTGGCTGATGGCTCCGGGACCTGTTCTTCTCCGGAGGCACACGAGGAGCCATAAAACGGACCCCCTGTTTGAAAAAGTCCGACTGCTCCACGCCAACCCCAGTTACGCCTATCTTGAGTACCCCAACGGCAGGCAAGCTACGGTTTCCCTCCGGGATCTGGCACCCGCTGGATCCCCCACTACAGACGCCCCTTCCTGCGCCGCTCCCCTGCAGGACCCGGCGCCCCCTACAACCCACCCCCTTCCAGCACCTACCGTGCGCCCCCCCTTTACATACCCCGCCGGCGCGGGCACCGCTACCCCCAGCCCTGCCTAGTCCCCCTGCCCCGACCCGGACCGAAGCTCCGACCGCTGTGCTTCCGGATGTACCCTCAACCTGGACGCCCGTGCCCGCCGCACCACCGCCCGAACTGAGGATGTCGATGAGGACGTACGGCCACCGAGATGAATGGACCCATGATGGCACTTCACCCCCGCCAGACTCTTTTTTTAAAAACAGGGGGTGAATGTGATGAACGGTTACTGCCTTGTCATCATGTAAGGTGATGTCACCTTTAAGACTGGGCTTGGAACCCTGGGGACTCCGCCTCTGGCTCCGCCCATCTGTGAGCCATATACAAGGGGCTGCCTTGTGGGCTGTGCAGCAGTCAGCACTTGTCTCAGCTCTCGCATAGTTCTTAGTCTAATAAAGCCTTCTTTACCGTTTACACTCTAAGCGCCGTTATTGACGGTACCACAAGGGTGTTTCAGCTCGGGAGGCTAAATTGCCTCCTCCTAGGCCATGTGCTCTAGGGACGAGATGCTCTGGCTGATTTTGCAATCCAGCTCTTGGTCTGGCATATTGTAGGTAGCAGATGAGCCATGATCGAATGGATGGGCTGAACGGCCTAATTTTGCTCCGATATCCGATGAACTCGTCTCCGAATAATGGAACCAGCTAGACAAGTACCTCGAGCTTGAATTGTGAGGGCCCAGGACATTTGATAAAGGGTCTTATAACAGCGAGACTCTGCATGACCATGAGCTGATCACGTAACCCATCATGTCGAACAGCTAAACTAATTTCTTTGGATCTATATAATCTATAATCTGTATGTGACTTAATAGACTTTTGAAATGTATAACTAATCATCTTTGTTTGTACAGGGAAGATGTGCTGTAGAATGTTCAAAAATCGCCCAGAGTTATGGTTAATGCGCTTTGGAACAGTTACAGAATGGTAGGAGAAAGATCTGTTCATGGTGATGGAGCAGCAGCCTCTCTGTGAATCACACCCCAAATATTAACGTTGAAACAATAGCCTGAGACGGAGTTGAAGCACATCCTCCCCAGAAGCCCCACAGTGGAGCCAATTCCAAATTCAGTGCAAGCATTGACCACAAACCGCAAACCCCATTGTGGTGGTATGTATTAGGGGTAATACGGTACACCATGAATGCCGATGAGCCATTGGAGGACAGATGCTGGATCCCGATTGGATCCGCCGCCTACTGGGCTCCACCCAGATAGGCGGGGTATAAGAACCTGGGTTAATCCCTGCAGCTGCATTCTGTGACTGAGCTGCTGGGGAACGAGTCTGAACAAGTCTGCTCAATAAAGCCTCGATTGAAGTTCTCTACGTCTCGCCTCGTGTGTGATCGATGGTGCTACAATTTATTGAGCAGACTTAAAAAGGAATGAGCTCCGGATCACCCCGGAGTGCCTGCGAATCGGCCCCCCAAGCAGCTAACGCAACATCGGCGTTTAAGCACTGGCTGGCGTGCTTTGAGGGATACCTCCGAACAGCCCCCGGCAGACCAGAAGATACAGGTCCTGCATTCCAGGGTAAGTCCCGAAATCTACTCCCTCATCGAGGACACGGAAGAATTCCCAGCGGCGTTCAACTTGAAGGAGACCTACATTAAGCCCGTCAACCAGGTCTACGCACGCTAACAGCTCGCGACGAGACGATAAATCCCCGGGGAATTGCTAGACGATTTCTTCAATGCTCTAACGATCCTGGGACGAAACTGCAACTGCCCAGCGGTTACGGCGAACGAACATATGGACCTCCTGATCAGAGACGCTTACGTAGCAGGTTTGGCATCGTTGCAAATTCGCCAGAGACTTTTAGAGAAAGACTCTCTCGGACTCAGAGGTACGGGCCCTCGCAGCCTCCCTCGACGTGGCCTCCCAAAACGCCCGCGCCTATGCCCCCGACCGCGCTGCAGCCCCTTGGGCTCCGTGGACCCCCGCCGCGACCGACCCCCCGGCAACCCCCACCCCTCCGCAAGCGTGCGCAGCCAGAATCCCAGACAACCCGGCGGGGCCCCGCTGCTACTTTTGCGGCGAGCCAAAACCGGCCCGCTCACCCACCTGCAAAAGCTGCGGTAAAAAGGGGCACTACGCAGCGGTGTGCCAGTCCCGTGGGGTCACAGTTATCTCCGGGGAACAAATGGGACCACAGGCTCAACCCCCACCCCCAGCGACCCACGGGCGGCGCCATTTTGGACCCCGGACACCACGAGGGGGGGACGGGCGCTGCCATCTTCCTACCCACAGGCCGCGTGCGATCCATGGGAGCGGCCATTTTGTCCACCCCCGACTGCGTGCGATCCATGGACGCCGCCATCTTGGCTGACAGGCAAGGCCCCCAGCGTGGACGGCTCCACACTGCCCGAAGACAACGATCTGATACACCAACCACTTTTGGCATCGGTGTCCCTCGACCAGTCGCGGCCCCGGACGCTCCAGATGACAACGACAAAGGTGCTGGTGAACGGGCACGAGACGCCGTGTTTGACTGACTCGGGGAGCACGGAGAGTTTTATTCACCCGGACACGGTAAGACGCTGTTCCCTTGTAATTCGGCCAAGCACCCAAAAATTTTCCTGGCGGCGGGGTCTGTGGTAGTATGCATTAGGGGTCATGTGGGACTGTGAAGCCATGATGTCATTGGCTGACAGATCCCGGGTCCTGGTTGGACGTTGACCTCTAGCTCCGCCCTGAAGGCGGAGTACAAGTACCTGGAGTCCTCCCCCGCAGGCAGTCTACTACCGAACTGCGGGGGAAACAGTCACGCTTAATAAAGCCCCATCGACTTCACTCTATTCGTCTCTCGGAGTCTTGGTGTGCTACAATTTATTCAGCGTGACTAAAAAGGACTATGGAGCTCAGGATCATCCCGGAATGCCTGAGGATCAGCCCCCACGCAGTGAACGCGGCAGCAGCTTTCAAGCACTGGCAGACTTGTTTTGAGGCCTACCTCAGAACGGCTGTCCGCCCAGTAAACCAGATCTACGCTCGCTATCAACTCGCAACGAGACAGCAAAGTCCCGGAGAATCGATGGACGAATTCTACGCCACGCTACTAATTTGGGGACGAGCCTGCAGCTGCCCGTCGGTGAACGCAAATGAACACACGGACATGTTAATGCGCGATGCTTTTGTGGCAGCTATGAACTCCTCCCAAATCCGGCAAAGACTTCTAGAAAAAGAGTCGCTAGGACTGAGGCACGGGCCCTAGCAGCCTCCCTAGACGTGGCCGCGCGAAATACCCGCGCCTACGGCCCCGACCACGCGGCAGCCCATTGGGCTCCGTAGGCACCCGTCGCGACAAACCCACGCGCCCCCCCCACCCCCCCCGGACACCCCACAGGCTTGCGCGGTCCAAACACCAAGTCGCACCGGGGGCGCCCGCTGCTACTTCTGCGGCCAGGCGAAACACCCCCGGCAGCGCTGCCCGGCCCGCGCAGCGATCTGCAAGAGCTGCGGGAAAAAGGGCCATTTCGCGGTTGTGTGCCGGTCCCGCGAGGTCGCCGCTGTCCCGGGAGAACAGGGAGCCCTGCACGCCGCTTACGCTCCCCAGCCCCCCCTGCGCCCCATGTATGACCCGCAGGCGCAGCCACTCTGGGTCCCGACCACTGCTCTCCCCGGAGAAGAGGGAGTTCTGCGAGGCTCTAACGCCCCCCCCCCCCCAGCGCCCCATGCGCGACCCGCAGGCGCAGCCATTTTGGGTCCCGGCCACCACGAGGGGAGGAAGGGCGCTGCCATCTTGGACCACCCCAGACCTGTACGGCGCATGGGGGCTGCCATTTTGTCCACCCCTGCCGCCATCTTGTGACCCCCCAGCCATGTGCGATGCATGGGGGCAGCCATTTTGTTCAACCCCGACGCCATCTTGGACGGCCACAACGGACCCCAGTGTCGACGGCTCCACGGGGTTCGAAGAAGACGCTCAACTACTACAACCACGTCTCTCTTCAATAACGCTGGACCAAGCTCGGCCCCGGACACTCCAGTCGACGACGACAATGGTGCTGATAAACGGGCACGAGACACCATGCCTAGTCGACTCCGGGAGCACGGAGAGCTTTATCCACCCCGACACGGTAAGACGCTCTTCTTTGACCACCCACCCCAGCGCACAAAAGATTTCCCTAGCTGCAGGATCCCACTCCGTACAGATCAAAGGCTTCTGCATAGTTACCCTAACAGTGCAGGGGAGGGAGTTCAAAAACTACAAACTACACGTCCTTCCCCAACTCTGCGCCCCCACACTACTGGGATTAGATTTCCAGTGCAATCTGCAGAGACTAACCTTCCAATTCGGCGGCCCAATACCCCCACTCACTATCTGCGGCCTCGCAACCCTCAAGGTGCAACCCCCGTCCTTGTTTGCAAACCTCACCCCGGATTGCAAACCCGTCGCCACTAGGAGCAGACGGTACAGCGCCCAGGACCGGACCTTCATTCGGTCCGAAGTCCAGCGGCTACTAAAGGAAGGCATAATCCAGGCCAGCAATAGTCCCTGGAGAGCACAGGTGATAGTAGTGAAGACAGGGGAGAAGCAAAGGATGGTCATAGACTATAGCCAGACCATCAACAGGTACACACAACTAGATGCGTACCCTCTCCCCCGCATATCCGACATGGTCAATCGGATTGCCCAATATAAGGTCTTCTCCACCGTGGACCTCAAGTCCGCCTACCACCAGCTCCCCATCCGCTCAGGTGACCGCAAGTACACAGCCTTCGAGGCAGACGGGCGTCTATACCACTTCCTAAGGGTCCCATTTGGCGTCACAAACGGGGTCTCGGTCTTCCAACGAGAGATGGACCGAATGGTTGATCAACACGGGTTGCAGGCCACGTTCCCGTATCTCGACAACGTAACCACCTGCGGCCACGATCAGCAGGACCACAACGCCAACCTCCAAAAATTCCTCCAGACCGCTAAAGCCTTGAACCTCACATACAACGAGGACAAGTGCGTTTTTAGCACCAACCGGCTAGCCATCTTGGGATATGTAGTGCGCAATGGGATAATAGGCCCCGACCCCGAACGTATGCGCCCCCTCATGGAATTTCCCCTCCCTCACTGCTCCAAAGCCCTAAAACGCTGCCTGGGGTTCTTTTCATACTACGCCCAGTGGGTCCCCCAGTACGCAGACAAGGCCCGCCCCCTAATACAGACCACGACCTTCCCTCTGTCGACAGAGGCTTGCCAGGCCTTCAGCCGCATCAAAGCGGATATCGCCAAGGCCACGATGCGCGCCATCGACGAGTCCCTCCCCTTCCAGGTAGAGAGCGACGCCTCCGATGTAGCTCTAGCGGCCACCCTTAACCAAGCGGGCAGACCAGTGGCCTTTTTCTCCCAAGCCCGCCACTCCTCAGTGGAAAAGGAAGCCCAAGCCATAGTGGAAGCTGTGCGACATTGGAGGCATTACCTGGCCGGCAGGAGATTCACTCTCCTCACTGACCAACTGTCAGTAGCTTTCATGTTCGATAATGCACAGCGGGGCAAAATTAAAAATGACAAGATCTTAAGGTGGAGGATCGAGCTCTCCACCTTCAACTGTGAGATCTTGTACCGTCCCGGAAAGCTGAACGAGCCGTCCGATGCCCTATCCCACGGCACATGTGCCAACGCACAAATTAACCGTCTCCAAACCCTCCACGAGGACCTCTGCCACCCGGGGGTCACTCGGTTCTACCATTTTATAAAGTCCCGCAACCTCCCCTACTCCATGGAGGAGGTCCGTACAGTCACAAGGAACTGCCACATCTGCGCAGAGTGCAAACCGAATTTTCAGGCCGGATAGTGCGCACCTGATCAAGGCCTCCCGTCCCTTTGAACGCCTCAGTCTGGATTTCAAAGGGCCCCTCCCCTCCACCGACCGCAACACATACTTCCTGAACGTGGTGGACGAGTACCCCCGTTTCCCCTTCGCCATCCCCTGCCCTGACATGACAGCGGCCACAGTCATTAAAGCCCTTAACACCATATTCACACTGTTCGGTTGCCCCGCATACGTCCATAGTGACAGGGGGTCCTCCTTCATGAGTGACGAGCTGCGCCAGTTCCTGCTCAGCAAGGGTATAGCCTCGAGCAGGACGACCAGCTACAACCCCCGGGGGAACGGGCAAGTAGAGAGGGAGAACGGCACGGTCAGGAAGACCGTCCTACTGGCCCTACGGTCCAGGGATCTCCCAGTTTCACGGTGGCAGGAGGTCCTCCCGGATGCCCTCAACTCCATCTGGTCGCTACTGTGTACCACCACTAACCAAACGCCTCATGAGCGCCTCCTTGTCTTCCCCAGGAAGTCCTCCTCTGGAACGTCGCTGCCGACCTGGGTGACGGCCCCAGGACCCATCTTGCTCCGGAAACATGTGCGGGCGCACAAGTCGGACCCGTTGGTCGAGAGGGTTCACCTCCTCCACGCGAACCCGCAGTACGCCTACGTGGCGTACCCCGACGGCCGACAGGACACTGTCTCCCTGCGATATCTGGCGCCCGCCGGCAACACGCACACCCCCTCGACACCAATCACCCCCTCCCTGCCACCGGCGCACCCCGCGACCGCCCCCTTCCCGGGAGGATCGGTCCTCCTCCCAGGTCCGACCAGAAGTGAAGCTGAAGCAGAAACCGTAAAGCTCCCAGAGACGACAACACTGGAACAAGCACCACCACCACCGGGGCTGAGGCGATCGACAAGGACGACCAGACCGCCCGACCGACTCGTGGCATCGGTGTAACACTAGAATGTTGTGGACTTTAACGAGAATTTTTCTTCCTTTTTTCCCCTCTTACGAATACTGTAAATAGTTCAAAACAAAAAACCCTGTACATAGCCCAGTGTAGGGCACTGTGATGACATGCAAAAGTTCTTTTCCTCCCAAGACCAGTCTTGTAAACCCCTACCACCATGCGAAGCACCACCCCGCCGGGTTCATTTTTAACAAGGGGTGAATGTGGTAGTATGCATTAGGGGTCATGTGGGACTGTGAAGCCGTGATGTTTTTGGCTGACAGATCCCGGGTCCTGGTTGGCTGTTGATCTCTAGCTCCGCCCTGAAGGCGGAGTATAAGAACCAGGAGTTCTCCCCCGCAGGCCAGTCTGTTGCTGAACTGCGGGGAACAAGTCACGCTTAATAAAGCCTCATCGACTTCATCTCTATTCGTCTCTCGTGAGTCTTTGTGCGCTACATTGTGCTTAAACAAAGGCAATTACAATGGGATGAGAGAAGAACTAGCTAAGGTAGACTGGGAGCAAAGACTTCATGGTGAAGCAGTTGAGGAACAGTGGAGAACCTTCCGAGCGATCTTTCAGTGTTCAGCAAAGGTTCATACCGACAAACAAGAAAGACGGTAGAAAGGGGAAAAAAATCGACCGTGGGTATCTAAGGAGGTGAGAGAGAGTATCAAATTGAAGGAAAAAACATACAAAGTGGCAAAAATTAGTGGGAGACTAGAGGACTGGGAAGTCTTTAGGGGACAAAGTCTTGGAGTAGATTTCGGCGGGAGAACAGCTGGTGAGTCAGTTTCAGCGGGAGCAGTGCGGAAGTGGTTGCTGGGAGGTAAGTCTGTCCTTTAAAAGCACTTGTCTTTGCAGGGGCAGGCCAGTTGATTTTGGCGGGAGTGGAGCTGGCTGGTTAGTCAATTTCAGCAGGAGCTGAGAATTTTTTTTTTTTTTTTTTTAAATTAGTGTTTTAGGCGGGAACAGGAAGTCGACCCGCGGACGTCTGGGAAGACCCTCACCAATAAATTCTGGTGGAGAGGAAACCCAAGACACTACACGTGTAGTGTCTCCCACCCGCCCTCCTCCTCTAACCTAATAATAAGACCCATTGGTCTGAGGTAAGTACCATATTTTATTATATTATTATTATTTTTTATAAAAAATTTAATTTAGTTGTTAGCCAGATCTTGGTAGAAAGTTAGAGGAATGGCAGGGAAGGGAGTGCAATGTTCCTCCTGCAGGATGTTTGAGGTGAGGGATGCCGTTAGTGTCCCTGCTGATTTTACCTGCAGGAAGTGCAGCCATCTCCAGCTCCTCCAAGACCGAGTTAGGGAACTGGAGCTGGAGTTGGATGAACTTCGGATCATTCGGGAGGCAGAGGGGGTCATAGATAGCAGCTTCAGGGAATTAGTTACACCAAAGATTGGAGATAGGTGGGTAACTGTAAGAGGGACTGGGAAAAAGCAGTCAGTGCAGGGATCCCCTGCGGTCGTTCCCCTGAGAAACAAGTATACCGCTTTGGATACTTGTGGGGGGGGGGGGGGGGGACTTACCAGAGGTAAGCATGGGGTACGGGCCTCTGGCACGGAGTCTGTCCCTGTTGCTCAGAAGGGAAGGGGGGAGAGGAGCAGAGCATTAGTAATTGGGGACTCGATAGTCAGGGGCACAGATAGGAGATTTTGTGGGAGCATGAGAGACTCACGTTTGGTATGTTGCCTCCCAGGTGCAAGGGTACGTGATGTCTCGGATCGTGTTTTCCGGGTCCTGAGGGGGAGGGGGGGAGCAGCCCCAAGTCGTGGTCCACATTGGCACCAACGACATAGGTAGGAAAGGGGACAAGGATGTCAGGCAGGCTTTCAGGGAGCTAGGATGGAAGCTCAGAACTAGAACAAACAGAGTTGTTATCTCTGGGTTGTTGCCCGTGCCACGTGATAGTGAGATGAGGAATAGGGAGAGAGAGCATTTAAACACGTGGCTACAGGGATGGTGCAGGCGGGAGGGATTCAGATTTCTGGATAACTGGGGCTCTTTCTGGGGAAGGTGGGACCTCTACAGACAGGATGGTCTACATCTGAACCGGAGGGGCACAAATATCCTGGGGGGGGGGGGGGGGGGGGGGGGGGGGAAGAGATTTGTTAGTGCTCTTTGGGGGGGGGTTTAAACTAATGCAGCAGGGGCATGGGAACCTGGATTGTAGTTTTAGGGTAAGGGAGAATGAGAGTATAGAGGTCAGGAGCACAGATTTGACGTCGCAGGAGGGGGCCAGTGTTCAGGTAGGTGGTTTGAAGTGTGTCTACTTCAATGCCAGGAGTATACGAAACAAGGTAGGGGAACTGGCAGCATGGGTTGGTACCTGGGACTTCGATGTTGTGGCCATTTCGGAGACATGGATAGAGCAGGGACAGGAATGGATGTTGCAGGTTCCGGGGTTTAGGTGTTTTAGTAAGCTCAGAGAAGGAGGCAACAGAGGGGGAGGTGTGGCGCTGCTAATCAAGAGCAGTATTACCGTGGCGGAGAGGATGCTAGATGGGGACTCTTCTTCCGAGGTAGTATGGGCTGAGGTTAGAAACAGTAAAGGAGAGGTCACCCTGTTGGGAGTTTTTTTATAGGCCTCCAAATAGTTCTAGGGATGTAGAGGAAAGGATGGCGAAGATGATTCTGGATAAGAGCGAAAGTAACAGGGTAGTTATTATGGGAGACTTTAGCTTTCCAAATATTGACTGGATAAGATATATTTCCAGTACAATAGATGGGTCGTTTTTTGTACAGTGTGTGCAGGAGGGTTTCCTGAAACAATGTTGACAGGCCAACAAGAGGCGAGGTTACGTTGGATTTGGTTTTGGGTAATGAACCAGGCCAGGTGTTGGATTTGGAGGGAGGAGAGCACTTTGGGGACAGTGACCACAATTCGGTGACGTTTACGTTAATGATGGAAAGGGATAAGTATACACCGCAGGGCAAGAGTTATAGCTGGGGGAAGGGCAATTATGATGCCATTAGACGTGACTTGGGGGGGATAAGGTGGAGAAGTAGGCTGCAAGTGTTGGGCACACTGGATAAGTGGGGCTTGTTCAAGGATCAGCTACTGCGTGTTCTTGATAAGTATGTACCGGTCAGACAGGGAGGAAGGCGTCGAGCAAGGGAACCGTGGTTTACCAAGGAAGTGGAATCTCTTGTTAAGAGGAAGAAGGAGGCCGATGTGAAGATGAGGTGTGAAGTTTCGGTTGGGGCGATGGATAGTTACAAGGTAGCGAGGAAGGATCTAAAGAGAGAGCTAAGACGAGCAAGGAGGGGACATGAGAAGTATTTGGCAGGAAGGATGACGGAAAACCCAAAAGCTTTCTATAGGTATGTCAAGAATAAGCGAATGACTAGGGAAAGAGTAGGACCAGTCCAGGACAGGGATGGGAAATTGTGTGTGGAGTCTGAAGAGATAGGCGAGATACTAAATGAATATTTTACGTCAGTATTCACTCAGGAAAAAGATAATGTTGTGGAGGAGAATGCTGAGACCCAGGCTATTAGAATAGATGGCATTGAGGTACGTAGGGAAGAGGTGTTGGCAATTCTGGACAGGCTGAAAATAGATAAGTCTCCGGGGCCTGATGGGATTTATCCTAGGATTCTCTGGGAGGCCAGGGAAGAGTTTGCTGGACCTTTGGCTTTGATTTTTATGTCATCATTGGCTACAGGAATAGTGCCAGAGGACTGGAGGACAGCAAATGTGGTCCCTTTGTTCAAAAAGGGGAGCAGAGACAACCCTGGCAACTATAGACCGATGAGCCTCACGTCTGTAGTGGGTAAAGTCTTGGAGGGGATTATAAGAGACAAGATTTATAATCATCTAGATAGGAATAATATGATCAGGGATAGTCAGCATGGCTTTGTGAAGGGTAGGTAATGCCTCACAAACCTTATTGAGTTCTTTGAGAAGGTGACTGAACAGGTAGACGAGGGTAGAGCAGTTGATGTGGTGTATATGGATTTCAGCAAAGTGTTTGATAAGGTTCCCCACGGTAGGCTTTTGCAAAAAATACGGAGGCTGGGGATTGAGGGTGATTTAGAGATGTGGATCAGAAATTGGCTAGCTGAAAGAAGACAGAGGGTGGTGGTTGATGGGATATGTTCAGAATGGAGTACAGTCACAAGTGGAGTACCACAAGGATCTGTTCTGGGGCTGTTGCTGTTTGTCATTTTTATCAATGACCTAGAGGAAGCCGCAGAAGGGTGGGTGAGTAAATTTGCAGACAATACTAAAGTCGGTGGTGTTGTTGATAGTGTGGAAGGATGTAGCAGGTTACAGAGGGATATAGATAAGCTGCAGAGCTGGGCTGAGAGGTGGCAAATGGAGTTTAATGTAGAGAAGTGTGAGGTGATTCACTTTGGAAGGAATAACAGGAATGCGGAATATTTGGCTAATGGTAAAGTCCTTGAAAGTGTGGATGAGCAGAGGGATCTAGGTGTCCATGTACATAGATCCCTGAAAGTTGCCACCCAGGTTGATAGGGTTGTGAAGAAGGCCTATGGAGTGTTGGCCTTTATTGGAGAGGGATTGAGTTCCGGAGTCGGGAGGTCATGTTGCAGCTGTACAGAACTCTGGTACGGCCGCATTTGGAGTATTGCGTACAGTTCTGGTCACCGCATTATAGGAAGGACGTGGAGGCTTTGGAGCGGGTGCAGAGGAGACTTATCAGGATGTTGCCTGGTATGGAGGGAAAATCTTATGAGGAAAGGCTGATGGACTTGAGGTTGTTTTCGTTAGAGAGAAGAAGATTAAGAGTAGACTTAATAGAGGCATACAAAATGATCAGGGGGTTGGATAGGGTGGACAGTGAGAGCCTTCTCCCACGGATGGATATGGCTGGCACGAGGGGACATAGCTTTAAACTGAGGGGTAATAGATATAGGACAGAGGTCAGAGGTAGGTTCTTTACGCAAAGAGTAGTGAGGCCGTGGAATGCCCTACCTGCTACAGTAGTGAACTCGCCAACATTGAGGGCATTTAAAAGTTTATTGGATAAACATATGGATGATAATGGCATAGTGTAGATTAGATGGCTTTTGTTTCGGTGCAACATCGTGGGCCAAAGGGCCTGTACTGCGCTGTATTGTTCTATGTTCTATGACAACAGAAAGCTATTAAAAAAGCTATAAATAAGAGTAAGGTAGACTATGAAAGTAAACTGGCTCAGAACATAAAAGCAGATAGTAAAAGCTTCTCCAAATATACAAGACAAAAAAAAAAAAAAAGAGTGGCTAAGGTAAATATTGGTCCTTTGGAAGATGAGAAGGGAGATTTAATAATAGGAGACGGGAAAATGGCTGAGGAGCTGAACAGGTTTTTGGGTTCAGTCTTCACAGTGGAAGACACAAATAAACATGCCAGTGACTGATGGAAATAAAGATATGATAGGGGAGGACCTTGTGATGATTGTAATCACTAAGAAGGCAGTATTGGGCAAGCTAATGGGGCTAAAGGTAGACAAGTCTCCTGGCCCTGATGGGATGCATCCCAGAGTGTTAAAAGAGATGGCTAGGGAAATTGTAAACGCACTAGTGATAATTTATCAAAATTCACTAGACTCTGGGGTGGTCCCAGAGGATTGGAAAGTAGCAAACGTGACACCACTGTTTAAAAAAGGAGGTCGGCAGAAAGCGGGTAATTATAGGCCGGTAAGCTTAACTTCGGTTGTAGGGAAAATGTTGGAATCTATCATTAAGGAGGAAATAGCGGGGCACCTGCAGGGAATTTGTCCCATTGGGCAGACGCAGCATAGGTTCATCAAGGGTAGGTCGTGTCTGACTAATTTGGTAGAATTTTGAGGACGTTACCAGTGCAGTAGATAACTGGGAGCCAATGGATGTGGTATATCTGGATTTCCAGAAAGCTTTTGACAAGGTGCCACACAAAAGGTTGCTGCATAAACTAAAGATGCATGGCATTGAGGGTAAAGTGGTAGCATGGGTAGAGGATTGGTTAACTAACAGAAAGCAGAGAGTGGGGATAAATGGGTGTTTCTCTGGTTGGCAACCTGTAACTAGTGGGGTCCCTCAAGGATCAGTGTTGGGCCCGCAGTTGTTCACAATTTACATAGATGATTTGGAGTTGGGGACCAAGTGCAATGTGGCAAAGTTTGCAGATGACACTAAGATGAGTGGTAAAGCAAAAAGTGCAGAGGATACCGGAAGTCTGCAGAAGGATTTGGATAGGTTAGGTGAATGGGCTAGTGTCTGGCAGATGGAATTCAATGTTGCCAAGTGTGAGGCTATCCATTTTGGGAGGAACAACAGCACAATGGATTATTATTTAAACGGTAAGATGTTAAAACATGCTGCTGTGCAGAGGGACCTGGGTGTGCTGGTGCACGAGTCGCAAAAAGTTGGTGTGCAGGTGCAACAGGTGATTAAGAAGGCTAATCGACTTTTGTCTTTCATTGCTAGAGGGATGGAGTTCAAGACTAGGGAGGTTATGCTGCAATTGTATAAGGTGTTGGTGAGGCAGCATCTGGAGTATTGTGTTCAGTTTTGGTCTCCTTACCGGAGAAAGGACGTACTGGCACTGGAGGGTGTGCAGAGGAGATTCACTAGGTTAATCCCAGATCTGAGGGGATTAGATTATGACGAGAGGTTGAGTAGACTGGGACTGTATTCATTGGAGTTTAGAAGGATGCGGGGGGTTCTTATTGTAACATATAAAATTATGAAGGGAATAGATAGGATAGATGCGGGTAGGTTGTTTCCACTGGTCGGGGAAAGCAGAACTAGGGGCATAGCCTCAAAATAAGGGGAAGTAGATTTAGGACGGAGTGTAGGAGGAACTTCTTCACCCAAAGGGTTGTGAATCTCTGGAATTCCTTGCCCAGTGAAGCAGTTGAGGCTCCTTTAAAGGTTTTTAAGAAAAAGATAGATGCGTTTCTAAAGAATAAAGGGATTCGGGGATATGGTGTACGGGCCTGAAAGTGGAGCTGAGTCCACAAAGATCAGCCATGATCTTATTGAATGGTGGAGCAGGCTCAAATTTCTAGCAGAGGGCAGCAGAGCAGAGCTGGTGATTGGCTGTTGTGGGGAAAATTTGCATCAGTGCATTTCGGTCACTATCTAAAAGGTGTTTTGTGGAGGAGCTGATGTCAAGCGACAGTTAATACACTTGTCGTGTCCCCCACCCTTTCACCTCCTCTAACCTAAGGGGTAGAGTGAATAACAGGTAAGCCTTCTTGGCCTTTTGGCTGAGATTAGGTGCAGTATCACACTTCAAGTGAAGCTGAGGATTTCAATGTCGATCGTGGATTGGAGAACACAGAGGTATTTTAGACATCGATGAGGAAATTTTGAGCTCTGCTGCTATTGGTGGATCTTCATGCTGGTCTAAGCCTAACGCCGATACTGTTTCGACTCGACGTGTGAGCTGTGGCTGCAGTTGCATTCCGACCACCAGGCTGGGGAGTGCGAAACACTGTCCGAGTTACAGTGAAGACGTCGGAAGGGGACTCGCCTGTGGATCGAATTTTCTTCGTGAAGCGAGTGCTGCGGGTTTCAACCAACAGATATCTTCTGCTTGCAAGACTTCCCCAAAATTGGTTATTTTGATGTCAATTTCTGTATTGTGGCAGCTTGCATCAAATTCTTGAATGTGTTTAAAGAAAAAGGCAACCAGAGTCCCCTGTCCATCCTGACTGCGGAGCCTCTGTTCACGCTACCGTTGCAGCAAAACCGGGTTGTTACACTGCACACGTGCAACCCCCACGTCCCCGGGTCTGATGTGCTTACGTTCCTCGCCAGGTACGTCGAGCTCAAAGGTAACAGCGTGCAACTGAAGGACACCTTTGGAATCTGGACAAGTGAGCGCCAGGTCAAGGTGACCCCGAGAACGGACAGCAACGGAACCATCTTGCATCCCCCCCTCCAGTTTCGCCATTGGAGGAAATCGCGGCCAACTCTATCATGCGGGGCAGCCACGTGCGCCGCACCCGGGGCAAAACAGGGCACGTTGCCACCAACTGCAACGTCACCTTCTGCAAAAACTGCAGGCAGGAGGGACACATGACAAAGGACTGCAAGGAGAACAAGTCTACAACCTTTGTGGGGAGGCCGGCCATCTTTACAGGGCCTGCCCAACACGCGGGGCAACGTACGCACAAATCATCAGCGGCGGAGTCCAAAAGGTGACCGCAGAGGAGGTTCATGCACCCTCCATAACAAAGACAATGCTGGAACTCAACAGAAGGGCCCTCAACAAAACGTGGAGGCCCCAGCGCCCCCTGACAACTCAACCCCAACCTCATCTGGCGAGGAAGACTCAATGGAAGGAGGCTGGAACGAAGAATGAAAGGCGCCGGGAAATGCCCAACAGGGACAAACGAAAGAGGAAATAGAAAAATAAACCGAAGAAATGCCTGATGGTGAATGGCAAAAAGCGGCAACTTCCAGCAGCGGCCTGATTGCTGACACCTCCTCCGATGAGGAAGAACGGAGGCAAAGTACCAATGTGGAACGGGATGCACAGACCCCCAAAACCACAGGCAGGAAAGAAAATGAAACACGCCGAGACCATCAGCCTCTGGTCGATGGGAACAGCAATGTGACCAACACTCACCAGACGCCGGTTATTGAAAACAAGGTCACAGACCAGCTCCAGAAATTCAGGAGCAGCAACAACCCGGGCGAAAACCAGCCTGCAACCCCAACACTCACTGACTGCAACGACGGACGCCAGGGCTACACTAACCCCCTCTCTCCCCTCCCCCCCCAAACACATCCCCGGCGAGTTCACAGGCCCAGTGCGGACCAGGACAGCTTTCTCAGTCCTGCAATTGTGCAACAGTTTGTGAGCACGACCAGTTTGCTGGGTAACATTCAACAGCTGGAACAGCCAACTGAAGAGACTCTGGACTCAGACTGGTAAATCCACCTTTTTAAAAATGGGGTTTAAAATTGCATCTATTAATGTGCGAAGCATTAGACACTTCACGGTGTGTAGCCACATTCAGCTACTTAGCCAACGTGAAAGCTGACCTACTGTTCCTGCAGGAGTGTGGGATTCCGCACCTCAGCAACTACAGGCGCTGGTCGAGTTGGTGGTCCCAC
Source organism: Scyliorhinus torazame (assembly GCF_047496885.1). Classification (NCBI taxonomy): domain Eukaryota; kingdom Metazoa; phylum Chordata; class Chondrichthyes; order Carcharhiniformes; family Scyliorhinidae; genus Scyliorhinus; species Scyliorhinus torazame. Next base: position 23,291,347 of record NC_092712.1, read on the forward strand.
GGGCCATCCATCTGGTCAGGAGGAAACAACTGTCGTTCCTCCGGCCTGGGTATTCTGCTGCGGGGAGGCAACTTCACCATCTCCGACGTTAAGGAGATGGTAGGCGGAGGCCTCCTCGGAGCAGACGTCAAATACAAAAACACCCCTCTCAGACTTATTAATGTGTACGCCCCGGCTGTAAAATGTGAGCGGCTGGCAGTCCTTCAGCAACTCCCACTGCTGTTGGCCACCTCCAAGCCCGTCATTCTGGGCGGTGACTTCCAACTGCATCATCGATGAGGCAGGACGACCCGGCACAGCCAACAGCAAACTAGAAGCTGCGTCCAGGCTCCTGATGGAAACGGTAAAAGACGGCAAGCTGCTCGACGTCTTCAGCAACCCTGCAGACGGCGCGCAGCATAGATACACATGGTCATGGCCAGACGGGTCCGTCCACTCCAGGGTAGACTTCATTCCGTGCTTTCACGGCGTTAAGCCCGTGTTCTTCTCTTACCACTGCCTCCTACTGGCCGACTGCCACCTGCAGGAAAACCAGGGGGCGGGCAGGGGACGTGGAAGCGGAATGTGAAACTGTTGACTCCAGAGAACCTCAAGGAACTTAAAAGGGATTACAAAGGTTGGAGAACCGTGAAACCCCTCTGAGTCTCCACATCTCTGGTGGAAGCAATCAAGGGGAACATCATAAGGTTCTTCTTCCTTGTGGTAGTATGCATTAGGGGGTCATGTGGGACTGTAAAGCCGTGATGTCATTGGCTGACAGATCCCGGGTCCTGGTTGGACGTTGACCTCTAGCTCCGCCCTGAAGGCGGAGTATAAGTACCTGGAGTCCTCCCCCGCAGGCAGTCTACTACTGAACTGCGGGGGCAACAGTCACGCTTAATAAAGCCTCATCGACTTCACTCTATTCGTCTCTCGGAGTCTTTGTGCGCTACATTCCTCAAAAGGCATTCAAAAGGTAAGAGAGAGACGAGGGGCCATGTCCAGGCTCCAGAAAAGTATGCAGAATTTGCTCCTTCTGCAGTCGATGGGGGTTGATGTCAAGGAGGACCTCCGAGAGGTGAAGAGCCAGCAAGCCTCGCTCTACACCTCGGAGGCCTCCAAGGTTATCTTCCGTTCCAGAGTCCGCTCCATGGAGCAGGATGAAACGTGCTCACTCTTCTTCCAAAAAGTGCACAGAGAGACCTCTGTGATCAGCAGCCTGAAGGAAGAAGTTGGCTCTGTAAAGTCATCGCAGTCTGACATCCTGAGGATCAGTAAATCCTTTTATGCCGGACTGTATGATCTGAAGCCAACAGATAGCACTGTTTCCCAGACCTTCCTATCATCTATCACGGAGGTCTTAGGCGACAGTGAGCGGGAAAACCTGGATAAACCGCTAACTCTGCAAGAGCGGACAAAGACCGTCAGGTCCTTTGAGACGAGTAAAACTCCCGGAAGCGACGGCTTACCGGTTGAGTTGTATTCGGCTCTGTGGGACTGGATGGGCCCAGACCTGCTGGAAGTGTACGAGAGTATGTTTCTGGATGGCAGCATGTCAGAGTCCATGAGGAAAGGCATCATCACCCTCATCTACAAGCAGAAGGGGGAAAGGGAGGAAATTCGAAATTGGTGACCCATTTCACTGCTGAATGTGGATTACAAAATTCTAGCCAAGGTCATCGCCAATTGGGTCAAGTCTGCTCTGGAGTCAGTGATCCACCCTGACCAGACCTGTGCGGTATCCAGCAGGAAGATCTCTGATAGCCTCGCGCTACTCAGGGATACGATCGCCTACGTGCAGGACAGGGGGGTGGACACTTGCCTCATCAGCCTTGACCAGGAGAAGGCTTTTGACAGAATATCGCACAGCTACATGATGGATGTGCTCTCCAAAATGGGGTTTGGGGAGGGAATCCGCAATTGGATCAAACTGCTCTACACAAAAACATCTATAGCGCAGTCTCAATTAGTAGGTGGGAATCAGAAAAGTTCCAGATCAAATCTGGAGTCAGGCAGGGCTGCCCTCTCTCCTCAGCCCTGTTTGTGTGCTGCATCGAACCTTTTGCAGAGTCCATCAGGAAGGATCCGGGTATAAGAGTGACGATCCTAGGCAGTGGAGGCATGCAAGTCCCCTTCACTGTCAGGTCAGATTACCTGAAGGTGCTGGGGATATGGTTCGGAACGGCTGGGGCGTGCACCAAAAACTGTGAGGAGCGCATCACCAAGGTAAGACAGAAACTGGCCATGTGGGAGCATCGCTCCCTCTCCAGTGCGGGCAAAACCCTGGTCATCAGGTGAGGGGTACTCTCGGTGTTACTGTATGTAGCGCAGGTCTGGCCCATTACCTGACCCTACGCCATAGCAGTCACCCGGCCATCTTCAAATTCATCTGGAGATCCAAGATGGACCGTGTCCGAAGGAACACCATGTACAAACCTCTGGAGAAGGGAGAGAGAAACGTACCCAACGTCTTCCTCATCCTGTTGGCCACCTTTGTGTGCAGCTGCATCAAGCTGTGTGTGGACCCCCAGTAAGCAAACACCAAGTGTCACTACATACCGAGGTTCTACCTGTCCCCGGTGTTACGAAGGATGGGCCTGGCCTCAATGCCGCGGAACGCTCCAAGTAGTTGGACCGTGCCGTATCACCGGTCCCTCGTGGGAAACCTTTTGAAGGAAAACGCCTCTGACCACAAGGCAATGAAGCAGTGGTCAGCACGTAATGTCCTCGAGGCCCTCAGGGAAAAGGAGACTGTGGAGGACATTTATGGTTCCCTGAGCAGACTGTCATTTGGCAGGACGCCTCATCACCAGAACTTTCAAACAAGCACCAAGACCTAGCTTGGCTGGTGGTGAGAAGGGCCCTGATACCCGATCAATGACCACTAAAGCGAGGTTGTAGTCCCACTGAAGGCTTTACTAAGCTAGATGTTTCCCCCAGCAGCTCAGGTACAGAAAGAAGGCTGCTGGGGCGGCACGGGCTCTTATACCCCACCTTGCAGGGCGGAGCTACCATACAGCTTGACCAATAGGAAACATACATATTACAACATGGTAACGTGGTAGAAATTATAGTTATGGAGGTACCTTAATACCTCTACACAGACTACCACAGGCCCTCCCTGTCAGATTCTTCATGTACACCCGAAGGCTCAGCGCCGTTGCACGCTGCCCTCGGAGTGGCTGTGGGGGAAATGAGACGGTCACCCACCTCCTTGTGGAATGTGCCTTTGCAAAGAAGGTCTGGAGAGAGATGCAGTGGTACTTCGGAGGAGGAGGAGCAGTCTCTGTCAGGGAGAGAACCTGAGAACATCTAAGACACTCAGGAGGGTAAGAAGGTAAGTAAGTGATTTTTACTCAATTTTACTTTTATACCTTTTTCAAATTGTGTGTGTCGGGGGGAAACTGAAGTGACATCACAGAAAAGCTGTGACCCAAGTGGCTGGTTGGGAATCTACACTAAATTTAAAAAATTAAGCATTGGTAACTAATTAAACATAATTACTCAATTATAATTTAGAGGGATATCTAAGCCAGAGATCGGAGAGTACTATATTTAGCTTTCGCATTTCTATTAGAAATCTAGTGCTAGGAAACAGATAGTTAACAGTAACTTTGAAAAACTTTTTAAAATATATATCTATTTTTTAAAAAATTTTAAATTTTAATTTTAATTAATTGATGCAATGTCAGTTAGAGGGGTGCAGTGCTCTGACTGTGAGATGTGGCAGGTCCGGGAGGCTTCCAGCATCCCGGATGGCTTCATCTGCAGAAAGTGCACCCAACTGGAGCTCCTCACGGACCGCATGGTTCGTTTGAAGCAGCAATTGGATGCACTTAGGAGCATGCAGGTGGCGGAAAGCGTCATGGATCGCAGTTATGTAAATGTGGTCACACCCAAGGTGCAGGCAGAGAAATGGGTGACCACCAGAAAGGGCAGGCAGTCAGTTCAGGAATCCCCTGTGGTTGTCCCCCTCACGAACAGGTATACCGCTTTGGATACTGTCGGGGGGAAAGCCTATCAGGGGAAAACAGCAGCAGCCAGAGCAGTGGCACCACGGCTGGCTCTGATGTTCAGAAGGGAGGGTCAAAGCGCAGAAGAGCAATAGTAATAGGGGACTCTATAGTCAGGGGCACAGATAGGCGCTTCTGTGGACGTGAAAGAGACTCCAGCATGGTATGTTGCCTCCCTGGTGCCAGGGTCCAGGATGTCTCCGAACGGGTAGAGGGCACCCTGAAGGGGGAGGGCAAACAGGCAGAGGTCGTTGTACATATTAGTACTAACGACATAGGCAGGAAGGGGCATGAGGTCCTGCAGCAGGAGTTCAGGGAGCTAGGCAGAAAGTTAAAAGACAGGACCTCAAGGGTTGTAATCTCGGGATTACTCCCTGTGCCACGTGCCAGTGAGGCTAGAAATAGGAAGATAGAGCAGCTAAACACGTGGCTAAACAGCTGGTGTAGGAGGGAGGGTTTCCGTTATCTGGACCACTGGGAGCTCTTCCGGGGCAGGTGTGACCTGTATAAGAAGGACGGGTTGCATCTAAACCGGAGAGGCATAAATATCCTGGCCGCGAGGTTTGCTAGTGTCACACGGGAGGGTTTAAACTACTATGGCAGGGGGGTGGGCACGGGAGCAATAGCTCAGAAGGTGAGAGCATTGAGGGAGAACTAGGGAATAGGGACAGTGTGGCTCTGAGGCAGAGCAGACAGGGAGAAGTTGCTGAACACAGCGGGTCTGGTGGCCTGAAGTGCATATGTTTTAATGCAAGAAGTATTACGGGTAAGGCAGATGAACTTAGAGCTTGGATTAGTACTTGGAACTATGATGTTGTTGCCATTACAGAGACCTGGTTGAAGGAAGGGCAGGATTGGCAGCTAAACATTCCAGGATTTAGATGTTTCAGGCGGGATAGAGGGGGATGTAAAAGGGGAGGCGGAGTTGCGCTACTGGTTCGGGAGAATATCACAGCTGTACTGCGGGAGGACACCTCAGAGGGCAGTGAGGCTATATGGGTAGAGATCAGGAATAAGAAGGGTGCAGTCACAATGTTGGGGGTTTACTACAGGCCTCTCAACAGCCAGCGGGAGATAGAGGAGCAGATAGGGAGACAGATTTTGGAAAAGAGTAAAAACAACAGGGTTGTGGTGATGGGAGACTTCACCTTCCCCAATATTGACTGGGACTCACTTAGTGCCAGGGACTTAGACGGGGCGGAGTTTGTAAGGAGCATCCAGGAGGGCTTCTTAAAACAATATGTAGACAGTCCGACTAGGGAAGATGCGGTACTGAACCTGGTATTGGGGAATGAGCCCGGCCAGGTGGTAGATGTTTCAGTAGGGGAGCATTTCGGTAACAGTGACTACAATTCAGTAAGTTTTAAAGTACTGGTGGACAAGGATAAGAGTGGTCCGAGGATGAATGTGCTAAATTGGGGGAAGGCTAATTATAACAATATTAGGCGGGAACTGAAGAACATAGATTGGGGGCGGATGTTTGAGGGCAAATCAACATCTGACATGTGGGAGGCTTTCAAGTGGCAGTTGAAAGGAATTCAGGACCGGCATGTTCCTGTGAGGAAGAAGGATAAATACAGCAATTTTCGGGAACCTTGGATGACGAGAGATATTGTAGGCCTCGTCATAAAGAAAAAGGAGGCATTTGTCAGGGCTAAAAGGTTGGGAACAGACGAAGCCTGCGTGGAATATAAGGAAAGTAGGAAGGAACTTAAGCAAAGAGTCAGGAGGGCTAGAAGGGGTCACAAAAAGTCATTGGCAAATAGGGTTAAGGAAAATCCCAAGGCTTTTTACACGTACATAAAAAGCAAGAGGGTAGCCAGGGAAAGGGTTGGCCCACTGAAGGATAGGCAAGGGAATCTATGTGTGGAGCCAGAGGAAATGGGTGAGGTACTAAATGAATACTTTGCATCAGTATTCACTAAAGAGAAGAAATTGGTAGATGTTGAGTCTGGATAAGGGGGTGTAGATAGCCTGGGTCACATTGAGATCCAAAAAGACGAGGTGTTGGGTGTCTTAAAAAATATTAAGGTAGATAAGTCCCCAGGGCCTGATGGGATCTACCCCAGAATACTGAAGGAGGCTGGAGAGGAAATTGCTCAGGCCTTGACAGAAATCTTTGGATCCTCGCTGTCTTCAGGGGATGTCCCGGAGGACTGGAGAATAGCCAATGTTGTTCCTCTGTTTAAGAAGGGTAGCAAGGATAATCCCGGGAACTACAGGCTGGTGGGCCTTACTTCAGTGGTCGGGAAATTACTGGAGAGAATTCTTCGAGACAGGATCTACTCCCATTTGGAAGCAAATGGACGTATTAGTGAGAGGCAGCATGGTTTTGTAAAGGGAAGGTCGTGTCTCACTAACTTGATAGAGTTTTTCGAGGAGGTCACTAAGATGATTGATGCAGGTAGGGCAGTGGATGTTGTCTATATGGACTTAAGTAAGGCCTTTGACAAGGTCCCTCTTGGTAGACTAGTACAAAAGGTGAAGTCACATGGGATCAGGGGTGAGCTGGCAAGGTGGATACAGAACTGGCTAGGCCATAGAAGGCAGAGAGTAGCAATGGAAGGATGCTTTTCTAATTGGAGGGCTGTGACCAGTGGTGTTCCACAGGGATCAGTGCTGGGACCTTTGCTCTTTGTAGTATATATAAATGATTTGGAGGAAAATGTAACTGGTCTGATTAGTAAGTTTGCAGACGACACAAAGGTTGGTGGAATTGCGGATAGCGAAGAGGACTGTCAGAGGATACAGCAGGATTTAGATTGTTTGGAGACTTGGCCGGAGAGATGGCAGATGGAGTTTAATCCGGACAAATGTGAGGTAATGCATTTTGGAAGGTCTAATGCAGGTAGGGAATATACAGTGAATGGTAGAACCCTCAAGAGTATTGAAAGTCAAAGAGATCTAGGAGTACAGGTCCACAGGTCATTGAAAGGGACAACACAGGTGGATAAGGTAGTCAAAAAGGCAAACGGCATGCTTGCCTTCATTGGCCGGGGCATTGAGTATAAGAATTGGCAAGTCATGTTGCAGCTGTATAGAACCTTAGTTAGGCCACACTTGGAGTATAGTGTTCAATTCTGGTCGCCACACTACCAGAAGGATGTGGAGGCTTTAGAGAGGGTGCAGAAGAGATTTACCAGAATGTTGCCTGGTATGGAGGGCATGAGCTATGAGGAGCGGTTGAATAAACTCGGTTTGTTCTCACTGGAACGAAGGAGGTTGAGGGGCGACCTGATAGAGGTATACAAAATTATGAGGGGCATAGACAGAGTGGATAGTCAGAGGCTTTTCCCCAGGGTAGAGGGGTCAATTACTAGGGGGCATAGGTTTAAGGTGAGAGGGGCAAGGTTTAGAGTAGATGTACGAGGCAAGTTTTTTTACACAGAGGGTAGTGGGTGCCTGGAACTCGCTACCGGAGGAGGTGGTGGAAGCAGGGACGATAGTGACATTGAAGGGGCATCTTGACAAATACATGAATAGGATGGGAATAGAGGGATACGGACCCAGGAAGTGTAGAAGATTGTAGTTTAGTCAGGCAGCATGGTCGGCTCGGGCTTGGAGGGCCGAAGGGCCTGTTCCTGTGCTGTACATTTCTTTGTTCTTTGTTTGTTTTGTTTATTTGTCAATGTTCATCCCGAGCAGCTCTGTGCTCTACGGACTGTTTCCAGGGACACACACAGAGACAAACATCAACTGCTGCTGGAAGGTCATCAACTCTGTGAAAGACGCTCTCTGGTCTGCCCGAAACGTGATCTCCCAGTGCAAAGAGCTGTCCTTGACCGAGTGTTGCAGACTGGCACATTTCAAGGTCCAGGACTACGTGCTGAGGGACGCACTCAAGCTTGGGGCAGCTGCCGGCAAGGCGCAATGGGTAAAGACCACGGTGTAAGGTCTTGCCAGCAAATGTACACAGAGGGGCTGGTAACCGTGTAAAACCCCTCGGTCTGTGTCATTAGCTCTCTAATGTACAAAAGTATTGAAAGAAACAGGACAATGTAAATACTTCCGAAAGAATTGTAAAGTAAACAGGGAAATGTGTGGAATGTCATCCCAATTGAATGCAAGAAAGGCAAGCGAATATGCAACTTTTTTGGAAATGTACAGTCACGACAATTCAAAATGCTCTGTAATGTTTATTAGAGATTTTATGATGTCGCCACCTAAAATGGCTGATTCCCTATTAATTTGGCCAAAACCAGATTTAAAATGGCTAACTGAAAAGGCTGATGCGAAAAACAGCCAACAGGACACAAACAGACAGCTGCAGACAGAATAGCGTATTCGGCTCTGGGGAAGTCGGCCCAGATCGATACTCAAGACTATTAGCAGCGCATCAACCCAGACATCTGCAGTTTAATCGGCTATCCCCGGGAACAATTGCAACATATTAGCAATTGAATGCTGGGCCGGTCCAGACCTCTCGGCGCCTGCAGTGGCCGAAACAAAGACAGGTGAGCGACCACCCCCCGATCGAGGAATTGCCCCGTTATTGGACATATCGAACCCAGTGATTGGTAACAAGTCCAATCACTTGGGACTCAGGGTCAAGGGCCGCCCCGAGAGGCGGGAAGCCCCGGGACCCTATAAAGTGAGGGGCCAAGTTCAGATCGCTCTCTCCCTTCTTCTCCTGCTCGAGACCTTCGCAAGAACAGCCACCAGAAACTGTAAGTTTGACTGCAGCGATCGCTACCCGATAAAGACTCCTAGCCATCGACCTGTATCAGCCTTTTTGAATCCCGCGGGCCAGATCCGATTCGATAAGCCATTTGTTTCCCTGACGTGGTGGGCCCTTCCTAAAGTTAAGTATTGGCCAGTAGTGGTAGGTTTCGATATAGATAGTAGGATTATTGTGTAAGCATTACCTGTTGTATGTAATAAATGACCGTTGATTTCAATCTTACTAAGCGGTGTGCTGACGTATTAATCATAACTCAAGCTTGAACCACGTGGCGGTATCAGAAAGATACCTGGTGACTCGTGAGCAAAGGTGACAGAATTAGAGCTAATAAACTAAGGCTAATAAGAGCAACAACGAACAAAGTATATATTTTTGAATAAAAACAGGCAAGCTCTTTCTTTCTTTTTCTTGTTTTATCTCGAGGGGATGGCAGGGAAGTAGTGCAATGTTCCTCCTGCAGAATGTTTGAGGTGAGGGACGCCATCTGTGTCCCTGCTGATTTCACCTGGAGGAAGTGCGTCCATCTCCAGCTCCTCGGGAACTGCGTTCGGGATCTGGAGCTGGATGAACTTCGGATCATCCCGAATCATCCGAAGAATCAAGATAGATGGGTGACGGTGAGAGGGGCTGGGAGGAAGCAGTCAGTGTAGGGATCCCCTGTGGTCGTTCCCCTCAGTAACAAGTATACCGCTTTGGATACTGTTGAGGGGGACGACCTACCAGGGGTAAAAGCCACGGTGAACAGATCTCCAGCACGGAGTCTGTCCCTATGGCTCAGAAGGGAAGGAGGGAGAGCAGTAGAGCAATAGTTATTGGGGACTCGATAGTTGGAGGGACAGATAGACGGTTCTGTGGCAACGAAAGAGACTCACAGATGGTATTTTGCCTCCTGGGTGACAGGGTCCGTGTCGTCTCGGACCGTGTTTTCAGAATCCTTAAGGGGGAGGGGGAACAGTCACAAGTCGTGGTACACATCGGTGCCAACGACATAGGTCAGAGAAGGGACGGGGATTTATAACAGGAATTTAGGGAGCTAGGGTGGAAGCTGAGAGCTAGGACAAACCATGTTGTCATCTCTGGTTTGTTGCCGGTGCCACGTGCTAGTGAATTGAGGAACAGGGAGAGAGTGAAGATAAACACATGGCTGCAGGGATGGTGTGGGGAGGGTGGGTTTCAGTTACGTGGATAATTGGAGCACATTCTGTGGAAGGTGGGACCTGTACAGACAGGACAGTGTGCACCTGAACCAGAGGGGCACCAATATCCTGGGAGGGAAATTTGCGACGGCTCTTCGGGGGGGGGGGGGGGGGGGGGGGGTGTTTAATCTAATTTGTCAGGGGGATGGGAAAACGAGCTGTAGTCCAGAAGCCAGTGTTGAGAGTAGTGAGGTACTGAGGAGGGTAGCAAGGTCGCAGGCGTGCACCGGTAGACAGGAAGGTGGGTTAAAGTGTGTCTACTTCAATGCAAGGAGCATCCGGAATAAGGTAGGTGAACTTGGGAGCGTGGATTGGTACCTGGGACTACGATGTTGTGGCCATTACAGAGACATGGGGCACGACTCTCCACTCCCACGCCGAAGTGGCCGCGTCGTCGGGAACGCCGTCGAGGTTCACAACGGCGCGGACCGGCCCCGATACCGACCGATTCAGGGCCCGAAAAAGGGCTAGGATCGGGGCCGCGAGAACCTCGGGGAGGCGTTCCGTGAAGGCCGCGTAGTCACCGTGCGACGCCCGAATGACGCGGCGCTGCGTCATAAATTGCGCGATCCGCGCAGAGGACCCGGAGGAGAAGAGAGGTGATGGCTGAGCCCCGAAGAGCCGCACCGAGGTTCCGGGATACGGACCTGGACACCCTGGTGGATGAGGTGGAGCGGAGAAGGGACACCCTCTGCCCAAGACATGGGCATCGCCAGCCATCCAGCGCGGTGAGGCGCGGCTGGCGGGAGGTGGGCACTGCAGTCAGTGCTGTGGGGCAGGCCCCCCGGGCGGGGAGCAGTGCCGCAAGAAGCTGCACGACCTCACCCGGGCTGCCAGGGTAAGTGCCATGAGGGTGCCCCCTCCCGGCATTGGGGGGGGGGGGGGGGTGGGGGAGGAGATCGGGGGGGGGGGCCACGGTGCCCAACTATCTACTCGACCCACATGAGCCCTGGGACCCCCCTGGAGCGATGCCATGGCGTGCTGTCTCCTGAACCGGCAACAATGTTGTCAATATCTGCATGTGATACCCGCCTAATAGTGATGCTTTATCCAACCCCCCCCCCCAGGACAAGACAGCGCACAACCAGCGGGAGCGCATGAGAACCGGAGGGGGTTCTCCGGTCCTGCACCCCCTAACAGTTCACGAGCAGAGGGCCCTGGACCTCACTGGGGGATCCGCCACCCGGGAGGTCGCGCCATGCCAGGTCAGAGGCACTGAAGTGAGAGAACCCTGCACGTCCTCCCCACCCCCAACCCGTCATCGCCCCCCAGATCCCATCCCCCCCTCCCACCTGCACACTCTCCCGCACCCCCCCCTTTGGCCGCAGCCTTCCTCGGGGAAGCCGACCCGGTCTCCGGGCGCTGCACTACAGTCCGCTCACCTCCTCCCTGCTAAGCGTCAGCCAGCACGACTGGCTGACGACTTTACACAGCAGGTGCGAACTGGGGTCACGCCGTCGGGACTTCGGCCCATCCGGGCCTGAGAATAGCAGGGGTGCCGGAGAATCGCCGTTTTGGGTGTCTCGGGCGATTCTCCAGCCCGCGAAACTCGACCGGGCCGTTCCCGCCGCTTAAGAGAATCGTGGGAGGGTGTCGGACCAGAGAATCGCACCCATGGTTAGAACAGGGACAGGAATGGCTGTAGGAAGTTCCGGGGTATAGATGTTTCAGTAAGAGTAGGGAAGGTGGTGAGGTGGAGGGGTAGCATTGTTCATCAAGGATAGTTTAATAGATGCAGAAAGGCAGTCTGAGGGGGAATCTGCCTGCTGAGGTAATATGAGCCGAAGTTAGAAATAGGAAAGGAGTGGTCACATTGTTCGGAGTTTTCTATAGGCCCCCAAATAGTAATAGAGATGTGGAGGAAGAAATTGCAAAACAGATTATGGGTGGGTGTGGAGGTCTCGGGGTAATTGTCATGGGTGACTTTAACTTTCCAAATATTGATTGGAACCGCTATAGATCGAACAGTTCGGACGGGGCAGTTTTTGTACAGTGTGTGCAGGAGGGTTTCCTGACACAATATGTGGATAGGCCGACAAGAGGTGGGGCCACATTGGATTTGGTACTGGGTAATGAACTGGGCCCAGTGTTAGATTTGTTTGTGGGAGAGCACTTTGGAGATAGTGACCACAATTCGGTGTCTTTCACTATTGCAATGGAGAGGGATAGGGCCATATGGCAGGGCAAGGGGTAATAATGATGCAATCAGGCAAGAATTAGGGAGCTTAAGATGGGAACAGAAACTGTCAGGGAAAGGCACAAAAAGTGGAGCTTGTTCAAGGAACAAATACTGCGTGTCCTTGATAGATATGTCCCTGTCAGGCAGGGGGGAAATAGCCGTGTGAGGGAACCATGGTTCACAAGAGGTTGTCAAGAGGAATAAGTAAGCATAAGGATGAGAAAACAAGGTTCACTTGTGTTGCTTGAGTTACAAGGCAGCAAAGAATGAGTTAACAAGAGCTTAGGGGAGCTAGGAGGGGGCATGAGAAGTCCTTGGCAGGTCGGATCAAGGAAAACCCCAAGGCCCATCGAGTCTGCACTGGCCCTTGGAAAGAGCACCGTACCCAGGCCCACATCCACCCTGTCCCCGTAACCCAGTAATCCCACCTAACATTGCGGACACTAAGGGCAATTTAGCTTGGCCAATTCACCTAATCTTTGGACTGTGGGAGGAAACCAGAGCACCCGGAGGAAACCCACGGCGACAGCGAGCACGTGCAGACTTTGCACAGACAGTGACCTAAGCTGGGAATTGAACCTGGGTCCCTGGAGCTGTGAAGCAACAGAGCTAACTGTGCTACCGTGTGTCGTGATATGCATTAGGGGTAGTACGGTACCTGTGAAGCCGAGAGGCTATTGGCTGACAGGTCCCGGGTCCTGGTTGGATCTGCCACCTGCTGGCTCCGCCCAGAAGGCGGAGTATAAGAGCCCGAGTTCTCCCAGCAGCCACAGTCTGTAACTGAGCTGCTGGGGAACAAGTCTTGCTTAATAAAGCCTCGATTGACTTCATCACTTCTCGACTTGTGTAAGCCATTGTGCGCTACAATTTATTAAGCAAGCTTAAAAGACTATTGAGCTCCGGATCGCCCCGGAGTGTCTGCGAATCAGCCCCCATGCAGCAAACTCGGCGGCCGTGTTTAAACACTGGCTAGCATGCTTCAAAGGTCACCTTTGAACAGCCCCCGACCGGACCACGGAAGATCAGAAAATGCAGGTCCTGCATTCCAGGGTGAGCCCGGAGATCTACACGCTCATCGAAGACGTGGAGGATTTCCCAACGGCGCTCACCATGCTGAAAGGAGTCTACATTAGGCCCATAAACCAGGTCTACGCACGCCCCCAACTCGCGATGAGACGGCAAATCCCTGGAGAATCGCTAGACGAATTCTACAGTGCACTGTTGATATTGGGAAGGAATTGCAACTGCCCGGTGAGCGCGATCGAGCACACGGAGCTACTAATCAGGGATGCTTTTGTGGCAGGTATGACTTCTTCTCAAATTCGCCAAAGACTGTTAGAGAGACTCGTTAGGACTCAGAGGCACGGGCCCTTGCGGCCTCCCTCGACGCGGCCTCAATGCCCGCGCCTATGGCCCCGACCGCGCGGCAGCCCCTTGGGCTCAGTGGACCCTCGTTGGGACCGATTCCCCGGCACGCCTGCGTGGCTAGAGCACCAGACCATCCTGGTGGGCCCCGCTGCTATTTTTGCGGGCAGGCGAAACACCCCCGACAGCGTTGCCCGGCCTGCTCCAGCTATTTGTAAGAGCTGTGGCAAAAAGGGGCATTACGCAGCGGTGTGCCAGTCCCGGGGGGGTCGCCGCAATCTCCGGTGGAGAACGGGGACAGCAGACTCAACCCCCCCAACGATCCGTGTGCGGCCCGCGGGCGCCGCCATTTTGGGTCCCAGACACCACGCGGGGAGGATGGGCGCCGCCATCTTATGACTCCCCGGCCACGTGCGATTCATGGGGGTGGCCATTTTGTCCGCCCCCGACCGCGTGCGATCCTTGGATGCCGCCTTCTTGGCTGATAGCCAAGGACCCCAGCATAGACGGCTCCACGGGGTCTGGAGAAAACGCCACGATGCAACAACCACGACTGGCTTCGGTGACCCTGGACCAATCGTGACCCCGGACGCTCCAAACAGCAACAACAACGGCGCTGGTCAACAGGTACGAGACGCCATGCTTGATCGACTCTGGGAGCCAGCAAAGTTTTATCCCCCCCGATACGGTAAGACACTGTTTTCTTTCCATTCGTCCGAGCACCCAAAAGATTTTCCTGGCAGCGGGATCCCATTCCGTAGAGATCAAAGGGTTCTGCATCGCGAACCTAACGGTGCAAGGGAGGGAGTTGAAGAATTATAGGCTTTATGTCCTTCCCCAACTCTGCGCTCCCACTCTATTGTGGTGTAGCCACCTAAAATGGCAGATTCCCGATTAGAATGGTCAAACCCCGATCTAAAATGGCGAACGAAAGAGGCTGATGGGAAAATAAGCCAACAGGACTCAAACGGACAGCTGCAGGTAAAACCGTGTATTCGGCTCTGGGGAAGTCGGCCCAGACTGATACCTGCAGCCATCAACATCACAACAACCCAGCCATCCCCGGGAACAATTGCTACAAATTAGCACTTGAAAGCCGACCCAGACCTTTCGGCGCCAGCAGGGGCTGACACAAAGAAAGGTAAACGACCATCCCCCTGATCAAGGAATCGCCCCATTATTGGGCATATCGAACCAAGTGATTGGGACCAAGTCCAATCACTTGGAACCAGGGTCAAGGTCCGCCCCGAGAGGCGGGAAGCCCCTAGGGACTATACAAACAGGGGCCAAGTTCAGATCGACCCTTCTTTTCCTGCTCGCAACCTTCGAGACCCTTCGATAAAGAAAACAAGTCTTACTCCAGCGATCGCTATCAGATAGGTGCTCCAGACTATCGACTCGTACCAGCCTTTGAATCCCGCAGGCCAGACCCAATTCGATAGACCATTCGTTTCCCTGACCTGGTGGGCCATCACCAAAGTTAAGTATTGGCCTTTAGTGGTAGGTAATAGTCTAGAAGTAGGATTATTGTATAAGTATTTATTGCTGTATATAATAAATGATCGTTGATTTAAATTTTACTAGGCGGTGTGCTGCCTTGTTAATCATTACTTGGACTTGAACCACGTGGCGGTATCAGAAAGATACCTGGCGACTCGTGAGCAAAGGTGACAGAATTAGAGCTAATAAAACTAAGGCTCATAAAAGCAACAGGGGTTAGATTTCCAGTGTAACCTCCAGAGCCTAATGTTCCAATTCGGCGGCCCAATATCCCCATTCACTATCTGCAGCCTCGCAACCCTCAAGGTTGAACCGCCTTCCTTGTTTGCGAACCTCACCCCGGATTGCAAACCCATCACCACTAGGAGCAGACGATACAGCGCCCAGGATCAGACGTTTATCCGGTCTGAAGTCCAGCGGCTGCTGAAGGAAGGCATAATCCAGGCCAGCAATAGTCCCTGGAGAGCCCAGGTGGTAGTAGTAAAGACCGGGGAGAAGCAGAGGATGGTCGTAGACTATAGCCAGACCATCAATAGGTACACGCAGCTCTATGCGTACCCTCTCCCCCGCATTTCCGACATGGTCAATCGGATTGCACAGTACAAGGTCTTTTCCACCATGGACCTCAAATCCGCATACCACCAGCTCCCCATTCGCCAGAGTGACCGCAAGTACACGGCCTTAGAGGCAGACGGCCGGTTCTACCATTTTTTAAGGGACCCATTTGGCGTCACGAACGGAGTCTCGGTCTTCCAACGGGAGATGGACTGAATGGTTGACCAGCACCGTTTGCGGGCCACATTCCCATACCTCGACAACGTCACCATCTGCGGCCATGCCCAGCAGGACCACGATGCCAACCTCTGCAAATTCCTCCAGACCCCTAACGCCCTGAACCTCAACTATGAGGAAAAAAGCGTTTTTAGCACCAACCGTCTGGCCATCCTGGGATACCTAGTGCGTAATGGAGGGATAGGCCCCGACCCCAAACGCATGCGCCCCCTTATGGAATTTCTCCTCCCCCACTGCTCCAAAGCCCTGAAACGCTGCCTGGGCTTCTTTTCGTATTACGCCCAGTGGGTTCCCCAGTACACAGACAAGGCCCGCCCATTAATCCAGTCCATTGCCTTCCCCCTGTCGACAGAGGCCCGCCAGGCATCCGGCCGCATCAAAGCGGATATCGCAAAGGCCACGATGCACGCAATCGACAAGTCCCTCCCCTTCAAGTAGAGAGCAACGCATCCGCTGTAGCTCTGGTGGCCACACTCAACCAAGCGGGCAGACCCGTGGCCTTTTTCTCCCGGGCCCTCGACGCCTCAGAAATCCGCCACTCCTCAGTGGAAGAGGAAGCCCAAGCCATAGTGGAAGATGTGAGACATTGGAGGCATTACCTGGCCGGCAGGAGATTCCCTCTCCTCACTGACCAACAGTCGGTAGCCTTTATGGTCGATAATGCACAGCGGGGCAAAATCAAGAATAACAAGATCTTGAGATGGAGGATTGAGCTCTCCGCCTGTAACTATGAGATTCTTGTATCGTCCCGGAAAGCTGATCGAGCCGTCCAATGCCCTATCCCGCAGCACATGTGCCAACGCACAACTAGACCGCCTCCAAGCCGTTACAAGACAGCCCCAGAGGGGGGATGGAACGAGTTTGGCCCCAGATCTAGCCACTGCCCAGGGACAGGACCCCGAGCTAAAGAAAGTCATAACGGCCATGGGTAGGCAGGAAAGGATAGAGGGGCCCTATGGGGGAAAGGACATCACCCTGAAGGAGGGCATGCTCTTCAGGGGGGACCAGTGGATAGTGCCTTCCCAGCACCATAGGGAATTTATCGAAATGGCCCATGAGAGCCCCGGAGCGGGACATCCCGGCCCTGAGACCACCTGGCAACGGGTGGAGAGGGTGGGGTGGTGGCCGAGCCTCCGGGAGGATGCTCGCGATTTCTGCGCGAGCTGTTTGGTGTGTGCTACTAATAACCCGGATCCCAAGAAAAGAAAGGTCTCGTTGGGGCACATCCGCAGGGTGGAGGGGCCCTGGCAGTCGATACAGATAGACTATATTGGACCCCTTCCCCCAGCGGCAGGGGGTTACAAGTACTGTCTGGTGCTGGTGGATATTTTCACAAAGTGGGTAGAAGCCTTCCCCTGCCGAACAGCCACCGCAGCAGGCACAGCCAGGATATTGGTCAGGGAGGTATTCTCGAGGTGGGGACTCCCACAGTTTGTGGAGTCAGATCAGGGGAGTCACTTCACGGGACAGGTGATGCAAGCGACCCTAAAAGTCCTGGGGATTAAGGCAAAGTGGCATGTGGCCTATAACCCTCAATCCTCAGGTCCTGTGGAAAGGTTAAATAGGACCATAAAAGAGAGGATCAGGAAAGAAACAGGCAACTCGCCCAACCGGTGGGTAGAAATCTTACCCCTAGTTTTAATGGGGATCCGAGCAAGCCAGTCCAGGAGCACAGGGTACTCCCCGCACGAGCTCATGACAGGGAGGGTTATGAGAACCCCGATCCATGTCAGGGTACCTTCCCTGACAGAGGGACAGCTTAGGGAGGTAAACCGGGACAGGTTCGCTAAGAAGCTGATGGAGCAGCTAAAGGCAATTAATTGGCAGGCAGCATTTAACATGGGAACCCAGCACCGGAGGAACAAGCTGCTGCTCGAGCCCCACACTACCCAGGAATGGGCCATAGGGGAACAAGTAATGGTCCGGAATTTTGCACGGGTAGGAGCCTTTGAGCCACTGTACGCGGGACCGTACAGTATAGTGGACAAGGCCCGCCCCATGGTTTACGCAGTACAGCTCCCCCGGAAGATTAAATGGTTCCACGTGAACCAATGCAAACTTTTCGACCCCACCAGGGCCGGTAAGAGCAAGTTGGGGGGGGGGGGGCTGGGGGTGATAGTGGAGAAGCCGCCTGCAGAATTAACGACGGTGGGGGAGGTCCCTGACTCCACGGTCACACAACCGGTGACAAGGTGCTGTCCCGAAGGGGCAGTCCCAAAGAAAACGACGGTGCTGCAAGCACCCAGCCCAGGGACAGTAACGATTCCCAAGCCCTTACCTGTGGGTCAGGTGGCCTGCCTTAGTATAGAGGCTAAGGAGGCGGAGGAAGTGGAGGTATCACCTTGGGCTTGGGAACCATTCAGGGGACGAAGGAGCAATCGGGTCTCCAAGCCCCCTCTAAGATGGTCCCCATCACACCTCCCTAGAACCCGGTCCCGCAGTAAGGGGGCCCGAGTAGAAGGGAACGCTGAGGGATCCCCGAACCCTGTTGGGGAAGGAGAGGCAAGGGGCAGCCCGAACCCCCGGGAGGGGACGGTCTGGCCCGAGCCGTTGGTCCAAACAGGTGAACTGCCCCAGTTTAGCGGGGCCCAGTTTTAATTTGGCCACCCGGAGACGTGTGGCATTGTATATATCATTTTCCCCCTCCTAGTTCTAATTAGTGTGTAGTGGTGTGTGGGTTATTTAGGATCGTGGGATCACAGAAGCGCCTAGTGCAATGGTATAATGATGGAGCAGCAGGCACTAGGACCCTGGTGGAGCCGGGCTGTGGACACAGAACCACAGACAGGCTGCGGCAACTTCAAAGCGGGAGCTGCTGCTGCCGGATAGCAGCAGGCACTAGGACCCTGGTGGAGCCGGGCTGTGGACACAGAACCACAGACAGGCTGCGGCAATTTCATGTTGATTTCACAACTTCGAAGCGGAAGCTGCTGCTGCCGCTGGATAGAACCCATGCACTTTAAGGTAGGTAGTTCTGTAGAGGCAAGGATGTGTTTTGTCTCTTTTACAGATGGGGCACCCGACGATGTAGAGTTTGCTGATCTTGGCGATGGTGGGACCGGGAGAACTACGCAGAGGCGAGACAGAAGAGTCCTTTGTCTATGGGTGCTCTGGCGGCAGAGCCCCTCTTGTCACTACCGGACAGGGAGACCAGGTGGCCACAGAGCAGGCCCGCTACTCACACCTGGGGAGGTGGCCTGGGTGGCTGGGGTCGAACTCGACCAGGTACTCCAGCCACCAGAGCTTCACCTATGGAGAGGCCTCTGTACTCTGCGAGGAGATACAGGTGGCGACTGACCGGGTTAGGGTGACTGAGGGCAGGCAGGTGTGTTTAACCTGTGAGGGGGACGTTCCTTTGGGGAGATGGTGGTGGCTCAGGAAGCTGAGCCTGGACATGAGGGATCGGTCCTCGGACTGGGAACGCCTGGACAACAACACCTACCGGACCATCACGGGGTCACCGGGTAGGATCACCGTTTGCTGGGATAAGTGGTGGGCTTCCGACCAGGGCATTTATTTATGTTTGTGGGGGTCGGCCAAGGCATGTCCACAAGGGGCATCAATCACCTTTGTGAGGTGGTGGCAAGACGCCGGGCATGGGATAAATTGGGACCATAATGGGAAGGGATGTGTAACCCCCGGGGGGGAAGAAACCATGAGAGCTACCGAACTGCTGGTTCAGGTAAAGAGGCCCCTACCCACAGCCCAACCAATCGACCCTCACAACTGTCCAATCACCACCCGGGGGCCCGAAAATGGTTTGCTGCTCGTCCCCACAAAGAAACTATTATATCAGGGGGTACATTACGCGGTTGCCTCGGTGGTGCTAAATCTAACCGAGGTGAAGTTACCAGCGTGGTGCCCTCGCAAGACTGATCTATTGTATCAGGCGCTGCTGAAGGACATGTTCCAGAAATTCCACAATTTGGATTTTGGGGACATTGAAGTGGAAGATTTGTATCATGGGGAAGGGGAATTTAATGGGGACTCCAGCCGGCAACATAGAGGGCTGGTCAATGATGGTTTCACTGCCTTCAATACGGGGACATCCATTGTCAACAGTATGGATACTGTGGAGCTGGCCTTGCAAATCAATCAGCTAAAAGGCCAGCTGAGAAAAGTGTTGAGAGATGAGAACACAGTAGTGCGGTCGGGTTTGCACGAGGAGGTGGCAATGACCCTCCATCTAAAGGAGATAATCGCGCAATTGGAAGAGCATGCAAAAGCCATTAACGCGCTAATTAAAGAAGATCGAAATTCATCGGATCAGGCTGCCCAGAATGAAGTGTGTGGGCTGTATGGGGCCTGGTTGCTAGGAGAGGGGAGGAGTAATCTGGAGGACCTGAGACAGGGTCAGGTCCCCTCGTGGATTAGCAACAGGCACTTGGCAGCGCTGCACCCATTCCACAGGGATTTGAGTCCTTGCCAGCTCCGTGCAGCCTCAGAGGCATACCCGGTACCGGTTGATTGTGGGAGATCAAACCACACAATCTTGGGGGTCATCGTAAGAATCCCAATCTTGGGAAGTTCAGCACAGCCGGTGCCGCTGTACCGAGTGGAGAATGTGGGGGTCATTCGTGGGGGGGTACACATTCGTTTTGGAAAGGTCCCGCCGTATGTCATAGTGCGGGAGCGAGCTGTGGCAGGCATTGACCTCTCGGGCTGTCGGAGCCGGGGAGCGCAGGTGATCCTGTGCCCTCAGCACCTGGGCGACCTCGGTGCGGGTTCAGGACTGTTGGGGCAGAACCTATAAACTGCACCATGGAGGCGATGGCAGCGAGCCATGTCAAGCCCCAGGTGGCATATATAGGAAGTGGGACATACTGTGTAACCACTGGAGCCCAGCAGTATCAACATGGGCCACAGCAGTGGTGTCCGATACTGCACAGCAGCTTCTGTTTTAAACCCAAGGCAGAGGTCCAGGTGGCACAGCAACGAATACTGCCCATTCCACGACCCTCCTCAGTTCACCTCTCGGTACGGGAAAACACTACTAACTTACAAGAATGTGGCCCGTTTTGGGTACGATATTCCCCCGGTCAAGGAAGACCTAAAGGTATTATTACAAGCTGTGGAAGTTTCACAAAGACACTTTTTCTCCTTAGAGCAAAAAACCCACAACATTGATCACGAAATAACAGATATCACAGCCCCGGACTGGTGGAACATGGGATCATGGATTGTGATCCCAGCCTGGATCCGAATAGCCTCCCACTTGTTAGTGGTATTACAAGTATTCGTAGTTTTATATTTATGTTGCCTCAGCTGCAGGTATCGACGACTGATGGAAATGAAGAACCTTCAACGGGTTCTTGGGAAGACGCGGAGTGCAGCCCACAAAAGAGAAGCTGTAGTGTAACAAACAGAGTCACATGTAAATAGTTGTATGGATTCGCGGGTTTCAGTTATTTGATTGTGATATATGTACAGGGACCCTTACGTTTGGGGTTCCGGTGAAATGTGTGTATGTTACTGTGTGTTTGAATTAAGTATGGTCTCGTCTTTCCCTTTCAATGAAATCAGGGGTAGCCTAGATTAAGGGAACTGTCTTGGGACTTGTAGTTTCGCATGTTGTTGAGGGGGGGCCTACGGTCCACACGAAAGGAAATGATTGCCCTTCACCTGTGTCGATACGGTCCAAGCAGGTAGGGACGTATCGAAGGGGCATCTGTAAGGTTTTCGGGCAATTCGGCCCTTTTTGGACTGTTCAAGAGTAAAATCCAGAGACTGGAACATAACCAAATTTCCCAGCAGGCTTGGCCCGCTGAGCTGGGTATGTGTATGGATATTTACCAAAAAAAAAAAAAAAAAACCCGGAGCTACAAGGACGAAGGAGCCAGACAACTAGATAGGATTAAACACAGAGACAAAGGGGCACGGTAATACAAAGGGGCCTGCCTGCAAGCAGGACAATGGGATGGTCATAGCCCCCATGCAGATGTAAATGACTTTGTCTCCACCAGAGCGGAATCCAATCAACACCCCATCAACATAGCGAGGTGAGAATAGCAGCCATCTCCGGAGCAGATGGAAGACCTTGAAAATCTTCAAGGAGCTTGACCTCGTTATCTCAAAAGGTAGACTGTCTGGGCTCAGTATATTGCGCTGGAAAAGCCCCGGAAAGGTAACCGGTGGAAAAAAAACAAGTTGGAGGCTGACCTAGGGGAGGTACTCCCATCTTGACAGGTCTGACCGGCTCAAAGGGGGCGGACCAGCGGGAACTTTAAACCTTACCGATTCAATGCAAAAGGGGCTGGCCGAACACAGGAAAAAACCCAGGCAAACGGATATCAAAGGGGCCTGCGTTTCGATTGAGGGTCTCTTGGCTTGACCTCTCCACCTTCGACTTGACCTCCTGCTCCAGCCGCAGCCTTGGACTGCAAGTACCCTGCAGCAGTGAGCGAAACTCCCGGGACTTTGATAGTGGTTGAGGCTTTGGGACAGGGGGGCTTGGTTTGTGTGCTCTTTTACTCTGTTTGTACCATTGTTAAATTGTGTAACAATAAGATTTTACGTTGTGTCCGTTATAGAATTTCCTTGATAGACATAGTTTTGTTAGAGCTCTAAGGTTTTATTGTATTTTCTTCTGTTTGGTGATTTTGACCTGGGTTTTTCAATAAACCTCGATTTGAATTGTAATTGGAGTCCGTTTCAATTCTTCGATCTCTCACCAGCGATCTCTGACCAAGTCATATTTAAAAACTGCTCACCCTAATCCCGGGGTTGAGAATCTGGGGTCATCTTGGAACGATTCAAACCCGTTCACTCAGGACAGGCTGCTGGTTAGGCGATAAACAGCAGTGTCCTATTCTCTCTCTTGGGAAAGCTACTCCAGCGAAGTAGGAACCGGG
Source organism: Scyliorhinus torazame (assembly GCF_047496885.1). Taxonomy (NCBI): domain Eukaryota; kingdom Metazoa; phylum Chordata; class Chondrichthyes; order Carcharhiniformes; family Scyliorhinidae; genus Scyliorhinus; species Scyliorhinus torazame. Next base: position 23,313,903 of record NC_092712.1, read on the forward strand.
TGGGTGTTTCACCACCGGCAAGAGAGGGAATCACCTGGGCATTGGTGGGGGTCTGGATATCTGTGCGATATAAGACTCAGGCTTCCGGTTAGGGATAAATGGCAGGCTTGATTCAGTGCTCTCTCCCGTGGAGGTGTCCCAGAGCGGCATCCCCTGGTCTCTGAAGTTTCAGTACCAGCTGGAGAGAGACACAGATATACAAACCCCAGATATCGGCCCAGTAGTGGAGTAAAACAAGGAGGAACCCGCTACAATGGCGACCGCGGCAGGACCCCGGTGGTTTGGAGTATGTGACTTGGTAGAGGGATTGAGGGAACTAAGTAAAATGGAGGAGAGAATCTCCTCGTATAGGTGGCAAAAGGTCAACCTCACCAAACCTTGGGTCTCAGAATTAATCAATGCGGAGCGACCCGTAATGGCGGCGGCCGCATGGACGGAGAGTAAGGCACACAAAAAGCATTTGGAGAAGGCAGTGTGGCTGGTCTGCTTGTCCCAGCAAGTAGTCAAAACGGAGCGCAGGATTGAAGAATTGGAGCAGGAGTTGGGAGAAGTTAGGGCCAGCGCAGGGGACAGCGCTCGCGCAGCCGAACGACTGCGGGAGGAATTGGCAGAAGTGCAACAGGGCAGCCTACAGGACAGCGAGTCTAACAGGTGCGAGAAGGAATATCTCCACTGCCAGATAGTGGAGGGTAAGGAAAAGGAACAGAGGTTCCAGGAACTCTAAATTCCTGGAGTAGTACAAGTAGTAATAGATATAGGACAGAGGTCAGAGGTAGGTTCTTTACGCAAAGAGTAGTGAGGCCGTGGAATGCCCTACCTACTACAGTAGTGAACTCGCCAACCTTGAGGGCATTTAAAAGTTTATTGGATAAACATATGGATGATAATGGCATAGTGTAGGTTAGATGGCTTTTGTTTCGGTGCAACATCGTGGGCCGAAGGGCCTGTACTGCGCTGTATCGTTCTATGTTCTATGTTCTATATTCGGAGTACAGAGCAGTGTAGCAAGCTGGAGGGGAAGTTCCGGGACATCCAGGCAGCGTACCGGGTGGCTCGCGAGGAGGTAGGGGACTGTGCTCACGGGCCGTGCCAGGCACGGATAATGGAGTTGGAGGAGACCTTGTCCAAGGTCAGGGGACAGGTACACCTGGTAGGTCCAGGGGGGTTCCCTAGGGGCAAGGTGCTCCTCGCAGCGGATGACTCCCCAAAGGCCAAGGGGAATAGACCGCCTCCTGAGGCGCTGGGATTGTGTCCGGGTCGGCAGGCAGGGAACGGAACGTCCGGGGAGGGACGGGCCCAAGGGGGAGCCGAGAGGGATCCCCAGGTAACAGCATCCCGTGTGGTTAGTTAACCCAGGGGTGGTAGGGCCAAAGGACACAGGAGAAGGGTCAGACAGGGAGGAACAGGAGCCCCAGGTAGGACAGATGTGCCCTGTAAGGCAGAGAAGCTATGGTCCCCCGGCGGGGGCGGCGAATAGGGGACCGGTTGAGGGCGACATTATTATTCCCCATGGGTCATCCGCGCTCAGGGGGATGGTGGCCCATGTTCCCAGGCTAAATCCGAAAGGGGATCTGTCGCTTCATTTTATGGGAGGTGGAGCAGGCAGCCAGCATTAATGACTGCGACGAGGGGGAGCAGGTAAGGATGCTCCTAATGACCCTAGATTCACAACCATGCAGGGCAGTGACCTCCGGGAATGGGGGAAGACCTGACATGGTCGGCAGCACAGACTGCTGTGCTGGAGGCAATGGGATTGAATCTGGGGAGCCCTTTCCGGAGGGTGGGGGAAACCAAGCAGCAACCAGGGGAATCTCCAACTATGTTCGCAGACAGGCTGTGGACTGTCTATGTGGAGGCATGCGTGACTCCTGCGGATCGGCAGAATTTAGGAGAGAGGACAGCCCACTGGCTAAAGACCCGAGAAGCCAACTGTCTCCCTAACGTTAGGGCAAAAGCCGAACACTGGTTCGACCCGCAGACCCCGGCCCTTAATGAGGCAGAGGTCCTTAGAAAACTCACCCTCTCATATCGCAACGGGGAGAGGAGTGAGGAAAAGCCCCATAAGGGTAAGGTGCATGAAATCGTGGCAGCACCCCTTAAGAGAGTGGAAGCATGAGGGCACCTGGACATCCGACAAGAAACCGGTTTGCTACGGGTGTGGTAAGGCCGGGCATTCCAAGAGGGAGTGTAAGAACCCTAGCAAGGAGGAGAGGGCTCCGCAGTAGGAAGTCAGACCCCGGCGGCAGGAGCAGCTGCCCCGGAAACCATCAACTTGAAAAAGCTTTTAGCCTTTTTGCAGGGCCCAGGACAGGGGTCGGGACAGGTGGCAATGGCGACAGGCCAGGGCCAGCCCGCTCCTGCACCCAGGGAAGCCTCCGAACGACTAGCCCCTCAGCAGCCCACCTTTCTATGCCCGTTGGAGTATGGCCCGTGCGGGAGACCCTGGGTCAAGATGGAGGTCCAGGATGTGGTCGGGAGTTACCTGCTGGACACGGGTGCTTCCAGTACCATAGTCCACGCGGACAATCCCCGAGCATCCCCTCTATCCAGCGGGGTACCCTATAGTCTAATCGGATTCACTGGGAACGAGAAGATTGGTTTTTTTCTCTGTTCCCCCGTCGATCAGGTTAGGGACACTCCAGGCGCACTGGAAATGCGTCCTGATGAGATGGGAACAGGAGGGGAAGGGGATCCTAGGTGCCGATTTTATAGTGGCTCATCAGATCCTGGTGGACCAGAGAAACCACTGTCTGTGGGGTGTAGCAACGGAAGGGAGTGAAAGGGAAGCGAGGGTAATTGATAGAGCTCAGGAGAAAGGAGCTTTGTGTGTGGTACAGCCAAAGGAAGGGTATGATTTAGAAGCCCTGGAGAGTAATACCCCGGAGGAGTTCAGGGAGTACGTCCGCAGGAATCTGGCTGCTTTTGCCACACAAGCAGGATTGTGGGAGGGTCACTGGGATGGAGGTCAGGTTAGATGGGGACCCCATGTCCCAACCACAGAAAGAGTACCGCTGTCCCCGGGAAGCAGAGGCAGACTTGGAGGTGGCCCTAAATTCACTGGCGCGGCAAGAGGTGTTGAGGACAATTGCCACCCATGTGAACTCACCGCTTTGGCCGGTGAGGAAGCCGGACAACTCCTGGAGGGCCACCGTGGACTACGGAGTCCTGAATAAAAACCTCCCGGCCTGCGCCCCAACCGTGGTGGCCGTGGCAGACTTGCTCGGGGAAATTCCAGCATCCGCCTCAGTTTTTACGGTGCTGGATATTTCCAATGGGTTTTGGTCCGTCCCGGTCAGACGGGAGGACCAATATAAGTTTGCCTTCACCTTTAAGGGACAACAGTACACCTGGACGTGTCTCCCGCAGGGGTTCCATAACAGCCCGAGCATTTTCCATCAATGCATGGCCGAATGCTTAAAGGGGTTCAGTGAGCCACACAGTCTGGTGCAGTATGTGGACGACATCCTGTTGTTCACCGGTAATAGTGAGGAACATGGGCTCCTGGTGGACGAGTTGTTAGGGTTATTGTATAAAGGGGGGTTGAAAGTTAACCCTAAAAAAGGCACAGATCAGGGTAGGAGAGGTGAAGTTCCTGGGGTTGACCCTGAGAGCCGGAGAGAGAGGAATTGACACTGCCAGGAGACAGGCAGTGCAGGAGCTCCCAGTCCCCGTAGATGTCAGGGGGATACGGTCCATTTTGGGAATCACCGGCTACTGCAGGGATTTCATTGAGGATTATGCCACTACGGCAACGCCTCTGTTTAGGCTGCTGCACAAGGGGGTGGAGTGGGACTGGGACAGTAAGTGTGAGACGGCGTTCGTCCGACTCAAGGAGGACTTACAGAAGGCCCCAGCCCTGGGAGCCATTAATCCCCGGGAGGAGTTTTTTCTGGAGGTGGCAGCAGGCAGTGATGGCCTGAGTGCTGTACTCCTCCAGGCCCGGCATGGCAACTGGAGGCCGGTGGTCTACTCCTCTCGGGTCCTCAGACGTGGAGCGGGCATACTCCAACTGAGAGAGGCATCTGCTTGCCACCCACTGGGCGGTGAAGCGGATGCAAGTATTTGTCAGAATGGGCCCCATCACCCTCCTCACACATCGCACCCCGACCCAAATGCTGCTGGACGGCAGGATTAAGGACGGCACGGTCAGCAGTGCCAGGATCACCAGGTGGACCCTCCTGCTGTCCCAAATGGCCCTTCAGGTAAAAGGGCCGAGTGAGCCACAGCTCGCAGCCAATCTGATATACCCCGGGGAGCCACACCACTGTTCCGTAGAAGGGGTATGGGAGGTAGGGTTCAGACTCCGGGCAGGGCTGCATCCCACAAGGAGGGAGATCTATGTGGATGGGTCCAGTACTGAAGCTCCAAACGCTCCCCAACCCCCCCAGCGCCCCATGTGCGACCCGCAGGCGCCGCCATTTTGGGTCCCGGCCACCACAAGGGGAGGAGGGGCGCCGCCATCTTGGGACCCCCCGGCCCTGCGCGACGCATGGGGGCGGCCATTTTGTTCACCCCCGCCGCCATCCTGGATGGCAACAATGGACCCCAGCATCGACGGCTCCACGGGTTTCGAGGAAGACGCTCAAGCACTACGACCACGTCTGGCCTCAATGACGCTGGACCAAGCACGGCCCCGGACGCTCCAGACGACGACAACAACGGTGCTGATCAACGGGCACGAGCCACCATGCCTGGTCGACTCCGGGAGCACAGAAAGCTTCATCCACCCCGACACGGTAAGACGCTGTTTTTTGACCATCCGTCCCAGTGCGCAAAAGATTTCCCTAGCTGCAGGATCCCACTCCGTACAGATCAAAGGCTTCTGCATAGTGACCCTAACGGTGCAAGGGAGGGAGTTTAAAAGCTACAGGCTCTACGTCCTTCCCCACCTCTGCGCGCCCACATTACTGGGATTAGACTTCCAGTGCAATCTGCAGAGCCTAACTTTCCAATTCGGCGGCCCAATACCCCCACTCACTATCTGCGGCCTCGCAACCCTCAAGGTTCAACCCCCATCCTTGTTTGCAAACCTCACCCCGGATTGCAAACCCGTCGCCACTAGGAGCAGACGGTACAGCGCCCAGGACCGGACCTTCATTCGGTCCGAAGTCCAGCGGCTACTGAAGGAAGGCATAATCCAGGCCAGCAATAGTCCCTGGAGAGCACAGGTGGTAGTAGTAAAGACAGGGGCGAAGCAAAGGATGGTCATAGACTATAGCCAGACCATCAACAGGTACACACAGCTAGATGCGTACCCTCTCCCCCGCATATCCGACATGGTCAATCGGATTGCCCAATAGAAGCTCTTCTCCACCGTGGACCTCAAGTCCGCCTACCATCAGCTCCCCATCCGCCCAAGTGACCGCAAGTACACAGCCTTCGAGGCAGACGGGCGATTATACCACTTCCTAAGGGTCCCATTTGGCGTCACAAACGGGGTCTCGGTCTTCCAACGGGAGATGGACCGAATGGTTGATCAACACGGGTTGCAGGCCACGTTCCCGTTATCTCGACAACGTAACCATCTGCGGCCACGATCAGCAGGACCACGACGCCAATCTCCAAAAATTCCTCCAGACCGCTAAAGCCTTGAACCTCACGTACAACGAGGACAAGTGCGTTTTTAGCACAAACTGGCTAGCCATCTTGGGATATGTAGTGCGCAATGGGATAATAGGCCCCGACCCCGAACGTATGCGCCCCCTCATGGAATTTCCCCTCCCTCACTGCTCAAAAGCCCTAAAACGCTGCCTGGGGTTCTTTTCATATTACGCCCAGTGGGTTCCCCAGTACGCAGACAAGGCCCGCCCCCTAATACAGACCACGACCTTCCCTCTGTCGACAGAGGCTTGCCAGGCCTTCAGCCGCATCAAAGCGAATATCGCAAAGGCCACGATGCGCGCCATCGGCGAGTCCCTCCCCTTCCAGGTCGAGAGCGACGCCTCCGATGTAGCTCTAGCGGCCACCCTTAACCAGGCGGGCAGACCCGTGGCCTTTTTCTCCCGAACCCTCCACGCCTCAGAAATCCGCCACTCCTCAGTGGAAAAGGAAGCCCAAGCCATAGTGGAAGCTGTGCGACATTGGAGGCATTACCTGGCCGGCAGGAGCTTCACTCTCCTCACTGACCAACGGTCGGTAGCTTTCATGTTCGATAATGCACAGCGGGGCAAAATTAAAAATGACAAGATCTTAAGGTGGAGGATCGAGCTCTCCACCTTCAACTACGAGATCTTGTACCGTCCCGGAAAGCTGAACGAGCCGTCCGATGCCCTATCCCGCGGCACATGTGCCAACGCACAAATTAACCGTCTCCAAACCTTCCACGAGGACCTCTGCCACCCGGGGGTCACTCGGTTCTACCATTTTATAAAGTCCCGCAACCTCCCCTACTCCGTGGAGGAGGTCCGTACAGTCACAAGGAACTGCCACATCTGCGCAGAGTGCAAACCGCATTTTCTCAGGCCGGATAGTGCGCACCTGATCAAGGCTTCCCGTCCCTTTGAACGCCTCAGTCTGGATTTCAAAGGGCCCCTCCCCTCCACCGACCGCAACACATACTTCCTGAACGTGGTGGACGAGTACTCCCGTTTCCCCTTCGCCATCCCCTGCCCTGACATGACAGCGGCCACAGTCACTCAAGCCCTTAGCACCATATTCACACTGTTCGGTTGCCCCGCATACGTCTATAGCGACAGGGGGTCCTCCTTCATGAGTGACGAGCTGCGCCAGTTCCTGCTCAGCAAGGGTATAGCCTCGAGCAGGACGACCAGCTACAACCCCCGGGGGAATGGGCAAGTAGAGAGGGAGAATGGCACGGTCTGTAGACCGTCCTACTGGCCCTACGGTCCAGGGATCTCCCAGTTTCACGGTGGCAGGAGGTCCTCCCGGACACCCTCCACTCCATCCGGTCGCTACTGTGTACCACCACTAACCAAACGCCTCATGAGTGCCTCCTTGTCTTCCCCAGGAAGTCCTCCTCTGGAACGTCGCTGCCGACCTGGCTGGCGGCCCCAGGACCCATCTTGCTCCGGAAACATGTGCGGGCGCACAAGTCGGACCTGTTGGTCGAGAGGGTTCACCTCCTCCACGCGAACCCGCAGTACGCCTACGTGGAGTACCCCGACGGCCGACAGGACACGGTCTCCCTGCGAGATCTGGCGCCCGCCGGCATCTCACACACCCCCTCGACAACAATCATCCCCTCCCTGCCACCAGCGACAGCCCCCTTCCCGGGAGGATCGGTCCTCCTCCAAGGTCCGACCAGAAGTGAAGCTGAAGCAGAAACCGTAAAGCTCTCGGAGGCGACAACACTGGAACAAGCACCACCACCACCAGGGCTGAGGCGATCGACAAGGACGACCAGACCACCCGCCCGACTCGTGGCATCGGTGTAGCACTCGAATGTTGAGGACTTTAACGAGCCTGTTTTTTTTTCCTTTTCCCTCTTACGAATACTGTAAATAGTTCAAAACAAAAAAACCCTGTACATAGCCCAGTGTAGGGCACTGTAATGACATGCAACACTTTTTTTTCCCTCCCAGGACCAGCCTTGTAAACCCCTACCACCATGCGAAGCACCACCCCGCCGGGTTCATTTTTAACAAGGGGTGAATGTGGTAGTATGCATTAGGGGTCATGTGGGACTGTGAAGCCGTGATGTTTTTGGCTGACAGATCCCGGGTCCTGGTTGGCTGTTGATCTCTAGCTCCGCCCTGAAGGCTGAGTATAAGAACCAGGAATTCACCCCGCAGCTCCAGTCTGTTGCTGAACTGCGGGGAACGAGTCACGCTTAATAAAGCCTCATCGACTTCATAAAATGGCAGGCAGCTTTTAACATGGGAACCCAGCACCGGAGGAGCAAGCTGCTGCTCGAGCCCCACACTACCCAGGAATGGGCCATCGGGGACCAAGTAATGGTCCGAAATTTTGCACGGGTAGGAGCCTTTGAGCCACTGCACGCGGGACCGTACAGTATAGTGGACAAGGCCAGTCCCATGGTTTACGCAATGCAGCTCCCCCGGAAGGTTAAATGGTTCCATGTGAACCAATGCAAGCTCTTCGACCCCCACCAGGGCCGGTAAGAGCAAGTTGGGGGGGGGGGGGGAAAGACTGGGTGGTAGTGGAGAAAACCCCCGTAGAATTAACGACGGTGGGGGAGGTCCCTGACTCCATGGTCACACAACCGGTGGCAAGGTGCTGTCCCGAAGGGGCAGTCCCAAAGAAACAGACAGTGCTGCAAGCACCCAGCCCAGGGACAGTAACAATCCCCAAGCCCCTGTCTGTGGGTCAGGTGGCCTTAGTATAGAGGCTAGGGAGGCAGAGGAGATGGAGTTATCACCTTGGGCACCATCCAGGGGACGAAGGAGCAATTGGGTCCCCAAGCCCCCAGTAAGATGGTCCCCTGTAGAAGGGAACGGTGAGGGATGTAGGACGTTACCCAGTGCTGCCATAGGTAGCCCAGTCTCCGGCGGGAGCAGAAAGGGATCCCTGAACCCCTTTGGGGAAGGAGAGGCAAGGGGCAGTCCGGACCCCCAGGAGGGGGAGGTCTGGTCCGAGCCGTTGGTCCAAACAAGTGAACAGCCCCAGTATAGCGGGGTCCAGTTCTAATTTGGCCACCCGGAGACGGGTGGCCTTGTATATAGCATTCCCCCGTCAGTTCTAATTAGTGTTTAGTGGTGTGAGGGTTATTTAGGTACATGGGATCACAGAAGCGCATAGTGCAGTGATATCATGAATGAGCAGCAGGCACTAGGACCCTGGTGGAGCCGGGCTGTGAACACAGAACCACAGGCCGGCTGCGGCAATTTCATGTCAATTTTCCAACTTCAAAGCGGTAGCTGCTGCTGCCGCTGGATAACAAGCCATGCACTTTAAGTCAGGGTATGTTCCAGGAAGGGTAGGTAGTTCTGTAGAGGCAAGGATGTGTTTTGTCTGTTTTACAGATGGGGCACCCGACGATGTGGAGTTTGCTGGTGATCTTGGCGATGGTGGGACCGGGAGAACTCCGCAGAGGCGAGACAGAAGAGTCCTTCGTCTATGCGTGCTCTGGCGGCAGAGCCCCTCTTGTCACTACCGGACAGGGAGACCAGGTGGCCACAGAGCAGACCCGCTACTCACACCTGGGGAGGTGGCCTGGATGGCTGGGGTCGAACTCGACCAGGTACTCCAGCCACCAGAGCTTCACCTATGGAGAGGCCTCTGTACTCTGCGAGGAGATACAGGTGGCGACTGACCGGGTTAGGGTGACTGAGGGCAGGCGGGTGTGTTTAACCTGTGAGGGGGACGTTCCTTTGGGGAGATGGTGGCGGCTCAGGAAGCTAAGCCTGGACATGAGGGATCGGTCCTCGGACTGGGAACGCCTGGACAATGACACCCACCGGACCATCACGGGGTCACCGGGTGGGATCACCGTTTGCTGGGATAAGTGGTGGGCTTCTGACCAGGGCATTTATGTGTGTTTATGGGGGTCCGCCAAGGCATGTCCACAAGGGGCATCAATCACCTTCGTGAGGTGATGGCAAGACGCCGGGAATGGGATTAATTGGGACCATAGTGGGAAGGGATGTGTAACCCCCGGGGGAGGGGGGGGGGGGGGGGAAGAGACCGTGAGAGCTACCGAACTGCTGGTTCAGGTAAAGAGGCCCCTACCCACAGCCCAATCAATCGACCCTCACAACTGTCCAATCACGTTGGTAATGGGTGGAGACTTTAATACGGTGCTGGACCCAGGGCTGGACAGATCGAGGTCCAGGACCGGAAGGAGGCCGGCTGCAGCTAGGGTGCTCAAGGATTTTATGGAGCAGATGGGAGGAGTAGATCCCTGGAGATTTAGTAGACCTAGGAGTAAGGAGTTTTCGTTTTTCTCCTATGTACACAAAGCATTTTCACGAATAGATTTTTTTGTTTTGGGAAGGACACTGATCCCAAAAAGGTGACGGGGACGGAGTACACGGCTATAGCCATCTCGGATCATGCTCCACACCGGGTGGACCTGGAGATAGGGGAAGAAAAACAATAGCTCCACCCTGGAGAATGGACATGGGATTATTGGCAGATGAGGGGGTGTGTTTAAGGGTGAGGGGGTGTATTGAAAGGTACTTGGAACTCAATGATAATGAAGAGGTACAGGTGGGAGTGGTCTGGGGGGGGGGCGCTGAAGGCAGTGGTTAGAGGGGAGCTGATATCTATTAGGGCACGTAAAGGAAAGCAGGAGGGTAGGGAAAGGGAGTGGTTGTTGAAAGAACTTCTGAGGGTGGACAGACAATATGCGGAAGCACCGGAGGAGGAACTGTACAGGGAAAGGCAAAGGCTACATGTAGAATTTGACTTGTTGACTACGGGTAATGCAGAGGCACAATGGAGGAAGGCACAGGGTGTACAGTACGAATATGGGGAGAAGGCGAGTAGGTTGTTGGCCCACCAACTGAGGAAAAGGGGAGCAGCGAGGGAGATGGGGGGGGGGGGGGGTGAGAGATGAGGGGGAGATGGAGCGGGGAGCGGAGAGAGTGAATGGAGTGTTCAAGGCATTTTATGTAAGATTATATGAAGTTCAGCCCCCGGAAGGGAAGGAGAGAATGATGTGCTTTCTGGAGCAGCTGGAATTTCCTAAGGCGGAGAAGCAGGAGAGAGTGGGGCTGGGAGCACAGATTGAGACGGAGGAAGTAGTGAAAGGGATTGGGAGCATGCAGGCGGGGAAGGCCCCGGGACCAGACGGATTCTCAGTTGAATTCTGTAAGAAATATTTGGACTTGCTGGCCCCGATACTGATGAGAACCTTTAATGAGGAGAGGGAAAGGGGGCAGCTGCCCCCGACTATGTCAGAGGCAACGATATCGCTCCTCCTAAAGAAGGAAAAAGACCCGCTGCAATGCGGGTCATACAGGCCCATTTCCCTCCTGAATGTGGATGCTGAGATTCTGGCCAAGGTAATGGCAATGAGGATGGAGGATTGTGTCACGGGGGTGGTTCATGAGGACCAAACTGGGTTTGTGAAGGGGAGACAGCTAAATACTACCACACTCCGTATATTTGTATGTATTGGGGGTCATGTGGGACTGGAAGCCCTAATGTCATTGGCTGACAGATCCCGGGTCCTGGTTGGCCGTTGACCTCATGCTCCGCCCTGAAGGCGAAGTATAAGAAGCCGGTGCCTTCCCCCACAGGCCAGTTTACTATCGGGCTGCTGGGGAACAGACACGCTTAATAAAGCCTCATCGACTTGACTCTATTCGTCTCACGGAGTCTTTGTGCGCCACACGGAGGCTGCTAGGGGTAATGATGATGCCCCCACCAGAGGGTGAAGCGGAGATAGTGGTGGCAATGGATGCCGAGAAAGCATTTGATAGAGTGGAGTGGGATTATTTGTGGTAGGTGTTGAGGAGATTTGGTTTTGGAGAGGGGTATGTTAGATGGGTGCAGCTGTTGTATAGGGCCCCAGTGGCGAGCGTGGTCACAAATGGACGGGGATCTGCATATCACGAATGGACCGGGGGGGGGGGGGGGGGGTTATCTCTGTATGCGGATGATTTGTTGCTATATTTGGCAGACCCGGCGGAGGGGATGCCAGAGGTAATGCGGATACTTGGGGAGTTTGGGGATTTTTCAGGGTATAAACTGAACATGGGGAAAAGTGAGTTATTTGTGGTGCATCCGGGGGAGCAGAGCAGAGAGATAGAGGATTTACCGTTGAGGAAGGTAACAAGGGACTTCCGGTACCTGGGGATCCAGATAGCCAAGAATTGGGGTACATTACATAGGCTTAATTTAACACGGTTGGTGGAACAGATGGAGGAGGATTTTAAGAGATGGGACATGGTGTCCTCGTCATTGGCAGGTAGGGTGCAGGCGGTTAAAATGGTGGTCCTCCCGAGATTCCTTTTTGTGTTTCAGTGCCTCCGGTGGTGATCACGAAGGCTTTTTTCAAAAGAATTGAGAAGAGCATTATGAGTTTTGTGGGGGCTGGGAAGACCCCGAGAGTGAGGCGGGGATTCTTGCAGCGTAGTAGGGACAGGGGGGGGACTGGCACTACCGAGCCAAAGTGAGTACTACTGGGCCGCCAATGTTTCAATGCTGTGTAAGTGGATGGGAGAAGGGGAGGGAGCGGCGTGGAAGAGATTGGAGAGGGCGTCCTGCAGGGGGACTAGCCTGCAAGCAATGGTGACGGCGCCGTTGCCGTTCTCACCAAAGAAATACACCACAAGCCCAGTGGTGGTGGCTACATTGAGAATTTGGGGGCAGTGGAGGCCGCACAGGGGAGGGATGGGAGCTTCGGTGCGGTCCCCGATAAGAAACAATCATAGGTTCGTTCCGGGGAGAATGGATGGGGGATTTGGAGCATGGCAAAGAGCTGGGGTAGTACAACTAAGAGATCTATTTGTAGATGGGACGTTTGCGAGTCTGGGAGCGCTGACGGAGAAATATGGGTTACCCCAAGGGAATGCATTTCAGTATATGCAATTGAGGGCTTTTGCGAGGCAACAGGTGAGGGAATTCCCGCAGCTCCCGACGCAGGAAGTGCAGGATAGAGTGATCTCAGAGACATGGGTGGGGGACGGTAAGGTGGCGGACATATACAGGGAGATCAGGGACGAGGGGGCGATCATGGTAGATGAGCTGAAAGGGAAATGGGAAGAACTGGCAGAGGAGATTGAAGAGGGGCTGTGGGCTGATGCCCTATGTAGGGTAAACTCATCGTCCTCGTGTGCCAGGCTAAGACTGATACAATTTAAGGTTCTACACAGGGTGCACATGACTGGAGCATGGCTTAGTAAATTTTTTGGGGTGGAGGGTAGGTGTGCGAGATGCTCGAGAGGCCCAGCGAATCACACCCACATGTTCTGGTCATGCCCGGCACTACAGGGGTTCTGGGTGGGGGTGGCAAAGGTGCTTTCGAAGGGGTTGGGGGTCCGGGTCGAACCAAGCTGGGGGTTGGCTATATTTGGGGTTGCAGAAGAGCCGCGAGTGCAGGAGGCGAGAGAGGCTGACGTGTTGGCCTTTGCGTCCCTTGTCGCCCGGCGCAGGATATTGTTAATGTGGAAGGAAGCCAAACCCCCGGGTGTGGAGACCTGGATAAACGACATGGCAGGGTTTATAAAGTTGGAACGGATTAAGTTCGTGTTAAGGGGTTCGGCTCAGGGGTTCACCAGGCGGTGGCAACCGTTCGTCGACTACCTCACAGAAAGATAGATGGAATGGAAAAGAAGTAGACAACAGCAGCAACCCAGGGGGGAGGGGGGAGGAATCGTACGGACTCTGAGATGTTATTGTATATGTATAGGTATTTGGTATATGTAATTGTATATTGGATTGTTGGATTGTATTTTGGAAGTGTATTTATTTTGGACAAGGCAGTTGCCATTTAGTTTTGTTTTTGTTTATATATTACTTATTTATTTGTTTAAAACTGGCCACGGTTATTTATATTGCTTTATTGTTGTGTAAAAAAAACACTACGTATTGTTATGTTTGGCCAAAAAACTTGAATAAAATATATATATATTTATTTTTATTTTATTTTATTATTATTTATTTTTTTTTTTTTTTAATATAAACTGTCCAATCACCACCCGGGGGCCCGAAAATGGTTTGCTGCTTGTCCCCAAAGAAGGTATTGTATCAGGGGGTACATTACGCCGTTGCCTCTGTGGTGCTAAATATAACCGAAGTAAAGTTACCAGCGTGGTGCCCTCGCGAGACAGAACTGTTGTATCAGGCGCTGCTGAAGGACATGTTCCAGAAATTCCACAATTTGGATTTTGGGGATATTGATGTGGAAGATTTGTATCGTGGGGAAGGGGAATTTAATGTGGAGTCCAGCCAGCAGCATAGAGGGCTGGTCAATGATGGTTTCACTGCTTTCAATACGGGTCATCCATTGTTAACAGTGTGGATACTGTAGAGCTGGCCTTGCACATCAATCAGCTAAAAGGCCAGCTGAGAAAAGTGTTGGGGGATGAGAACACAGTAGTGGGGTCTGGTTTGCATGAGGAGGTGGCAATGACCCTCCATCTAAAGGAGATAATCGCGCAATTGGAAGATCATGCCAAAACCATTAACGCGCTAATTAGAGAAGACCGGAATGCATCTGATCAGGCTGCCCAGAATGAAGTGTGTGGGCTCGATGGGGCCTGGTTGCTAGGGGAGGGGAGGAGTAATCTAGAGGACCAGCGACAGGGTCAGGTCCCCTCTTGGATTAGCAACAGGCACTTGGCAGCGCTGCATCCATTCCAGTGTTTTGAGTCCTTGCCAGCTCAGTGTAGTCTCGGAGGCGTACCCGGTACCGGTTGATTGTGGTAGCTCTGACCACACAATCTTGGGGGTCATTGTAAGAATCCCAGTGTCGGGAAGTTCAGCACAACCAGTGCCGCTGTACCGAGTGGAGAATGTGGGGGTCATTCGTGGGGGAGTACATATTTGTTATGGAAAGGTCCCGCCGTATGTCATAGTGCGGGAGCGAGCTGTGGCAGGCATTGACCTCTCGGGGTGTCGGAGCCGGGGAGCGCAGGTGATCCTGTGCCCCCAGCACATGGGCGCTGAGGCACAACCTCAGTGCGGGTTCAGGACTGTTGGGGCAGAACCTATAAACTGCACCATGGAGGCAATGGCAGCGAGCCACGTCAGGCCCCAGGTGGCAGATATAGGGAGTGGGACATGCTGTGTCACCACTGGGGCCCAGCAGCATCGACACGGACCACAGCAGTGGTGTCCGATACTGTACGGCAGCTTCTGTTTTAAACCCAAGGCAGAGGTCCATGTGGCACAGCAACGAATATTACCCACCCCAGAACCCTCCTCAGTCCACCTTTCAGTACGGGAAAGTATCAGTAACTTACAACAATATATGGCCCGTTTTGGTGACGATATTCCCCCGGTCAAGGAAGACCTAAAAGTATTGTTACAAGCTGTGGAAGTTTCACAAAGACATTTTTCTCCTTAGAGCAAAAAACCCACGATATCGATCACGAAATAGCTGATATCAAAGCCCCTGACTGGTGGAACATGGGATCATGGATTGTGATCCCAGCCTGGATCCGTATAGCCTCCCATCTGTTAGTCGTATTACAAATGTTTGTAGTATTGTATTCATGTTGTCTCAGCTGTAGGTATAAACGACAGAGGAAAATGAAGAGCCTTCAACGGGCTTTTGGGAATAAGCGAATTACAGCCCAGAAAAGAGGATCACTAGTGTAATAAAGAGATTCAAATGTAAGTAGTTGTATGGATTCGCGGGGTTTCAGTTTATTTGATTGTAGTGTATGTACAGGGACCCTTACGTTTGGGGTTCCATTGAAATCTGTGTATGCTACTGTGTGTTTAAGTTCAGTATGGTCTTGTCTTTCCCTTTCAATGAAATTAGGGGTAGCCTAGATTAAGGGAACTGTCTTGGGACTTGTAGTTTCGCAGTTTGTTGAGTCGGGGGGCCTATGGTCCACACGAAAGGAAATGATTGCCCTCTTCACCTGTGTCGATACGGTCCAAGCAGGTAGGGACGTATCGAAGGGGCATCTGTAAGGTTTTCGGGCAATTCGGCCCTTTTTGGACTGTTCAAGAGTAAAATCCAGAGACTGGAACATAACCAAATTTCCCAGCAGGCTTGGCCCGCTGAGCTGGGTATGTGTATGGATATTTACAACAAAAAAAACCCCGGAGCTACAAGGACGAAGGAGCCAGACAACTAGATAGGATTAAACACAGAGACAAAGGGGCACAGTAATACAAAGGGGCCTGCCTGCGAGCAGGACAATGGGATGGTCATAGCCCCCATGCAGATGTAAATGACTTGGTCTCCACCAGAGCGGAATCCAATCAACACCCCATCAACATAGCGAGGTGAGAATAGCAGCCATCTCCGGAGCAGATGGAAGACCTTGAAAATCTTCAAGGAGCTTGACCTCGTTATCTCAAAAGGTAGACTGTCTGGGCTCAGTATATTGCGCTGGAAAAGCCCCGGAAAGGTAACCGGTGGAAAAAAACCAAGTTGGAGGCGGACCTAGGGGAGGTACTCCCATCTTGACTGGTCTGACCGGCTCAAAGGGGGCGGACCAGCGTGAACTTTAAACCTTACCGATTCAATGCAAAAGGGGCTGGCCGAACACAGGAAAAAACCCAGGTAAACGGATATCAAAGGGGCCTGCGTTTCGATTGAGGGTCTCTTGGCTTGACCTCTCCACCTTCGACTTGACCTCCTGCTCCAGGCGAAGCCTTGGACTGCAAGTACCCTGCAGCAGTGAGCGAAACTCCCGGGACTTTGATAGTCGTTGAGGCTTTGGGACAGGGGGCTTGGTTTGTGTGCTCTTTTACTCTGTTTGTACCATTGTTAAATTGTGTAACAATAAGATTTTACCTTGTGTCCGTTATGGAATTTCCTTGATAGACATAGTTTTGTTAGAGCTCTAAGGTTTTATTGTATTTTCTTCTGTTTGGTGATTTTGACCTGGGTTTTTCAATAAACCTCGATTTGAATTGTAATTGGAGTCCGTTTCAATTCTTCGATCTCTCACCAGCGATCTCTGACCAAGTCATATTTAAAAACTGCTCACCCTAATCCCGGGGTTGAGAATCTGGGGTCATCTTGGAACGATTCAAACCCGTTCACTCAGGACAGGCTGCTGGTTAGGCGATAAACAGCAGTGTCCTATTCTCTCTCTTGGGAAAGCTACTCCAGCGAAGTAGGAACCGGGTGGGTGTTTCACCACCGGCAAGAGAGGGAATCACCTGGGCATTGGTGGGGGTCTGGATATGTGCGATATAAGTCATTAGGGGTAATACAGTACACCATGATGCCGAGAGGCTATTGGTGGATAGGTACTGGGTCCTGATTGGATCTGCCGCCTACTGGGCTCCACCCAGAATGCGGGGTATAAGAACCCAGGTTCTCCCAGCAGCCGCATTCTGTAACTGAGCTGCTGGGGAACAAGTCTGCTCAATAAAGCCTCGTTTGAATTTACTATGACCCGCCTTGTGTGTTATCGATGGTGCCACAACAGTTAACTGTTGGGCTAAATGCATAGCCACTGTACGAAATTAGTTCCAGGACCAGCCTTGTAAACCCCTACCACCATGCGAAGCACCACCCCGCCGGTTTTTTTTTTTTTTTTTTTAAAAAACAAGCGGTGAATGTGGCGGAGTCTAAGAGCTCGAGTTCTCCCAGCAGCCGCATTCTGTAACTGAGCTGCTGGGGAACAAGTCTTGCTTAATAAAGCCTAGTTTGATTTAATCTCTTCTCGACTTGAGTGAGTAATTGTTTGTGTGTGTTGTACATACCTGGGCTTCCTCCCCTCGGGCTTGTTTATAAAGGTGGCAAGTCTTGTTGTGAAAACTCGGAAGAATATGACATTTGAAACATGAAAGCAAAACAGAATGCCTGAGACTTTTAAATGAAAGGGAAAAGTCCCACAAGGGGTTAAGAGCAGCAGCCTGTTTTGAAAGCTGACAACTTCACAGACTGGGATGAAAACAGATAGCAGCTTCATTTTAATTCACAAGTTAGAAAAGACATTTGATTGACTGAAAAACTCTTATATGAAAGGGAACAGTATTTCACAAATCTTTAAGTAAGGAATTATTTTATTCAACAATTAGGAAAAGCAGCCAGAATCTAAAGTATAAGATAAGGAACAATTGTTAAGTGGGAAAAGTTGCTAACACTAGTAATAAAGTGAAACAACTGCAGAACACTAGAAGGTGACAAGGTAACATTTTAACGTACATCACATTTGAAGTTAAAACCTTTTGAAGATGGCCGGAGCAGATAAAGTTAGAGTCCGGGGGGATAACACTAACATGACATTAGCTTCACCTGAAGATGACCCGAGTCGAGTCGGAGAAAAAACGCATCGAAAAAGACATAAAACCAAAAAGAGTGCGAACTAAGGCAGAGACAAATTTGTGACATGTCGAGCAAAGCGAGGAAAGTTCATCAAGGATGGCGAGCTGGGGAGGGTGAAGCTGCAAATGTGGCTGTTCAAGCAGCGCCACGCGGCTAAACTGCTAAAACTCAGCCTTCCAAATGTCATGCAGACAGTCTGAAGGGTGCCGGGTGCAGAGGTTAAGGGGCCCCAAACGGCTATAAAGACTGGGGATAATGAGCAGATAACCAGAAGAGCATCTTCCTCGGAGATGGGACGAGCAGCATCGACAGACCGAGCGGCCCAGAGAAGTCAGCAGAAGACCAAAAGTGAAAGAAAACTGATTGTCAAGAGAGACTTGAAAGTCTGCAACTGGTCCGAACAGGAAAAGATCTTTCTACCTTTCTGTAAAAGTAGTTATCCTCTTTTAACTTGAAAATAAAGTTACGTTCAAATTGATAACCTGACAGAGTGGTTATTATTTGCTTTAAAAATTTACTTTACTTCACTTAGTAACTTACACACAGGTCCAGCTTGCTAAGCGGTTAGTAGATAAAATTCTTCTACGAAGATACGGGTTATACCGGGGGATTACTTGAAACACTAGTTTGACCCGAATAGCACCCGCCGAAGTCTGCGTGGGAGTCGGGGAGTGAGAATCCCTGCTCACCATTTAGAATAAATCAACCCTTTTTGGTATAGGGGGAATTCTAAGAATTGTGGTGAGTTAAGAAATACAGTCTCCGCCCCGAACCCAGTTCGGGTCCAGAGGCAGGAGGCTTGCTGTTTAGTGTATTAAAGTCTCAGTTACATTCATCACTCGTTTTGTGGTGATTGAAGGCGTATCAATAACAATTCGGTCTTGTTACAGATCTGCCTGTAGTGGCGGGATAAAATCAGCATAAAATAAATATACTTCATCAGCTTTTGTGGATCATTTCAGGGGGAAATGCGCTCTTCCAGGCTCAAGAGCATCAGCCCACTGGAAGCAATGTCGTGACTAGCCAATCCAGCAGCAAGAAACTCTTCGACCCTCCCTCTTTACTACGCATTTGAATGAACATAGTTCTGTCCTGAATGTGATTAACAACAGAATCCAATGCCTGTAAATCGCTGGTGAACTCTCTGGCGTCTCTGCAGGCGATGAATGAGTGAATCCCTTCCAACACAGCAGCTGAACGGCCTCTCCCCGGGGTGAACCTGCCTGTGTCAGTAGTTTGGACAGCAGAACGAACCCCATTGCACAGAGCAAGTCCAGTCTCTCCAGTGTGAACTCGCTGATGCTCCCCTGCAGGGTGGAAGACGCTCTGAACCTCTTTGTGCAGTGAGAGCAGCTGAAACCCGGTGTGAATGCGTCGATGAGTTTCCACTGCAGATGGAGACCGAAATAACTTCCCAGTGTCCACATTCCCAACGTTTCTCCATGGTGCGGGTATCCTCATGTCTCTCAAGGTTAGATAATCCATTTTAGTCTGACACCGAACCAGGGTAGTCCCTCCTTGCTGTGAATGGTGCAATTTCTTTCAGGCTGTGTAACTTGTTAAAGCTCTTGCCACAGTTGGTGCAGTTGAACACACTCGTGTGTGTGTGTGTCCCGTTGCTTTTCCAGTCACACTGATATTTAAAGCCTTCTTAAGCAGACAGAGCAGACAAACATTTCTCCTCCTAGATTCCTGTGAATTGAGCGACTCCCAGATTTTGATGTGACGTTTGGTTTGTGGTGATGTCTGTAAATCCTCCCCTTAATATCAGACGATGTTGGAGATCAGGGGTGAACTAGCTGGATGGATCCAGGACTGGCTTGGCCATGGAAGACAGAAGGTAGCAATGGAAGGGTGTTTTTCCAAATGGATGTCTGTAACTAGTGGTGTTCCGCAGGAATCAGTACTCGGACCTCTGCTGTTTGTAATCTATATCAATGACTTGGAAGAAAACGTAGCGGGTCTGATTAGCAAGTTTGCGGATGATACTAAGATTGCAGGAGTTGCGGATAGTGATGAAGATTGTCAGAGAATACAACAGGATATAGATAGGCTGCAAAATTGGGCAGGGAAATGGCAAATTATGAGAGTTATATAGAACGTTGCTTAGGCCATACTTTTAGAAAATACTTTTTCACTGTACCTCGGTACACGTGACAATAAACAAATCCAAATTTGGAATAATGTCCAATTCTGATCACCGCACTACCAGAAGGGCGTGGGGGCTTTGGACAGAGTACAGAAAAGGTTTACCAGGATGTCGCCTGGTATCGAGGGTATTAGCTATGAGGAGAGACCAAGTAAACTGGGATTGTTCTCCCGAGAGAGAGACGGAGACAGAGGGGCGACCTGATCAAAGTTAAAAAAATTATTAGGGGTAGAGATAGGGTGAACAGTTGGATTCTTTTTCGAACGGGATGCCGTGTGTCCCAACGGGATGCCGTGCGTCCCAACGGGATGCCGTGCGTCCCAACCGGAGTGCCGTGCGTCCCAACCGGAGTGCCGTGCGTCCCAACCGGAGTGCCGTGCGTCCCAACCGGAGTGCCGTGCGTCCCAACCGGAGTGCCGTGCGTCCCAACCGGAGGGCAGTGCCTCCAACGGGTTACAGTGCTTCCAACCAGCAAAGCCAAGGGGGGAGTGAACCACATTTTGGAAGCATCTGTCCAGATCAGTGGCGAGCGTCGATCCGGACACGCCAAGCCACAATCTCGTCAGTCAGCAGAGGGAAGTGGGAGGGAGTTTTTGTTTTGCTTGTGGTTCATTGTATTTGCATCTTCCCTTCCTTCTCCCTCATCCAGTTTGTATTGTTGTATTATCTGGGGCAGCACGGTGGCACAGCGGCTAGCACTGCTGCCTCACGGCTCCAGGGTTCAATTCTGGCCTTGGGTGACGTCAGTGGGAGTTTGCACTTTGTGTCTGCGGGGGTTATCTCCGGGTGTTCCGGTTTCCTCCCACTGTCCAAAGACGTGCATGTTCGGTGATTAGCCATCCTAAATTGTCCCTTGGTGTTGAAAAGATTAGGCGGGGTTACTGGGTTACAAGGATAGGGTGGAGGCGTGGGCTTAAGTAGGGTGCTCTTTCAAGGGATGGTGCAAACTCGATGGGCCGAATGGCCTCCTTCTGTTCTGTAAATTCTATAACTTCTATCAGTGCAAGTTTGGTGATTTCATCTGGTTTGAAAGAAAGCCTATTTTTGACCTTGCCTCAGAAGCCTTGCATGTCTTTTTACTCACACTCTGGTAATTTCACAGTACAGAACCACAGGCAGGAGCGCCTCGGAGCCCCTCTGAACGCTCAGTCCCACGGGCTAGGAGCAAGCTGTAGGAACAGACCGGGCAGAACCACCGATAGTACCTGTGGGACAGGCTGTGGTGATACACCACTGTACTTCCCTAGCATTGTACATAGTTATATAATAGTTGTGTGCAACGTGGCCCTGTAATCCTGTGTATTGTACTGTAGCTCTGCAGAGGTTCGGTCACCTGTATGTAACCTGACCTGGCCACGGAGAGCTCCGCCTTGGCCACGCCCCCGGGAGTTAGGTATACAACCCAGCTTCTGAGACCTGACCCATTTTGTCTGGGGTCGTCTGTGTCGGGTAAGCTTCCTATGGTAGTGTATTAAAGCCTTGGTTAAAGTCTCACATGTCTTTGTGGATCTTGACGCTTAGTGCATCACCCTTTACATCCACTGCTGTTTGTCCTGGCAATCGAGCCACTGGCCATCACTCTGGGAGCAGCAAAGGGGTGGCAAGGCATTCAAAGGGCAGACAGAGCGTAGAGTCCCTCTGTGCAGATGACCGGCTCCCTGACATGGGAGGAATAATGGAACTCCAAAATAAACCAGAGTGGGAATGAAACCTTCCCTGTGAAGCTGGATTTGGGAGGGGGGGGGGGGGGAGATCTGGCCCCCCCAAACCTCCAGCACTACCACTGGGCAGCTACCACACAAAGATACGGGGATAGTCAGAATGGAAGAGAGTTCCTGCACAGGGACAACTTTCCAAGCAATGGCCACGAGGACACTCCCAATCTCTTTCCCCAACCCCCTCCAGATACAAAGATCCCTTGGTACAATGTGTGCCTCCTTCAACAAGGTGGAGACAGGAAAAAGGGACTCCCAAGGTTAGAGACATGTACATTGAAGGCAGCAGTGACCCTAAGGGAACTATGTACATTGAAGGCAGCAGTGACCCTAGGGGCACCATCAGACAAGTTCCAGCTCTTGAAAGGAAACAAACTAAGATATAACAAAGTCAAAAACCTCCCCTGCAGAGAGACAGCATTTGCGCAGGTAGCACCACACTCACTGTTGGAATAAAATGAAGTACAGCACAGGAACAGGCCCTTCGGCCCTCCAAACCTGCGCCAACCATGTTGCCCGTATAAACTAAAGTCTTCTACACTTCCGGGGTCCGTATCCCTCTATTCCCATCCTATTCCGGGGTCCGTATCCCTCTATTCCCATCCTATTCATGCATTTGTCAAGACACCCCTTAACGTCACACACCCCTTAAACATCACTATCGTCTCTGACCACGGGCAAACTAGGAGACGGGCGATTACTAGACGAGGCACGCTCAGCTCTGGAGGCATGGGAGAAGTGGGCAGCAGAGGACTCTGGACCGAAGCACTGTGCAGGGCTGAGCCAAACAACTGAAGCTGGTGTACAGGGCACACCTAACCGGGACAAGAACGAGGAGGTTTTCCCAGTGGTGGAGGCTAAACGTGAACCGTGCCAGGGAGGCCCAGTCAACCGCACCATGTTCTGGTCTTGCCCCAGACTTGCTGGGTACTGGGCGTAACTTGAGGCCATGACTCGGGTTGTGGGGCTGAGAATGGAGCCTTGCCCTCTTTGGAGCACGAGAACAACCAGAGCTTTCCATGCAGAGGGGGGCTGCCACCCTGGCCTCCGATCGCCAGCCTGCTGGAGACTCCTGCTTGGCTGGCCATCAGCAGCACCACCCAAAGCTGCAGACTGGCTACCCGACCTCTCAGAATTCCTAAGGCTAGAGAAAGCAAAATGCCAAATCAGAGCCAGGCTTCCACATTACTTGTAGCCCAGATACCCTGAATGACAAGCTACACATACCGGAGGATAAACCCTGTAAATTAACAACAGTTGCTGTCAAGTCTTGTCGATACATTGCACGAGACAAGAACCAAAACATTTGTCAAAACTCCAATAAAAACAGGTGGCAAGACAGGTGGAGAGAGGAGTTAATAAAGCATTTAGTATTCTCAACTTATACAGGACACTAGTTGGACCTCAGCTGGAAGATTGTATACCGTCCTGGCCGCCACACTGTAGGAACGATGTGAACATATTTGGAGAGAGCGCAGAAGAGGTTTACAAGAATGGTTCTAGGGATGAGAATCTCCAGCTGTAAGGACCGATTGCAGAGGTTGGGACTGTTCTCCTTGGAGAGAAGAAGGCCATGAGGAAATTTGATAGATGTTCAAAATCTTCTAGAAGCATCTAGGATAGAGGGCACAGATTTAAAGCAATTTGCAAAAACAGCAAATGTGAGGAGATCAAAATATTTCACAGCGAGTGGTTGGGGTCTGGAATGCACTATCTGGAAGGGTGGTGGAGGCAGGTTCAATGGAGGCATTCGAGAGGACATTAGGTGATTATTTGAATTGAAACAAGGGCAGGGGTATGGGGAAAAGGCAGGGGAGTGACACTCAGTCATCATGTTGTCAATGGTGACATGTTTGGCTGAATGGCCTTGTGGTAGTACCTGGTAGTACCAGGCATTGCAGTACCTAACAGGCTGATGACCATTGGTTAAACCCAGGAGGTTACCATTGGCTGTTGATACGTGGCTCCGCCCTGACATGCGGAGTATAAGAAACGGGGCTGTCCCAGCAGCCTTCACTTTCTGTACCGAAGCTGCTGGGGAACAAGTTCTAGTAGATTAAAGCCTTCAGTTATGAAATCACTTTGCGTGTAATTGATCGCGCATCAGGCCTTTTGCAAGTTTCATGCAGACTAGCCCCAAGGCATTTGGAATTCCCCATTTTCGATCTCGCCCAAGTAGCCCAATTCAAACCTCTTGGGAATATAAATCACAAATCCCTGGCACATGCTGATCGGCATCATTTCCGATCCTCATCCTGGATTCATGGTATTGAGACCCGAGAAGGAATTTTCCAATATTCTGGCAAGTGTCAACGAGGGTGGGAAAACCGGTATCCTCAAAAGGAGGATGGGCGCTTGGGAAGCCATGCCAAAATTTGTACATGGAGCCCGGAGCAGGATTCTGGATACTATGCACAAGGCAGGGGGCAAAGTGACAAACACCAGCACGGGAGGCAGGGGGGTGCAAAGTGACCAACCCCAACACAGGAGGCAGGGGGGTGCAAGGTGACCAAACCCAGCACGGCAAGCAAGGGGGGGGGGGGGGCAAGGTGACCAACCCCAGCACGGGAAGCAAGGGGGGGGGTGCAAGGTGACCAACCCCAGCACGGGAAGCAAGGGGGTGCAAGGTGACCAACCCCAGCACGGGAGGCAGGAGGCAAGGGAAGCACCAACTTCCTGCACAGGACAGGGTGCAGGGCAGAAGGAGAATGAATGATCCTCTGCTCGGTCTCATGTTGTACCTCCGCTGGGGTATGGCCACCTCAGAATCGCCACTACTTGCAGCATAGATCACTGACCCAGTACACGGCCCGATTACTCTCCCAGAACAAGCTGGGACACATTAGGCTGGCGAGAGCAGAGGGCTAGAGTTAAATATCCGGAGGAGAAAGCACTCCTGCTGGCCAAGGAGGAAGAGGGCCGCTATTGTGTAGAGAGGGTCCATAGCACTATCTATGTCACCAAACACCAGTTCGCTTATACGCTAGTGGCCCTTCCATACACAAATGCTACCTCCCTTCTTTTAAGCATCGCAGGGGAGCAGCCAGAGCCATCTGCAAGTAGACGCGATACCTCCGGTGTGTGAATCTTTCACCCGCACCCTCCACTGGTGCGGACAGTGGCTCTTAGTAGAGGTGCTGTGTGCACCTCACTGTCCCTGCGGAGGCAGGGACATTTCCGGGATCTGACACTTGGGAGGAATCCCCGTAGCCAGCTGCCTGAACTTGGGTCGGTGTGTAATTGATGGAGCTCCAAGCACCCAAGGGCAGACAGGGGAGCCTCAGGAGAGATCGCGGACTTCTGGTGGCAGCACGGAAGGTGGTGGCAGCACAAAGGGAGTCTCCCTCCTGGCAATGTGTTTGGACCTTTTCAACCCACCAAGGGGGGGTCATGTCTGACAAATCTGTTAGAGTTCTTTGAGGAGGTAACAAGGAGGTTATCCTGGCATGGATAGAGGATTGGCTGACTGGCAGAAGGCAGAGAGTGGGCATAAAGGGATCTTTTTCAGGATGGCAGCCAGTGACTAGTGGTGTGCCTCAGGGGTCAGTGCTGGGACCACAAGTGATCTGGAAGATGATACTGAAGGCACTGTTGCGAAGTTTGCAGATGACACAAAGATCTGTAGAGGGACAGGTAGTATTGAGGAAGCAAGGGGGCTGCAGAAGGACTTGGACAGGCTAAGAGAGTGGGCAAAGAAGTGGCAGACGGAATACAATGTGGAAAAGTGTGAGGTTATGCACTTTGGAAGGAGGAATTGAGACAGACTATTTTCTAAATGGAGAGATGCTTCGGAAATCAGAAGCACAAAGAGACTTGGGAGTCCTTGTTCACGATTCTCCTAAGGTTAACGTGCAGGTTCAGTCGGCAGTTAGGAAGGCAAATGCAATGTTAGCATTCATGTCGAGAGAGCTAGAATACAAGACCAGGGATGTTCTTCTGAGGCTGTATAAGGCTCTGGTCAGACCCTATTTGGAACATGGTGAGCGGTTTTGGGCCCCGTATCGAAGGAAGGATGTGCTGACCTTGGAAAGGCTCCTGAGGAGGTTCACAAGAATGATCCGTGGAATGAATAACTTGTCTTATGAGGAACATTTGAGGACTCTGGGTCTGTACTCGTTGGAGTTTAGAAAGATGAGGGGATGTTTACAAATCCAGCAGAGGGCAGTAGAGCGGAGCTGCTGATTGGCTGTTGCAAGGGAAATGTGCGTACCTCCGTCGTGGTCACCCTAACTTGAACGTGTACCTGAGCTAGTGTAGAAGCCAGGTATTTCAAATACAACTAGTATAGGTAAAAGATAGTTGTTTAAGCATAAATATTAAGCCCCAGTTTTAAGTACCCATTTATACAGCATAATTCACTTTTACTGAGGTCCGTCGTTCTGGAAAATGCATATTTTCAAAGTCAGTGTGACATTAAAACAGCACAGTTGCAAGACAATTTGACACTGCTTGTGCTAATTGTCAAGGACAAGGACTGAATACCATAGCAACATGAAGGCACCATTGTTCACAATGCAGATAACAGCTGGGTCAGAAAAGCTAATGTTGCACATTGAAGATGGACGGCTTGCCATCAAATGTGTTTGAGTCTAACCCAAACCAATTTGGATTATATTAGGGTGTGATTAGATGACTTAAGACAGACATGAAGGTGTATAACTGAAAGGTTTCCGCCCGCCATTTTAGTGTTGTCTGTCCTTTGCTGTCTTTAATTCTTAGTCTTTCTGTAGTGTCTTTGTGTTGTCTTTCTGTTAGTTTAGTCAGTTTTGTCCTTAATAGTCTGTTAGTTCAGGAGTTGTCTTTTGGGGGTTCTGTCTTTGTGTTATTGTGTGTCAGTGATGTAGTGTACTTTTGACTTTGAGTTTGAGTTTAGCTGAAGATTAGCTCTCTCTCTCTCTTCATGTTTCATTGCCAGACTTTGACCTTTTAAAAGTTACTTTCGAGCTGTCTGCCTAAGCAAAGAAAGATAATGTCAGTAATTCTCTGAAAGCTTCGAATTGTCTACGAATTGCCTTTTAAATGACTTTCAAATTGTAATCAAGCGACTACAAATAAAACAATTCTTTTTGGCACCTGAGAAGTTTTAACTGAAGTTTCTGCTGTGTCCCAGTAATCGCAAAGTGCTACTGGTAACCGAATAGCAGAAATAATATAAATTCCTTCAACTTTACACAGTCGAATAATACAAGGAATCCAACAACTTGGCATCCAACAACAGTCTAGAAATATTACAAATCTTACAACTTGTCCTATTGCACCAGGAACTTGATTCATCAACTAAGCTTCCCCCAAACTTGGCGGTAGTTCGGCAGGTTAAGATTCCTCTCAAATTAAAGATTTCAACAATTGGCGAGCCAGCCAGGAGTTATCATTCCTTGAGTTGCAGATTCTAACATAAGGGAAATGTGCATACCTCCGTCGTGATCACCCTAATTTGAAGGTAGTTTGTGGAGGAGCGGTTGTCAAATGACACTTAAACCCGAAACACTTCTTCAGTGTTTCCCTCCCTACCCCCTCCTCTAACCAAAAAAAGCCAACCGCTGTAAAGATCAAGAGGAAGGCTCGAGGTCAGGTAGAAATAGAAAGAAGTTGACCGTGATGCCACAGCCTGCAGTTAAGGGATTGGCTGGTGACTGGTAAGTAGTTTTTCTTTTATTTTCCCTCAGGTGTTATCGTGCAGGGCACAGGAGGTTGCTGAGTGAGTGCTTGCTGAGAAGGGGAGGGAATAACAGGGAAGCTCTTTCTTGTTTTATCTAGAGGGGATGGCAGGGAAGGTAGTGCAATGTTCCTCCTGCAGAATGTTTGAGGTGAGGGACGCCGACAGTGTCCCTGCTGATTTCATCGGTGGGAAGTGCACCCATCTCCAGCTCCTCAGAAACCACATTAGGGAACTGGAGCTGGATGAACTTCATATCATTCGGGAGCCAGAGCTGGTCCTAGATAGAAGCTTCAGGGATGTAGTTACTCTGAAGAATAAAGATAGATGGGCGACGGTGAGAGGGGCTGGGAGGAAGCAGTCAGTAGAGGGATTCCCTGTGGTCATTCCCCTTAGTAACAAGTATACAGGAGGTTGAGAGTAGTGAGGTCATGATTAAGGTTTTAAAGTTGCAGGAGTGTACCGGCAGGCAGGAAGGCTTTTTAACGTGTGTCTTCTTCAATGCCAGGATCATCCTGAATAAGGCCTTTGGATTTCGGCCGGAGCGGTGCGCAGGGGCCTTCTGGGAGGTAAGTTTTTACTTTAAAAACACTTACCTGGTCCCGTTTCTGTTCTTTTTCTGTTTTATTTTTTATATGTTTTTTTAATATAAGGCGGGAACCGGAAGTTCGCCTGCGGACTTCTGGGAAGGCCCCCCCCCCGCCCAACCAATACAATTCTGGTGGAGAGGAAACCCGAGACACTACACGTGTAGTGTCTCCCACCCACCCTCCTCCTCTAACCTAATAATAAGACCCATTGGTGCGAGGTAAGTGCCATATTATTATTATATTTTTTATTTTTTATTTATTTATTAACTAGATCTTGGTTGGAGGTTAGAGGGATGGCACGGAAGGGAGTGCAATGTTCCTCCTGCAGGATGTTTGAGGTGAGGGATGCCGTTAGTGTCCCTGCTGATTTTACCTGCAGGAAGTGCAGCCATCTCCAGCTCCTCCAAGACCGAGTTAGGGAACTGGAGCTGGAGTTGGATGAACTTCGGATCATTCGGGAGGCAGAGGGGGTCATAGATAGCAGCTTCAGGGAATTAGTTACACCAAAGATTGGAGATAGATGGGTAACTGCAAAAGGGACTGGGAAGAAGCAGTCAGTGCAGGGATCCCCTGCGGTCGTTCCCCTGAGTAACAAGTATACAGTTTTCGATACTTGTGGGGGGGGGGGGGGGGGGGGGGGTGGGGGGGGGGGGGACAACTTACCAGGGGTAAGCCACGGGGTACGGGCCTCTGGCACGGAGTCTGTCCCGGTTGCTCAGAAGGGAAGGGGGGGGGGGGGGAAAAAAGAGGAGCAGAGCATTAGTAATTGGGGACTCGATAGTCAGGGGCACAGATAGGAGATTTTGTGTGAGCGAGAGAGACTCACGTTTGGTATGTTGCCTCCCAGGTGCAAGGGTACGTGATGTCTCGGATCGTGTTTTCCGGGTCCTTAAGGGGGAGAGGGAGCAGCCCCAAGTCGTGGTCCACATTGGCACTAACGACATAGGTAGGAAAGGGGACAAGGATGTCAGGCAGGCTTTCAGGGAGCTAGGATGGAAGCTCAGAACTAGAACAAACAGAGTTGTTATCTCTGGGTTGTTGCCCGTGCCACGTGATAATGAGATGAGGAATAGGGAGAGAGAGCAATTAAACACGTGGCTACAGGGATGGTGCAGGCGGGAGGGATTCAGATTTCCAGATAACTGGGGCTCTTTCTGGGGAAGATGGGACCTCTACAGACAGGATGGTCTACATCTGAACCCGAGGGGCACAAGTATCCTGGGGGGGCGGGGGGGGGGGGGGGGGGGGGGGGGGGGAAAGAGATTTGTTAGTGCTCTTTGGGGGAGGTTTAAACTAATGCAGCAGGGGCATGGGAACCTGGATTGTAGTTTTAGGGTACGAGAGATTGAGAGTCGAGAGGTCAGGAGCACAGATTTGACATCGCAGGAGGGGGCCAGTGTTCAGGTAGGTGGTTTGAAGTGTGTCTACTTCAATGCCAGGAGTATACGAAACAAGGTAGGGGAACTGGCGGCATGGGTTGGTACCTGGGACTTCGATGTTGTGGCCATTTCGGAGACATGGATAGAGCAGGGACAGGAATGGATGTTGCAGGTTCCGGGGTTTAGGTGTTTTAGTAAGCTCAGAGAAGGAGGCAAAAGAGGGGGAGGTGTGGCGCTGCCAGTCAAGAACAGTATTACGGTGGCGCAGAGGATGCTAGATGGGGACTCTTCTTCCGAGGTAGTATGGGCTGAGGTTAGAAACAGGAAAGGAGAGGTCACCCTGTTGGGAGTTTTCTATAGGCCTCCAAATAGTTCTAGGGATGTAGAGGAAAGGATGGCGAAGATGATTCTGGATAAGAGTGATAGTAACAGGGTAGTTATTATGGGAGACTTTAACTTTCCAAATATTGACTGGAAATGTTATAGTTAGAGTACATTAGATGGGTCCTTTTTTGTACAATGTGTGCAGGAGGGTTTCCTGACACAAAATGTTGACAGGCCAACAAGAGGAGAGGCCACATTGGATTTGGTTTTGGGTAATGAACCAGGCCAGGTGTTAGATTTGGAGGTAGGTGAGCACTTTGGGGACAGTGACCACAATTCGATTAAGTTTACTTTAGTGATGGAAAGGGATAGGTATATACCGCAGGGCAAGAGTTATATCTGGGGGAAAGGCAATTATGATGTGATAAGGCAAGACTTGGGATGCATCGGGCGGAGAGGAAAACTGCAGGGGATGGGCACAACGGAAATATGGAGCTTGTTCAAGGAACAGCTACTGCGTGTCCTTGATAAGTATGTGCCTGTCAGGCAGGGAGGAAGTGGTCGAGCGAGGGAACCGTGGTTTACTAAAGCAGTCGAAACACTTGTCAAGAGGAAGAAGGAGGCTTATGTAAAGATGAGACATGAAGGTTCAGTCAGGGTGCTCGAGAGTTACAAGTTAGCGAGGAAGGACCTAAAGAGAGAGCTAAGAAGAGCTAGGAGGGGACATGAGAAGTCTTCGGCAGGTAGGATCAAGGATAACCCTAAAGCTTTCTATAGATATGTCAGGAATAAAAGAATGACTAGGGTAAGAGTAGGGCCAGTCAAGGACAGTAGTGGAAAGTTGTGCTTGGAGTCCAAGGAGATAGTAGAGGTGCTAAATGAATATTTTGCGTCAGTATTTACACAGGAAAAAGACAATGTTGTCGAGGAGAATACAGAGATTCAGGCTACTAGACTAGAAGGGCTTGCGGTTCATAAGGAGGTGTTAGCAATTCTGGGAAGGGTGAAAATAGATAAGTCCCCTGGGCCGGATGGGATTTATACTAGGATTCTCTGGGAAGCTAGGGAGGAGATTGCTGAGACTTTGGCTTTGATCTTTATGTCATCTTTGTCTACAGGAATAGTGCCAGAAGACTGGAAGATAGCATATGTTGTCCCCTTGTTCAAGAAGGGGAGTAGAGGCAACCCCGGTAACTATAGAGCAGGGAGCCTTACTTCTGTTGTGGGCAAAATCTTGGAAAGGTTTATAAGAGATAGGGTGTATAATCACCTGTAAAGGAATAATTTGATTAGATGTAGTCAACACGGTTTCGTGAAGGGGAGGTCGTGCCTCACAAACCTTATTGAGTTCTTGGAGAAGGTGACCAAACAGGTGGATGAGGGTAAAGCAGTTGATGTGGTGTATATGGATTTCAGTAAAGCATTTGATAAGGTTCCCCATGGTAGGCTACTGCAGAAAATACAGGAGCTTGGGATTCAGGGAGATTGAGCAGTTTGTCTTCTTCCAGCTAGCCATTTTCTGATACAAAGGGTGGTGGTTGATGGGAAATGTTCAGACTGGAGTCCAGTTACTAGTGGTGTACCACAAGGATCTGTTTTGGGGCCACTGCTGTTTGTCATTTTTATAAATGACCTGGAGGAGGGTGTAGAAGGATGGGTGAGTAAATTTGCAGATGACACTAAAGTCGGTGGAGTTGTGGACAGTGCGGAAGGATGTTACAAGTTACAGAGGGACATAGATAAGCTGCAGTGCTGGGCTGAGAGGTGGCAAATGGAGTTTAATGCAGAAAAGTGTGAGGTGATTCATTTTGGAAGGAATAACAGGAGGACAGAGCACTGGGCTAATGGTAAGATTCTTGGCAGTGTGGATGAGCAGAGAGATCTCGGTGTCCATGTACATAGATCCCTGAAAGTTGCCACCCAGGTTGAGAGGGTTGTTACGAAGGCGTACGGTGTGTTAGCTTTTATTGGTAGAGGGATTGAGTTTCGGAGTCATGAGGTCATGTTGCAGCTGTACAAAACTCTGGTGCGGCCGCATTTGGAGTATTGCGTGCAATTCTGGTCACCGCATTATAGGATGTGGAAGCATTGGAAATGGTGCAGAGGAGATTTACCAGAATGTTGCCTGGGATGGAGGGAAGATCTTATGAGGGAAGGCTGAGGGACTTGAGGCTGTTTTCGTTAGAGAGAAGGTGGTTAAGAGGTGACTTAATTGAGGCATACAAGGTGATCAGAGGATTGGATAAGGTGGACAGTGAGAGTCTTTTTCCTCCGATGGTGATGTCTAGCATGAGGGGACATAGGTTTAAATTGAGGGGAGATAGATATAAGACAGATGTCAGAGGTAGGTTCTTTACTCAGAGAGTAGTAAGGACGTGGAATGCCCTGCCTGCAACAGTAGTGGACTCACCAACACGAAGGGCATTCAAATGGTCATTGGATAGACATATGGACAATAAGGGAATAGTGTAGATGGGCTTTAGAGTGGTTTCACAGGTCGGCGCAACATCGAGGGCCGAAGGCCCTGTACTGCGCTGTAATGTTCTATGTTCTATGCTGCGAGGCCTGGATAGAGTGGACGTGGAGAGGATGTTTCCACTTGAAGGTAAAAACGAGAACCAGAGGACACCATCTCAGACTAAAGGGACGATCCTTTAAAACAGAGATGAGGAGGCATTCCTTCAGCCAGAGGGTGGTGAATCTGTGGAACTCTTTGCCGCAAGAGGCTGTGGAGGCCAAATCACTGAGTGTCTTTAAGACAGAGATAGAAAGGTTCTTGATCAATAAGGAGATCAGGGGTTATGGGGTGAAGGCAGGAGAATGGGGATGAGAAAATATCAGCCGTGATTGAATGGCGGAGCAGACTCGATTGGCCTAATTCTGCTCCTATGTCTTCTGGTCTAAATGGGCACCCGAAGTATTAAACATTTCCCGAACTGAACCTCCTCTGGCAGCTGACTGATTGAGATGCGCCAACGCAGCAGCAAGGCCGATAAGAGCACCGAGGGGCAAACCCCAACCTCTGGACAGGGGGACCAGCCTGGCCAACCAGATCTGACCATGGACACCACCAACGCAAGAGCCATTGGCAGAGAAGTGGACAGAGTTTTACCTCCGCAGAGCTCGAAAGCAGAGGGGTGGTAAAAGCAGACCGCATGGTGGCGACAATGAGGTCAGTGAGGTCACATTGGCCCTCATAAAGGGAACATTGGAGCTGAGACAGGAGGCGGATTACCTCACCTGGCAGCAGAGGTCGCGGGATTGGTGACCCAGAAAGCACTAAAGGGGAAAGTGGGTGACCGGCGCAACATCGAGGGCCGAAGGGCCTGTACTGCGCTGTAATGTTCTGTTCTAAAGAAACGGTCCTTTTGACAGAACCTTCAATTAGTCAGGCGAACAGAGGGTGCAGGGGGTTAGGAACCCAATAGAATTCCTCGTCAGGATGCTTGCAAACTTGGGGGGGATGAGGTTTGTCATGAAAAATTGGAAAAATATGAAGTTAGAAACGTGGAAGTAACACTGAGAATGCCTGAGGCTTTTAATGAAAGTCCCACAAGGGGTTAACAGCAGCAGCTGGTTTGTAATGCAGACAGCTTCACTGGTGTGAAACAGCCAGGAACAATTCATTCTGATTTACAAGTTAAAAAGTCATTTGATCAACTTAAATTCTCAAGTTATATGAAAGGGAACAGTATTTCACAATTCTTTAAGCAATAAATTATTTTATTGAACAATTCGGAAAAACAGCCAAAATCTAAAGTATAAAATAAGGAACAACTGTTCAGCGTGAAAACCTGCTGACACCGGCAATAAGATGAGACAACCGATTTACAAATGAAGGAAACTACAAGGTGACGCGGTGACGCTCTGACATCCACCATTTTGACGTTAAAACCTTTTAGAAAATGGCCGAGCCAGATAAGGGTCGAGTCGATGGGGGCAACCTGACCATGACATTAGCTTGACCCAAAGGTGACCCAGGTTGAGACCGAAAGAATCATGAAGACAAATCTGAAAGGATACTGACGAAGACAGACAAATTTATTACATGTCAAGCAAAGTGAGAAAGTTCAAATTATGTAAAGGCGACCTTGTGGAATGAAGCCGCGCT
Organism: Scyliorhinus torazame; assembly: GCF_047496885.1. Taxonomy (NCBI): domain Eukaryota; kingdom Metazoa; phylum Chordata; class Chondrichthyes; order Carcharhiniformes; family Scyliorhinidae; genus Scyliorhinus; species Scyliorhinus torazame. The sequence goes on from NC_092712.1 coordinate 23,347,654, forward strand.
GTTGCAAAGGTGCTACGCTTCGAACCGATAGAAACTAACCTTCAACAGCTCGGCTCAAACAGCGGAAGGGAGCCTTTTGTGAAGGTCAGGCTGCAGAAATTGCTGTAAAAACTCTGACAAGTGAGCAGAAACATGTTCTTCCTCGGTGATGGGACGAGCAGCAACTGGAGACCGAGCAACCCAGAGAAGCGAACAGAAGACCAAAGGTTCAAGAAAAACCATTGACAAGATAGACTTGAAACTGACAACTGGTCCGAACAAGAAAAGATCTTTTTACCTTTCTGTAAAAGTAGTTTATCTTTTTAAATTTGAAAACAAGTTTAAATTGATAACCTGAAAGAGTGGTTATTATTATGATGAACTTTACGGGGACGGCGAATCGCCGCAACCGCGCCACGACTCCCCGACGCGCGATTCTCCAAGGTGCAGAGAATCGGCACCATTTGCACCGGCGCCAGCCGCTGGCCGCCTATTCTCCAGCCCGGATGGGCCGCGCCGATAGGACAGAGTCCCGCCGGCGCCGTTCACCCCTGGTTGCTGCCGGCGGGAACTCTGCACGAACTGTCGGGGGGCAGCCTGTGGGGGGCTCCGGCCCGCGATTGGGGCCCACCCATCGGCGGGCCGGCCTCTTCTCCCCCCCTCCCCGGGCCTACTTTCTGGCACGGCCGGCCCCTGAACACTGACACCCATCTTTGAGTCGGGGACGGCGCGCTAAACAAGTCCCATGCGCAGGTTGGCGCGGTGTCCATTTGGCACCGCGAAAGGAGGCTGGAGCGGCATTAACCGCAACAGCACTGTGCTGGCCGCCTGTGGGGGCCAGAAGCGGTCGTACCTGGGCCGCACCGTCGTGAAACGCGACGCGCAAACACTTGGCTCCATATTGGAGAATCGCCCCCTCCTTTACTCTACTTAGTAGCTTACTGACGGGTCCGGCTTGCTAAGTGGTAAGTAGATAAACCCACATCTTAATAGAAGAATTTTATGTCGGGGGTTAACTTGAAACACTAGATTGACCTGAATAGCACCCACCTAAGCCTGCATAGGAGTCGGAGTGAGAATCCCTGTTCACCATTTAGAATATCTTGACCTTTTTTTTGGTATAGGGGGCATTCTAAGAAAAGTGGTGAGGTTTTAACTTCAGGTTTCATCAAAGCCCACAGAGGTGGATCAGGCCATGTCGGGGGAGCAGCCACAGGCGAGAGCAAAACTACACTCCATCATAAGGAACGAGTTTGAGATGGGCGAGGAGCACGTTATCATGAAATGGAAGAACACCATCCACATTTAATCAGGACTTTGGTGCCACAGTAGCACACGTACACACTGCATCACCAAAAAGCCGTCCTGATCTGCTCCTGTCGATGCTACAACCAAGAAAGCACAACAGCGCCTACACCTCCTCAGAAAAAAAGCAAATTTGGCATGTCCACATTGCACCTGACCAACTTTTACAGATGCACCCTCGAAAGCACCCTATCCTAAGGAGGAGGTAAATCCACCTTTTTTATAGACATCAATACAACGTGGAATATGGGCAAAACTGGCCAAACTCACTGAAAACGTCCGGGCTTGGACTCTGGGATAACAGGGCTGGACTCTGGGATAACAGGGCTGGACTCTGGGATAACGGGGCTGCGTGTTGATGCCGTTGTAAATACCGGAGCATTTTACGACGGTGTCAATGGCCCCCCAGGTGCATCGATTCAGCGGCCCCCCCACAAGGGGCCAGCACAGGCGCCACAGGAAGCGCCCGAGGGAGCAGCCGCCAACACGCGGGGGTGCGTCACTGACACGACGGATTCCCCCCCGCACACAGCCATTGCTGGGAAGATGGCCGCCTGCCGTGTGTGGTGAGCCACGTATGGCTGTGTTGATGTTGTTGTTGGCTCCGCCGCGCTGGGCTTCCTGAGGCGTTGGGCTTCACGTGCACGCATCATCCATGGCCTAGGAGAAGGCTGCCCTCTCACAGGTAGCCACGCGCCAGAGCCAACACGACATTGCCGCCGCTCTCCGAGCCCTAGCCGAGTCTCACCATGCCATGGCACCATGCCATGGCCCGGTCCCAGCAAGCAATGGCACAGTCAGTCGCGCAGAGCATTGACCGCTTGGCACACGTGATGGATGGCGTCGCACACTCAGGTTGAGATAGCACAGTCACTGGTAGGAATGTTGCACTCCCTGGGCTCTGTCTCTGCAAACATTCGGACCGTGGCCGATCCCGCTGCAGGCCTCCAGGACTGGCAGCGCCAGCTGTCGGTGGTGCGACGGGGCATGTCTCAGATCGCATCTCCGTCCCACATTGAGGCCCAGGGGCCACCGGGCTCCCCAAGGGAGGAGATGGTTCTGGGACCCGTCCCGGTACCTCCAGCAATGGACGTCTCGGCCTCCCCCCCCCCCCGTTCCGTCCCTGTCGCATCTGATGGGCAGCGGGCAGGTCAGGGTGACAACGCCATCCAGCACGCCTGCCGAGCAGCCTGGCCCATCGAAGCCGGGCCGCCTCAGGAAGCGTGTGCCGACAGTGAGCCATGTCGAAGGGAGTGATTCTCAGCAGTCCGCCTCCACTCCCCAGATGGTACAGCAGAACACACCTAGACGTGGTGGGGCCCGTAAGGCAAAGTTAGGCACATAAGTTGGCACAGGTGCAGGGCACAGTTAATTTGTAGGGGTAGGGCATCTGTATGTTAATCTCACAAATAAACTCACTGTTGAATTTGACTTGTAAGACTCTGTGCTATGTCCGGTGCCAGGGGGCTCGGAAGGGTGACCGAGTGGCATAGTGGTATACGAGCCGTTCAAGGTCTGTTCCGGATGTGCTGACCCTTGCCCCCCTGCCTCCCATAATCCGACACCGTTGTCCTCAGCACACCGATGTCAGCCACCCCACACGGGCATGTGGTGAAATATCCGTCACAAAGGCTGTGACCACCGGAGTTCATGGTTCAGCTATAGCCATGAGTCAGACCTCAGCTGGCGAATCTGAGCACAGGTCATCGCAGAGCGGGCCGTCATCATTCAACATGGCACTGATCACACCCGCTTACCCAATCATCACTGGTGCAATCCCGTAGTGCCGCAATGGTAAGGTGATGTGGAATTGTTGCCGTGTACGCGGTGCGGGGGTGGGGTGGTGGTGGGTGCCCATGTGCAGGACTGACGGTGCAAGTGGCAGTGTTCAGCAAATGTGTGAACCGTGCGGCCACCAACGCATCGCGTGCCCGCTGCGGTGCTGTCGTGCAGCCTCCTGGACGTAACCAGCACCCGGGCAGTGTGCGCCTGCGCCCCTCCCCTCCCCCTGATGCGCCCCAGCATCCTCCTCTTCCCCATCCCCCCTCGTTTGCGTTGGCTCCGGTGCAGTCGGGTCCTCCCTCCGGCTCCTCCACCAGGTCATCTCCCCTCTGCATCGCACAGCAGACCACAACTATGCGACCGACCCTGTCGGGTCGCTACTGCAGGGCCCCTCCTGATCGGTCCAGGCATCTGACGTGCATCTTCAGCAGGCCGAAGCACCGCTCCACCACACCCCTGGTTGCTGCATGTGCCTCGTTGTATAGGCTCTCCGCGTTGGTGTGAGGCCTCCGTATTGGCGTCAGCAGCCATGATCTCAATGGATAGTCTTTGTCGCCCAGCAACCAGCCCCTCAGCCAGGGGGGGCATCCATCGAACAATGCGGGGATGAACGACTGTGCCAGAATGTAGGCGCCATGCACACTCCCGGGGTACCTTGCACACACGTGCATGATATTCATGTGGGGGTCGCACACCACCTGAATGTTCATAAAGTATGCGCCCTTCCGGTTCATCAACACGTCCCTGCTGTCTGTAGGTGGGCGCATGGGGACGTGCACACCATCGATGACACCCTGGACCAATCGGTATCCCGGCCACCTTGGCGAATCCACGTGCCCGTGCTTCCTGCTGTGCTTGGTCCTCGGAATTTTATGTACCTGTCCGCGATGGCGTACAAGGCGTCGGTCACGGCCCTGATGCTGTGGACTGATGCCTGTGATATCCCGGTTAGGTCCCCGCTCGGCCCCTGGAAGGAACCGGTCCTTGACGGAGACCGATACCGCGTGTCCTCCACCCATTCCAAGTGGTGCGAGGTGCGCAACGAGGTTGCATATATGTGCAACCATCTCCCTGCTGAACCGTAGTCTCCTCCTGCATGTGGCCCAAGCAGGTAGGGACGTATCGAAGGGGCATCTGTAAGGTTTTCGGGCAATTCGGCCCTTTTTGGACTGTGTTCAAGAATAAAATCCAGAGACTGTAAAAAATGGACACTTTTCAGCCAAAGGAACATAACCAAATTTCCCAGCAGGCTTGGCCCGCTGAGCTATGTGCATGGGTATTTACAAACCCCCCCCCCCCCCGGAGCTACAAGGAAGAAGCCAGACCACTTAATGGGATTAAAAAGCGAGACAAGGGCATGGTAATGCTGTAAGGGGCCTGCCTGCAACAGGACAATGTGATGGTCATAGCCCCATGCAGATGTATTAAATGACTGTCTCCACCAGAGCGGAATCCCATCAACATAACAAGGTGAGGATAGCAGCGATCTCCGAAGCAGATGGAAGCCCTTGAAAAATCTTCACAATGGAGCTTAACCTCGTTGTCTAAAGGAATAGACTGTCTGGGATAAGTGTATTGCGCTGGGAAAGCCCCTGCAAGATAACCGGTGGAAAAAAAACCAAGTTGGAGGTGGACCTAGGGGAGGTACTCCAATCTTGACAGGAGCCGCCGGCAGGAACTCACTGGTTGGAGGGGGCGGAGTCCACGCCAAAATCAAATCTTGACAGGTCTGCCTGGCTGGAAGGGGCAGACCTGCTGGAGAACTCAGAATTTGACAGGTCTGCCTGGATCAAAGGGGGCGGGACCAGCGGGAACTTTAAACTTGTACCTATTCAATGCAAAAAGGGGCTGGCCTGACACAGGAAAAACCAGGTAAACGGGTATAAAAGGGGTGGTCAAACTGTCATCGGGGGCTTTTTTTTTTCTGACTCTTAGCTTGACCTCTCCAACTTCAACTTGACCTCCTGCTCCAGCCGCAGCCTTGGACTGTAAGTACCCTGCAGCAGCGAGCGAAACCCCGGGACTGTGATAGTGGTTGAGGCTTTGGGACAGGGGGCTTGTTGTGTGTGTTCTTTTACTCTGTTTGTACCATTGTTAAATTGTGTAACAATAAGATTTTACGTTGTGTCCGTTATAGAATTTCCTTGATATATATAGTTTTGTTAGAGCTGAAGGTTTTAATTGTATCTTCTTCTGTTTTGCTGATTTTGACCTGGGTTTTGCAATAAACCTCGATTTGCTTGTAATTGGAGTCCGTTTAAATTCTTCAATCCCTCACCAACAATCTCTGACCAAGTCACTTTTAAAATACTCCTCACCCTAATTCCGGGATTGAGAATCTGGGGTCACCTTGGAACGATTCAAACCCGTTCACTCAGGACAGGCTGCTGGTTTAGGCGATAAACAGCAGTGTCCTATTCTCTCTCTTGGGAAAGCTACTCCAGCGAAGTAGGAACCAGGTGGGTGTTTTACCACCGGCAAGAGGGGGAATCACCTGGGCATTGGTGGGGGTCTGGATATCTGTGCGATATAAGCCTCAGGCTTTCGGTTAGGGATAAACGGCAGGCTTGATTCAGTGCTCTCTCCCGCGGAGGTGTCCCAGTGCGGCATCCCCTGGCCTCTGAAGTTTCAGTGCCAGCTGGAGAGAGACACACGCAGATACTCAAACCCCAGATATCGGTCCAGTAGTGGAGTAAAGCAAGAATGGAACCCGCTACAGATGTCCGGTAGGGCCTCGAACGACATTGTCACGGTACACCCTCGGCCTTGCTGGACGCCTGTGGTGCCCTGGCACCACCATCAGTGGATCCTCCTGCTCTCCCCCCTCCCCCCAAGCACTTCCTCTGCATTCCTCGCCGTCTGGCGGTCAATGTTCCCCTCGGTATCCCCCTGTACGTTCGGGGCTGTAGCCATGTAAAATGGATGCGTTCCGATTAATCTGGCCAAAACCCAGTTTAAAACGGCTAACCCGAAAGACTGCTGGGAAAAGCAGCCAAGAAGGCACAAGCAGGCAGCTGCAGACAGGTTTGCATATTCGGCTCTGGGAAGGTAGCCCAGATCGATACTCAGGGCTATCAACAGCCCATCAACCCAGGTATTCACAGTTGCATTCAGGACTGTTTGCAGCCAATCTATTCAGCCATCCTCCGTTAAACCGGCTATCCCCGGGAACAATTGCAACAGATTAGCAATTCAATACCGGGCCAGACCTGTCGGCGCCTGCAGTGGCGGAAACAAAGACAGGTGAACGACCACCCCCCGATCGAGGAATCGCCTCACCATTGGACACATCGACCCCAGAGACTGGGGACAGAATCCAATCACTTGGGACTCAGGGTCAAGGGCCGCCCCGGGAGGCGGGAAGCCCCTGGGCCCTATAAAAGTGAAGGTCCAAGTTCAGAGCTCTCTCCTCTTCGCCTGCTCGAGACCTTCGCAAGACCAGCCACCGTGTATAGTAAGTTTGAATCCAGCGATCGCTATCCGGTAGAGACACCTAGCCACCGACCTGTAGCAGCCTTTTGAATCCCACGGACCAGATTTGATTGGACAAGCCATTTGTTTCCCTGACCTGGTGGGCTCTTCCTAAGTTAAGTATTGGCCAGTAGTGATAGGTTTATTGTATAGAATGTAGTATTAGGGTATTAATATTGCTTGTTGTATATAATAAATGACCGTTATTTTAATCCTTACTAAGCGGTGTGCTGTGTTATTAACCATAACCTGAACTTGAACCACATGGCGGTATCATAAAGATACCTGGCGACTCATGAGCAATGGTGACCTAAACAGAGCAAATAGACTAAGGTTAAGAAGAGCAACAGGGCGCGAGTGCCTGCGGCCTGTGCGGCGATGACTGGCCACTCCGCGGCCATCTCCTCTGCTGCACCAGCGACCACTGCATCTGCAGCCACTGTGGGCCGTCCGACTCTACGCTGCCGGATGGCGAACTCCAGAACTGCGGCTCCAACCACGGCAGTAAACATCGCTGTCTGGTTGGCATACATGGTGACCTGCAGGAGGGTGGTGGGGGGGGGCAGAGAGACGACATGTTACACAGATTCTTCCACACCTCGCCAGCCGGGTTGCATGGGTTACCGGTGTGCCCTGGTGGGATGGTCGCACTGCAGATACGCACCCAGCGCAACACCTGGTCACTTCCTGCGTCCAACGGTCAGTTCACACCGTACTGCTCACCAGTGTGCCAGTCGCCTGTGCCAATCAGCCACACGACAGTGGCAGTGTCCTCGTCACCGTCCTGCCATATCGGGGCGGCTGACATGTGGCATCCGCGGATGGACGATACCATCCACACTCTCCCTCTCCCTCCCCCCCCCCCCCCCCCCCCCCCCCACTGGCCGCAGCCTTCTTGGGGAAGCTGACCCGGTCTCCAGGAGCTGCGGAACAGTCCACTCACCTCCTCACTGCTCAGCGTCAACCAGCACGACTGGCTGATAACTTTAAATAGGTGTGAACGGCGAGGGCGTGAACTAGGGTCACGCCGTCGGGACTTCGGCCCATCCGGGCCTGAGAATAGCGGGGGTGGTGGAGAATCGCCATTTTGGGTGTCTCGGGCAATTCGCCGGCCTGTGCCACGCAGAACTCAAGTGCCGATCTCGCCGCTTGGGCGAATCGCGGGAGGGCGTCGGACCGGCGTCGCGTGGAACAACGTCGCCCCAGGCTCCCAAACGGCATGGCATCGGAGAATCGGGCCCTTGCCTTTTTGACTCCGGGAGCTCAGAGAGCTTCATTCATCTGGACATGGTAAGATGCTGCTCGCTCCAATATTCCCGACGCAACAAGCCATATCCCTCGCCTCTGGGTCGCATTCGGTGCAAATCCAAGGGTGCACTACTGCAACCCTAGCGATACAGGGCGCTGAGTATGCTGATGTTCAACTATGTGCTCCCAGACCTCTGCGCTCCTCTCCTATTGGAACTCTACTCGCAGTGCAACCTCAGGAGCCTAACTCTGAAATTCGGGGGGCCCCTGCCCCCGCTCACCATATGCAGCCTCGCGACCCTAACAGTCGACCCCCCCCCCCACCCCACTCTTGGCAAACCTCACCTCATGCAGGACAGGATGTTCATTAGGTCCGAGGTCCAGCGTCTCTCGAGGGAGGGGGTCAGAGAGGCCAACAATAGCTCCTGGAGAGCTCAGGTGGTTGTCGTCAAGACTGGGAAAAGTTCCGGATGGTCGCTGATTACAGCCAGATCATTTACCGGTTTACGCAACTCTATGCTTACCCCCCTTCCCCGGATTGCAGACATGGTAAATCAGATCGCGCACTACCGCGTGTTCTCCACGGTGGATCTGAAGTCTGCATACCACCAGCTTCCAATCCGCCCGGAGGATCGCCAGTACACGGCGTTGGAGGCAGACGGACGCCTTTACCATTTCCTCCGGGTCCCCCTTGGTGTCACGAACAGGGTTTCGGTGTTCCAACGAGCGATGGACCGAATGGTGGACCAGTACGGGCTGCGGGCCACGTTTCCGTACTTGGACAATGTCACCATCTGCGGCCATGATCAGCAGGACCACGACGCCAACCTCCACCGATTTCTCCAAACCGCCCAAAAACTCAACCTCTCCTATAACAAGGAAATTCCGTTTTCCGCACAACCAGGCTAGCCATCCTCGGCTACGTCGTGGAAAACGGGGTCCTAGGGCCCGACCCTGACCGGATGCATGTAGCCACTTGAATTGGCCAACTCCCGATTCAAAATGGCGAACGGTGTAAGGTTTTCGGGCAATTCGGCCTTTTTTGGAGCTGCCCAAGAATAAAACTATTAAAGTCAAGGGAGTTTCGCAAGCTGCTGCAGGGTACTTACGGTCACAGGCTGCAGAGGTCAAGTCAAAGGTGGAGAGGTCGAGCCAAGAGCCAAGAGACCCTCAATCGAAACACAGCCCCTTTTATATTGTTTTACCTGGCTTTGTCCTGTGTTCGGCCAGCCCCTTTTGCATTGAAAAGGTAAGGTTTAAAGTTCCCGCTGGTCCCGCCCCCTTTGAGCCGGTCAGAGCTGTTTGTTTCCGGGTATTCCTCGCAGGTCCGCTCCTTCCAGCTAGGCAGACCTGCGCGATTTGAATTTGGCGCCGACTCCGCCCCCTCCTTCCAGTGAGTTCCTGCCGGTGGCTTCTGTCAAGATTGGAGTACCTCCCCCAGGTCCGCCTCCAACTTGGTTTTTTCTACCGTCCGCGATTTGAATTTGGCGCTGACTCCGCCCCCTCCTCCCAGTGAGTTTCTGCCGGCTACAGAGTCCTGAATAAACACATTCCGGCCTGCGCCCCAACGGTGGCGGCCGTGGCAGACTTGCTAGGAGAAATTCCAGCATCCGCCTCAATTTTTACGGTGCTGGATATTTCGAATGGATTTTGGTCCGTCCCGGTCAGACGGGAGGACCAATACAAGTTTGCCTTTACCTTTAAGGGGCAACAGTACACATGGACCTGTCTCCCGCAGGGATTCCATAACAGCCCGAGCATTTTCCATCAATGCATGGCCGAATGCTTAAAGGGGTTCAGTGAGCCACACAAGCTGGTGCAGTTTGTGGACGACATCCTGTTGTTCACCAGTAATAGTGAGGAGCATGGGCCCCTAGTGGACGAGCTGTTGGGGTTGTTGTACAAAGGAGGGCTGAAAGTTAACCCTAAAAAGGCACAGATCGGGCTAGGAGAGGTGAAGTTCCTGGGGTTAACCCTGAGAGCTGGAGAGAGAGGGATTGACACTGCCAGGAGACAAACAGTGCAGGAACTCCCAGTCCCCGTAGATGTAAAGGGGATACGGTCCTTTTTAGGAATCACCGGCTACTGCAGGGATTTCATTGAGGACTATGCCACCACAGCAGCGCCTCTGCTTAGGCTGCTGCACAAGGGGGTGGAGTGGGACTGGGACAGTAAGTGTGAGACGGCGTTCGTCCGACTCAAGGAGGACTTGCAGAAAGCCCCAGCCCTGGGAGCCATTAACCCCCAGGAGGAGTTTTTCCTGGAGGTGGCCGCAGGCAGTGATGGCCTGAGTGCGGTGCTCCTCCAGACCCGGCATGGCAAGTTGAGGCCGGTGGTATACTCCTCTCGGGTCCTCACAGACGTGGAGCGGGCATACTCCAACTGTGAGAGGCATCTGCTGGCCACCCACTGGGCGGTAAAGCGGATGCAGGTATTTGTTAGGATGGGCCCCATCACCCTCCTGACACATCACACCCCGACCCAAATGCTGCTGGACGGCCGGATTAAGGACGGCACGGTCAGCAGCGCCAGAATCACCAGGTGGACCCTCCTGCTGTCTCAAATGGCCCTTCAGGTAAAAGGGCTGAATGAGCCACAGCTCGCAGCCAACCTGATATACCCCGGGGAGCCACACCACTGTTCCGTAGAAGGGGTATGGGAGGTAGGGTTCGGACTCCGGGCAGGGCTGCACCCCACAGGGAGGGAGATCTATGTGGATGGGTCCAGTACTGTAGCAGAGGGCGTCAGGTTCACGGGCTGTGGGATCTGGGACCCCGATGCAGAGATCGCCCTGGCCCTTAAACTCCCCCATACACTCAGCGCCCAGCAGGCAGAGCTGGCTGCAGTGATGTATGTGGTGACCCACCCCGACCGTTTTCCCACGCCGTATACCATCTGCTCAGATAGCATGTTTACATGCAACTCCTGCACGGAGTACCTGGCTATCTGGTCCCGCCGAGGATACACCTCCTCGGATGGAAAGCCACTGGCCACAAAACCCCTCCTCGAGAAGATCGTGGCAGCAGTTGGGCAGGGGGAGGACAGGTATATCCTGAAGGTGAAAGCTCACTCCAAAACAGAGCCACGGGGCGAGGGGAACCAGAGAGCAGACGGCCTGGCTCGAGAGGGGGCTAAGAATGGGATAGCGTGGGACCCGTACGAAGAGGGACAGGTAGCGGCCGTTACAAGACAGCCCCAGAGGGGGGATGGGACGAGTTTGGCCCCAGATCTAGCCACTGCCCAGGGACAGGACCCCGAGCTAAAGAAAGTCATAACGGCCATGGGTAGGCAGGAAAGGATAGAGGGGCCCTATGGGGGAAAGGTCATCACCCTGAAGGAGGGCATGCTCTTCAGAGGGGACCAGTGGATAGTGCCTTCCCAGCACCATAGGGAATTTATTGAAATGGCCCATGAGAGCCCCGGAGCGGGACATCCCGGCCCTGAGACCACCTGGCAACGGGTGGAGAGGGTGGGGTGGTGGCCGAGCCTCCGGGAGGATGCTCGCGATTTCTGCGCGAGCTGTTTTGTGTGTGCTACCAATAACCCGGATCCCAAGAAAAGAAAGGTCTCGTTGGGGCACATCCGCAGGGTGGAGGGGCCCTGGCAGTCGATACAGATAGACTATATTGGACCCCTTCCCCCAGCGGCAGGGGGTTACAAGTACTGTCTGGTGTTGGTGGATATTTTCACAAAGTGGGTAGAAGCCTTCCCCTGCCGAACAGCCACCGCAGCAGGCACAGCCAGGATATTGGTCAGGGAGGTATTCTCGAGGTGGGGACTCCCACAGTTTGTGGAGTCAGATCAGGGGAGTCACTTCACGGGACAGCTGATGCAAGCGACCCTGAAAGTCCTGGGGATTAAGGCAAAGTGGCATGTGGCTTATAACCCTCAATCCTCAGGTCCTGTGGAAAGGTTAAATAGGACCATAAAAGAGAGGATCAGGAAAGAAACAGGCAGCTCACCCAACCGGTGGGTAGAAATCTTACCCCTAGTTTTAATGGGGATCCGGGCAAGCCAGTCCAGGAGCACAGGGTACTCCCCGCACGAGCTCATGACAGGGAGAGTTATGAGAACCCCGATCCATGTCAAGGTACCTTCCCTGACAGAGGGGCAGCTTAGGGAGGTAAACCGAGACAGCTTTGCTAAGAAGCTGATGGAGCAGCTAAAGGAAATTAATTGGCAGGCAGCGTTTAACATGGGAACCCAGCACCGGAGGAACAAGCTGCTACTCGAGCCCCACACTACCCAGGAATGGGCCATAGGGGACCAAGTAATGGTCCGGAATTTTGCACGGGTAGGAGCCTTTGAGCCACTGTACGCGGGACCGTACAGTATAGTGGACAAGGCCAGCCCCATGGTTTACGCAGTACAGCTCCCCCGGAAGATTAAATGGTTCCACGTGAACCAGTGCAAACGTTTCGACCCCACCAGGGCCGGTAAGAGCAAGTTGGGGGGGGGACTGGGGGTGATAGTGGAGAAACCGCCTGCAGAATTAACGACGGTGGGGGAGGTCCCTGACTCCACGATCACACAACCGGTGACAAGGTGCTGTCCCGAAGGGGCAGTCCCAAAGAGACCGACAGTGCTGCAAGCACCCAGCCCAGGGACAGTAACGATTCCCAAGCCCTTACCTGTGGGTCAGGTGGCCTGCCTTAGTATAGAGGCTAAGGAGGCGGAGGAAGTGGAAGTATCACCTTGGGCTTGGGAACCAGTCAGGGGACGAAGGAGCAATCGGGTCTCCAAGCCCCCTCTAAGATGGTCCCCATCACACCTCCCTAGAACCCGGTCCCGCAGTAAGGGGGCCCGAGTAGGAGGGAGCGCTGAGGGATCCCCGAACCCTGTTGGGGAAGGAGGCGCAAGGGGCAGCCCGAACCCCCGGGAGGGGACGGTCTGGCCCGAGCCGTTCGACCAAACAGGCGAACTGCCAAAGTTTAGCGGGGCACAGTTTTAATTTGGCCACCCGGAGACGGGTGGCATTGTATATATCATTTTCCCCCTCCTAGTTCTAATTAGTGTGTAGTGGTGTGTGGGTTATTTAGGATCGTGGGATCACAGAAGCGCCTAGTGCAATGGTATAATGATGGAGCAGCAGGCACTAGGACCCTGGTGCAGCCGGGCTGTGCACACAGAATCACAGACAGGCTGCGGCAACTTCAAAGCGGGAGCTGCTGCTGCCGCCGGATAGCAGCAGGCACTAGGACCCTGGGGAGCCGGGCTGTGGACACAGAATCACAGACAGGCTGCGGCAATTTCATGTTGATTTCACAACTTCAAAGCGGAAGCTGCTGCTGCCGCTGGATAGAACCCATGCACTTTAAGGTAGGTAGTTCTGTAGAGGCAAGGATGTGTTTTTTTTTTTTTTTTTTTATACAGATGGGGCACCCGACGATGTGGAGTTTGAGGATCTTGGCGATGGTGGGACCGGGAGAACTCCGCAGAGGCGAGACAGAAGAGTCCTTTGTCTATGGGTGTTCTGGCGGCAGAGCCCCTCTGGTCACTACCGGACAGGGAAACCAGGTGGCCATAGAGCAGGCCCGCTACTCACACCTGGGGAGGTGGCCTGGGTGGCTGGGGTCGAACTCGACCAGGTACTCCAGCCACCAGAGCTTCACCTATGGAGAGGCCTCTGTACTCTGCGAGGAGATACAGGTGGCGACTGACTGGGTTAGGGTGACTGAGGGCAGGCGGGTGTGTTTAACCTGTGAGGGGGACGTTCCTTTGGGGAGATGGTGGTGGCTCAGGAAGCTGAGCCTGGACATGAGGGATCGGTCCTCGGACTGGGAACGAATGGACAACAACACCTACCGGACCATCACGGGGTCACCGGGTAGGATCACCGTTTGCTGGGATAAGTGGTGGGCTTCCGACCAGGGCATTTATCTATGTTTGTGGGGGTCGGCCAAGGCATGTCCACAAGGGGCATCAATCACCTTTGTGAGGTGGTGGCAAGACACCGGGCATGGGATAAATTGGGACCATAATGGGAAGGGATGTGTAACCCCCGGAGGGGAAGAAACCGTGAGAGCTACCGAACTGCTGGTTCAGGTAAAGAGGCCCCTACCCACAGCCCAACCAATCGACCCTCACAACTGTCCAATCACCACCCGGGGGCCCGAAAATGGTTTGCTGCTCGTCCCAACAAAGAAACTATTATATCAGGGGGTACATTACGCGGTTGCCTCGGTGGTGCTAAATCTAACCGAGGTGAAGTTACCAGAGTGGTGCCCTCGCAAGACTGAACTATTGTACCAGGCGCTGCTGAAGGACATGTTCCAGAAATTCCACAATTTGGATTTTGGGGACATTGAAGTGGAAGATTTGTACCATAGGGCAGGGGAATTTAATGGGGACTCCAGTCGACAACGTAGAGGGCTAGTCAATGATGGGTTCACTGCCTTCAATACGGGGACATCCATTGTCAACAGTATGGATACTGTGGAGCTGGCCTTGCAAATCAATCAGCTACAAGGCCAGCTGAGAAAAGTGTTGAGAGATGAGAACACAGTAGTGCGGTCGGGTTTGCACGAGGAGGTGGCAATGACCCTACATCTAAAGGAGATAATCGCGCAATTGGAAGAGCATGCAAAAGCCATTAACGCGCTAATTAAAGAAGATCGAAATTCATCGGATCAGGCTGCCCAGAATGAAGTGTGTGGGCTGTATGGGGCCTGGTTGCTAGGAGAGGGGAGGAGTAATCTGGAGGACCTGAGACAGGGTCAGGTCCCCTCGTGGATTAGCAACAGGCACTTGGCAGCGCTGCACCCATTCCACAGGGTTTTGAGTCCTTGCCAGCTCCGTGCAGCCTCAGAGGCATACCCGGTACCGGTCGATTGTGGGAGATCAAACCACACAATCTTGGGGGTCATCGTAAGAATCCCAATCTTGGGAAGTTCAGCACAGCCGGTGCCGCTGTACCGAGTGGAGAATGTGGGGGTCATTCGTGGGGGGGTACACATTCGTTTTGGAAAGGTCCCGCCGTATGTCATAGTGCGGGAGCGAGCTGTGGCAGGCATTGACCTCTCGGGCTGTCGGAGCCGGGGAGCGCAGGTGATCCTGTGCCCCCAGCACCTGGGCACTGAGGCGCGACCTCAGTGCGGGTTCAGGACTGTTGGGGCAGAACTTATAAACTGCACCATGGAGGCGATGGCAGCGAGCCATGTCCAGCCCCAGGTGGCATATATAGGAAGTGGGATATACTGTGTAACCACTGGAGCCCAGCAGTATCAACATGGGCCACAGCAGTGGTGTCCGATACTGCACAGCAGCTTCAGTTTTAAACCCAAGGCAGAGGTCCAGGTGGCACAGCAACGAATACTGCCCATTCCACAACCCTCCTCAGTTCACCTCTCGGTACGGGAAAACACTACTAACTTACAAGAATATGTGGCCCGTTTTGGGTACGATATTCCCCCAGTTAAGGAAGACCTAAAGGTATTATTACAAGCTGTGGAAGTTTCACAAAGACACTTTTTCTCCTTAGAGCAAAAAACCCAAAACATTGATCATGAAATAACAGATCTCAAAGCCCCGGACTGGTGGAACATGGGATCATGGATTGTGATCCCAGCCTGGATCCGAATAGCCTCCCACTTGTTAGTGGTATTACAAGTATTCGTAGTTTTATATTTATGTTGCCTCAGCTGCAGGTATCGACGACTGAGGAAAATGAAGAGCCTTCAACGGGTCCTTGGGAAGACGCGGAGTGCAGCCCACAAAAGAAAAGTCGTAGTGTAATAAACAGAGTCACATGTAAATAGTTGTATGAATTCGCGGGTTTCAGTTATTTGATTGTGATATATGTACAGGGACCCTTACGTTTGGGGTTCCGGTGAAATGTGTGTATGTTACTGTGTGTTTGAATTAGATATGGTCTTGTCTTTCCCTTTCATTGAAACCAGGGGCAGCCTAGATTAAGGGAACTGTCTTGGGACTTGTAATTTCGCATGTTGTTGGGGGGGGGGGGGGCCTACGGTCCACACAAGAGGAAATGATTGCCCTTCACCTGTGTCGATACGGTCCAAGCAGGTAGGGACGTATCGAAGGGGCATCTGTAAGGTTTTCGGGCAATTCGGCCTTTTTTGGAGCTGCCCAAGAATAAAACTCTGAGAGTGTAAACTGACTTTTCAGCCAAGAGAACGTAACCAGTTTTCCCAGCAGGCTTGGTCTGCTGAGCTGAGTAGGGACATAAGTATTTACAAACCCCCCCCCCTAGGAGCTACAAGGAAGAAGGAGCCAGACAACGAGATAAGATCAAAACACAGACAAAGGGGCACGGGAATACACAGGGGGCCTGCCTGCAAGCAGGACAATGGGATGGTCATAGCCCCATGCAGATGTAAATGACCTGGCCTCCACCAGAGCAGAATCCAATTAACACCCCATCAACATAGCGAGGTGAGAATAGCAGCCATCTCCGGAGCAGCTGGAAGACACTGAAATTCTTCACGAGAGCTTAACCTCGTTATCCTAAAAAACAGACTGTCTGGGTTCAGTATATTGCGCTGGAAAAGCCCCTTGAAGATAAGCGGTGGAAAAAACCAAGTTGGAGGCGGACCTGGGGGAGGTACTCCAATCTTGACAGAAGCCACCGGCAGAAACTCACTGGGAGGAGGGGGCGGAGTCAGCGCCAAATTCAAATCGCGGACGGTAGAAAAAACCAAGTTGGAGGCGGA
Organism: Scyliorhinus torazame; assembly: GCF_047496885.1. NCBI lineage: Eukaryota > Metazoa > Chordata > Chondrichthyes > Carcharhiniformes > Scyliorhinidae > Scyliorhinus > Scyliorhinus torazame. The sequence goes on from NC_092712.1 coordinate 23,364,111, forward strand.
CCTGGGGGAGGTACTCCAATCTTGACAGAAGCCACCGGCAGGAACTCACTGGAAGGAGGGGGCGGAGTCGGCGCCAAATTCAAATCGCACAGGTCTGCCTAGCTGGAAGGAGCGGACCTGCGAGGAATACCCGGAAACAAACAGCTCTGACCGGCTCAAAGGGGGCGGGACCAGCGGGAACTTTAAACCTTACCTTTTCAATGCAAAAGGGGCTGGCCGAACACAGGACAAAGCCAGGTAAAACAATATAAAAGGGGCTGTGTTTCGATTGAGGGTCTCTTGGCTCGACCTCTCCACCTTTGACTTGACCTCTGCAGCCTGTGACCGTAAGTACCCTGCAGCAGCTTGCGAAACTCCCTTGACTTTAATAGTGTTTGAGGCTTTGGGGAAGGGGACTGGATTTGTGTTTTGTGCTATTGCTAAAACTGTGTAACCATAAGATTTTTCGTTGTGTCCGTTATAGTATTTTCTGAATAGACTTAGTTTGTGTTAGAGTTTAAGATTTTATTATATTTTCTTCTGTTGATGATTTTGACCTGGGTTTTGCAATAAACCTTGATTTGCTGATAATTGGAGTCGTTTAAATTCTTCAATCTCTCACCAGCGATCTCTGACCAAGTCATTGTTAAAATATTCCTCACCTTAATTCCGGGTTCAAGAATCAAGGGTCATCTTGAGCGATTCACTCAGGACAGGCTGCTGGTTAGGTAATAAACAGCAGTGTCCTATTCTCTCTCTTGGGAAAGCTACTCCAGCGAAGTAGGAACCGGGTGGGTGTTGCACCACCAGCAAGAGAGAGAATCACCTGGGTATTGGTAGGGGTCTGGAGATCTGTGTGATATAAGCCTCAGGCTGCCGGTTAGGGATAAACGGCGGGCTTGATTCAGTGCTCTCTTCAGTGGAAGTGTCCCAGTGCGGCATTCTCTGGCCTCTGAAGTTTCAGTGCCAGCTGGAGAGAGACACAGATACTCAAACCCCAGATATCGGCCCAGTAGTGGAGTAGCAGAGACGGCACCCTCTACAATGGTAAAGGCTGATGGGAAAGTCAGCCAACAAGACAAAAACCAGCAGCTGCAGGTTTGCTGTGTATTTACCTCTGCAAAGGCCAGACAACATCGATACCAGCGGCCATCAGCATAACAAAGTAACAGCCATCTGCATACTGCTGAGCAATCCCCAGGAACAATAAGTAACATTTTGGACACACAAAGCAAAGCCAGACTCTTCGGTGCCAGCAGGAGCCAACACAAAGGAGGTGAACGAGCACCTCAAGACCGCCCATCGATCAGGGAACCGCTCCAGTATTGGAGAAAATCGAACCAAGCGATTGGGACAAAGCCCAATCACTTGGGACCAGGTACAGGGTCCGCCCCGAAAGGCAGGAAGCCCCTGGGGACTACAAGAGTTAAGCCCCAAGTTCAAATCGCTCTCTCCAGCTCTTCACCTGCCCTTCACTCTCTTCTCCCTGCCCGGGTCACCCAGCAACACGAACCAGCATTGACCATGACCGGTGCAGTGAAGACCGACAATCATAAGTCTTAAATTCAATGCTAGCTACGAGATTGGCGCTCCTAGCTACCAAGCCGTACCAACTTCGAAGCCCGCAGACTCAGAACCCAAACGAAAGGCCATTTGTTCCCCTGACCTGGTGGGCCAGTCCGAAGATAAGTATAGGCCTGTTAGTTATAGAAGTAGCTGAGACGTAGAATTTGTGCATGAGTAGCGATTACGGTGTATAATAAATGGGCTTTATTTCAATCTTACTAATCGGTGTATTGGATTATTGATCATTACTCGGACTTGAACCTCGTGGCGGTATCAAAGATAACTGGCGACTCGAGAGCAAAGGTAATAAAACAGAGCAATTGAACCAAGGCAAAGTTGCAACATTATTTGGCGACATCCTGACAGGACCCGATGTAGAAGTGGAAAACCACTCAGTGAGAACCCAGAATTTGAATTAGAGATCCAATTGGAAACAGAAAACCACAAGTGTTCAAGCAGTTCTGATCAATACTCATAATTCGGAACTGTGTCAATGCATGCGTAACTAAGAGGGCGAGAAGGTAAAACATTTTGTTGCGACAAAACTGTCGGAAGTTTGTATTTCAGAAAGTAGCGAAACCGGTACCCGTATTTACAGCACCGCCTAAATACCCCTGTCCCAAATTTGACAAGCAGCATTCAGATAGGAAAGATGGCAATGCAATGCCTCATGAACCCAGAGGAATTTGCGGTCGCAGCGACCAGCAGCAGTAGAGTGGGACAATGTCCCATTTGTGAGTAAGAGATCAGGAAATGTCTCAAAGGGAAAGGATGGCCCCTTTGGAATGAATTCTGTGACAACGAGGAATCAGGCCCCGGGAGTATAGGACATACTTGGTGGGAGACCCTGAGCGAGATCCACAAAAAGAGCTTAGGGAAAGCTCGAAAGCCGATGGCAATCGTGTCCTGCTTGGCACAATTGCGAGGCACACAGGTGGTCGTTAGGACGCTCCAGAAAGAAGTTAAGGGCATACATCGAATGACTAAGGTCGATGTAAGCGAGGTAGAAAAGGAGAATTTGGAATTGAGAAAGAAGTTGGCAGCAAAAGATGGAGAGGTGGAGGATGCCAGAAGGGCACACCAGTCTTGTCTGGAGCACTTAGGCCTTTTCATATTGGGACTGGAAGCTGATCAGGACACGCAACGTGCAGTCCTGGTACGTGAAGAGACAGAAAAGCAGGTAGAGGCATTACAGAGACAGTGTAGTGACCTCGGGCAGCATTAAGAGCACTCCATGCTGCCACCACAGAACAAAGACAAAGCACGCTAGATCACGCAAAGTGCCGGAAGCAGATTGCAGAGCTGCAATCGCTGCTTTCCGTTCAGAAAGGTTTCCAGGAAACATTGAGAAAGATTAGATCAGGAAGACGGCCCTGATTGGGACGAATTTGAACGAAACAGCGCAGAGATATGTTCAGGGAGCATATGCGCAGGGAAAGCCACAAAAAAAGGAAAGCGCCCCAACCCCCCACACAGCAGATAGTTCAAGCTCCAATGAACCCAGTAACCACCCACCGCACAGCCACATCAGACGATGCGGAATTTCTATACTCCATCCCCTTAACAGTGACCCAATTATGGGACGCGTGCGAGAAGATTACACCGTTCCTCCCCACCTCAGACCCCCACCATTTCTTTGCCACAGTTAAGCATCAGGCGACCATGTACGGCCTGGATGAGCGAGAGCATGTAAAGCTCAGTTTTAAGTTTAGACCCTTCAGTAGCAGTAGCCCTTCCCGACCCACAGAACGTAGGAGGAGGCACCCTTTGCTAAATGCATACCGCGATCCTGGATGTGATCGGGTATAACCGCGGTGACCCCATAGATGGCCTCAACAAATGTAGGCAAAAGAAATCAGAGCACCCCACAGCGTTTGCTGGACGCCTGTGGATCCACTTTGCAGCAGTCTTGGGAGACTTAGAACGTGCCCATTTGTCCCCAGACAACATGGCCAAATGGACCCGCACCCTTCTCCCATGCCACAGAAACAGGACAGAAAGCTTGTGCGAGTTCTGATCCCTCAGAGGAGGTCCATAACGAGAAGTGGGTAGTGAAAAGATTGTCCCGCGCTTGGGAGCAATCGGTACAAAGCAAACCCGCAGTCAAGAATCCTGAGGAAAAGCAGGCCGGCGCAGATATGCAGGCAGTAAAAACACCAGAACCCCGCATGGGTGAATGAGGGAAAGAACAGCCCGCCACCCAAGTCACAGGAATGTTACAACTGCGGACAGTTGGGACACTTCGCAAGGGAATGCAATACCCCTAAAAAGCCACAGAGAGCCAAGCAGACGGGCACGCGAGTAAGAAGAGAGCCCATTCATAGCGTTAGCGCCCGTTCAGATCAGACGGACTTGACCGGAACGGACTGACGGTGTACAGGCTCCCCCAGTTGGGTCTGCGACACCCTTTGGGTAGGTCCGGACGACCGGTAGTTGCAGTGAAAATTCGGAGACAGCCCATCGAATTTCTCTGGGACACAGGAGGGTCCCGCACCACAATAAATTCCTCCACCCTATTTCAAAAGAACACGTGGCCCACTACAGCCACAATCACACTCAGCGGCTTTACAGGCCACTCACAGCAGGGACACATCACAGCCCCTGTACCCATTCAAATCGGTACCATCACCACCAAGCACCCCATAGTTTTAGTAGACCTGCTCCACACAGCAGAACACATTCTGGGAATCGACTTCATGAATTCCCATAATCGTTCATTTGATTCAGTCAACCAGTGTGTCTGGAAGATGGCAAAATCCGCAAGAGCCCCCGCAACGCTCAACATTGGGGACTATATGAACAAAATTAGCGCAGTAGGCGAGTTTTGGTTCAACCCCACCACACTCAGCACGGACGGACAGGTTAGGGCAGTCCTGCAAAAGAACAGGGCAGCATTCGCGACCCACAAGCACGACTGTGGACGGATGACTAGCTCCGTACAAATAACAGGACCTGACCCTAGACCCCAAAATCAGTACGGATTTCTCCAAGAGGCAGAGGGAGAAATCTCCAAGGTAATAGAAAGCTTATTAGAGCAGGGCGTACTCAGATCAGTAGCCTCCACTAATAATGCCCCGATTTGGCCAGTGAGAAAGCCCGATGGATCATGGCGACTGACCATTGATTATCGGGAGCCCAACAAAGTCACCCCCATAGCAGCCCCCACAGTAGCCACAAGTCCCGAGACCATGCTCAAGCAGGGACTCAATTCCCGATACTTTACGGTTTTGGATGTCAGTAATGGATTCTGGTCCATTCCATTGGCAAAGGCGTGCCAGTACAAATTTGCTTCACTTTCAGAGCGCAGCAGTACACGTGGACATGCCTGCCACAAGGCTTCCACAACTCCCCCTCCACTTTCCACCGACAGCTGGCAAATGGTTTAGCCAAATTCTCCCCCCCCCCCCCCCCCCCCGAATGTCTTGTTCAGTACGTAGACTACCTACTACTGCAGACAGACACCAAGGAAGAGCACATTGAGCTTCTGTCCGAACTCCCGGAACTCTTACACTCAAGTCAACCCCAGTAAAGTCAACCCCAAAAAGGCACAGATTTCGGAAGAAAAAGTGATATATTTGGGTACAATTATTACACATGGTAAACGCGAGATCGAGCATAAAAGGATTGACTATTGCTAAATTGCCCCTTCCCCAGAACATTTCAGCCCTCCACTCGTTTTTAGGACTGGTTGGCTACTGCCGAAACCACTGACTGTTTCGCCAGCAAGGCAGCGCCCCTCTTAGACCTCGTAAGAAAGGAGCCCCCTGGGAATGGCTTCCGCAGCATACGGATGCTATGGACTCTTTAAAACAGGCACTCCTAGCAGCCCCCGCACTACAAGTTCCAGACCCGCTTTCCCCTTACACCATAGAGGTAGCGGCCACAGACCGCACCCTTTCGGCCGTGCTCCTACAGGAACGGCACGACCAGTTAAGGCCCGTAGCTTACGCCTCCAGGATTTTAGATGCTGTGGAGCAGGGATTTTCAGCCTGAGAGAGGTACCTGCTCACAGTATTTTGGGCAGTGCAATATTTTTCATACATTACCGGACTGAACCCCATCACAATTCTCACCGAACACAGCCCCACCCAACTTTTACTGGACGGACGACTCATGGACGGTACAGTAAGCCAGATTAGAGCAGCTAGATGGACCCTTCTCTTGCAGGGACGGGACATGACTGTTAACGGACTGTAGCACCATCGATCACACACGAGGCGAGACGTAGAGAACTTCAATCGAGGCTTTATTGAGAAGACTTGTTCAGACTCGTTCCCCAGCAGCTCAGTCACAGAATGCAGCTGCAGGGATTAACCCAGGTTCTTATACCCCGCCTATCTGGGTGGAGCCCAGTAGGCGGCGGATCCAATCAGGATCCAGCATCTGTCCTCCAATGGCTCCTCGGCATTCATGGTGTACCGTATTGAGTGCTGAATTTGGTGCTTTCAGTGCGATAGTGAGAGTTTGGTGACCGAGGGAGTATAAGGCTTCATTTTTATCTAAAGTTTAGTCTTTCTTTTATTTAGTTAATTAACTTAAAAGTTGCTGTTTGGTTTAGAAAGTGAATTTTCAATCAGCTTTAAACAGGCTTCTACTTCTAGGCACTTGCAGCTGGAGCTTGTTAATTAGTTAATTGGATTAGGCCAGTTTTTCAGAGGCTAGATTCACAGTATAAAAGTGATCCCCTACAGTGCAGACTTTGTTTGCACTGAGTGCTGAATTTGGTGCTTTTTGAGTGCGATAGGGAGAGTTTGGTGACCGAGGGAGTTAGGTGAGGAGGGAGTAAGGTGCTCCTTTCATTTTGTTTCCGACATTTCCGCAAAGAGTGCGAAGAGAGCCAGGAGTTTACAGGAAGTGTAGCTGACTGGGAGCAGAGTCGGAGGGCGGAGATCTAGTTAGTCCACACAGCAGCTATATTCTGTAAGGTAAGAGGGGATGGAGGCTAGGCCAGTTACATGCTCCTCCTGTAGGATGTGGGTGGTGAGGGATACCACCGGTGTCCCCACTGACTATACCTGCGGGAAGTGCACCCAACTTCAGCTCCTCAAAGACCGCGTTAGGGAACTGGAGCTGAAGCTGGATGAACTTCGGATCATCCGGGAGGCAGAGGGGGTGATTGAGAAGAGTTACAGGGAGGTAACCACACCCAAGGACAAGAATAGCTGGGTTACAGTCAGGGGGAAAAAAAACAAACAGGCAGACAGTGCAAGGATCCCTCGTGGCCGTTCCCCTTCAAAACAAGTATACCGTTTTGGATGCTGTTGGGGGAGGGGGAGGAGGGGGGGGGGAGGAGAGGAGGGGGGGAGGGGGGGAGGGGGGGGGAGGGGGGAGGAGGGGGGGGAGGGGGGAGGGAGGGGGGGAGAGGGGGGGGAGGGGGGAGGGAGGGGGGGAGAGGGGGGGAGAGGGGGGGGGAGAGGGGGGGAGAGGGGGGGGGAGAGGGGGGGGGGAGGGGGGGGAGAGGGGGGGGAGAGGGGGGGGAGAGGGGGGGGGGAGGGGGGGGAGAGGGGGGGGGAGGGGGGGGAGGGGAGGGGGGGGAGGGGGGGGAGGGGAGGGGGGGGAGGGGGGAGGGGGGGGAGGAGAGGAGGGGGGGGAGGAGAGGAGGGGGGGGAGGAGAGGAGGGGGGGAGGGGGGGGAGGAGAGGAGGGGGGGAGGGGAGGGGAGGGGGGGAGGGGGAGGAGGGGGAGGGGGGGAGGGGGGGAGGGGAGGGGGAGGGGGGGGGGGGGGGGAGGGGGGGGAATGACCTATCGGGGGAAGGCCCTAGCGGCCAGGTCTCTGGCACTGAGTCTGGCTCTGGGGCTCAGAAGGGAAGGGGGGGGGGGGGGGAAGAATAGAAAAGCAATAGTTGGAGATTCAATGGTTAGGGGAATAGATGGGAGATTCTGTGGTCACAAGCGAGACTCCCGGAAGGTATGTTGCCTCCCGGGTGCCAGGGCCAGGGATGTCTCGGATCGTGTCTTCAGGATCCTTAAGGGGGAGGGGGAGCAGCCAGAAGTCGTGGTGCACATTGGTACCAACGACATAGGTAGGAAAAGGGGTGTGGAGGTAATGAACAAGTTTAGGGAGTTAGGCTGGAAGTTGAAAGCCAGGACAGACAGAGTTGTCATCTCTGGTTTGTTGCCGGTGCCACGTGATAGCGAGGCTAGGAATAGGGAGAGAGTGCAGTTGAACACGTGGCTGCAGGAATGGTGTAGGAGGGAGGGCTTCAGGTATTTGGATAATTGGAGCGCATTCTGGGGAAGGTGGGACCTGTACAAGCAGGACGGGTTGCATCTGAACCAGAGGGGCACCAATATCCTGGGAGGGAGGTTTGCTTGTACTCTTCGGGAGGGTTTAAACTAATTTGGCAGGGAAACGGGAACCGGATTTCTAGTCCAGCAACTAAGGTAGCCGATATTCAGGACGCCAAAGCATGTAATGAGGCAGTGGGGAAGGGAACACTGACAAAGGAGAGTACTTGCAGGCACGGAGATGGGTTGAAGTGTGTATACTTCAACACAAGAAGCATCAGGAATAAGGTGGGTGAACTTCAGGCATGGATCGGTACTTGGGACTACGATGTGGTGGCCATCATGGAAACTTGAATAGAAGAGGGGCAGAAATGGTTGTTGGAGGTCCCTGGTTATAGATGTTTCAATAAGATTAGGGAGGGTGGCATTATTAATTAGAGATAGTATAACAGCTGCAGAAAGGCCGTTCGAGAAGTATCACACTATTGAGGTAGTATGGGTTGAAGTCAGAAATAGGAAAGGAGCAGTCACTTTGTTAGGAGTTTTCTATAGGCCCCCCAATAGTAGCAGAGATGTGGAGGAACAGATTGGGAAACAGATTTTGGAAAGGTGCAGAAGTCATAGGGTAGTAGTCATGGGCGACTTTAACTTCCCAAATATTGAGTGGAAACTCTTTAGATCAAATAGTTTGGATGGGGTAGTGTTTGTGCCGTGTGTCCAGGAAGCTTTTCTAACACAGTATGTAGATTGTCCGACCAGAGGAGGGGCAATATTGGATTTAGTACTGGGTAATGAACCAGGGCAAGTGATAGATTAGTTAGTGGGGGAGCATTTTGGAGATAGTGACCACAATTCTGTGACTTTCACTTTAGTAATGGAGATGGATAGGTACGTGCAACAGGGCAAGGTTTACAATTGGGGGAAGGGTAAATACGATGTTGTCAGACAAGAATTGAAGTGCATAAGTTGGGAACATAGGCTGGCAGGGAAGGACACAAGTGAAATGTGGAACTTGTTCAAGGAACAGGTGCTATGTGTCCTTGATATGTATGTCCCTGTCAGGCAGGGAAGAGATGGGCGAGTGAGGGAACCATGGTTGACAAGAGAGGTTGAATGTCTTGTTAAGAGAAAAAAGGTGACTTGTGTAAGGCTGAGGAAACAAGGTTCAGACAGGGCATTGGAGGGATACAAGATAGCCAGGAGGGAACTGAAGAAAGGGATTAGGAGAGCTAAGAGAGGGCATGAACAATCTTTGGCGGGTAGGATCAAGGAAAACCCCAAGGCCTTTTATACATGTGAGAAATATGAGAATGACTAGAGCGAGGGTAGGTCCGATCAAGAACAGTAGCAGATTGTGTATTGAGTCTGAAGAGATAGGAGAGGTCTTGAATGAGTACTTTTCTTCTGTATTTACAAATGAGGGGCGATATTGTTGGAGAGGAGTGTGAAACAGATTGGTAAGCTCGAGGAAATACTTGTTAGGAAGGAAGATGTGTTGGGCATTTTGAAAAACTTGAGGATAGACAAGTCCCCCGGGCCTGACGGGATATATCCAAGGATTCTATGGGAAGCAAGAGATGAAATTGCAGAGCCGTTGGCAATTATCTTTTCGTCCTCACTGTCAACAGGGGTGGTACCAGGGGATTGGAGAGTGGCGAATGTCGTGCCCCTGTTCAAAAAAGGAACTAGGGATAACCCTGGGAATTACAGGCCAGTTAGTCTTACTTCGGTGGTAGGCAAAGTAATGGAAAGGGTACTGAAGGATAGGATTTCTGAGGATTTCTGAGCATCTGGAAAGACTCTGCTTGATTAGGGATAGTCAGCACGGATTTGAGAGGGGTAGGTCTTGCCTTACAAGTCTTATTGAATTCTTTGAAGTGACGACCAAGCATGTGGATGAAGGTAAAGCAGTGGATGTAGTGTACATGGATTTTAGTAAGGCATTTGATAAAGTTCCCCATGGTAGGCTTCTGCACAAAGTAAGGAGGCATGGGATAGTGGGAAATTTGGCCAGTTGGATAACAAACTGGCTAACCGATAGAAGTCAGAGAGTGGTGGTGGATGGCAAATATTCAGCCTGGATCCCAGTTACAAGTGGTGTACCGCAGGGATCAGTTCTGGGTCCTCTGCTGTTTGTGATTTTCATTAATGACTTGGATGAGGGAGTTGAAGGGTGGGTCAGTAAATTTGCAGACGATACGAAGATTGGTGGAGTTGTGGATAGTAAGGAGGGCTGTTGTCGGCTGCAAAGAGACATAGATAGGATGCAGAGCTGGGCTGAGAAGTGGCAGATGGAGTTTAACCCTGAAAAGTGTGAGGTTGTCCATTTTGGAAGGACAAATATGAATGCGGAATACAGGGTTAACGGTAGAGTTCTTGGCATTGTGGAGGAGCAGAGAGACCTTGGGGTCTATGTTCATACATTTTTGAAAGTTGCCACTCAAGTGGATAGAGCTGTGAAGAAGGCCTATGGTGCGTTAGCGTTCATTAACAGAGGGATTGAATTTAAGAGCCGTGAGGTGATGATGCAGCTGTACAAAACATTTGGAGTACTGTGTACAGTTCTGGTCGCCTCATTTTAGGAAGGATGTGAAGCTCTGGAAAAAGGTGCAAAGAAGATTTACCAGGATGTTGCCTGGAATGGAGAGTCTGTAAGGTTTTCGGGCAATTCGGCCTTTTTGGACTGCCCAAGGATAAAACCCAGAGACTGTAAACTGACTTTTCAGCCAAGAGAACGTAACCAGATTTCCCAGCAGGCTTGGTCCGCTGAGCTGAGTAGGGGCATAGGTATTTACAAACCCCCCCCCTAGGAGCTACAAGGAAGAAGGAGCCAGACAACGAGATAAGATTAAAACACAGACAAAGGGGCACGGGAATACACAGGGGGCCTGCCTGCAAGCAGGACAATGGGATGGTCATAGCCCCATGCAGATGTAAATGACTTGGCCTCCACCAGAGCAGAATCCAATTAACACCCCATCAACATAGCAAGGTGAGAATAGCAGCCATCTCCGGAGCAGCTGGAAGACTTTGAAAATCTTCACAAGAGAGCTTAACCTTGTTATCCCAAAAAGCAGACTGTCTGGGCTCAGTATATTGCGCTGGAAAAGCCCCTTGAAGATAAACGGTAGAAAAAACCAAGTTGGAGGCGGACCTGGGGGAGGTACTCCAATCCTGACAGAAGCCACCGGCAGGAACTCACTGGGTGGAGGGGGCGGAGTCGGCGCCAAATTCAAATCGCGGCAGGTCTGCCTGGCTGGAAGGAGCGGACCTGCGAGGAGAACCCGGAAGCGAACAGCTCTGACCGGCTCAAAGGGGGCGGGACCAGCGGGAACTTTAAACCTTATGAATTCAATGCGAAAGGGGCTGGCCGAACACAGGAAAAAGCCAGGTAAAACGGATATAAAAGGGGCTGTGTTTCGATTGAGGGTCTCTTGGCTTGACCTCTCCACCTTTGACTTGACCTCCTGCAGCCTGTGACTGTAAGTACCCTGCAGCAGCTTGCGAAACTCCCTTGACCTTGATAGTGGTTGAGGCTTTGGGGAAGGGGACTTGATTTGTGTTCTGTGTCATTGCTAAAACTGTGTAACAATAAGATTTTACGTTGTGTCCGTTTTAGTACTTTCTGAATAGACTTAGTTTGTGTTAGAGTTTAAGATTTTATTATAATTTCTTCTGTTTGATGATTTTGACCTGGGTTTTGCAATAAACCTTGATTTGCTGATAATTGGAGTCGTTTAAATTCTTCAATCTCTCACCAGCGATCTCTGACCAAGTCATTGTTAAGATATTCCTCACCTTAATTCCGGGTTCGAGAATCTAGGGTCATCTTGAACAATTCACTCAGGACAGGCTGCTGGTTAGGTAATAAACAGCAGTGTCCTATTCTCTCTCTTGGGAAAGCTACTCCAGCGAAGTAGGAACCGGGTGGGTGTTGCACCACCGGCAAGAGAGAGAATCACCTGGGCATTGGTGGGGGTCTGGATACCTGTGTGATATAAGCCTCAGGCTTCCGGTTAGGGATAAACGGCAGGCTTGATTCAGTGCTCTCTCCCGTGGAGGTGTCCCAGTGCGGCATCCCCTGGCCTCTGAAGTTTCAGTGTCAGCTGGAGAGAGACACACACAGATACTCAAACCCCAGATATCGGCCCAGTAGTGGAGTAGCAGAGATGGCACCCTCTACAAGTAGGTCTTAGGAAGAAAGGTTGAGGGTGCTAGGCCTTTTCTCATTAGAACGGAGAAGGATGAGGGGCGACTTGATAGCGGTTTATAAGATGATCAGGGGAATAGATAGAGTAGACAGTCAGAGACTTTTTCCCCGGGTGGAACACACCATTACAAGGGGACATAAATGTAAGGTGAAAGGTGGAAGATATAGGAGGGATATCAGAGGTAGGTTCTTTACCCAGAGAGTAGTGGGGGCATGGAATGCACTGCCTGTGGAAGTAGTTGAGTCGGAAACATTAGGGACCTTCAAGCAGCTGTTGGATAGGTACATGGATGACGGGAAAATGATAGTGTAGATTTATTTGTTCTTAAGGGCAGCACGATAGCATTGTGGATAGCACAATTGCTTCACAGATCCATGGTCCCAGGTTCGATTCCGGCTTGGGTCATTGTCTGTGCGGAGTCTGCACGTCCTCCCAGTGACTGCGTGGGTTTCCTCCGGGTGCTCCGGTTTCCTCCCACAGTCCAAAGATGTGCAGGTTAGGTGAATTGGCCAATGATAAATTGCCCTTAATGTCCAAAATTGCCCTTGGTGTTGGGTGGAGGTGTTGAGTTTGGGTAGGGTGCTCTTTCCAAGAGCTGGTGCAGACTCAAGGGGCTGAATGGCCTCCTTCTGCACTGTAAATTCAATGATAATCTATGATTAATCTAGGACAAAGGTTCGGCACAACAGTGGTCCGAAGGGCCTGTTCTGTGCTGTATTTTCTATGTTCTATGTTCTATGTATTACCACCACCGACAAAGACGCACACCTTTTTAGCCGACAACTTAAAAGATGGGTAGTTCAAACCAGAGCCCCCAGCACACGGACACGTGTGAGCCCATAAAGATATATGTGGACGCATCTTCCAGTCTTGGATAGGAAGTGCATAAAAGGTTGCGGTATACATGTCAAGGACGCGCAGGGACATGTCCTTGAGGAAATATCATTAAAACCTCCAGGCCACTTAGGCACGCAGGCAGCAGAGCTCGCAGCCATCGCGTTCATAGTGCAACGCCCAGATTCCTTCCCCAGCCCAGCAGACATATACTCGGACAGCCTCTATGTCTGTAACAGCCTCACGGAATTTCTGCCCGTGGAAAGCAAGAGGATTTCTTTCTGCAGACAGGTAACCCTCCCCTCAGCCCCATTGCCCCATCACATTTTAGACCGAGCACAGAACAGGACTTTTGGGATAGTCAAAGTTCGTAGTCACCATCATGTCTCACCCTGGAAATGTGAAAGCCGACCCACTGGCTAAAGCAGGTTCCAGGCATGGATATTTTTGGACAACCCCCGCAAGCGCACCAGTGAGCGCAGTTCAGGTCTCGCAGACAAGGATAGAGGATCTAGTAGAGGCCCAGAAGCAGGACAGCAATCTCAGGGAGATTGAAAAGGAAAATATCCAGCACGCTATGACCACACATGACGGTGTGGTGTTAAAAAACACCCTATGTGGTTCCTGAACAGGACAGGAATCAACTGATTTGTTTATTCCATGACGGTCACGGACATCAGGGAATCGATCCCACTACAGCCCATCTCAAGCAGCTTTGTTGGTGGCCGAATTTAAAGGAAGATGTTAATCACTACATCGAGAATGGTCTTATCTGTGCCCAGAATAATCCGGACAGATATGCCAAAAAGGCTCAACTCAGCCACACCCGACCCGTTAATGGCCCCTGGACTAACCTCCAGATTGATTTTATAGGACCATTGCCCCCTTGCAGGAATGGCTATAAGTATGTACTCATGGTGATGGACACATTTACGAAATAGGTGGAAGCATTCCCAGCCCGCACAAACACTGCAAAAACCACAGCCAAGGTTTTGACCCACCACATCTTTACAAGATGGGGACTCCCCCGCAGCATTGAATCAGACCGAGGTTCCCATTTTACGGGACGTGTCATGCAGAACGTCCTCACGATATTTTGCATCACCCAAAAATTCCACACAGCATACCACCCCCAGTCGAGTGGTATCGTGGAGCGCATGAATCGGACCCTAAAAACCACCCTCAGCAAAATGGTCCAGCAGAACACCACTTGGGACTCAGTCCTCCCTTTCGCGCTGATGTTTCTGCGTACTACAGTTTACACATCCACAGGTTACACCCCACACCCTCATGACCGGACGCCCCATGAAAGGCACAGAATATTTATTAGGTTTAGGCTCAGCCAGCCTCGAGGTGACGGCCCTCACACACGAGAGAGAGCAGTAGAGAAATTAGTTGAACATGTTAAAACGGCTCAGCTCGCAGCCGCAGTAAAATTGGGCACCAGAAAGAAACCAGAGCAAGGCTTGTTTCGACAAGACAGTGCATGCGACTGAGTACAGTATAGGACAGCAAGTCATGCTCTCCGTATACAACCCCAGCACATTCCTGTCACCAAAATACTCAGGTCCGTACTCCATTGCGGACGAAGTAAGCCCTTCCGTCTACAAAATAAAGTACCCCAATGGCAAGACTGCGTGGTTTCATATAAACTAACTGAAGGCTTATGGAACAGTCGAACCATGCACACCACGTCATGCTCGACGCAGCACACCAAGCCCCGCCCACAGCCAACGTAACCCTACCATCCCCCAACACATCCAGCCCAGCCACGGACTCTACCTCGACTCCACCCCCTAAATATACACTCCGCCCCGGAATGCCCACAGACTGCAACAGCAGAGACAGCGACTGTGACTCGGACGATAGCCACAGCACACCTCCCTACTATCCCCATGCAACAGGCCTCACACCCAGCGATTCCGACTATGATCAGAGTGATACCTTGATGCTCACTTTCCTTTTGTCCCCACACAAATAGACACCAACTATTGGCACCGAAATACTCGTTCCAACTCGTCCGGAACGACGAGAGCGATCCCAGATCACACCACGCAGCCCTTTCAGCCCTAATCCTCCAGAGTTTGGCACCCGGGAGAAGAGGACTACCTTGGGTCTGACTCCCAAACCGAGAACCCCTTTGCGACCCAGTTCGCAACAGAGAACTGAGGTGTCCAGATGATGTTTTAAAAGGAACCGCTTGGGAGAAGTGGTGTCCTTTCTGATGGAACCTGCCGCATGTTTTGTGTTGTTTGTAAGTTTGTTAAATGTTGTATGTCCGACAGGACAAAAATTCACAGCCCCACACCTTTTCAGCAGAAACCTCCCAGGACTTGCCCACAGAGACTCACTATTGCCAGACACTAGTTCAGTGGAACTAGCTTGTCTGCTGAAGTTCAGTGGAACTAGCTTGTCTGCAAAGACTGGTTAAGGTACCAGACGCCCGTTCATAACTGCCCTTCTGGTTCGAGGGAAACCACTACGGCAGCCCCACCACGATGACTACATTTCTTGCCCGTTCTCGTCGGTTGCTCAGGCAGTGGAGAACCGGCTTGGGACCCGCCCTGCCTGGGAATCCCCCTCTGGTCAACTACGCTCGGGTAGGAGAGACACGGCATTGGTAGCCGTCCTACCCGGGGACTCCATCCAACTCTTACCCGTCGCGGCCCATACTGTAAGAATATCGGGGAACCCCTGGTCCCCTTGAACAGCGAAACCGGACTTTAACCTCAAACTGTAAATTGGACACCTTTCTTGGCCAAATTTTTCCCAGCAACCTTGGCTTGCAGGGCTGAGAGTGTGAAAGGAATGTTTGCAGCAACCCCCCCTGGACTTACAACTCATCAGTAGACTGACAGCACTAATTGGATCAGCAAAAAGGACACAAATGGAAATACTAATAGCCCTGAAACTCCCCCAGCCAAGAAACAATGTGTTGGTAAGAACTCCTTACATATGATAATGACCTTGTCTCCATCGGAGCTGAAAAACCCATCAGCATAATCAGGTCATAATGGCGAGCGAATGGCAGACTCGAAAATCCCATCTTCTTAACGAGGTGTGGAAGACTGCGATCTCCCAGGACAATGGAGCGGGCAGGAAGCAGTTTACCCTGGAGGGAAACTGCCCGGAGACTGGAGCTGGCTACCTGGACGTATCAGGAGAAGGGGCGGGACCTGCAGGAACTTTGAAATGCTAACTGATATGCTCACACAAAAGAAGCTGGACTGGAGCGAAAAAAAAAACTTTTGATTTTGGACTATGAAAAGGGTGGTCAAATGGCCGTTCGATCTCTTAGGATCTTCTGCTCGTGCTGAACTCTGCTCCTACAACATCAGCCTTGGATTGTCAGTATCCCACAGCAGCTTGCGAAGCTCCCGGGACTAGCATAGTGGTTGAGGCTTTGGGGAAAGGCGGTGCATGTGACGACTGTGTATGATGGTGTGGCTACGCACCATCTGAGATCTACGGCCTCACCGCGCTTGGAGTGTTATTGGCGACGGACATGGAAAAGGGAAATATTATCTACATTTCTAACCCCAACCAAACTATCAAGGACATTTCATTTATGCAAAAGGTGATGTTCTTCGCTGCCCCCATATACGAGGACATGGTATCGCCTCATGGAAGGTCATCAAATTCACGGACAATGCAGGACTCAAAGCAATTGCACCAGTCCCGGCGATGGGAAGGGAACATTATATGGACATTGCCTTATTTTGGAGTACATGTAAATTTGATTTTGGATGTGTTAAGATTGGTGTGATACATGTAACATCAGACAGTCAGAGGGTAGGAAGAGGCTGAGAGAGAGAGGGAGACTAGAGAGAGGACAGGGCGTGTGAGAAGGGGAGTACAGCTGGAACGTAGGTTATCAGAAGATAGTTAAAGGCCACACTGAGGAAAACCTGGGTAGTATGAATCTCTTCTACCAGATTTACCACCGCTTGTATGGCCACAGACGGGTCGTCTGCTACCCAAACCCCGCAGCCGTGTCTAGGTTATTTTCTGTTTCACCGCTTTGGGGCAGTCCCCAAACGGTGGTTCATTGTCAGCATTCCGAGCCACCGCCCGAGCAAGTCCCTCTTCCTTACGATCCGGGTTCAGCACCACCGGCTATTTGCCTTCCCCTTCCTCGGGATAATTCCCACTCACAGTATGATAGGCTGCAACTAGGAGGGTGTACATACCTAGCCACTTCACTCCCAATAGGGACTCCCGGTCGTACGAGAATTGTTTCAGAAGAGAAGGATACGGCTGTTTGCTGGTAGAGGTGGAAACGAATATAACATGTCTGTTCCCCACCTGTACGGACAGGAGGTGTCATATCACCCAGGCGTCTGGCCAATGAGTTTGTTATAACACCACCTGCGTTCCATTGAACGCCGGCCTCCAGCTCCTTTGTGGCTGGGCGATTGTCTCATATCACTGTTGGGACTAGGGTTTTCCGCATTGCTAGGAGGCCCGAATGGGCGTTCCAAGGCTGGATAAACTGGGTTACTGGGGGATCCCCACGCAACCGATATACTGATTGTGATGCTAGCCTGTACACGGAGCAAGGATACTACTTTTTTTTTTTTTTTTTTTTTAAATGGCACAACGACCCATGTTTTGTCAGCCTCATTTCCCCGCCAAATTGCTAACGGGATTCTAGTCCCTACCACAGTCCCCTGCCACTCGGCGTGGATGCTGCATAATCAGTTAGCACGCCAGGCAGTCTCAGCTGAATTCTGCGCGAACTGGAAAAAACCTCAGGTTCTCGCACCCAACCGGGGCCACTCAGCCGGGTGGGGGAATTCTGAGCGTCTTGTAGCTGTGGTTGTTTGCAATGCAGAACCGGTATGCTCTTGACTATCTTCTGGCTCTTGAGGGTGGGGCATGCGCCATCGTACAGGGCAAGTGTATCATGGGAGTTCAGGACTTAACCGCTAACATCACTAAATTTATGGATCGCATACGGGATCACCTGGACGGAATGCAGGATCTTGGGGTAACTGGGGATTTGGATGTTGGAAGGACTGGTTGATAAATATGGCCATGTATTTAGCAGTGGCTATTGGCTGCATCTTTGTGGGCCCAGCCATCCTTAAATGTGTGATGGGTAGAATGCAGGGTGCACTGGAACAGATCAACGCCCCTAAAATCTTGGCTGTCAAAATACATGACAGTGCAGCAGATGAAGGGGGCTACTACAGGAATTGGAAATGCAGCGACGGATCTTTTTAGATGAGGGACTGTAGCTATGGATTGAATAACGAAGAACAAAGAACAAAGAAATGTACAGCACAGGAACAGACCCTTCAGCCCTCCAAGCCCGTGCCGACCATGCTGCCCGACTAAACTACAATCTTCTACACTTCCTGGGTCCGTATCCTTCTATTCCCATCCTATTCATGTATTTGTCAAGATGCCCCTTAAATGTCCCTATCGTCCCTGCTTCCACTACCTCCTCCGGTAGTGAGTTCCAGGCACCCACTACCCTCTGCGTAAAAAACTTGCCTCGTACATCTACTCTAAACCTTGCCCCTCTCACCTTAAACCTATGCCCCCTAGTAATTGACCCCTCTACCCTGGGGAAAAGCCTCGGTTATCTTGGAATGATACAAGGAGGGAATGACGAATGTGATATAAAATAATTGTTTTAGAGATATTAGTTACTGTAATGTAGAGATAGGCCAGTCTCATTTTGGTGAGTTCACAGACAATGGATTTCAGAACGCATGGCAAAGCAAGGAGGAGGTGTGTCCAGCTACAGAGGGGAAAAGGATGCTGGGTAATAAGGGGGCCAGAGGAAAGGATTGGAAGTGAGCTAATTAGGATGTATGGCCAGGTCAGGAGGGGTGTAGGCTGACCTATGGGAATCGTGTATGTGAAACTTGATGCCATGTGTGTATCAGTAGAGATTCCTTCATCCTACAGACTCACTTGATTCCAGAGGTACAGAAAGCAAGATGTGTTTTGTACCTCTGTGAACTGAGTCAGGCTTGCAAGTCAAATAAAATAACTAATGCTGTACCTGCAAATCCATCTCTACTTTTATTGAGGCCAGACTGACGGGTAAAGAAATTTATGTTTTGTCACATGCTCCTATTTTGTCTTTTTAAAAGATTCCTAAAAGTGTACGTAAATTTTACGTTGTGCTGCGATAATATTCCTTCCATAGTAATAGTCATTAAAGTATAAGATAATGGTGGGTTTTCTGTATTTGGTGGTGGTTGATCTTGGCAATTAATAAATATATATATGTTTGGATTTTGGAATTGGCATCTGTCTCAATTCCTTCAATCCCTCAATGAGCTCTAGCCAAGTCACTATTAAAATACTCCTTACCATAAATCCGGTATCCGGTGTAGAGAACGGAGGGAAATCCCTGGGCGATTCGAACCCGCTCACCCAGGAAAGGCTGCCAGGTACAGGTGGGCAGAGGTTTTCCTTTCCTCTCTCTCTTGGGGGCGCTGCTCAGGTGAAGCAGGCGCAGGTGGTAGCGAATCCACCGTAGAGAGAGAGGATCACCCGGGCAGTGGTGGGGCTTGGACGACAGGGTGCCGAGCCTGGTAGAAGCCCACGGGGGTGGAGGTAAAAGGGGACCCGCTACAATGAGGACTTCTTCCACATGGATCAGCATCATACTGATGGACATTTGGTTGCGAGTGAACGCAAACCCCATGACTTCAAACTCTCCAGCCGTTAATGTTTCACTTCCCCATAGTACCCAGAACCCAGTCACCAGCGACACCACACCATCTTGGTGTGCCAGGTTTATAACCTGGTACTCTGTCATACGTAATAGGAACCTTACTGGTATTGGCGATAATCTGCTGCATCGTGCAGACTATGTGTCTCAGGAAATGGAGACGGAGAGCCTACCGCTCTCGAACCCCGTTATGTAGGATCAGATCCCCTATTTTTGGATATGACCAGACCCCCGCGATCTATAATAAAGAGCATTCATTTGCGGTTTTATTGTAAATAGATGTAAAGAACTGTTCATGAGCAAATTGTACGATCCCGAGCTTGACTGCCAAGCCAGGAAAAAAATGCATGAACTGCTATGATTTTGTTTGTATGGTTGAGGAAGGTAGTATGATGAAATGTTTGAGTGTAGTAGGTTCCTAGTTTATTGTTTTGTAATGCATATCCCTGTTTGACATAGCGCCCTAAGAATTGTTAGTTAAAAATGTTTTGCATAGCTATGGTCAGTGCAGAGGCCATGAAGGAAGTGTCCCCCCCCAGGTCAGGGAATGGAAAGCAACATAGTTGTGATCCTTCACGTTTTGCGTTATGATCACAAGGAGGGGATGTAGCCGCTTACAATGGCCAACTCCTGATTCAAAATGGCGAACGGCAAAGGCTGATGGGAAAGTCAGCCAACAAGACAAAAATGAGCAGCTGCAGGTTGGCTGTGTATTTACCTCTGGAAAGGCCAGACAATATCGATACCAGCAACCATCAGCGTCCATCCGCATAACAAAACAACAGCCATCTGCATACTAATGAGCAATCCCCGGGAACAATAAGCAACATTTAGACAAAGCAAAACCAGACTCCTCGGCACCAGCAGCAGCCTACACAAAGAGAACGAGCACCTCCAGACCGCCCATCGATCAGGGAACCGCTCCAGTATTGGAGAAAATCGAACCAAGCAATTGGGACAAAGTCCAATCACTTGGGACCAGGTACAGGGCCCGCCCCGAAAGGCGGGAAGCCCCTGGGGACTACAAGAGTTAAGCCCCAAGTTCAAATCGCTCTCCTCTCTTCCTCGCCACCTCTTAGTCCTGCCCAGCAACAACGAACCAACATTGACCGTGACTGGTGCAGTGACTCCAGTGAAGATCGAACCCGTAAGTTTTAATTCAACGCTCGCTACGAGATAGGCGCTCCTAGCTACCAATCTGTACCAACTTCGAATCCCGCAGGCTCAGAACCCGAACGAAAGGCCATTTGTTCCCTGACCTGGTGGGCCAGTCCGAAGTTAAGTATAGGCCTGTTAGTTATAGAAGTAGAATTTGTGCATGAGTAGCGATTACTGTGTATAATAAATGTGCTTGGATTTAAATCTTACTAATTGGTGTATTGGATTATTGATCATGACTCGGACTTGAACCTCGTGGCGGAATCACAAAGGTACCTGGCGACTCGAGAGCAAAGGTAATAAAACAGAGCAATTGAACTAAGGCAAAGTTAGCAACAAAGTTAGCAACATCAGGCCCGTCCGTTTCGCTGACTGGGCAGCACCAATTCTACCTGTAATAAAGCCAGATGCCACAGTTCGCTTGTGCGGCGACTATAAACTTAGTGAATACGGCTTCCCAACTCGACCGATATCCAATGCCTCGTATAGAGGATCTCTACTCAAAGCTTGCAGGTGGACTCTCGTTCACAAAATTAGATATGAGTCACGCCTACCTACAGTTGGAGCTGGACCCTGCCTCCCGACCATATGTAACGATGAATACACACCGGGGCCTGTCTGAATATACACGGTTGCCCTTTGGAGTATCCTCTGCCTGTGCTATTTTTCAACGCATTATGGAGGGCATTTTGAGAGGTTTACCGCGTGTGGCTGTCTACTTAGATGATGTTTTGATCACAGGGGACGTCAGAGCGGAAGTCTGGATGCTGTCCTTAGACGCTTTTCGGAGGCTGGAGTCGGTTTACATCGCACAAAGTGCATCTTTCAGGCTAAGGAAGTAGTCTACCTGGGTTATCGGATGGACTGCGAAGGTTTGCACCCCGTTGCAGAGAAGGTGCGCGCGATTCAACATGCCCCCGCCCCGACTGACACTTCGCATCTTCGTTCTTTTCTGGGCCTCGTAAATTGTTACGGGAAGTTCCTCCCCAATCTGGCAACTAGGCTGGCCCCGTTGCATCTTCTGCAAAAGAAAAATCACACCTGGGTTTGGGGTCAGCCGCAAGAAACCGCTTCCGGCGGGTAAAACAACAATTGCCGTCGTCTGGGTTACTAACCCACTATGATCCTGGAAAGCCTTTGCTCGTCACATGAGATGCATCCCCGTATGGTATTGGGGCCGTCCTGTCCCACAAGATGGAGAACGGGGCCGAGCGGCCGATAGCTTTCGCCTCCCGTACATTCGCCTCCCGTACATTGACTCCAGCGGAACAAAAGTACGCGCAGATCGAGAAGGAGGGCCTGGCAGTGGTCTTTGCTGTGAAACTTTTCCACCAGTACGTGTATGGCCGCCACTTCACTATCGTGACTGATCATAAGCCTCTGCTGGGACTTTTCAGAGAGGATAAGCCAATACCGCCCATTGCTTCCGCACGGATCCAGCGCTGGGCTTCATTGCTCACTGCATACGAGTATTCTCTGGAGCACAAACCAGGAACACAGATAGCGAATGCCGACACAGTGAGCCGATTGCCTTTATCGACCGGCCCCATGTCGACCCCCACAACCGGTGAGGTGGTTGCAACCCTAAATTTTATGGACACCTTGCCTGTCACAGCATCACAGATCCGTGAGTGGACTCAGACGGAGCCAGTCCTGTCAAAGGTTCGGCACATAGTCCTGTATGGTGGGCAGCATAGACAGGTCCCAGGCAATTTGCGGGCATTTTCCGCCAAGCGGTCAGAATTCAGCGTGGAAGATGGCATCCACTTGTGGGGGACGCGTGTGATTGTCCTGGAAAAAAGGACAGGAGCTGATACTAAGAGACTTGCACAATGGGCATCCAGGAGTGACCAAAATGAAAATGTTGGCCCGGAGTTGTCTGGTGGCCAGGCCTCGACACCGACATTGAGAAGGTGGCCCAAAACTGCTCCATTTGTCAGGAGCATCAGCAGTTTCCGCCGGCCGCGCCCCTACATCACTGGGAATGGCCAGGGCGGCCTTGGGCACACTTGCATGCGGATTTCGCCGGCCCTTTTCAAGGATCCATGTTCCTTTTATTAATCGACGCCCAGTCTAAATGGCTAGAGGTGCATAAGATGCTCGGCACAGCGTCCTGCGTAACCTTTGAGAAGATGCGTTTGTCTTTTAGTACACATGGTCTCCGAGGTGCTGGTCGCGGATAACAGCACTCCATTCACCAGTGAGGAGTTTGCGAGGTTCATGAAGATGAACGGCTTACGCCATATCCGCACTGCCCCTTACCACCCGGCTTCAAATGGGTTGGTGGAGCGCGCAGTGCAGACATTCAAACGAGGCCTAAAGAAGCAGTCTTCCGGGTCAATGGACACGAGACTGGCTCACTTTTTGCTTTCGTATAGGACCACCCCCCATGCGGTGACTGGGGTAGCTCCCGCAGAACTCCTAATGGGCCGGAGACTTCGCACCCGCCTTAGTATGGTTTTCCCAGACATTGGCACACAAGTACGCCACACAGGAACGGGGCAGGGACAGGATTTTTCTTGGCATCGGCCGATTCAGCAGTTCGTGCCCAGTGACCGTGTTCGTTTGCAATTTTGCTGGTGGTGCCCAGTGGGTCCCTGGCGTAATCTTGCGCCAAATGGGCCCTATATCTTACCAGGTGCAAGCACAGGGTCGTCTCCAGCACAAACATGTAGACCACGTTCGGTCCAGAAGACTATCCCTTCCAGAGATTCCCCACCCCCAGATTTCATTTCTACAGCCGCAGAGACCAGAGACAATGGAAAGTAGTCCTCAGTCTTCTTCTGGTGCCTCACTTAAAGCCTGCGCAGGTCGTTACAGAACCGCGTGGAAATAGACGCCACCGCGTGGAGATAGACGCCGTGATGACAGAGGCAGCAGACTGACTCAGAGATGGTGACACAGAGATGGAGACACAGGACGCATCAGAGGAGGAATCCTCGGGCCCACGGGCCGTGGATGTACAACCGTTACGCTGTTCATCACGGAAGCGCTGGTCTCCGTCTCGTTACACCCCGCCCGATCCAGCGCCTCGTGCTAATGCCGACCGGCCTGCGGCAAAACGAGTCCGACGCCCTCCTTCGCCAGGGTCCTCAGTGGATTCCTTGGACCCTCCAGGAACCACTCCCTTGCCAGATGGCCCTTTTGCCTGTATACAGCTTGATTTTATTGAATTACCAAAAGTACAATGCTATGAATATTATTTAGTAATAATTGATGTGTTTAGTAAATGGATTGAAGCCTTCCCCACCACGAATTGTACTGCACATACGGTGGTGGAGTTGGTGTTAACAAGTTGTTGTTACCAAAGTTATTGTCAGTTTTGGGGTCCATTATCGGAGCTTAGATAATGGACCACATTTTGTGGCTCGGATCAATATTGAGTTTTCGTAATTAAACTGAAACTGCACTGCGCGTATCACCCGCAGGCAGCAGGAATTGTGGAAAGAGCCAATGGGACTTTAAGAAAAATTAACTGAAGAAACTGGGTTAAATTGCTGGTGGCGCCCAGTGGGTGACTCCCCATTCGCGGACCGGACAGTCAGCTGCAGAGATAGTCTATGGTCGGCCAATGAGGACTCCCTGGGATGCCCATGAAAAATCCCTGGATGGACTAGACCTCCATGTGATGGGGTAACAGATGCAGAATTATTTGAAGCAATTATGGGCGAGGCATTTTCAGAACCCCAAAAATGTATCATGGAGTTCAACCAACCTCTCCCTTTAATGTATTGTTGCTTTTCCTAGCACACGGCTTGTTCCCTAGGTGTGGAATAACAATGGACACGTGGGTTTTTAAACACTGTTTATTCCATGAACTCAACTTAACATCTTAAATAAACATTGGATCTCTTAACACCTCTTACTTCAAAGATAACTCAGAAAATATTGCAACAGTAAATAATTCCTCCAAATGTTCCTTCAAACTTCCAAGAGAATTAACACCTTTAAACAAAATCACATCAGGTTAAAGGCTTCACTATTATAAGTTTAAATCACCCAAATGATCCAGAGATAGTCTTTCATGGCAGAGATCCAGCTCACTGCAAAACACAGACACACACCCAGCTCTTTTCAAAACTTGCAGCTCTCTGGAAACACAGACATACACACTGCTTTTTAAACTGAAACTAAAGACCTGCAAAATGGCTGACCTAAAGCCCAGCCCCACACACTGACATCACTGTTTTCTAAAAGGTACTTTGATTAAACATCCATGTCTTAAAGGTGCTCTGACACGACAGTCTCCAACCCAGACACGAACACAGGATGAAGACCTTCATTATAGTTTTTGGACTCTGGACTATTTGGCCTTCATGGCCACTTGGTCGTATAGAAACAAACTACCCAGGAACTGCATGCCAATACCAATTTATATGTGTCACATTCAATTTTTCAGCATAAAGATATAAGCTAGTGTTGGGTTTGTACCCACATCCCGTCCATTCAAGGGAAGGGATACCTCTCCAATCCCTCTTTCCCTGCCGCAGAGACAGTTGAATGGATTTTACGACAAAATCCAACAGGGAACAGGGGAGAAAAGGGGTGGGAAGGAGGATATGGAAATATGGAGATCTGCTGGCTATGACATGACTAGGTTTTTTGGCTCGTTATCAGCCTGCTTATAATCATGCCTTGATTCTGCCCTCCCTCACCATCCACTCGATTGATGTTCAAGGTTCCCATGTGTTTCAGTTAATCAGGGAAAGCGAAGTTAATGCGGTGAAGTAGGTGCAACCGTAGAGTTGACTGTCAAGGACCGGTACCAGGCATATCCAGCTAGGGCATGTTTAATTGTGATTGGTCCAGGGTATGGAATATAACCTCTAATAGGTCATGGGCACATAGATCCCCAACCCCATACCTGACATTAGCTGATGATTTTACGGCCTGTAATGGAACCCATTTCATATGCGGCACGAAAGCATACCCGTGGCTCCCTAATGAATGGACAGGATCCTGTCATCTGGGATATGTCGTACCCCAAATGTGTCACCTACCCACCTTTAAGCACTCCCCCTTGCGAGCAACAAGGACTGTTACTAAAACGGAACAGTTCTTTATGATGGCCTTTCCCTTGTACGGAACGGGAAGGCAGCCAACGAACTGATCCACATGGCCACAGCATTGGAACAACTGGTGAACACAACGTCAGCAGAAGCCAGGGAAACTGGACAGGCACTGGCTGATGTCTCAGCTGAGCTAGTGGCTGTCCGGACCGTGGCATTACAAAATTGACTGGCTTTGGTTTATCTGTTAGCCTCGCAGGGAGGAACGTGCGCTATCGTAGTTCAGGAGTGCTGAACTTGTATTCCAGATGGCTCTGAAAATATCACTAACCTGGCCGACCATATTAAGAGACAGGCTGCTCAAATTCAAGAGATTGGCAGTGAATGTCATGACTATAACCCACCGGGTTGGCTAGGGTGATTGGGTCACGGATTATTTGACTGGATCTTTAAGGCCTTCATGCTACATATTTAACTAGTTGTCATGATATGACAAAAGGAGGGAATGTGATATGGTACGAATAAAGTAATGGCATGATGGGAAAATTGGTCAACTACTTGGTACCAAGAAAAGCTGACCAAGCTATTCCAAAATGCCTGACCTCTGTAAATTTTGATAAGATTAACTCCTCATGACCCAGGGCTGTACGAGTAAGACAAGATAAGGTCAGGCATGACGGAGTCACCGACCTTTTAATGTTCTATCAAAGGACAAGATAAGGGTGAGTGATAAGACAAAGAGTTCTAGGAGGTCAGCAGGTTGCACCATGATTTATGACATTGCTTATGTTTCTACCACTGATCGAATTCCTAAACAAGCTCTAGTCACACAATACTGATAATGATAATGCATGAACTGATTCGGTGTGTAAGCACGGACTGAGGAAGAATTAGCAGTTTGTAACAACTGCTCTCTAACCTCAAGTTGCAGCCAATACTGCATGCAGTCTTTTTGTGAATAAAGACCAGTTATTTTGTCAGAACAAACTTTGTTGAGTCTTTCTACCACAGTCAAGAAGCAGGAAAAATATTGACTTCTACAGGTGGTTGATGGTATCCTCCTCAAACTGGACTGGATTGTAATTCCACAGTCTCCAGAACTTGGTGCTCCATCAAATCCATGAGGGCATTCTGGGTGTGGAAAAGTGCAGACGCAGAGCCATGCAGGCTGTCTACTGGCCCGGGATCAGCCAAGACATCACAAACATGGTCCTTAACTGTGCGACCTGTCAATGCTTCCAGCCAGCGCACAGTTAATGAGACATTTCAGCAGCACAAAATCGAAACCTCTGTGGTCCAAGGTTGGCATCGATTTCTTTCATTCAAATGGTTGTGATTACAATTACCCTAAAGTAGTGAAGCTCTCAGACCTCATCTCGGAACATCAGGGCCTGGAAGGAGCGTCTCCAAGCATGGTATCCCACTCACGGTCATGAGTGACAATGGCCCGTGCTTCAGCAGCCACGAGTGGTCTGTTTGCCCAGTTGTATCAGCTCAAACACATGACTTCCAGCCCACACTAAAAGGAAAAGTTGAGAAAGGGGTGCACATAGTGAAGCAGCTCATCTGCAAGGCCGCAGATTCGGTGTCTGACATTCACCTTGCGCTGCGTGCGCACAGGGCGACCCCACTGTCCACTGGCATGTCGCTGGCTCAACTCCTGATGAACAGGGACCTGCGAACGACACTTCCAGCCATACACTTGCCCAACCGGGATCACCTCCCGGTGCTGCAGGTGAAGCAACTCAGAAACCAGCAAAAGCAGGGCTATGATGCTCATGCCACCGATTTGCCAGGGTTATCCCCGTCAGACACGGTTCGGGTCAAGATCCCTGATGGAAGCTGGTCAGCTCCAGCTGTTGATGCTTGACAGGCTGCCCTCCGCTCATATGTTGTGCGTCTGGCTGATGGTTCTGTTGTGCGGCGAAACAGACGGGCACTGCGCAAAGTTGCCTGCCCGCAACCACATTCTCCGTTTCCTTCTGTTGTTTGGTGACCTCCTGATACCTCGACTCATGAGGCCACCAGTCAGGCTTCCATCCCGCCCATCCAGGCGCTGTCGTCCCCACCACCATCACCTCTCCAGCAGTCGACCAGGATCAAACGCAAGCCACAGAGACTGGACTTATGAACATGTGTTCTGTTTGCCATGTTCTGTGTTCTCGCATTAGACAGCGGTTTTCACATGTACATATGTTCACATCCACTGCATGTATATATGTTAATATTGGCCTATTCTTGTCAATACGTTCACATAGGTCATCCAAACATTTTTTAAAAAGGGGAATGTTATGATATGCAGACACAGCTAGGCACAGACAAGCAGCTAACAGACACAGAACAGAACATGGACATGACCAATAAGCAGGCAGGACACCCGGGGGTGGGATCGGACTATAAAAGACACAAGGCACTATATTTTTTGGGCAACACCAGCACCTATAAGGGTTGTAAAACGCACATTGGCCATTTTAAATGGTCGAAGTGGCTACCTTTGGCTGCAGAAACTGGCCGTTTCTCCCAGCAGGCTCAGCCCCCGGTCGAATTCACAAACGCTCAGAGCCCAGACAGGCTGCTCATTAGATTGACTGAAACACAAATGGGGCAGATGACATTACCAGACCCGCATCGAGATTGGAAGATCGATACCAACCACAATGGACCTGGATAAGAGACAATAGACACGATAATAATGGCATGATAACGGGGCTGTCCAGCAGTAAGGAGAAACCCATCTCCATGATGGGAAAGCAATCTGTAAGCTCCGGTAAAGGGATTAGGAACATCGATGGGGCCCATTCGTACTGGGCAGGGCAGTCTCAGCAGTTTGTAATTTCAATAGACTGTGGTTGTATCACTTGAGGCTGATAGCAGTCCAGGACCATTGTTCTTGCAATTGCCGATGAGGGCGGAGCTCACGGGACCTTTTGAAATCTGAACTTTAAAAAGTGTGGCTTGGCCGCCATTTCGCTCTCTTTTCTCTCCAGACGCGCATTATCATATCATAGAATTCACAGTGCAGAAGGAGGTCTTTCGGCCCATCGAGTCTGCACTGGCTCTTGGAAAGAGCACCCTACCCAAGGTCAACACACCCTACACCCTATCCCCATAACCCAGTAACCCCACCCAACACCAAGGGCAATTTTGGACACTAAGAGCAATTTATCATGGCCAATCCGCCTAACCTGCACATCTTTGGACTGTGGGAGGAAACCGGAGCACCCGGAGGAAACCCACGCACACACGGGGAGGATGTGCAGACTCCGCACAGACTGTGACCCAAGCCGGAATCGAACCTGGGACCCTGGAGCTGTGAAGTAATTGTGCTCTCCACAATGCTACCGTGCATGGCAGCTCTCTTCGGACCCGCATGGCAACTCTTTCTCTTCCGACTCTCCTGAACAGAGTTACAGACAGCAGTTTTTTCACAGCACGCAGCCAGCGCAGAAGGTCAAGGTCGACTCAACTGAGTAATTTATAATCCAGAATTGGGAGTATTTCCTAGTAATTCGTGAAGTTCCCGAGGGTAACATAGCATTTGAGGCTTTGTGGGAATGGTGGGTGCATGAACCTTTCATAGTGGAATACATTGCTAATTTACATTTGTGTCCGTTTATAAACTATGACTACGGGAATAAGAACTAGAGCATAAAGGTACCGACATGTTTTCTGGTGTTGATGAGGAGGTTTAATCTTGGTGGTTGTGAGGGATAAGGTTTGATTAAATCATTAGAATGGGCCACAGGATGTGGAGATAACAGGATGTGATGAGTAAGGCAGTGGGTCAACTACCACAAACAATTGCGCTACTGCGTAATAAACTAATGCATATTGTAAAATACGCCCCTAAGGCGAGCAACTGACATTAACGTGAACATGCAATGCAACATATGGTAGGCGTACCGGAAAGAATGTGAACCTCGACAAGCTGAACCAATCAGGCAAGAGGGGAGGGAACTGTGGCGATGGGATTAGGATAAAGGGGACAGAACAATTGCCGTATATGGTGTGCTTCTCTAGTGGAGGCACCCGACTCTGCAGACTCAAAACTAATAAAGAAACTTGCTTCTACGACTTTGTCCTCTATGTCAGGGATTGTGAGCACACCCACAGAGAGAAAAATCACTGGCATTGGGGTTTGGGCAACGGAGAACCAAACCCACAATAAGCCAGCGAGTGCAGTTAAAAAGAGGGAGCCCCCTACAGGCGTCACACTCCACCTCTTTCCACTGATTAACAGCTAGAGAGTCAGTCAAGGGTCTAGTTACAATCTCACACCACCACCACCACGTGGCTAAGAGCTAGTCTGGTTCAGTCAGAGTCACCACCCTTATAAGTTAGAGGAGAGTCAAACTCAGAACTGTGCTAACCTGTGCTATTAGTTCAATAAACCGGATTGAACTAACTTCAAGGCCTGGAATATCTTTTCGATCTAAGCTGCATCCTGTTGCAGCCCGTTAGACCAGTGTACCAAACACGACAAGCTTCTTCCATACTGCCAGACTTTTGAATGGACCTAACTCGTATTAAGTTGATCTTTTCTCTACACCTTGCTATAACTGTAACATTATATTCTGCAGTCGCTCCTTCCTTCCCTATGTACAGTCTGCATTATTTGTACAGCACGCAAGAAACAACACTTCTCACTGTATACTAATACATGTGACAATAGTAAATCAAATCAAATAATCCTCTTCACCAGGACACAAGGCTCTATTCATATACTCAGTTGCTGACATGCCCTCCAGTGTACACGCTCCCGACAGGGCAGGAGTTAGTATCCCTGTTTGTGTACATGCTCCCGACAGGGCAGGAGTTAGTATTCCTGTTCCAGTCACACCAAGGTGTTCTGCAGTTGGTAGAAAAATGCCAATATGGCCTGATAAGGAAGCATAGGTCCCTCAACAGAACCTCTCTCCTCCGGAGTCTGGCTCTGGGGCTGAGAAGAGGGGAGGAGGAGAATAGGAAAGCAATATTTGTAGGAGACTCAAGGTTAGAGGAATAGATAGGAGATTCTGTGGTCACAAGCGAGACTCCCGGAAGCTATGTTGCCTCCCGGGTGCCAGGGATGTCTCGGATCATGTCTTCAGGATCCTTAAGGGGGAGGGGGAGCAGCCAGAAGTCGTGGTGCACATTGGTACCAACGACGTAGGTAGGAAAAGGGGTGTGGAGGTAATGAACAAGTTTAGGGAGTTAGGCTGGAAGTTAAATGCCAGGACAGTCAGAGTTGTCATCTCTGGTTTGTTGCCGGTGCCACGTGATAGCGAGGCTAGGAATAGGGAGAGAGTGCAGTTGAACACGTGGCTGCAGGAATGGTGTAGGAGGGAGGGCTTCAGGTATTTGGATAATTGGAGCGCATTCTGGGGAAGGTGGGACCTGTACAAGCAGGACGGGTTGCATCCGAACCAGAGAGGCACCATTATCCTGGGAGTGAGGTTTTCTAGTACTCTTCGGGGAGGGTTTAAACCAATTTGGCAAGGGAATGGGAACTGGATTAGTCCAGCAACTAAGGTAGCCGATATTCAGGACGTCAAAGCGTGTAGTGAGCCGTGGGGAAGGTAACACAATAGAAGTCGCAAGTGCTAATGAAACTGCATGGTAGATCTATCCAACAGTGACAAAAGCAGAGTACCTGCAGGCACAGAGATGGGTTGAATTGTGTATACTTCAACGCAAGAAGCATCAGGAATAAGGTGGGTGAACTTAAGGCATGGATCGGTACTTGGGACTACAATGTGGTGGCCATCACGGAAACTTGGATAGCAGAGGAGCAGAAATGGTTGTTGGAGGTCCCTGGTTATAGATGTTTCAATAAGATTAGGGAGGGTCGTAAAAGAGGTGGGGGGGGGGGGGGGGGGTTGCATTGTTAATTAGAGATAGTATTACAGCTGCAGAAAGGCAGTTTGAGGAGGATCTGCCTACTGAGCTAGTATGGGTTGAAGTCAGAAATAGGAAAGGAGCAGTCACCTTGTTGGGAGTTTTCTACAGGCCCCCCAATAGCAGCAGAGATGTGGAGGAACAGATTTGGAAATAGATTTTGGAAAGGTGCAGAAGTCACCGGGTAGTAGTCATGGGTGTCTTCAACTTCCCAAATGTGGAGTGGAAACTCTTACATCAAATAGTTGGGATGGGGTGATAGCCATATTGGATTTGGCACTTGGTAATGAACCAGGGCAAGTGATAGATGTGTTAGTGGGGGAGCATTTTGGAGATAGTGACCACAATTGGGTGACTTTCACTTTAGTAATGGAGAGGGATAGGTACGTGCAACAGGGCAAGGTTTACAATTGGGGGAAGGGTAAATACAATGTTGTCAGACAAGAATGGAAGTGCATAAGTTGGGAACATAGGCTGTCAAGGAAGGACAAGTGAAATGTGGAACTTGTTCAAGGAACAGGTGCTACGTGTCCTTGATATGTATGGCCCTGTCAGGCAGGGAAGAGATGGTCGAGTGAGGGAACCATGATTGACAAGAGGTTGAATGTCTTGTTAAGAGGAAAAAGGTGACTTATGTAAGGCTAATGAAACAAGTTTCAGACAGGGCGCTGGAGGGATACAAGATAGCCAGGAGGGAACAGAAGAAAGGGATTAGGAGAGCTAAGAGAGGGCATGAACAATCTTTGGCGGGTAGGATCAAGGAAAACCCCAAGGCCTTTTACACATGAGAAAGACTAGAGCGAGGGTAGGTCCGGTCAAGGACAGTAGCGGGAGATTGTGTGTTGAGTCTGAAGAGATAGGAGGTCTTGAACGAGTACTTTTCTTCTGTATTTACAAATGAGAGGGGCCATATTGTTGGAGAGGACAGTGTGAAACAGATTGGTAAGCTTGAGGAGATACTTGTTAGGAACGAAGATGTGTTGGGCATTTTGAAAAACCTGAGGATAGACAAGCCCCTCGGGCCTGACGGGATATATCCAAGGATTCTCTGGGAAGCAAGAGATGAAATTGCAGAGCCGTTGGGAATGATCTTTTCGTTCTCACGGTCAACAGGGGTGGAACCAGGGGTTGGAGAGTGGCGAATGTCGTGCCCCTGTTCAAAAAGGGAATAGGGATAACACTGGGAATTACAGGCCAGTTAGTCTTACTTCAGTGGTCGGCAATGTAATGGAAAGGGTACTGAGGGATAGGATTTCTGAGCATCTGGAAAGACACTGCTTGATTACGGATAGTCAGCACTGATTTTGAGGGCTAGGTCTTGCCTCACAAGTCTCATTGAATTCTTTGAGGAAGTGACCAAGCATGTGGATGAAGGTAAAGCAGTGGATGTAGTATACATGGATTTTAGTAAGGCATTTGATAAGGTTCCCCATGGTAGGCTTCTGCAGAAAGTAAGGAGGCATTGGATAGTGGGACATTTGGCCAGTTGGATAACGAACTGGCTAACCGATAGAAGTCAGAGAGTGGTGGTGGATGGTAAATATTCAGCCTGGATCCCAGTTACCAGTGGCGTACCGCAGGGATCAGTTCTGGGTCCTCTGCTGTTTGTGATTTTCATTAATGACTTGGATGAGGGAGTTGAAGGGTGGGTCAGTAAATTTGCAGACGATACGAAGATTGGTGGAGTTGTGGATAGTGAGGTGGGCTGTTGTCGGCTGCAAAGAGACATAGATAGGATGCAGAGCTGGGCTGAGATGTGGCAGATGGAGTTTAACCCTGAAAAGAGAGAGTTTGTCCATTTTGGAAGGACAATATGAATGCGGAATACAGGGTTAACGGTAGAGTTCTTGGCATTGTGGAGGAGCAGAGAGATCTTGGGGTCTATGTTCATACATCTTTGAAAGTTGCCACTCAAGTGGATAGAGCTGTGAAGAAGGTCGATGGTGTGCTAGCGTTCATTAACAGAGGGATTGAATTTAAGAGCCATGATGTGATGCAGTACAAAACCTTGGTAAGGCCACATTTGGAGTACTGTGTACAGTTCTGGTCGCCTCATTTTAGGAAGGATGTGGAAGCTTTGGAAAATGTGCAAAGAAGATTTACCAGGATGTTGCCTGGAATGGAGAGTAGGTCTTACGAGGAAAGGTTGAGGGTGCTAGGCCTTTTCTCATTAGACCGGAGAAGGATGAGGGGCGACTTGATAGAGATTTACAAGATGATCAGGGGAACAGATAAAGTAGACAGTCAGAGACTTTATCACCAGGTGGAACAAACCATTACAGGGGTACATAAATTTAAGGTGAATGGTAGAAGATATAGGGGGGGGGGGGGGGGTCTCTAATACAGGTAGGAAATATACAGTGAATGGTAGAACCCTCAAGAGTGTTGAAAAAGTCAGATCTAGGTGTACAAGTCCACAGGTCACTGAAAGGGGCAACACAGTGGAGAAGGTAATCAAGAAGGCATACAGCATGCTTGCCTTCATTGGCCGGGGCATTGAGTATAAGAATTGGCAAGTCATGTTGCAGCTGTATAGAACCTTAGTTAGGCCACACTTGGGAGTATAGTGTTCAATTCTGGTCGCCACACTACCAGAAGGATGTGGAGGCTTTAGAGAGGGTGCAGAAGAGATTTACCAGAATGTTGCCTGGTATGGAGGGCATTAGCTATGAGGAGCGGTTGAATAAACTCGGTTTGTTCTCACTGGAACAAAGGTGGTTGAGGGGAGACCTGATAGAGGTCTACAAAATTATGAGGGGCATAGACAGAGTGGATAGTCAGAGGCTTTTCCCCAGGGTAGAGGGGTCAATTACTAGGGGGCATAGGTTTAAGGTGCGAGGGGCAAGGTTTAGAGGAGATGTACGAGGCAAGTTTTTTTACGCAGAGGGTAGTGGGTGCCTGGAACTCGCTATCGGAGGTGGTGGTGGAAGCAGGGACAAGAGTGACATTTAAGGGGCACCTTGACAAATACATGATCAGGGGGTTGGATAGGGTGGACAGTGAGAGCCTTCTCCCGCAGATGGGTATGGCTGGCACGAGGGGGCATAGCTTTAAACTGAGGGGTAATAGATATAGGACAGAGGTCAGAGGTAGGTTCTTTACGCAAAGAGTAGTGAGGCCGTGGAATGCCCTACCTGCTACAGTAGTGAACTCGCCAACATTAAGGGCATTTAAAAGTTTATTGGATAAACATATGGATGATAATGGTCTAGTGTAGGTTAGATGGCTTTTTTTTCGGTGCAACATCGTGGGCCGAAGGGCCTGTACTGCGCTGTATTGTTCTATGTTCTATGAATAGGATGGGAATAGAGGGATACAGACCCAGGAAGTGTAAAAGATTGTAGTTTAGTCAGGCAGCATGGTCGGCACGGGCTTGGAGGGCCGAAGGGACTGTTCCTGTGCTGTACTTTGTTCTTTGTCAAGCTGTATGGTAGCTCTGCCCTGCAAGGCGGGGTATAAGAGCCCGTGCTGCCCCAGCAGCCTTCATTCTGTACCTGAGCTGCTGGGGGAAACATGTAGCTTCTTCAAGCCTTCAGTTGACTACAACCTCGCTTTAGTGGTCATGGATTGTGCATCAATTTAATAAGCTAGATTTAAAAGGTTGGAGCTCCGAATCAAGCTGTAGTGTCTGCAACTCAGCCCCCACGCGGCGAACTCAAGCGGCAATCTTCAAGCACTGGCTGGCGTGTTTTAAAGGATGCCTCGGGACGGCCAAAATCACACCCACGGGAGAACAGAAAATGCAAGTCCTGTACTCGAGGGTGAGCCCGGAAATTTACACCCTTGTCAAGGGAAGCGGCAGACTTCGATGCAGCAATGGAGCTGCTAAAAGGACATGATATTCACCCGGTAAGCCAGGTCTATGCCCGACATCTACCAGCAACGAGACAACAAATCCCTGGGGAAAATCGCTGGAAGAATTCTACTGTGCAGTCCTGGTCTTGGGGAGAAACTGCAGCTGGGGGAGAAACTGGAGCTGCCTGCACGTTTCGGTCAGCGAACACAGAACTCTTGGTCCAGGACCGCCCAAATCCACCAGCGATTGCTGGAAAAGCACACTAGGTCTCAAGGAGGCACAGGTCCTTGCAGGCTCCCTGATGTGGCCTCCAGAAATGCCCGCGCTTGGTTTCTCAACCGCCCAGCAGCCCCCTGGGCAAAGTTGAACCCCCCCGCAGCCGACCGAGACATCCCCATACCCCCACAAGCTTGTGCTGAAAGGTGGCTTGGCAACCCCAGGGGGCCCTGCTGCTACTTTTGCAGGCAGGCCCAACACCCCCGCCAGTGCTGCCCGGCCCGCGCATCCACCTGCAAGGGATGCGGTAAAAAGGGCCATTTTGTGGTGGTATGCCAGGCCTGTGCGGTTGCCGCGGTCTCCGGCGGCAAATGCGGACCGCCACCACAAACCTCTCCATGGTCCCCGTGCAGCAAGCGGGTGCCGCCCTCTTCCTACTCCAGGGCCACGTGCAGACCCCAGGCGCTGCCATCTTGCCCTGCGGACACCATGTTAGATGGATGGGCGCTGCCATTGTGTGCACCCCCAGCCATGTGACCAATGGGAGCTGCCATTTTGTGCACCCCCAGCTCGGCTGACCCCACACTGCCCAAAGAGAACACTCAACTGCTGCGATTAGCCTCTGTGACTGGATCAGTCCCGGTCTCTAATACTCTCAACTGCTACAACGACTGTATTTATCAAGGGCATGAGACATCCTGCTTAATTGACTGGGAGCACTCAGAGCTTCATACACCCAGACACGGTAAGGCGCTGTTCTCTCCTTAGCCACCCTGTTAAAATCAAAAAATCTCCCTGGCCTCCGGTTCCCACTCAGTGGAGACAAAAGGGGTTGTGTAGCAAACCTCAGTCCAGGGAAGGGTGTTTAAAAATTACCGGCTCTACGTCCTTCCCCACCTCTGCGCAGCCACACTCCTAGCTTTAGACTTGTAGTGTAATCTCCGAAGTCTAACTTCCAAATTCGGCGGCCCTATACCCCCCTCACGATCTGCGGCCTTACGAGCCTCAAGGTCGATCCGCCTTCCCTGTTTGCGAACCTCACCCCGGATTGCAAACCCGTCGCCACCAGGAGCAGGCGGTACAGTGCCCAGGACCGGATCTTTATTAGGTCAGAGGTCCAACAGCTACTGAGGGAAGGGGGTCATTGAATCTAGCAACAGCCCCTGGAGAGCTCAAGCAGTGGTGGTGAAGACCGGGGAGAAGCACAAGATGGTCATCGACTACAGTCAGACCATCAACAGGTTTAGAGTGGGCCGTGTGCTCCCCATACCACAATCGATTACAAGTTGTGGGTCAGGTGAACTCTGATACACTTTGGGATTCTCTAAACCCTGGCCCATAACACCGAGATCTCCCCGTTTTACTGTGCTCAATACCAGGTCACCATTCAGACTGCAAATCAGTCCAATGACTCAGGAACCCGTTTGCTCGGCCACAGCTAGTGTGGCTGTGGCGGTGTGGCTGTGGCAGTAGCAGGCAGCTTGGACTGATCAGAGGGAAACCGCCATGTCATTATGAACCTGGGAAAGCAAAAAGGAGATTTTTAAAGGAACTTTTGAATTCCCGAAAGGGGACATGGTTAAAGTAAATTAGTCAAAAGTATCATTTTCATTGAAAACGGAGTCCAGCTGCATATTTCAGGATAATTCTCCAAGGGCAAATAGGGAGATGGAATGGAAACAGGGCTTAAGTGGTGAGAATTGGTTTCTCAGGAGCAGTTGCATTCCAAACTGTTTGATACCTGGCCCAGTTCTCCTTTTCAGCCGCTCACTGTTGGGCAGCACGGTAGCACAGGGGTTAGCACTAACGTTTCACAGCACCAGGGCCCCAGGTTAGATTCCTGGCTTGGGTCACTGTCTGTGCGGAGTCTGCACGTCCTCCCAGTGTCTGCGTGGGTTTCCTCCGGGTGCTCCTACTTCTTCCAGCAAGTCCCGAAAGAAGTGCTGTTAGGTGGAATGGACATTCTGAATTCTCTTTAAGTGTACCCAAACAGGTGCTGGAATTCGGCGGCTAGGGGATTTTCAGTTATGCAAGCAGACTTGTCACAATAATGAAGATTCACCGGCTTAGTTTAACTGCAATAATTATCAAAATTCAGTCCAAATTTTACTCTCCTAACCGGTGTGGTTTTAAGAGTATTAATGCTTTTGATACCCTTGTTAGAATAACCAGGGCAGATATGTTTAAATCTCATCTTAGGAAAACCCTCCGGACTAGTTTTTTTTTTAAAAAAACAATCCCTACACAAACAGGCCAGCTCTCTAATTAAGTTAAACACCTGATTGAGGTCTAATATGCTGCGAGGTAAGGGAAGCCATTAATTTCCTCACCAAGTGTGGCATGTTTGCAATTAGCTAACCTCCAAAACTGACATTGTGCAGTTAGTGCAACCTAAAAACATATGTATGCTTCATTTATACACAAATGGTGTGCAGTGATAAAAGCTTGCAAATAATGGAATTCACCGCAAAGCTTACATGTTCAGTGGAACTCGAACAAATGCAAACAACGACAATGATAGGTGTAATAGGAGTGGACCAAAATCTGGATCTGTCCACCTGGAGCATGTGATGAGTGAATTGATTGGCCAAACTTTAAGATGCTATTTCAGAGCTTAATGATTG
The DNA here is from genome assembly GCF_047496885.1 of Scyliorhinus torazame. Taxonomy (NCBI): domain Eukaryota; kingdom Metazoa; phylum Chordata; class Chondrichthyes; order Carcharhiniformes; family Scyliorhinidae; genus Scyliorhinus; species Scyliorhinus torazame. Next base: position 23,402,302 of record NC_092712.1, read on the forward strand.
ATAGCATCTGTTCCCTCACTGTTCTTACTCATCAGCTTTTTATTTTGCCACATGGCTTTTTTTTTTTTTAAAAAAGCCTTCATAGAATTCACAGTGCAGAAGGAGGCCATTCGGCCCATCGAGTCTGCACCGGCTCTTGGAAAGAGCACCCTACCCAAGGTCAACACACCCTACACCCTATCCCCATAACCCAAAGCTTTGCTCCAACATCCCTCAACTCCACATTGCAGTTATGAAGCAACAACTGCTTCCCCACAAGGGCTATTTCTGGAGTTACACAGCCCCTATTATTTGCAATGGTAGAACATTCCTACCAAATAGTTCTCTTACGTTGCAGAGTTTAAAGAAGAATAACTTCAAGCTGAAACCACTCAGCTGATTATTCTGTAACAATTAATTTGCACTGAATTAGTTCTCGAAAGAAAGCTCCAGGATACATAGCACAAACTTTAACAACTTGGGAAAACTTTTTCTCACTCTCCCAAACTGCACTTGAATTTGAATTAAAGGTTAAATCTACTAACTCCCATTTCTTGAGGAGCAGTAATATCTATTGATCTACAACAGAAGCCAGTTGTAGTTTGTTTAACATCAAATAATAAAACTAGAAAACAGTACTTCTAGTCCTTTGGTCCTAATTGGCTAGAATTCTATAGATTTCCTATATGCCATTCTAGCCATTCCTCACAGCATTCCTCTACAAACAACTCCAAGACCATGCTCCTGCATGTATTTATACTAAAGGAAGGAGCTGAGGGGTGGGGAGTTGGGCAACAAGTCTTCAATCAATTGAGAGAGAGAAAGAATAGTCGCTTTTGCTCAGGGAAGTTTCATACTGGGAGTGATCGCCATCTGTTGCCTGGAGGATTCTAATCCTGTATGGACATGACATGGTCTGTGGAAATGGACTGGACTGGCCAAGGCACTCCAGCAGATGGCGCCATTTTGTAACACTTAAAATCTTGACCACAGTGGGGAGAGCTTTCTTTCCCCAACAACTTGTTGACCTTAAAGTGCATCTATAAATAGTAGGTAAACCTCTAGGGGGAAAAGTAACAGTGTGCAGTTGAAACTGATTGGCCTCTGCCTCACATCAGTAGTCACTTAAGGCACTGTTTTTATTAAGTAACATCTTCATCATGTTGAGATATTCTCAACACTTTCAATGTAGAAATTCCAGCAGTGTAGCTTGCACTTATCTATTTCCAAATTGAGATAGATGGGTTTTGAAGCTAAGTTATTTGAGATATGGAAGCCCGTCTAGGCAATGTGAATCCTGTGCATGTATATATTGACATGATTCCATCAGAGTGTTAGAATAGGCTTAAATAGAGCTGAATTGGCAAAACACTCTATTTGATACCAGCAGTTAGGTTTGTTTAATCACCAAACTGCCTTTCACTTCACCATTTGAAGTGTTGATACTGGGAGCTTTGCTGTTGAAGGTGAAGATTTGTGTTGGCAGTCATTAGTGTGTAGTGGCAACACCTGGGACTTGGCCCTTGATATTTGAGTTGGTTGTGACTGTGGTGTATTGGAGACTAACTGAATTTGAGAGACTCCATGTTCTTCTGCAATGCAAGCTGCACAGTCCCTTTCCTGTCATTATCCATTAGGATGGAGTTTCAGAATGCGATGACTATTCAATTTTGCCGGACAAGAGCCATGAGATTAATTCTCAGTTGAAAATGTTTATTGGTGAGGGGTGTGGAGAGCGGGGCTGACCCTGCACCGTGGGCAATTAGACTCCAGTGAAATAAAACCAGATTCTGGGAATTCTCCCTCGGTCGGGCTGAAATTTCTAGGATATGAAAGTGTGAATAGACCATTAAAGCAAGGAGTGGGCCTGACGAGTGCTCTGGGGGAGGTGGTATGGCCTCGAGGTGCTGAATGGCCTCCAGGACCTGGTGCTGAATGGTTCCCTGTGCTGTAAAGGACTCTGACTCAATAACGAGTTACTCTGGGCAGGATTTAGTGTGCCTGGTTAGTCCTGGTCGCTGAAGCTCGAGAGGCCAAAACTGGATTTGTGTCGGTGCGATTTATGATCACTTGTCAGGTCTCCTCCATGTTGCAATTGGGTTTATGACCCAGGGAGGGTATGAACCAAATTTGTATGAATTTGATTTATTAACATCTACTTCATGTCGTTAATGTCAATCTTCAACCCTCATTAGATCTCCCCACCAAACAGTTGATGTCATGCTGCTGTGAATTACTACTTGTATTTGGTATTTACATTTTTACAAAAATGCAATAAACCCTCAACTGACACTGTAACTGCTTCAGCAACCCTTCATGCAGAAAAATGTAGTGGCACGGTAGCACAGTGGTTAGCACTGTTGCTTCACAGCTCCAGGGTCTCTGGTTCGATTCCCAGCTTCGGTCACTGTGTGTGCGTGGGTTACCTCTGGGATCTCTGGTTTCCTCCCACAGTCCAAATGTGCAGGTTAGGTGGATTGGCCGTACTAAATTGCCCTTCGTGTTCAAAAAGGTTAGGTGGGGTTACAGGGATGGGGTGGAGGTGTGGGCTTAAGTAGGGTGCCCTTTCAAAGGCTGGTGCGGACCTGATGGGTCGAATGGCCTCATTTTGCACTGTCAATTCTATGATTTTATAGGTGAACGCCAACGCAGTCAGTTCAGCTTAATCATTAAACCTGGGCGTCTGACTATACAATGGTTGGATAAACTGATAAGGTCATGTAAACATGGATACAGTGCACACCAACATGTCTAGTGAATTCCCAATAGCGCTACATAACCTGCAGAAACCTTATAGGAGCAAGGCAGACATAGCGGAGCCTATAAATCTGAAAAAGGAGTGCCGTACCTTTTCAACAGGCATCCAATTTCGAATAGAATATGCAAGTCAGGAACTCCATAGGGATACATACCTTGATGATGAAATGCGAGCTCCATGGCGCGCTCCTCATAGAGTTAGGATCCTCGGCTCGGGCATACCACCGCACGTCTTCTCCCACTCGCACAGATTGTGGGCAAGCCTCCTGCACAAAGACAAATGGGATGATGTGAGCTGGCCCCTGGTGGGTCAGATGTTGATGACACTGGCGTGTATTGGCACTGATCCAAAGCAGGGAGGGATTCTGTTGAGTGCCAGGCAGAGTTAGAGGATGCTTGACTGAAGTTGGGGTACAGGGGCTTTGCAAGATGGCAGTAGGTGTAATCGAGATAACATTCTGGGGGGGTGACGTGCGGAGTGGAGATGGGGGAGCACCCCCCTGGCAGAATGGAGGAGGTCATTCTCCATAGTCCACTCGTACTCCTTGGTCAGGCTGCTGGCACTGCCCTGAGCTGCGACCGTCTCCCAGGCGTGATTCGTCACCTGTGCTAAAGGGCATCCTGCCAGCCCGAGGGATTTTGTAACCCACCTCTCCTTGGTATTCAGCATATGGGAGGGGCCCCTCTTCTCCCAGCTTGAATGAGAGCAGGTGCTGTGGAGCGGTTTCAATATAGCACCCCAGGGTAGGCTAATGCAGCACGCGGTGCTTCAGGTGTGGGGAATTTTAAAAATGCGTTTGGGATTGCGCTGCCGAGGCTGGCAGGAATCGCACAGATTTCCTCACCGAAAATGGCACTCTGACTTTCCGTAACAAGGTGCGAATACAAGTCAGCAGTTCATGATCCAGCCTTGCTCATGTCTCGGAGGAGATGACCATGTGACCTTGTTGCACACTTTGGTGCTGCCATGAAGTGAGCAATCTACAAGTACTGCTGGCGTGTAGAGGGTGCCATCTCTGCTACTCCACTAGTGGGCCGATATCTGGGGTTTGAGTATCTGTGTGTGTCTCTCTCCAGCTGGCACTGAAACTTCAGAGGCCAGGGGATGCCGCACTGGGACACCTCCACTGGAGAGAGCACTGAATCAAGCCTGCCGTTTATCCCTAACCGGAAGCCTGAGGCTTATATCACACAGATATCCAGACCCCTACCAATGCCCAGGTGATTCTCTCTCTTGCCGGTGGTGCAACACCCACCCGGTTCCTACTTCGCTGAAGTAGCTTTCCCAAGAGAGAGAATAGGACACTGCTGTTTATTACCTAACCAGCAGCCTGTCCTGAGTGAATCGTTCAAGATGACCCTAGATTCTCGACCCCGGAATTAAGGTGAGGAATATCTTAACAATGACTTGGTCAGAGATCGCTGGTGAGAGATTGAAGAATTTAAACGACTCCAATTATCAGCAAATCAAGGTTTATTGCAAAACCCAGGTCAAAATCATCAAACAGAAGAAATTATAATAAAATCTTAAACTCTAACACAAACTAAGTCTATTCAGAAAGTACTATAACGGACACAACGAAAAATCTTATTGTTACACAGTTTTAGCAATGACACAGAACACAAATCAAGTCCCCTTCCCCAAAGCCTCAACCACTATCAAGGTCAAGGGAGTTTCGCAAGCTGCTGCAGGGTACTTACAGTCACAGGCTGCAGGAGGTCAAGTCAAAGGTGGAGAGGTCAAGCCAAGAGCCCCTCAATCGAAACACAGCCCCTTTTATATCCGTTTTACCTGGCTTTTTCCTGTGTTCGGCCAGCCCCTTTTGCATTGAATTGGTAAGGTTTAAAGTTCCCGCTGGTCCCGCCCCCTTTGAGCCGGTCAGAGCTGTCGACTTCCGGGTTCTCCTCGCAGGTCCGCTCCTTCCAGCCAGGCAGACCTGCCGCGATTTGAATTTGGCGCCGACTCCGCCCCCTCCACCCAGTGAGTTCCTGCCGGTGACTTCTGTCAGGATTGGAGTACCTCCCCCAGGTCCGCCTCCAACTGGGTTTTTTCTACCGTTTATCTTCAAGGGCTTTTCCAGCGCAATATACTGAGCCCAGACAGTCTGCTTTTTGGGATAACAAGGTTAAGCTCTCTTGTGAAGATTTTCAAAGTCTTCCAGCTGCTCCGGAGATGGCTGCTATTCTCACCTTGCTATGTTGATGGGGTGTTAATTGGATTCTGCTCTGGTGGAGGCCAAGTCATTTACATCTGCATGGGGCTATGACCATCCCATTGTCCTGCTTGCAGGCAGGCCCCCTGTGTATTCCCGTGCCCCTTTGTCTGTGTTTTAATCTTATCTCGTTGTCTGGCTCCTTCTTCCTTGTAGCTCCTAGGGGGGGGTTTGTAAATACCTATGCCCCTACTCAGCTCAGCGGATCAAGCCTGCTGGGAAATCTGGTTACGTTCTCTTGGCTGAAAAGTCAGTTTACAGTCTCTGGGTTTTATCCTTGGGCAGTCCAAAAAGGCCGAATTGCCCGAAAACCTTACAGATGCCCCTTCGATACGTCCCTACCTGCTTGGACCGTATCGACACAGGTGAAGGGCAATCATTTCCTTTTGTGTGGACCGTAGGCCCCCCCTCAACAACATGCGAAACTACAAGTCCCAAGACAGTTCCCTTAATCTAGGCTACCCCTGATTTCATTGAAAGGGAAAGACAAGACCATACTTAATTCAAACACACAGTAACATACACACATTTCACCGGAACCCCAAACGTAAGGGTCCCTGTACATATATCACAATCAAGTAACTGAAACCCGCGAATCCATACAACTATTTACATGTGGCTCTATTTATTACACTACGACTTTTCTTTTGTGGGCTGCACTCCGCGTCTTCCCCAGGACCCGATGAAGGCTCTTCATTTTCCTCAGTCGTCGATACCTGCAGCTGAGGCAACATAAATATATAACTACGAACACTTGTAATACCACTAACAAGTGGGAGGCTATTCGGATCCAGGCTGGGATCACAATCCATGATCCCATGTTCCACCAGTCCGGGGCTTTGATATCTGTTATTTCGTGATCAATGTTTTGGGTTTTTTGCTCTAAGGAGAAAAAGTGTCTTTGTGAAACTTCCACAGCTTGTAATAATACCTTTAGGTCTTCCTTGACCGGGGGAATATCGTACCCAAAACGGGCCACATATTCTTGTAAGTTAGTAGTGTTTTCCCGTACCGAGAGGTGAACTGAGGAGGGTTGTGGAATGGGCAGTATTCGTTGCTGTGCCACCTGGACCTCTGCCTTGGGTTTAAAACAGAAGCTGCTGTGCAGTATCGGACACCACTGCTGTGGCCCATGTTGATACTGCTGGGCTCCAGTGGTTACACAGTATGTCCCACTTCCTATATATGCCACCTGGGGCTGGACATGGCTCGCTGCCATCGCCTCCATGGTGCAGTTTATAGGTTCTGCCCCAACAGTCCTGAACCCGCACTGAGGTCGCGCCTCAGTGCCCAGGTGCTGAGGGCACAGGATCACCTGCGCTCCCCGGCTCCGACAGCCCGAGAGGTCAATGCCTGCCACAGCTCGCTCCCGCACTATGACATACGGCGGGACCTTTCCAAAACGAATGTGTACCCCCCCACGAATGACCCCCACATTCTCCACTCGGTACAGCGGCACCGGCTGTGCTGAACTTCCCAAGATTGGGATTCTTACGATGACCCCCAAGATTGTGTGGTTTGATCTCCCACAATCAACCGGTACCGGGTATGCCTCTGAGGCTGCACGGAGCTGGCAAGGACTCAAAACCCTGTGGAATGGGTGCAGCGCTGCCAAGTGCCTGTTGCTAATCCACAAGGGGACCTGACCCTGTCTCAGGTCCTCCAGATTACTCCTCCCCTCTCCTAGCAACCAGGCCCCATACAGCCCACACACTTCATTCTGGGCAGCCTGATCCGATGAATTTCGATCTTCTTTAATTAGCGCGTTAATGGCTTTTGCATGCTCTTCCAATTGCGCGATTATCTCCTTTAGATGGAGGGTCATTGCCACCTCCTCGTGCAAACCCGACCGCACTACTGTGTTCTCATCTCTCAACACTTTTCTCAGCTGGCCTTTTAGCTGATTGATTTGCAAGGCCAGCTCCACAGTATCCATACTGTTGACAATGGATGTCCCCGTATTGAAGGCAGTGAAACCATCATTGACCAGCCCTCTACGTTGCCGGCTGGAGTCCCCATTAAATTCCCCTGCCCCATGATACAAATCTTCCACTTCAATGTCCCCAAAATCCAAATTGTGGAATTTCTGGAACATGTCCTTCAGCAGCGCCTGATACAATAGTTCAGTCTTGCGAGGGCACCACGCTGGTAACTTCACCTCGGTTAGATTTAGCACCACCGAGGCAACCGCGTAATGTACCCCCTGATATAATAGTTCCTTTGTGGGGACGAGCAGCAAACCATTTTCGGGCCCCCGGGTGGTGATTGGACAGTTGTGAGGGTCGATTGGTTGGGCTGTGGGTAGGGGCCTCTTTACCTGAACCAGCAGTTCGGTAGCTCTCACGGTTTCTTCCCCCCCGGGGGTTACACATCCCTTCCCATTATGGTCCCAATTTATCCCATGCCCGGCGTCTTGCCACCACCTCACAAAGGTGATTGATGCCCCTTGTGGACATGCCTTGGCCGACCCCCACAAACATAAATAAATGCCCTGGTCGGAAGCCCACCACTTATCCCAGCAAACGGTGATCCTACCCGGTGACCCCGTGATGGTCCGGTAGGTGTTGTTGTCCAGGCGTTCCCAGTCCGAGGACCGATCCCTCATGTCCAGGCTCAGCTTCCTGAGCCACCACCATCTCCCCAAAGGAACGTCCCCCTCACAGGTTAAACACACCCGCCTGCCCTCAGTCACCCTAACCCGGTCAGTCGCCACCTGTATCTCCTCGCAGAGTACAGAGGCCTCTCCATAGGTGAAGCTCTGGTGGCTGGAGTACCTGGTCGAGTTCGACCCCAGCCACCCAGGCCACCTCCACAGGTGGGAGTAGCGGGTCTGCTCTGTGGCCACCTGGTCTCCCTGTCCGGTAGTGACAAGAGGGGCTCTGCCGCCAGAGCACCCATAGACGAAGGACTCTTCTGTCTCGCCTCTGCGGAGTTCTCCCGGTCCCACCATCGCCAAGATCATCGGCAAGCTCCACATCGTCGGGTGCCCCATCTGTAACAGACAAAACACATCCTTGCCTCTACAGAACTACCTACCTTAAAGTGCATGGCTTCTATCCAGCGGCAGCAGCAGCTTCCGCTTTGAAGTTGTGAAATCAACATGAAATTGCCGCAGCCTGTCTGTGATTCTGTGTCCACAGCCCGGCTCCATCAGGGTCCTAGTGCCTGCTGCTATCCGGCGGCAGCAGCAGCTCCCGCTTTGAAGTTGCCGCAGCCTGTCTGTGGTTCTGTGTCCACAGCCCGGCTCCACCAGGGTCCTAGTGCCTGCTGCTCCATCATTATACCATTGCACTAGGCGCTTCTGTGATCCCACGATCCTAAATAACCCACACACCACTACACACTAATTAGAACTAGGAGGGGGAAAATGATATATACAATGCCACCCGTCTCCGGGTGGCCAAATTAAAACTGGGCCCCGCTAAACTGGGGCAGTTCACCTGTTTGGACCAACGGCTCGGGCCAGACCGTCCCCTCCCGGGGGTTCGGGCTGCCCCTTGCCTCTCCTTCCCCAACAGGGTTCGGTGATCCCTCAGCGCTCCCTTCTACTCGGGCCCCCTTACTGCGGGACCGGGTTCTCGGGAGGTGTGATGGGGACCATCTTACCGGGGGCTTGGAGACCCGATTGCTCCTTCGTCCCGTGAATGGTTCCCAAGCCCAAGGTGATATCTCCACTTCCTCCGCCTCCTTAGCCTCTATACTAAGGCAGGCCACCTGACCCACAGGTAAGGGCTTGGGAATCGTTACTGTCCCTGGGCTGGGTGCTTGCAGCACTGTCGTTTTCTTTGGGACTGCCCCTTCGGGACAGCACCTTGTCACCGGTTGTGTGACCGTGGAGTCAGGGACCTCCCCCACCGTCGTTAATTCTGCAGGCGGCTTCTCCACTATCACCCCCAGCCCCCCCCCCCCAACTTGCTCTTACCGGCCCTGGTGGGGTCGAAAAGTTTGCATTGGTTCACGTGGAACCATTTAATCTTCCGGGGGAGCTGTACTGCGTAAACCATGGGGCGGGCCTTGTCCACTATACTGTACGGTCCCGCGTACAGTGGCTCAAAGGCTCCTACCCGTGCAAAATTCCGGACCATTACTTGGTCCCCTATGGCCCATTCCTGGGTAGTGTGGGGCTCGAGTAGCAGCTTGTTCCTCCGGTGCTGGGTTCCCATGTTAAATGCTGCCTGCCAATTAATTGCCTTCAGCTGCTCCATCAGCTTCTTAGCGAACCTGTCCCGGTTTACCTCCCTAAGCTGTCCCTCTGTCAGGGAAGGTACCCTGACATGGATCGGGGTTCTCATAACCCTCCCTGTCATGAGCTCGTGCGGGGAGTACCCTGTGCTCCTGGACTGGCTTGCTCGGATCCCCATTAAAACTAGGGGTAAGATTTCTACCCACCGGTTGGGCGAGTTGCCTGTTTCTTTCCTGATCCTCTCCTTTATGGTCCTGTTTAACCTTTCCACAGGACCTGAGGATTGAGGGTTATAGGCCACATGCCACTTTGCCTTAATCCCCAGGACTTTTAGGGTCGCTTGCATCACCTGTCCCGTGAAGTGACTCCCCTGATCTGACTCCACAAACTGTGGGAGTCCCCACCTCGAGAATACCTCCCTGACCAATATCCTGGCTGTGCCTGCTGCGGTGGCTGTTCGGCAGGGGAAGGCTTCTACCCACTTTGTGAAAATATCCACCAGCACCAGACAGTACTTGTAACCCCCTGCCGCTGGGGGAAGGGGTCCAATATAGTCGATCTGTATCGACTGCCAGGGCCCCTCCACCCTGCGGATGTGCCCCAACGAGACCTTTCTTTTCTTGGGATCCGGGTTATTAGTAGCACACACCAAACAGCTCGCGCAGAAATCGCGAGCATCCTCCCGGAGGCTCGGCCACCACCCCACCCTCTCCACCCGTTGCCAGGTGGTCTCAGGGCCGGGATGTCCCGCTCCGGGGCTCTCATGGGCCATTTCAATAAATTGCCTATGGTGCTGGGAAGGCACTATCCACTGGTCCCCCCTGAAGAGCATGCCCTCCTTCAGGGTGATGTCCTTTCCCCCATAGGGCCCCTCTATCCTTTCCTGCCTACCCATGGCCGTTATGACTTTCTTTAGCTCGGGGTCCTGTCCCTGGGCAGTGGCTAGATCTGGGGCCAAACTCGTTCCATCCCCCCTCTGGGGCTGTCTTGTAACGGCCGCTACCTGTCCCTCTTCGTACGGGTCCCACGCTATCCCATTCTTAGCCCCCTCTTGAGCCAGGCCGTCTGCTCTCTGGTTCCCCTCGCCCCGTGGCTCTGTTTTGGAGTGAGCTTTCACCTTAAGGATATACCTGTCCTCCCCCTGCCCAACTGCTGCCACGATCTTCTCGAGGAGGGGTTTTGTGGCCAGTGGCTTTCCATCCGAGGAGGTGTATCCTCGGCGGGACCAGATAGCCAGGTACTCCGTGCAGGAGTTGCATGTAAACATGCTATCTGAGCAGATGGTATACGGCGTGGGAAAACGGTCGGGGTGGGTCACCACATACATCACTGCAGCCAGCTCTGCCTGCTGGGCGCTGAGTGTATGGGGGAGTTTAAGGGCCAGGGCTATCTCTGCATCGGGGTCCCAGATCCCACAGCCCGTGAACCTGACACCCTCTGCTACAGTACTGGACCCATCCACATAGATCTCCCGCCCTGTGGGGTGCAGCCCTGCCCGGAGTCCGAACCCTACCTCCCATACCCCTTCTACGGAACAGTGGTGTGGCTCCCCGGGGTATATCAGGTTGGCTGCGAGCTGTGGCTCATTCAGCCCTTTTACCTGAAGGGCCATTTGTGACAGCAGGAGGGTCCACCTGGTGATTCTGGCGCTGCTGACCGTGCCGTCCTTAATCCTGCCGTCCAGCAGCATTTGGGTCGGGGTGTGATGTGTCAGGAGGGTGATGGGGCCCATCCTGACAAATACCTGCATCCGCTTTACCGCCCAGTGGGTGGCCAGCAGATGCCTCTCACAGTTGGAGTATGCCCGCTCCACGTCTGTGAGGACCCGAGAGGAGTATACCACCGGCCTCAACTTGCCATGCCGGGTCTGGAGGAGCACAGCACTCAGGCCATCACTGCCTGCGGCCACCTCCAGGAAAAACTCCTCCCGGGGGTTAATGGCTCCCAGGGCTGGGGCTTTCTGCAAGTCCTCCTTGAGTAGGACGAACGCCGTCTCACACTTACTGTCCCAGTCCCACTCCACCCCCTTGTGCAGCAGCCTAAGCAGAGGCGCTGCTGTGGTGGCATAGTCCTCAATGAAGTCCCTGCAGTAGCCGGTGATTCCTAAAAAGGACCGTATCCCCTTTACATCTACGGGGACTGGGAGTTCCTGCACTGCTTGTCTCCTGGCAGTGTCAATCCCTCTCTCTCCAGCTCTCAGGGTTAACCCCAGGAACTTCACCTCTCCTACCCCGATCTGTGCCTTTTTAGGGTTAACTTTCAGCCCTCCTTTGTACAATAACCCTAACAGCTCGTCCACCAGGGGCCCATGCTCCTCACTATTACTGGTGAACAACAGGATGTCGTCCACATACTGCACCAGCTTGTGTGGCTCACTGAACCCCTTTAAGCATTCGGCCATGCATTGATGGAAAATGCTCGGGCTGTTATGGAATCCCTGCGGGAGACAGGTCCAGGTGTACTGTTGCCCCTTAAAGGTAAAGGCAAACTTATATTGGTCCTCCCGTCTGACCGGGACGGACCAAAATCCATTCGAAATATCCAGCACCGTAAAAATTGAGGCGGATGCTGGAATTTCTCCTAGCAAGTCTGCCACGGCCGCCACCGTTGGGGCGCAGGCCGGGATGTTTTTATTCAGGACTCTGTAGTCCACGGTGGCCCTCCAGGAGTTGTCCGGCTTCCTCACCGGCCAGAGCGGTGAGTTCACATGGGTGGCAATTGTCCTCAACACCCCTTGCCGCACCAGTGAGTTTAGGGCCACCTCCAAGTCTGCCTCTGCTTCCCGGGGGAAGCGGTACTGTTTCTGGGGCTGGGACATGGGGTCCCCATCTACCCTGACCTCTGTCCCAGTAACTCTCCCACAATCATGCTTGTGGGTGGCAAAAGCAGCCAGATTCCTGCGGACATACTCCCTGAACTCTTCCGGGGTATTCCTCTCCAGGGCTTCTAAATCGTACCCTTCCTTTGGCTGTACCACGCACAAAGCTCCCTTCTCCTGGGCTCTGTCAATTACCCTCAACTCCCTTTCACTCCCTTCCGTTGCTGCACCCCACAGGCAGTGGTTTCTTAGGTCCACCAGGATCTGATGAGCCACTATAAAATCAGCTCCTAGGATCCCTTTCCCCTCCTGTTCCCATCTCATCAGGACGCATTTCCAGTGCGCCTGGAGTGCCCCTAACCTGATGGACAGGGGAACAGAGAAAAAACCGATCTTTTCGTTCCCGGTAAATCCGATGAGACTATAGGGTACCCCGCTAGACAGAGGGGATGCTCGGGGATTGTCCGTGTGGACTATAGTACTGGAAGCACCTGTGTCCAGTAGGTAACTCCCGACCGTATCCTGGACCTCCATCTTGACCCAGGGTCTCCCGCACGGGCCATACTCCAGTGGGCATAGAAAGGTGGGCTGCTGAGGGGCTAGTCATTCGGAGGCTTCCCTGGGTGCGGGAGCGGGCTGACCCTGGCCCGTTGCCATTGCCACCTGTCCTGAGCCTTGCAAAAGGGCTAAAATTTTACTTACCTCGATGGTTTCCGGGGCAGCTGCTCCTGCCGCCGGGGTCTGACTCTCTACTGCGGGAGCCCTCTCCTGCTTGCTAGGGTTTTTACATTCCCTCTTGACATGCCCGGCCTTCCCACACCCGTAGCATACCGGTTTCTTGTCGGAGGTCCGGGTGCCCTCATGCTTCCACTCTCTCTTAGGGGCTGCTGGCGCGATTTCATGCACCCTACCCTTAAGGGGCTTGTCCTCACCCCTCTCCCCATTACGATATGCGAGGGTAAGTTTCCTAAGGACCTCTTCCTCATTAAGGGCCGGGGTCTGCGGGTCGAACCAGTGTTCGGCTTTTGCTCTAACGTTAGGGAGACAGTTGGCAACTAGGGTCTTCAGCCAGTGGGCGGTTCTTTCCCCTAAATTCCGTCTATCCGCGGGAACCCCGCATGCCTCCATATAGACAATCCACAGCCTGTCTGCGAACATGGTGGGAGATTCCCCTGGTTGCTGCTTGGTTTCCCCCACCCTCATGAAAGGGCTCCCCAGATTCAAGCCCATCGCCTCCAGAACAGCAGTCTGTGCTGCCGCCCATGTGTCAGGTCTTCCCCCATTCCCGGAGGTCACTGCCCTGCATAGTTGGGGATCTAGGGTCATAAGGAGCATCCTTATTTGCTCCCCCTCGTCGCAGTCATTAATGCTGGCTGCCTGCTCCACCTCCATAAAATGAAGCGACGGATCCCCTTTTGGAGTTAGCCTGGGAACGTGGGCCACCATCCCCCTGAGCGCGGATGCCCCATGAGGAATGATAATGTCGCCCTCAACCAGTCCCCTATCTGCTAGCCCCGCCGGGGGACCATACCTTCTCTGCCTGACAGGGCACATCTGCCCTACCTGGTGTTCCTGCTCCTCCGCCTCACTGTCTGACTCTTCTTCTCCTGTGTCCTCTCGCCCTACCACCCATGGGTTAACTACCCACACAGGAGATGCTGTTACCTGGGGATCCCGCTCTGCTCCCCCTTGGGCCCGTCCCTTCCTGGACTCCCCGTTCCCCGCCTGCCGACCCGGGCACGATCCCGGTGCCTCAGGAGGCGGTCTATTCCCCTTGGCCTTTGGGGAATCATCCGCTGCGAGGAACACCTTGCCCCTAGGGAACCCCCCTGGGCCTACCAGGTGTATCTGTCCCCTGACCTTGGACAAGGTCTCCTCCAACTCCGTTATTCGTGCCTGGCACGGCCCATGGACACAGTCCCCTACTTCATCGCGAGCCACTCGGTACGCTGCCTGGATGTCCCGGAACTTCCCCTCCAGCTTCCTACACTGCTCTGTACTCCGAGCATAGAGTTCCTGGAGCCTCCGTTCCTTTTCTTTACCCTCCACTATCTGGCAGTGGAGATAGTCCTTCTCACACCGGTTAGACTCGCTTTCCTGTTTCATTTCTGCCAATTCCTCCCGCAGTCGTTCCGCTGCGCTAGCCTCCTGCTCTAACTCTTCGACCCTTTGCTCTGTCTTGACTACCTGCTGGGACAGGCAGACCAGCCAAACTGCCTTCTCCAAGTGCTTTTTGTGCGCCTTACTTTCTGTCCATGCAGCCGCTGCCATTACCGGTTGCTCCGCATTGATTAGTTCTGAGACCCAAGGTTTGGTGAGGTTGACCTTTTGCCACAAATACGAGGATATTCTCTCCTCCATTTTACTTCGTTCCCTCACCCCCTCTGCCAAGTCACATACTCCACCCCACTGGGGTCCTGCCGCGGTCGCCATTGTAGAGGGTGCCATCTCTGCTACCCCACTACTGGGCCGATATCTGGGGTTTGAGTATCTGTGTGTGTCTCTCTCCAGCTGGCACTGAAACTTCAGAGGCCAGGGGATGCCGCACTGGGACACCTCCACGGAAGAGAGCACTGAATCAAGCCTGCCGTTTATCCCTAACCGGAAGCCTGAGGCTTATATCACACAGATATCCAGACCCCTACCAATGCTCAGGTGACTCTCTCTCTTGCCGGTGGTGCAACACCCACCCGGTTCCTACTTCGCTGGAGTAGCTTTCCCAAGAGAGAGAATAGGACACTGCTCTTTATTACCTAACCAGCAGCCTGTCCTGAGTGAATCGCTCAAGATGACCCTAGATTCTTGAACCCGGAATTAAGGTGAGGAATATCTTAACAATGACTTGGTCAGAGATCGCTGGTGAGAGATTGAAGAATTTAAACAACTCCAATTATCAGCAAATCAAGGTTTATTGCAAAACCCAGGTCAAAATCATCAAACAGAAGAAATTATAATAAAATCTTAAACTCTAACACAAACTAAGTCTATTCAGAAAGTACTATAACGGACACAACGAAAAATCTTATTGTTACACAGTTTTAGCAATGACACAGAACACAAATCAAGTCCCCTTCCCCAAAGCCTCAACCACTATCAAGGTCAAGGGAGTTTCGCAAGCTGCTGCAGGGTACTTACAGTCACAGGCTGCAGGAGGTCAAGTCAAAGGTGGAGAGGTCAAGCCAAGAGCCCCTCAATCGAAACACAGCCCCTTTTATATCCGTTTTACCTGGCTTTTTCCTGTGTTCGGCCAGCCCCTTTTGCATTGAATTGGTAAGGTTTAAAGTTCCCGCTGGTCCCGCCCCCTTTGAGCCGGTCAGAGCTGTCGACTTCCGGGTTCTCCTCGCGGGTCCGCTCCTTCCAGCCAGGCAGACCTGCCGCGATTTGAATTTGGCGCCGACTCCGCCCCCTCCACCCAGTGAGTTCCTGCCGGTGGCTTCTGTCAGGATTGGAGTACCTCCCCCAGGTCCGCCTCCAACTTGTTTTTTTTCTACCGTTTATCTTCAAGGGGCTTTTCCAGCGCAATATACTGAGCCCAGACAGTCTGCTTTTTGGGATAACAAGGTTAAGCTCTCTTGTGAAGATTTTCAAAGTCTTCCAGCTGCTCCGGAGATGGCTGCTATTCTCACCTTGCTATGTTGATGGGGTGTTAATTGGATTCTGCTCTGGTGGAGGCCAAGTCATTTACATCTGCATGGGGCTATGACCATCCCATTGTCCTGCTTGCAGGCAGGCCCCTTACAGCATTACCATGCCCCTTTGTCTGTGTTTTAATCTCATCTAGTTGTCTGGCTCCTTCTTCCTTGTAGCTCCTGGGGGGGTTTGTAAATACCTATGCCCCTACTCAGCTCAGCGGACCAAGCCTGCTGGGAAATTTGGTTACGTTCCCTTGGCTGAAAAGTGTCCAGTTTACAGTCTCTGGGTTTTATCCTTGGGCAGTCCAAAAAGGGCCGAATTGCCCGAAAACCTTACAGCGCCCATGTGCTGGGGGCACAGGATCACCTGCGCTCCCCGGCTCCGACACCCCGAGAGGTCAATGCCTGCCACAGCTCGCTCCCGCACTATGACATACGGCGGGACCTTTCCATAACGAATATGCACTCCCCCACGAATGACCCCCACATTCTCCACTCGGTACAGCGGCACTGGTTGTGCTGAACTTCCCGAGACCACTGGGATTCTTACAATGACCCCTAAGATTGTGTGGTCAGAGCTACCACAATCAACCGGTACCGGGTACGCCTCCGAGGCTGCACTGAGCTGGCAAGGACTCAAAACACTGGAATGGATGCAGCGCTGCCAAGTGCCTGTTGCTAATCCAAGAGGGGACCTGACCCTGTCGCTGGTCCTCTAGATTACTCCTCCCCTCTCCTAGCAACCAGGCCCCAGACAGCCCACACACTTCATTCTGGGCAGCCTGATCAGATGCATTCCGGTCTTCTCTAATTAGCGCGTTAATGGTTTTGGCATGATCTTCCAATTGCGCGATTATCTCCTTTAGATGGAGGGTCATTGCCACCTCCTCATGCAAACCAGACCCCACTACTGTGTTCTCATCCCCCAACACTTTTCTCAGCTGGCCTTTTAGCTGATTGATGTGCAAGGCCAGCTCTACAGTATCCACACTGTTAACAATGGGTGACCCGTATTGAAAGCAGTGAAACCATCATTGACCAGCCCTCTCCGCTGCCGGCTGGACTCCACATTAAATTCCCCTTCCCCACGATACAAATCTTCCACATCAATGTCCCCAAAATCCAAATTGTGGAATTTCTGGAACATGTCCTTCAGCAGCGCCTGATACAACAGTTCTGTCTCGCGAGGGCACCACGCTGGTAACTTCACTTCGGTTATATTTAGCACCACAGAGGCAACGGCGTAATGTACCCTCTGATACAATACTTTCTTTGTGGGGACAAGCACCAAACCATTTTTGGGCCCCCGGGTGGTGATCGGACAGTTGTGAGGGTCGATTGATTGGGCTGTGGGTAGGGGCCTCTTTACCTGAAGCAGCAGTTCGGTAGCTCTCACGGTCTCTCTCTCTTCCCTCCCCCCCCCCCCCCCCCCCCCCCCCCCCCCCCCCCGGGGGTTACACATCCCTTCCCACTATGGTCCCAATTAATCCCATTCCCGGCGTCTTGCCACCACCTCACGAAGGTGATTGATGCCCCTTGTGGACATGCCTTGGCGGACCCCCATAAACACAAATAAATGCCCTGGTCAGAAGCCCACCACTTATCCCAGCAAACGGTGATCCCACCCGGTGACCCCGTGATGGTCCGGTGGGTGTCATTGTCCAGGCGCTCCCAGTCCGAGGACCGATCCCTCATGTCCAGGCTCAGCTTCCTGAGCCACCACCATCTCCCCAAAGGAACGTTCCCCTCACAGGTTAAACACACCTGCCTGCCCTCAGTCACCCTAACCCGGTCAGTCGCCACCTGTATCTCCTCGCAGAGTACAGAGGCCTCTCCATAGGTGAAGCTCTGGTGGCTGGAGTACCTGGTCGAGTTCGACCCCAGCCACCCAGGCCACCTCCCCAGGTGGGAGTAGCGGGTCTGCTCTGTGGCCACCTGGTCTCCCTGTCCGGTAGTGACAAGAGGGGCTCTGCCGCCAGAGCACCCATAGACAAAGGACTCTTCCGTCTCGCCTCTGCGGAG
Organism: Scyliorhinus torazame; assembly: GCF_047496885.1. Taxonomy (NCBI): domain Eukaryota; kingdom Metazoa; phylum Chordata; class Chondrichthyes; order Carcharhiniformes; family Scyliorhinidae; genus Scyliorhinus; species Scyliorhinus torazame. The sequence continues at coordinate 23,419,906 of NC_092712.1, forward strand.
TTCTCCCGGTCCCAACATCGCCAAGATCACCAGCAAGCATAAGGCAGGATGATCCATCTGT